>NC_090927.1:1181802462-1182427462 GCF_040938575.1 Ambystoma mexicanum
CATAAGAGTTCAAAGGTCTGCTCTTCACTCTGTCCGATTCCTTACAGGTTGCCGATTAATCCACTCGAAGATTTCCAAATGGCACTCGGTAAGATTCAGGTAAGTCTATTGTATTTTTCCCCTTAGGGGCCGGGGTATGGCAATGAAGCAGAGTTGACTGTGCCGACCCGAGATGAGGTGAGACCCCCGTGGTAATTCAGGTAAGTTTTGTGGGGGTAACTGGTATTGTCCTTGCTTTCTCCCCTTAGGGGCCGGGTACGGCGATGAAGCAGAGTTGACTGCGCCGACCCGAAATGAGGTGAGTACCTCCCGTGGTAAATCAGGTAAGTCCTTGGGGGTAGCTTGTATGGCCTTAGAGAGTTCCCTTGCTCACCTTGCTGTCTTTGTCTCCTTAGGTGTCGGAGGACGGCCGCGAGATGGAGAGAGCGTGATGGAATGCTGAAGTACCGCCAAGCAGGTGAGTTCAGTGCGGCGCCGTAGGAATGCAAAGCGATGCTTCAAAGACTTCTGTCTTTCAGTTCCGTGGCGAAATGGATCAGGATTCAGGTAAGGATTAAAGTTAAAACTCCTGTTCTAACCTTTATCTTTTTTGTCTTCTTGTTTCAGGAGTCCCAGGACTGAAGCGGGCGTGGCTGAAGACTGGAGTTGCAGAAAACACAGTGAGCGTTACGCTGCAGCAAGCAGAATAACGCGAAGCACGTGTGGCTGTCCGGGCGTGGTTTAAATAGCCTTGGAAGAAGATCCAGGTAAGTATTCTTCCACAGCCCCACCCAAGAAACAAAATAGTCCCTTCAGTAAAATAGTCCCTCCTAAACCTCATTTGGCTTGAGTCTTCATGCAGCATGGTCTGCCTCAGGTGAGTATGCAGCATGGTCTGCTTCAGGTAAGTTATCAATAATGAGCCTGGTGCCCATGGCGCCAGGACTGACTTTATCTTTATGAGCCTGGCGCCATAGGCGCCAGGACTGTACCCAAACAGCCCCTAACTGGGGCTTTTGGGCATGCTCCAAGTGGCATGATGCCTGCTTCCGGGGCTGCTGGGCCTGGTCTGGTCTTTCGGGGGCAGGCATCATGACACCACTACCCTGGCAAGCTGCCTAAGGGAGACCTTCCCTTCCCAGAGGAGCGGGCGGATCTCCTTCCATATCTTGGGGAGTCTGCTTTCTAGAGCAGATGATGCACTGCTTGAAGTCTATACTGAAGCCCAGGAATTCGCTACATTGTGTAGGCTGGAAAATTGACTTCTTTGCATTTAGTAGAGGAGAGCAAAGGATGTGTGTCCCCTTCATCGCTGACAGAGGGGAAGTAACTAGCAAATATCAAACAGTGGCCATGTCAAGCGGAACAAAACTCAAATGAATACATTAATGTTTAACAGACTTCACTGGAACATGAAAAGAAAAAGACACAGTCAAATCCAAACAAACAAAACATATTCATAAAAAAATCTTAAATTGTATTATTATTCACAATATGGATACAAATATATTAAATCTGTATTGGCCCATAATGCATATTGGGTCTTTACAATAAGAATAAAGTGCAACTAAGTTAAGAGTGCTAATAACGCCCTTGTGTAGACCACATAAGAGGTCAACGCACGCGCACACAGTTGATAGACCGAAAAACCCCAATCGAGTGAAGGGGATCACACGGAATGTAAGCTGGCAAGGAGGGGAGCAAAACCTTTTTTTGAAAACCTCTAACAGTTTCTAACACCCAGGGATCTGAAGTAAGCACCTCCCACTGAGGAAATAAATTGGCCAACTTGCCCCATTAAGCTTTGCGGGAAGAAACATTTAAACATTAGGATTTCAAAAACTCTTAGGGGCGAAACCTTTTTGACGTTAGCTTGTGCCTTATCTAAGGCTGTTAATGTGTGCACATAAGCAGACCGGTCCTTAATGAAAGGTTCCCCAAACAGATTACCTTGGGCTTTGGGGCCTGCCTCCCCCTCTGCCATATCCACTAACTTGGAATCGAGACACATAAGGAGAGACTTGCACCGCTCCTTGGAAATGGCTGTGTTGGTATTGCCAAGCAGGCAGACTGCCCTAGTACCCAGCCCCGGAGGGCCTAAACATCTACGTGAGAGGTAGCTAGTGCGCTTCCTCCGCCAACTCAAAAGTCTGCGTCAAGGGCTTTTTTGAGATAGGAATGAGACCATGGACTGATCGATATCGGGGTAAGGGCCACCTTGTCAGGCATGACTGGCCTGGGACACTCCAAACAGACCTTATTGCTATCTTCCTTGGGCAAGGTTCGTGTAAACCAATGATACAAAAAGGCAGGGACAGCACCCGACGGGTGCTACTCAGCTGATATGGAATTCCGAATAAGGGAAGGATCGAAGAAAGGCACCCCACTGTCATCTAATATCGGACCCGAAATCACCTGAGATAAAGGATCCCCTTTTCTTTACGTTTTTTGGGAGGGCAACCTGAATACTCTGAACTATCCTCTGAAGACATGGGAACAGAAGTGGCGCTAATAGGTGGCCCTGAGTGACTCGGCCAGGTGGGATTGGACTGTGACTGTGACTGAGAGAGACCTTCCTGAACCAACTTACGCTTTAGACCCCTACCAGGGGAATGACTCTGACCTGGAGAACTAGAAACAGGACTGAATTGTCCTCGCAAATGTTTGTACTTAGCAGAGCATTTTCTAGGGTATTGCACCATAGTCGAAGGACCAGCCTCAGAATGAGGGTGAAAGTCAGAGATGTTATTAATTTCCCTTTCAAAAGCTGAGGCCAGAGTGAAATTAGGACTGAGTTGGCCTTGTCAGGATATGAACCTGCAACCTGCAGATCAAGCACAGATCACAGCAGCGAGTGCTTAACCCAATGAACCATTTTACCAGCTGAATTTCAGAGTCCATAGTATCCTGAATAACACGAGCCACTGACGGCGTGCAGGAAGGGATACCTCCCTAGACTCTCTGCTAGCACCATCTTCCCCCAATCTCTCACTTTTCTGAGAAGTCCTAACTTGGCTACTGGTATTAGCTGAATAAAGGGCCCTCCACCCCCTTACAAGCCACCATGGTGACTGAAAACACAAATATTAGAGGAAACGAAAAAGGAAAAACAGGAAAGAATCTACTTTACACAGAGGTAATGACTCTGAAAGCAACACAGTGATTTGATAAGAAATAGGCCATTAAATACAGCGTATTAGCCGTAAAAACACAGAGGTACAGTAAAGGTGCTTTAATAGACAACACGGCGAGCAGGCATTGTGTTGAGAGCTGCTTTTCCCTTCAGGGTGTGCCTAATAATAATAGCGAGCGAGGGAGAAACACCTTGCCGTCCTGGACAGGAAAAGCCTGTCAGCCAATTAGGCGTTAAGCAGCTGGCATTATGAGGGCGAGACAGCCAAAGTCGGGAGAGCTTCCCGAGAGAGAGAGCTGCATTGCCACACATGCGCTTTCTCAGAGGCCTATATGTGTTGGTCCTGACACGGGGAGAGAAAGAAATCGCCCAGAGGCGGGTGCTCCCGTGTGTGCGACCAACACAACTGCAGTTGAATAAAGGTAGCGGTCGCACATGGAGGGGCAAATAAAACATGGAATGATTTGAGAAAAATGCGGCGCATACGCCGGCAAGGAACAAGCCCTTGAACACTAGTGAAGGGACCGGGCAGTGTGACCACAGCGTTGCATGAATCAGAGACAATGGCAATACCTTACAAATAACAGCAGCTACACTGACTATCAACAAAGTACACACAAAGTACAAAACTGAAAGGAGTGACTTAGCTGTGGCGTAAACAGCAAAAAACCAGGATGTTGTGTTCAAGGAAAGGACTTATATGGGTGTAGAGGAGCAACTGTATGCCTCTGCAGGAAATCCCCCCTACCTCCTATATGTTGGAAGCCTGAGATCGTGCCGTGTTTGACACCAGCAGTTGTGCCAATACCGAAGCGTATATTTGAAAGAAGATACCCATTGAGACAACCCTATCAAATGTATCCCTGAAGAGACGACAATCTGAGGGAGGGACTCCCTGAAGGAATGTGAAAAAGAGTAAAGAGAGAAGCTAGTGATATCACAGAGACATGTGTGACGTTCCGAGATACTGGCTGAAGATGATGTATGGAACTTACAGAGTTATGACAAAGTAAAGAAATTGAGTGAACTCTTAAATAGGAAACAGAAGATTATACGTGCACAAAGGGCTGCAGAGAATCAACCGTTCAATAATTGTACAGACGCTGAAACGCAAGGTAGACTAAGTCATCGTAGAAGCTGGCTATATGTAGTGAATAGAATGCAGACAGAGCCACCACTTTACAGAAGCTGGACATCGATATCATACATTTCAGTAAGCCAGGGCCCATGAAGAAAGAAGGGAGAATTGTGTTGCAGCAAAAATAAGCTGATATTGTGGAGCTGCATGGCAAGGCTGTCTGGCCTGAAGTCAAGATTGAAGCAGCCAAGGTCAGCTATCTATTCTGGAAAGCAACAAACATACAAAGGATGAATCATCTCTTGTTAAGGTGCAACGCAAGGACATCAAGATTACTAAGTTGTATTCATTTAAGACATTTAAAAGCTGCAAAATTGACCAAATCGTGGTCTCCTGTCACGTGAGCCAAGGATGAAAATAGAGTTGACCTTGGACTCCCAGAGCAACGATAGTGAGTGCCCGCACTCCCATGTATAGCCAGAGACATTGATACTTTGCAAGGCCAACTTCAAAGACAATCTTCATGGCAGAAGGCTTGGGTGATGAGAGATGTTGGGCTTATTGGGTGGGGAGGTAGAGACAGGCCCAACTACTTGCACCTGGATCTGGGCTTACATGTTGCTAAATGAACTGAATGTTCCAGACATGGCACACACGTGACAATCAATTGTAGTGGTCTGTCTAATGAAGGACCTTATAGCAGAGGTCTTCAATTTGTGGGGCGCGCCCCCCCTTGGGAGGCTCGTCAACATGCCTGGGGGGGCGTGTGATGCCTTCCAAAAGGAGTAACAAGTTTTTTGGTTTTTTTTCCTTCTTGTGCACTGAACTGAGCATGTGCATTGGGGAGCCACTGGCTCCCATGCATGTGCTCAGCCAGTGCGATGCGGTGGATGCGTGGCCATGAAACAGGAAATAAACGCAGCCTGGATGCGCGCTTTCCTGCATTTGGATCGCGCGTCTAGGCTGTGTTGTGTTGTCCTGTGTTCCCTGCTGCTGCTGCTGCCGCCGCCCGTGAGAGGTAAATCACCCCTTTATTTATAACGCGGCTCCCACGTGGCAATCTGCCACAGTGGAGCCACGTTATTAATTCAGCACCGGTCCCCCCTGCGCCCCTCTCCCTCTGTGACCCCCACATTAGGGGGCATGGACTAGAGGAGGCGAGCGGGGGACCGAAATTGCTCTGCCAGTGTTGAGTTTGCATGTCTTTAACAGTGATGCTTCCCCACCTCTGCTCTAACACCTTCTGTCCTCCCCCCAGACCTGCAGCACTTGCACCAGAAGACCTTCGCCTTCCCATACTTTGACGGATCTTTCCTGCTCGTCATCCGATCTTCCTATTTCCAGGTAGGTGCCAGTGCCATTTGAGAGTAGGTAGGAAGGGCGTCTGGGGGACAGGGGTGTCAGTGCCATGAGGGTCAGGGATTCGAATCAGGGATTTCAACCCTATATATTTCTGGGGCTATACCCATCTCTGATGCATTTTACCAAAAAGCTGGGCTTAGCTCCTGCTCATCTAATCCTAATTTAAAGTCTCAGGTAGACCCATAGATCCTTGACTAACTGTTCTGTTTTCATTGCAGCAGCATTGCTCCATGTAACCTTGACTAACTGTTCTGTTTTCATTGCAGCAGCATTGCTCCAAGCGTCAGTCTATCAATCAAACCACTTGTGTTCCAGCAAGAAAAACCCAGTCAAGCACTTCCCCCAGTCGCGCAGGTAAGGATTTATTTTCCCTGTGTGCCACTGGATGAGTACATATGCTGATGTTTTTATGCTTTTTCTGGGGTGAATTTTTAATTTTTTTAAACCGTTTGCAATGTTTCGACAGGTTCAGGCACCTTTTCTCGATTAATCGTTTTCTAGTGCCCAAAGATGGTAAGGATCTGAAACGTAAAGCGGAAGGAGAGGTGGGAACAGACAAAAGAAATGCAAAAACACAGAAATTTGATGGCTCTTATTTGGACTTTGTGGCCTCTGTACCTGTAAATGCTTTGAAAGCATCTTACCACAAGAAGCCTTTCACAGATGCTGAGAAAGTGATTCACCCAACCATTCTCGCTGTCAACCGGGTTATGCTTGGTGAAAGTGCAGCAGAGAAATGCAAAAGTATCCCTATGTCAGACACAACAATTTGCCGCCATATTGCTGACCTGTCCTCTGATATCAGTAGAGAATTGATATCGCGCTTGAAAGACAGCCAGTCCGCCCTACAGTTGGATGAGGCCACTGACATATCAAAAGAAGCTCACATGATTGCCTATGTGAGGTACTGCCATGGAAAGGAGATGTTCGAGGATTTCTTATTTTGTAAGCCATTTAAGGGCAGAACAACTGCACCCAAACTCTTTGAAATTTTAAACAACTTCCTAAGTTCCAACTGCCTAAAGTGGGAGGCGTGTGTTGTTATTTGCACGGATGGTGCTCCTTCAATGTGTGGTGCTAGAGCTGGGCTAAAAGCAAAAGTATTGGCAGTAGCTCCACATATATTGTGGACACACTGCATGATACACCGGGAAGATTTGGCTGTGTGCAGTATGGGGCATGAACTCACACAGGCTTTGACTTCTGTTGTAAAGATTGTAAATTTTATTAAGATGCACCCCACAAGAGCCCGTCTGTTTGCCACCTTATGTGCAGAAATGGGAGCTGACCATGATGCTTTGCTGTTTCACACAGAGGTCAGGTGGCTATCCATGGGAAAGGTTTTAAATTGCATCTATGAACTCAGAAACAAAGTGAGACACTTTCTCCTGGATTTCGACCAGACAAAAGCAGAGCCTTTGTGTGATCCACGCTGGCTTATACTGTTGGCTTACCTTGGCGCCATTTTCAAAAAGCTACATTTTCTAAACCTCTCCCTGCAAGGCACAGAAACCACATAATTTGCCATGAATGCAAAAATATCGGCATTCAAGAAGAAGCTGGAGCTTTGGAGGAGGAGGGTTGATATTGGCATTGCCGATTCGTTCCCATTATTAGAAGATGCTCTTGAGGGGACGGAGTATGATCTTTCATGTGTTTCTCAAGTAATTGGAAACCATTTGAATAAATGCTCTCAGAACCAGTCTCGAAAAGTACTTTCCCGAGGACAATTGCAACATGAATGACTGGGTGGTTCAGCCTTTCCTAGCAGACGTAGGAGCCCATCTCCCAATACAACTCCAGGAGGAACTAATGGAGCTCCAAAGTGACCGCCTACTAGCGAGCCAATTCAGAAAATTGTCTTTGGGTCCATTTTGGCAACATGTGTCTGCAGAGTTTCCAACTTTATCGAAATGTGCAGTCAATGTACTAATACCTTTCAGCACCTCATACCTGTGTGAGATTGGGTTCTCTGCACTTGCAGCCCTAAAGACAAAATATCGGTGAAAGCTGGAGGTGGAAGAAAACCTGTGGTTGGCTATTGCAAAAATAGAACCCAATATTGACAGGCTGGCTGGTGAAAGGCAGGCCCACCCTTCACACTAGTATGCCACTTTCCAACCTGCAAGTGACAGCATTGACAGTACGTTGTTGTTCTTGAGAAACAAATTGTTACAGCACTTGCATAGCAAATGTTACTACAGGACAGCAATATTGGCTTTTTTCGTTTGTGTGAAATAAATATCCAACACTATTTTTAGTCGAGTCCTCTGTATTATAGCAAAATAATCTGAATGCTTTGTTCACAAATATTTGTCCTCTAATCTGATTTGAATCATTGCAAGCAATGATTTTGAAACAACGTGGTGTTTGGCATTCACTCCTTCGTTAGGGGCACAATTCTACTCCATAACCGTTCGCAACCGAGTACAATCTTGGAGTCCATGCGTATAGGGGGGCCTGGGCCAGAGAAAGTTTTCTTAGAGGGGACTCAGGGTCAAAAAGTGACCACTGCCTTCTAGTTTGTAGACAAATTGAAAACCGTGTACTTAATGGTTTGGAAGATCTCATGTTTTAGAGGTAGGCATATGTTGCCCACCTGACAGTGAGCAGCCAATCGCAATCCTGTGTTGCTATAGAAGATATACTTAGATGCTCACCCTAAGCCTATCACAATACCTAGTAGGTTTTTCATTACTTGCCATGTAGTATGATGTCACCTCTGACGTATTTTTAGTATAAAGTGTATGTATTATGAAAAGTTCGCTGAGAGAGATCGAGAGAACGTCCGTTGATGTTCGTTGTAACCCCCTGTTTTAGATAATAGTTAATAAAACAGTACTTTGCCATCTTCATAAATTGGTTCGGTTATTTGGACTCAGAGTTATTCTGTGAACCCATCCATTGCATGCACCTTCCTCAAGGGTTCTAAGCGCACGGGGAAGGGTCCTTGCCCATTGGTTGGTAGAAGGACATGACCTATCCTCCATCTTGGTTTGGGATGTTTTCCCTGCACTTCGTTTTGAATACTGTTTTTCAGTTTTGAAGTTGAATCAACCTTATTTTGTGTGAAGTGTTTTCTCTTTGCTGCTGCGGTGTCAAGTATTAAAGATAGTTTGCATAATATGAAGCCTCCTGTCTTAACATAGCATGGCCTGCAGGTTACATTATAAATCTCAGAAATGGTAGCTCAACCCACAGAGTTTTGTTCTCCACGCAATTGTTTAAGGCACATCCGAAGCTTAAGAATTTGGCAGTTACGGTGTTAATAATGCTCACTTTATTAGTAAAGCCATCACCTGACGATGTTATGGGGCTAGCGGTTTAGCAACAGTTGCTCGCTCTTTCCATGTTTTTGATGCCTAGTCTATGGTCAGAATGGCTTGAAGTCACACAGGCCGCTTTCCAGGTAGCACGTGACTGCCTCACGAGAACCAACATCACACCGTACACTAATTGCCGCTGATTGCATGAGGCGTGAGACGAGTGAGAATAAACAGTGTGTTGTGCTGATTTAAGTACTCTCTCACTCCACCGCGGATGCCTATTTTTGCATACTTTGGCATAATTGTCTGGAGTGTCCTTATGCCCACGTTGTGACTAATCTATGGATACAGACCAGGCCGGGCATTGCTACTTCTCAATATAATAAACAGAAAAAATAACAGCATTGAGGAGCTTAATAGAAATGAACTCCCTTTCTTTAGAGAAGATAACGGTGTTTCTACGTGGTGTCTTCACTTTAACAGTCTCTGGTTGTACTGGGGAAGCCTTGTGCTATATGTCATTAGAACTCTTTCCAAACAGGAAGGGTGTCTTCAGTCAATAGGATTCTAGCCCATTCTGTGTTTCCTTGTGGTACACGTTATGAATATTGGGCGATTCACCAAAGTGCAGAGCTGTGGCAGTACCGGCCCGAGTCTGCCAGTGCCATTTGCGAGATTTGTGCACCCACCACAAATGCAGAACAGCAGGGGGCCCAGTCCTGTTGTTCGGCTGATAGTAGAACAAGTATCAGCCGAAAAACAGAACTGAGCCCCCTGCTGTTCTTGTAAAGTGTGTTAAAGGACGGCTTCTTCCAACTATGTCTTGTAAACAGCTCCTATTAAAGAATCATGCTGTGATCGTGATTCTTTAATAAGTGCTGTTTACATTCCACTCAGCTGGAGGCAAGACACCATTTGCTGCGCCGTTCGGGTTGCCCTTCTACAGCCGCACACTCTGAGCGCCCCTTGAGCCAGCGCTGACCAGCGACATAAGGTGAAAACATGTGTCTGTGATTATATTTTCAAAGCCAGTAGCCTTATCACTGTCGTGAAGTATGTGTGGGTAGTGTGGAAGGGGCTGAGATACACACCTGTAAATACCAATCGCATAGTCAACAGCACATGTCTAGGGTATGTTTGTGTCTGCGTACCACACGCACAGTGAACATATGGGCCTTAATTTAGATTGCGAGTCAGGCAGGTGGATGGGGACAGAATAACTCGGTACTCCAATAAGTAGACCGACTCAGGAAGAAGGCAGTCTTGTGCCTGTTTTAATATCAATTATCTAAAACAGGGAGTTTTCAACAGACATCAACGGACATCGCACAGCATTCCCTCAAAGCATTTCATAAAAAACACATGTATATACAAAATATGTGTCATACGTGACGTCATAGTATGTGGCAAATAAGAAAAACCTAAAGGGGATTGTGGTTGGCTCAAGGGGAACATCTAAGTACACTTTCTATATGGACTGGGATTGTGATTGGGTCTCTACAGTCAGGTGGACAACTCATGCCCACCCCTAGTCCAAGTCCTCTTCATTAGTTATTAGAAACACAGTACTCTATTGGCTTTCAACTGTAAGGCCTTTCGTTACATGGCCCTCTACAATTGGTTGGCATGCTCGTGCCCTTCCAGAACATTCGGTTCACTTAGCAGCATGTGAGCTCAAATCCAGGTGCCAGGGGCTAGAGTGGACTGTACCCCCCCCACTTAATTAGCCCACCATCTCTAATCACCCATGCCTTCTGCCATGCAGACTGTCTTTGAACTTGGCCTTGCAATGTATTCTTGTTTCTGTAATATAAGGGAGTAGGGGCACACGCTTATCAAAGTTCCAGACTGCGTGCCCACTCTATCCTCATCCTCAGTTCACGTGACAGGAGACCACAGTTCAGCCCATTTTATAGCATTTAATTGTCTTGAGTTAATAAACTTGCCACTCATTGTGTTCTTTCCTTGCACCTTAACAAGGGATAATTCAGCTTCTCATATTCACTGTTCCCTGAGAATAGATAACCAGTTCTTGGCTGCCTTCAATCTTAACACCAGGCCAGACAACCCTTCGTTCTTCTTTTATGCTCCAGGCTTATTCTTTGCTGCAACACAGTTTTCAGCCCTTCTCCTCATGGTCTGAACTCACTAAAATTGTGGCACCAATGTGCAGCTTCTATGTAATGGCAGCTTCACCACCAACTATCCACTACGTATAGCTAGCTTCTATGATCACGTAGTCTACTTGCGTTGCTGCATGTGTACATTTATTAAACAACTTGCATTTTCTTCAGTGCTTTTCACGCGTGCAATCGTCGTTTCTCACATGAAAGTTTACTCGATTCCTTACTTCGTCATCAGTTTCTATAAGGTCCATGCATTCTCTTTGCCAGCCAGTCTTCTCAGTGCGTCACGTTTGTTTCTTGTGACGTCACCAACTTCTCTTCCTCTCTTTTTCATATTCCTTCGGGGATCTCCTCCAAGAGATTATCGTTTTGTTTGTTTGTTTGTTTGTTTATTATTTATAGGGTGCCCTAAACCCTTGGGTAGCTGGGCACACATCATAACAAGATTACTTATAGCTTGGTTACATTTGCATAGATAATGTGTATACCGGTGCATATAACGTTACAGTTTACATCGTTACAGGTATATACATGTGCATGGGTAGTTACAGTAATAATTACAGTTAGCATAGTTACAGATATATACATGTGCATAGGTATAGTCGTTAGTACATGATTACTGACTGAGAGGAAAAGAAGAGAGAGCAAGCATATGTGGCTATGGTTTATTGATCTTTGTGACATAGCCAATTGCTGGTGTTGCGTCTGAAGCTGTTATAGAATTGGTCTCTTCTTAGCTCGACTGGTAAAGCATTCCATTGCTGAGCTGCTTTTACTGGGAAGCTATTTCCACCTGTTTTTTGTAAGCGGAATCTTCGGGAATCCATTTGATAGGGTTATCTCAGTGGGTACCTTTTCTCTGAGACACGACGCAGAATAGTCAGAACCGTTGGTGTCAAACATGGCACTATTCCAACATACCGGTAATAGGGGGTGGAACTTCCTGCAGAGCTGCAGATGCAGTTGGCTGCTCCTCTACACTGGTGCAACATAGACAGTGATTAGAAGTCAGATATGGAAGAGAGTTTTTCAATGGGAAAATCCCACTGAAAAACAAACGCTTGGAAAATCAGGCCCCTAGGAACGGTGGTCTTCATTTAATGGTAAATTCACCACAAAGTCACCCTGGTGCAGCGGTCTTCAAAGTAGGGGCCTGGCACCGCTAGGCGTACCTGGAGGGGGTCCAGAGTCTTTACAAAGGGAAAAAGTCGACTGTTTTAAAAATAAAATACAAGCACATTTTCTACTGCTTATATTTTCTGTTAAAAGCAGTCACTGTAATCCTTTTTTAAAGAGCCTGCCCTCCAAACCCCTCGATATCCTTTCGGCCCCCTCAGTGGGCCAACCCTTATTTGGGTGGGTGGACCCAGAAACAATATTTTTACCCAAGGGAGGGTGGGCGGGGCTCAGTATGAAAAGGTTTGAATATCACTGTCCTAGCGCTATGAGCCCCGTCGCAAAATAGGTGGTCCATAACGCTGCGTTCAAAACCATACGCACCCCAATGGCCCTCTACCAACAACCCCCTCACAGGGGCACCACGTCGGCAGCACACAGGTGCAAGCCATCACCCACACCACACACTTACATAAACACGACCCAGTCAACAATATCACAACCAAATAACAGGGGTCAGTGCCCTTGTCAAAGGGAGCAAACGAAAGCACTATAACACTGAGGCAAGGCAACACTCTCTGTGCCATGAAGCACTACGATGCACGCCAGGGGCTGCATAGCCACAAGCTGTCAACAGCAGAGAAGGTGAGCATTGTGTAGTCCATCACTGAGCAGATGAATAACTTTGGTGTCCAACCATGCATTATGCATGAGGTAAGTATGTGGCAGGATGTCAAAATGCAAGTGCAGTAGGCCATTGAAAACATATCGCACTAGGAACAGGGGTCAAGTCCTAAAAATAAAAAAGTGGGGGACTCATTAGCATACCAACTGAATGTGGCATCACCAGAAATTAGAATATCAAGGTGCCCTCTGAAAAAGGTGGGGGACTCTGTCCACCCGCGTGTACCCTTGACTTGAGCCCTAATCAGGAACAAAAGCATAACCATGCCCCTAACCAACAACAAAAAGGCCAAAGCGGCACTAATTCACCCTCATTCGACCCAAGCCTAAGGGTTGATGGGCACAATTGCACCCGCTCCAGGAACATTTACCCGAAGAACCACAGCACAAATGCCATTCCCAGCCCATGATAACTTTAACACCACACAGTCATGGCACATACACACATACAAGTGCTCCCAAAACATCAGCATGTACAGTAGTAACCTGTTGCCCTCACAAACAATCATGCAGATAAGCCATGTACCGCATGCAAGGCACACATGATGCAAGCTGACAACATGCTATGTCTAAATGGGCACTCACGTGTGTGCATTGAGTATTCCCACCACCACCAATGCCAACACTTCATGCACAATATAACCCACACATTGTTTCACCGCAGAACCCATTCTCCGGCAACAGAACACTGTCAACACCGTTGGTGAGGTACAAGTAACACTTTGCAGATCAATATCCTTCACCCAGGTCCCCAGCACAGGCCACAGTGTGTATAGCTCAGCTACATCACATCACATCCACAACTTTTCCAGGAACAGCATTAGTGACACGTTTACAGCCCTCAAAGACATCCCATTACATCTGCAAGGTTATATGTGAATTTGTCCAAAATGATTTTATCTAAATCGATGTCATCAATGTTTTTGTTTTGTTTGTGTGGTCGATTCTTCCACACATATATGCAGAAGGAGACCCCCGCAACCTCCTCAGAAGCCCATTACATTATGTTTTCACCCAAACCCACATATATTTGCGGGAAAATTCGTCAAAATAAATTAGATGAAATGGAATTCGACTAAATCTGCCACTGCAAAACCTCCCTATCCCCATCTGCAACAAAGACAGCACACATATATGATATGATATGGCATTTATAACGCGCCTACACAAAAGTGTTTCAAGGCGCGACAAGGCAAGGGAGGGGGGAACAGAGGGAGGACAGAGACAACGATCTTACTTGGCCAGGTGACATTGAGATGGCACAAGTGCAGGGGATCGGGGAGGGGAAAAGTGCGATCAGAGAGGGGGCAGTGCAATGCATAGGATTAACAGTGAAGAATAAATAAAATAAATAAAACAATGGGCAAAAGTGCAGCCAGCTAGTGGCAAGTGCAGGGGTAAGTGCAGACATCAAGTGTCAAGGGCTGGCGGGCTGCAGGGATGCAGAAAGAGGCCCAAGTGCAGGAGTTGCCCGGGAGGCAGTGCAGGTGTGCAGCTGGCGGTGGAGGGGACCTGGGCCCGACATCAGAGGCTAGCCAGGTGACCAGAGCAGTTTCAGTCACGTTTACACAATTACCATTCATTAAACAAAGGTGGCCATAGCAAGGGCAAAAGCACACACAAAACTCACAGTTGAGTGAACAGAAACGTATCTATGGAAAATGCACTTCATGCCCTGATCCATGCCCACTGACTGTCCAACCACACAGTATGTGTAGGGCTATGGAGGAGGAATAAGCCAAGCATGCATGATTGGCATCTGAGCTACCCAGCACATGCGCATTGTTCATTGCGGTACACAGGGGTGTACACCAGCAGCAGGGGAGCGACACTAAGGAGCACTTTTCTAGAATAGATAGGCGAGCAGAGACACAACACAAGGTTGGAGAACCCACAGTGTTCTCATGCATCGGAATTGCTAATATTATTTTATATCATGTCACTCTCCTTTAATACTGTGTCATATCACCACAGTAGTGGTTTCAAAGCAATTAGCCTGGTCCAATATAAGGGAGGGGATTATATCTGCTGCTCCACCAGCTGGTCCAGCTGTTGAAGATGCACTGTCATGATCAGAGTCCCAATGAGTACCCAACCCAGAGGACATCTGAGGCAAGGGCCATGATGTAAGAGTGCCATAGCTCCAAAAAAGAACTAGGAAAATATCCCTAGTTCATGATGCGCTTACGCTATGCCCTTTAAACAAGTTGCAACTGTTTGCTGATTGTTCACGTAATGTTCATAAGGCTTCAGAAATTATAATCCATAAATCTTTTGGTAAAAGTTTCCCAATTACTTTAATTGCATGAAAGGCAGTATGCATCATAAAATGTGAGTCCCAACAGTGTTTGCCAATGTATTTCGGAACTTAGTCCGTCTTCAGGGCTGGACACTGGCTGTGGAAAAGCCTTTAAGCATCTGGGAACATAGAGTCATCCCGGTGGCTGTCTGAGTAGGTCCATCTCTACCTGCCGCTGTAAGGGTCGCGGTAGCGTAGCATCAGGGAGGGAAAAGAGGGCCATGGATATACATTCACTTACATTCTGATCAAACTGGGCCTCCACTTGCCGCTGTGGGCAGAGGATGTGCATCAGGTGTGATAACAACATTCTGCACCTAATAGGCTGTGGGAGATGAACACCACCTTGCCTCGCATGCACCCTCCTTCACAGCTGGGGCACAGGCCATGGAGATCGGGGAAAGACATGTAGCGCTATACACCTGAAACGCAGTGCTTGCAAAACATTCACACTTCACAACAGGCAACCTTATTGTGTCTGCGCGTCTCTGCATGGCACCATGCTGGGTATTTAACTAAAGGTTCAGCACAGTAGACCCAGTGCAGGGCGTGTATGGATGCTATACCCAGAGACACATGCATCTAACCTTAAGCAAGGCCTACTACTTGCAGGCATGTATGTAGGTATCATGTGCTTCAAAACAACATGTAATCTCCAGTGGCATTCTGCTATGGCATGTAGGCCCATCATGAACACAAATAATAATCTGGCCTTCAAGCACCTACGTACCGTCATAGGCAGCACGACTGGGTGCACAAAGAATCTGACACAAAGATAGGACTTCAGAAGGTGATATGTTTTTATTTGTAGAAAATAAAGTCAGGATAAGTCTTCAGTAATACATTGTGATCACAAGAGTCTACTGCAAAGGCTCTTGAGACCCCATGTGCCAGACGTGTGACAAAATGTTGGTCTCGTACACAATCTCGAGGTATTGCTAGACCTTCTTCCACAGCAGCTAGCGCCCCAATGTTCTGGGGAACAGGTTCATGGACTGTCATCTCGCCTAACCATCTTCCTGTTCCAGGGTTCTGGCTCCTGGGGCTCTCTGCTCCTGAACTATCCTTACTGACCCTCAGTAAGCTTGCACCATGTGTACGTCTTCCCGGCTCTGAGATGTGCCCTAGACTTAGTCCACTAGAAACTTCCTGCACTAAATATAGGGAGTCACCAGCCTCTCCCACCCTGCTCAGGCTTATCACCCCCTCTAGCTCTCTTCCGTCATCCTCTGCAGATCATATTGATTCTACTCTGCTAAAACCTCCTCAGCACATTTATACCAGATGACTCTTGTCTTCCAGCCCCCCTCCAGGTTTTACCAACTCCTCCTCCAACCTCCACAGTCCTCTCCCTCCAATCTCTAACTGTCTCCTCCTGACGACATTGCTTCTCCCTCCTGCCTACTTGCTATTCAACCTTCAGCCATTAACTCTCTCCTCCAGCCTTCCCCTCGAGATGCAGCTTGCAGGCCAACCTGCTCCAAACATCTTCCTCCAGCTTCTTCTCAAATGCCCCATCCTGGCAGACTGAATTGGCTGCTTTTTGTAGTGTGTCACTTCATCGCCTTAAGCAGCACACTGGAACATGTATTAAACATGTGTAGGGTGGGTGGTGAAATCCTGGGATTGGCCCTATGCTTGTGGTCAAGTGGGTTGGAAGGGGGTTGGCCTTATTTTATATGATGGCCTACAACTAATTTGGATTTCCAAACTTCCTTGGGCATATGTGAGGTCACCGTTATTTTCCCTGAGCCTCTGCTGTCAGGGCCTGCTTCACTCTAGGTCCATGTGCTTTGCCTGTGTGCAGATATATAATCAGGAAAGGCTCCGATAAGCAAGTCAAACTGTTTGCTTTACTTGTAACGTACTGGTATTGGTGTAGCAGTGTTATCATCTCCTGCGAAGGCCTCTGACATTGTTTGCCATTGTTTCTGTTATGAGCCAGTCGTCTAGGTAGGTGTAGACCTGCCTGGCCTTAATAAGCAGAGGCGCAACTATTACAGCTAGTACTGTCCATTAACACATGCTCTGCTGATGTTATACCAACGGGCAGTACTTTGAATGTGTAGTGCCTGTACTCCATCTTGAATCTGAGATATTTGCTGTGTTTTTTGCAAACCACCATGCAAGTATGCATCGCTGCTGACTAGAGTTGTCTGTGAGGGTCATTGGAATTGCCTCTTGTAACGTTGTGATCCTGAACCTTTTGATCATGACAAACTTCTTCGTTGGTTGAAGATCGAGGACCGGGAGCCTTGTCAAGCTCTTCTTGGGAATCAGGAAATTAGCACATTCCCATGTTCCTAGTAAAGGACCTTCTTTTATGGCCCTGTTTACTAGTAGTGTTACTACCACTGCCTCTAGGCGCTGGTGGTGTCTTTTTGTGTCCATGTTCTTGTCAGTTCAGTGGAATGGTGTATGGCGATGCGTTGAATTCCACACCGTACCCATTTTGCCACACATCTAGTGCTCACTGATCTGCGGTTACATGCTCCCGCGCGTGGGATAGGTTCTTGATTCTTCACACGACTGGGCTGACATGGTAGGGAGCCTTGTATGAAAGTCATTGCATGGGTGCTGCCCCAGCATTTGTCGGGAGCACTGTGCATGAACACTCCCTCTCCATTGGAGGATAAAACCGCCCTTGACGAAGACCCTGCTGTCGTTGGGAACAGACGCCCTGGGTGAATTCAACGCCCTCGTAAGGCTTTTTAAAACCAGGAGACTGCTCTGTGAGAGAACCTCTTATGCGGGTACATGCGGCTCTGCGTGGAAATCCACACCCCAAGAATTGTCCTAAAGCCTTTAGGTTCTCTTATTCCTTCTTTCATTTTTTTACAAAGTCCCATCAACCCCCTTTCCAATTAGCAGCTCCTAACCTGAAGGCTTATTAATCAATGTTGCTTGTGTTTCTGGTTTAAAACCTGTGCCAGGCAACCATGAGTTGGGTAGTGTTTAAGTACTGCGGCACCGGATGATGGACGTCCCGCCATTTCTGCAGCGGGCAAGCTACTCGTGATCACAGTGTTAGACGAGAGTGGCCCTTCTTCATTAAAGGCATGAGCTTTGGCTGGTTCGCTTTCTGGCTTGCCATGCAAGTACGTCTTGCATCTCACCCCATTGGGAGGGGTCATCTCTATTAGCTAATACTGTCTCATGAGCAGGTGGACATTGAAAGCAGTGGTGGTAGCCATCTTTGTTTCCATAAGGTGAAGCCTTTTGCTTTCTCTGCCAGCGGGTGTCTCAGTAGTTGAGGTTGGAACCCTGCAGCGCTTGTGTGCAGTGCTAACGACCATCGAGTCCGCCAGTAATTGGCATTGAATCATGAGAGGGTCTGTGGGCGGAAACTCTGATTACTTCTCAATTCCCATGTTGACTGCCATTGAAGTTTTGGCCTTAGATGTCTATGAGACACTGTCTGCGAGCCAGGTTGTCACGAAAAGCCATGTTGTGGTAGGAATTTATTTCGAGGGTGTGTTTTTTATACTGTACACCTGCTCTGATTGGGTGCTGTCTCCACCTGCCTCAACCTGCTGCACCGATGTGGCTTGGTGTGGCATGCAGGTTTCCGGACTCCATGCTTGCATGCCACTTCTGCGGTGAGAACACCCCTGTCCTTCCATGTTCCACTGCTTTGCACAGTTCTTGCTCTGTTCACGCCCACTTTCTGTTACCGCTCATTAGGGTTATTCGCATACGGCTGACTATGTGTAGGGTATTCTTGAGGTGCTGACGCATGCGGGCCATATGCCGAACTGTTGTATACCTGGGTTGTATACCAGCCTATGAGAATCTCGGTGCTTTTCGCATGGTTCTGAGAAGCTTAACTCGACTAGAATCGAGGTCATTATTCCTAAATGTTTTTCTCTGGCCACGTCACAAGGTTGTTTTACTTAAAATTCCTAAAAGAAGAGCGCAGGGGGCTTGTTGGTCTGCGTCTGTGTGCACTTTGCAGAAATATCAGCTTGGTTTCCGAGAATGGGTAGCTTGAGCTTTAAAATTGGAAACGTCGAATGAGGCTTTTAGCATCGTTACTTTGCCATTGCAGACGCATGCTAAGTGAGTTCTCACTTTTTGGCTTTATGCTGGTCGAGGCGGCACAGAGTGTGTTGCACGGTGTTGATAAAGAGCTTCCACACGAAACTGACGCATTTTCTGAGAAAGATGAAGGCAGCTCAGGCGTTTCTCTTTCGCGCCCAAATGGAGGTTTCTCTCACGTAACCGAAAAGTCACGATTTCTTGCGTGCAGGCAGCTGATAAGGGCAGAAAGAGTGACTTGCAAAAAGGAGGGCGTCCAACAAATGTGGTGCTTAGTATGGAGCCCATGGAAAAACTAACTGGGCGGCTAGAGGGGAAGACTACAGCTGAACACTAGTGCAATGTCTCACAACATACCCGAACAACACCCACACACAGCATATCATATCTACACAACATAAGTATACAACATACTAACACAATACCAATGCATTCCACACAAAACAGCACCACATACTAACACAACCTTCCAACACATTCCCCCCAAAAACATAGACCCGCCAGAGAAAGTGTTCACGCACTCGCCCAACTCTTTATCTGTCCATTCTCTTCAAAGGACTCTCACCTGCCTAAAACGGAATTGTGTGTTTTCACCCACCTTCTTGACTCAAGAGGTTGAGACTTATATAATATACCACTAGTCCACACTAGCACACCATGCAATATATAAACACCATTGCATTTCATCATACTAAAAACAGCAAAGCATTACAACATACGAATTTAACCTACCAGCATGTATCAAGAAAACATGCCATCACAGTATGACAGTACAACATTCCAATACAAAATATCAACACGCCTTAGCAGTCAACTTTCCAGACAACGTAAGCACACAGCATACCATTAAAAAAAAGCAACAGCATAACAAGCAAAACAACATACTAAAAGACCATAGAAGATAAACATACAAACACAATATTGCAAAACAAATTAGCAACACTAGCGTTTGATGGTCCCAGTATGCTACACTGTTCAACACAACACCCATCTCTGACACAGGCAAAGGCTTCTTGTATTATGAAGTCAGTCATGAGAAATGTACCAACTAATTTACTGCTGCTGCCAGTGAAGCTAAGCAGGATCAGCCTTGGTTGGTTTGCTGATGGGAGACATTGATATGAGATGTGTACTGGCCCTGTGACAAGGGTGTAAGCTTCTAATGATCAGCTTGATGGGCGGGTCTTATGATTTACTGTCACAGGGACACTTGAACTTAGGGTGATGGTTCAACAGATAAGATTAGCACAAGCTGGTGGTTTCACATTTGTGTAAAAGTGACAGCATTTTGGGCAGATGCATTGGAATTGGGTTTAGGTTTGATTGATATATGTGAAAAAAATAAATGCCCTATGTATTGGGACAACAATATTTTTGAGCGAACTTCCCCTTTAAGTCTTCAAACATACAAAAGGCTGTATTTGGCACAAACGTATGCAGACTGTGTGGGAGGACACACCGCGACCAGGAGTGCAACTTGTGTCGGTACATTAACCCTTGCACATACATTTATACATTATCCTGGAGCAGCACAAATTTGCCATTCACCTCTAGTAAAGTCACACATGAGTGCACTTTCTCATCAGCATAGATACAAAACTATTAACTCAGTAGAAATTCTGAAACATTTGCTTGTCACGATCATGAGGGCTGAGGACTAGCGTAGCCGGTCAAGTGGCACAGCGCTCGCTTTGACATTCCAAACTCAGCCTTTCATCCTTCCGAGTTCGATAAATGTGCACCACACACAGTGGGTAATAATAAGCAGTGCTCAGATACCTGAGGGTTTGTAGCGCTATATAAATGCCAAATTATTATTATTATTATACCTGTCCTGGCAGTGCCTGAGTGACAAAGACAGTTACTATCAAAAGGAGGTGCTTGAAGGTCAGCCTTTAGAACATCGTATCCTCATTTACATAAAATGTCTTGCATACATGAAATGACCAGGGCGTAAGCGAGTCAGACAACGTTCATCGTTCATCTTAACCCAATAAGACATCTAAGCCTGAAATCTGCAGCTGCATGTTGAAAAAAACATTTTATTCAACTCGGCCCTACATCCTTTTGAGGTCAATACATTGGACAACAGTAACAACTACTATCACTTTTCTTAGAATCTTTGGTGAAATCTGTCACGAAGGGTGACTTAAAGAATCATATTAGGTTGGATTCAAACTTTTGCAGCCCCAATTCCACTTCAGGGGTCATCAGCTGTTCCTATGCCAAGGATTTATGTTGTTATTTATTAAGGCAATGTTTAAAGGAGCTCTGTTCTCAGGGCTGGTGCTACAATCAAACTATTCTGCGCAGCTGCCAGGGATGACACACGCAGAGGTGCTCCAGTGGACTCCATTTTGGCCCTAAAACATCACAGCACGCCCCACTGCAGGAGAGTACAGCACCAACACGGCATCTTGGCCGATACAGCATACATTTATGCACTGGCCATGTCTGCTCCATGGGATTGCACTGCCTTGCTCTATCCCTTGTGGACTATTGCAATTGTGATGGGAAGGCAGTAAGGCAGTGCGATTGGGGAACTCCATCTTGAGGTCCCCCAATTTCCCAATGTAAAATGCACACACATTAATCTGCTGATCCAAAATAAATTGTAATTTAAGGAAATAAGGGTGCATAACTTGATTTCGGTCAAAACAAGGCAGCATTTTATTTATTGATGCAGGGGCACACTATCAAGCAAATGCCCCTGTTCTTCATTACCTGATTGCACCTTGTCATTGCAGAGATTACCACTCTCATGAAGATAAGGTGGGCACCTTCCCTTCTGCCTCTGACAGATTAAGCCAAGCCCCATATATCCAGAGTCTCCTGCACACCCAAAGTACCTTCATGCCACACGTTAAACCTTATAGCCCTTCAAGAGCGCATGCAGGTCTTCCGATTGGCTAGGCCAAGATGAGAATCAAGTTGACACATCAGGTGCCACTGCAGCTATTTGGCTTATGCCACTGGCTAGTCAACTGCACTTCTGAGGGAGTTGTATGGAGAGTAAATAAACAAAGGGCAGCAAGGGCCAGATGTTTACGGTGGGATATGAGCAGACAACAGTGTAAAGCAGTAAAGAAAACATTGGGTCAGGATGTGGTGGTGTGCTTGGCATTAAGGGTGGGGGTACTTAAGGTGTAGGTAGACGGCAGGTAAAATATGGATGAAGAAAGAAGCCTATTAATGGTATTTTAAGATCTAAATAATTAGCAGTGGTAATGTATCTCTATATATAAAATGCTTAGGTATGTGTCTGTACTTAGCTGATGCAATTTATTAGTGTTATGTTGCCCTCTGCTGTCCAAATGGCAAAGTGCACCAACTTAAACAACCGCTGTCATTTCAACAAACAGAATGAGCATGGTTCTACGCGGTCACCTTCACCTTCCACTATCGCAAACATTCATAATAATTCCAAGTTACTTCTTTCCACCCCCATTTCTCTTCACAGAGGGCACAGCAGTTACAGTTTCAATGAACAGTTACTGGCTCAATGTTTCAGTCACTAAAGAGCAAAACACTGTAGGGTGAATGCCTCCTCACAAGCTAAAACTGAAGGTAGGTGCTAAAATGATCTACTATGCAATCTTATGACACCACAGCGACTCTGCAATGGAACAAGGTTGAGAATTACGCATCTACAAAAACACTTCATAGAGGCCTGTGTGATTAATGGAATTTAGATACTGTTCTTGAACCGTGCATATTTCGCATTCCATCTGATATGTTTAGCCTTTTCAATGGCCATTAATAAGTCACAGGGACCTACGCCCCCTTCCTGGAAGCAACCAGTAATCATTCCAGTATTTAAGAAGAGGGACAGAAGTGACCCTATGAATTACTGACTGATTTTGACCTTTAAGATATGCTAGAATGGCATATCTTATGCCAGAAACAGCTTGTTTTTAGTAAAGCCCCAAAGATCAATGGGTCGAAGGTAATCAGGCAGAATCAGTTGAGAGATGTACTCTGATAAAACAGTGAGATTGCTAGTGACAGTGACACATGCATCACACACGTCTTCTGACATTACAAAGATAAAAGGGTAAGTTTAGTGTCATCCTCCCACAGTGTAGTTTTTACAAAACAACAAAGACCAGAGGCAGCACCAATGAAAACAATCCTCCCACTTAAGAATCACACGCAAGACACAGCACTATCAGCCCCTTGTACAAAATCAGCAAGTACATTAGGGATTAAAGACTGAGTTGGTGATGTTGGAACATGAGCTTGGGACCTTTTTTCAAACCCAGATCTCATCAAAAGCCCTTCACTCAATGAGCAGTTTTCCAGCACAAACTAAGTAACAGGAAAGGGAATGCCAAACTCCTAGTTAGGGGCAGGCTTCCGATTTTTATTGCCGACAGGCTGACTTTTCTCCACATTCTTTTGCATTTTTCATGAAAAACGCCACCTTGTTTCAATAAAGACAATAAACACATACAATTGGGACTCTTTCCCCTGCAAAATCTCCCTGTTTAGTGTTCTCAATTTCTGGAATATGTATGGGCAACTAGAGTGGTAGTGGCCTTTTCATGCCTTGCTATGCCAAGTTAGGATTGTCTGTCCAAGACCCAAGGGAAGCATAGTTTTCATCTGGACTTGACTGAGGATCCTCACGATTGGTTCAAACTGTGCAGGCAACAGGAAACTCAAAGCTATGCAAATCATTTACCTCCTCCACCAAATATCGCTGGCCTTTAAGTATCGGCAGATATTCACTTGCAAAGAGTATGGTCCATTGATCTATAATGTACAACAATCAACTTCCAGCTCAGTGAAGAAGCATTTCCCAAAGGCAACTTTTGCCACCTGCATGTGCTTCGTTATGTGTCATAGATTTGGGCAGCAATTCAATTTTAGCATCTAAAAAATGTTGAAGCACTTAAATCATCATTGATTTAACTGTAACCGTTTTGACAGTTGTTATAATGCATATCCGCCTTCAGGCAAGCATCTCTGAAGTAGTCTTTGTGGCATAGAAAATTTGTTAATCCAATTCAAAGTATCCCAATCTGAAGTATTTGGAAGGCTAGACAATGGAATAGCGACTGGATTTTTAATTTAAGTCTGTTAACAAAAAAGTTTGGATGGAAGTCTTTGAATGAATCTTAGCCACTGGCAGTAGTCTGGTCAATCTTACACACTTTTAGCCTGCCTGCACACATGCAAATCATTCTGATACTGGCACCAATGGGAGCATCCCAGCCTGAAATGCTAGGCCAAGTCCCCTCTGCATGGAAGCAAAATCTACCCCAGACACGTTGTGGCCTTGTTGATCTTAATCTTGTGGTTTTGCCATCCACCATGGGATGATCAGTCAAGTAGGTCATTGCTAGCCCTCTCCTGGTCACTTCCTGGAGTGAAGGGTTGGCCTCCGCTAAACAGCAGCCCTGCGTACCCACCATGCTGAACCTGAACAGATACTTTCTTAGTAGAACATCTCCTCTCCTCTTACATGTTTACTGGGCCCCATTCCATTACCCAATGGTGAGAATCACAAAGACTAAGGAAATGTAGTGTCTTAACCAAAATGTCTGTAAATTAGAGCACACTGGTGTCCACGCGTAGATGGGGTGAGGTACACTTCTTGATGCCAACAATGTTGTATATGTGCCTGGGTGGTCCCCACACCTGGGATCCACAGTGAGTCAATGAGAGGGAGAAGAGTCTAGGCAGCAGACATATGCCTATACGACCCAACATCAATATACACATTTAAATGGCAACTTTTTTTACCCTGAATTGTAAAGTTGACACCAGTGCGCCCCATACACCATTGGTCTGTTTCATCCCCAGCAGCTTATCATGACTCCTACTCGCCAAGGAAGTACGTGTCCAGAGTGTATTAAAGTTTGGCCTCCATTTCATTCTGTAAGAATGCTTCCCCTATGTTCTGGTGAATTTCTTGAAGACTGGTGAGTTTGTTACAAAAAAGACCATGAATAGCACCCATGGATGTTACTAGTGGCTACAGAAATAGCTGTTGGATTGTTTGTGGTACTATATTTTGGACACGTTTGAAAAATACATACAGAAATATGTAACATTCAGGTATTAACAAACTACAAGCTAAGGGGGGTTTTTAGAGTTGGGTGGAAATACCTCTGGAGAAAGTCACCACCTATGCTGGTGGTGTTTCTGAAAATCTGCCCAATTCAAAGTTTACCACCAGCGGAGGTGGTGTTTCTGTAATCCCCCCAGTGCTATTTCAGACTACTACCTCCACTGGTGGTAACATAATAAGGTGACTTTTAGCATTGTATTCTGCCATTTTCACATTCAATGTGAAGGCTGAAATGGATTGTGTACATTATTGACTCGTACCACTACTGTACATTTGTCTTATGCACAAAAGATTCAATTTTGACCCGTTTATGCATTACAAGGGTAAAGTAGCGAAAAGGGGGGAATCCGAGATGCTCACTTTGTGACCCCCTTAACACGGCCCTCTGCAAAACAAAAATCACTCTGTCGAAGGGAAGCACATATGTCCAGCTCTGAGATGGAGGTAGAAATATGTGGATTTTCTGCAGACAATCCACATAAAATACTGCTGCCGGTATTCTCATGCAATGCCATGAATGGAATGGGCTCAAACCCTGAATTGGGTGGACAGAAAAATCTTTGATATTTGCCAAATACCTACGATTTTACTATTATCACCTAACTTGGATGAGCTCCTAACTCTCTGTTTTTTATTGACTTGCTCAGTATACACACATGCAAATCAACAGCAGAGTCAGATGTTTAGAAACAAAATTACATGAACAGATAGATACATCCTTCCACCTATACCTCATACAGTCACCAGAAACCAAAGCCCAAACACACACACACACACGCACGCTCCACCTCACTTCAAAACATACAAAAATAAATTAGCTCATTCCCTCTCCTACGCCAGGTGCCAGGGGCATTACCATTGTAATTCTTTCTGCTTCCATGAATTGAAAAATACAACCGCTGTTCTAAGAAAGTAAAACTCATTGTAACAAAACCCCTGAAATTCAATCAATTGGGGAACTCAGGACCGGCTTTACAGAGTGTGTTCCTATTTCTGTATTTATTTATTTATTTTATTTATTCGTTATTTATATGCTGCTTATACAACAAGACAGTGTTCCAAAGCAACACAAGGCAAAAAGGGAAGGGAGCAAGGGAACAAATAAACAATGGAAAAGACAATTGGCCTCATTATAACTGTGGCAGTCACGTTATGAATGGTGCCGGTAAGGGACCGGTACCTTTCATACCGGGCCGCCACATTACGAGTTCTGCAGCGGGTCCCTCTCTGAGTGCCTGGCAAGACCAGACATGCAGAGCGGAACCCGCTAGCAGAACAGAATGCTAACAACAGGCCCGTCATTAACGGGCCCGTTCTTAGCATCCTCCCCATTCCCATTGAGCCCTAAGGGGGCTCAAATGGGAATGGGGACGTATCGGGTCCGGGTCCTGCGAAAGGGAATTACCGGTTCCTCCAAGGTCGGAATGGCCCGGTAAATCCACTTTTGCGGGACCTGGACCCGAGTTTGGGGGTAGCCATGCCGCTAAAAACGGCATGGCTACCTCCAAACTCGTAATGAGGCCCAATTAATAAATAAGAAAACAAACATCAGTCCTACTAGGCCTTATGACACTTGGAGCGTGCACGTGCAGAGGAAAAAAGGGGGGGTGGCGGTGGGTAAGTGCTCAAAGGGAGTGCAAGAGGTGCCTGTTAGGGAGGCAACAGGTAAGTGCATGGGCAGGGACATACCAAACCAAAGAGGAAGGTCTAACACCCATCAGGTAAGTGCAGGGCTGAGACAAACCACCCAACTGGCAGGTGTAGACTCAGAGGGCAGTGCAGTGGGGGCGGAGGCTGGTGGGGATTGGGCAGATGGCCAGGACCCTATTGGACTCTTGAGGGACCAGACCACCAATCTAAGCAGCTGTGGGTGTGGTTAGCAAGGCAGGGTGAGTGGGAAGGAGGAGGGGAAGAGAAAGGTCTTGAGTTGTTTGCAGAGCTTGAGGTTATCCGGTTCAAGATGGAGAGAGAGAGCGAGATAGTTCCAGATGAGTGAGCAGGCTGAGGCGAGGGTTCTTCCAAAAGCTCTCTGCTTTGAGAAGCATTTGACCATCACAGATTTGGAGAATTAATCGCCCCCCCCTATTATACTACATCCCCCATCATGCCATTTTCTATGGCATTGTGAATCCCTTCTTTTGAATAAATATGTCCTCTTGGACTTTCCAACGGGAACAGGCGAGTTAGGCTGGTCCTCAGATCACCAATGTGTTGAATTTCAGGGGATTTGTTGTGATTAGTTTCTTAACTTAACTGATCATTTACTAAAGTTTTTTCATTGAATTTCAAAGGGTTTGTTATTTCATATATATTTTCCGCAGCCCACTGACGATTTTAAAACACCAATAGCCATGGTCTTTGGCCATGGCCAGGTGGGATGGCCTTCCCCCGTTCCCACTGTCCAGTTTAAAACACTACCAGTCCACTAGTGTATTTTTTAAATCACTATCGGCCATGGTCAGTGGGTATGGCCTTCCACGGTGCCCACCGTCCATTTTAAAACAATACCAGTCCACTAGTCTTGGCCTTTGGCCATGCCCATTGTATTTTTTAAATCACTATCTGGTCTAGCCATGGCCTTTGGCCTTGCCCAATGTCCGTTTGAAAGAAACTACCAGACCACTAGCCATTGCCTTTGGTACAGGCTTTTGTCCCTAGACAGTGATTTTTCACCCAGACCTCACCGTAACTGTTAAAATTACTAAAAACTTTTTTTTAAATGACCTTTTGGCCATAGCCGTTGGTATAATTATAATTAGGGTTTCCTGTTTTCAGTGTCCCTTTTTTACTTCTGGGGGTGTGTTTCCAGTGTTTTCAAAAATGTTTAGAATCTGTGTTTATCAGTGTTTTCCCGCGTGCCCCCTTCAAGCAATCACGGATAACAGTTTTATTCCAGTGTAAACACACAACCATTCTTTTATTGTTACATTGCGTGCATAAGTAGGTAATATCGCTCATGAGCGGCTGCAAGAATTACATATGCCCAGGTTTGAGAGGTTAACCTCGAAATTCTTCCCTAATGCAACCCATTGCTCAAAGACGTTTATCGATCACAGAATGATTTTGAACTGCTTTGACAGTGATATTGTTATTTATAAAAGACAGCAGGCTTTGAGAACTCACCCTTTTATTAGGCAATGCGCAGCGAGATTACATTATTTGCCTAAGATCACACACTTTGGTTAATTAGAGTGAAACAAGCCCCTTGTTTTATCACTGTTCTCTTGATGACTGTTCAGCTACATCGCACGACTCCAACTAACCACATTTAAGCAGCACGGAAAAGGGAAAAAAGATTACTGGCTGCAAGAATAACATTTGCCCATGTACTTTTGCTCCATAGCGAAAATCAAAAGCTGGCATCCATGAATATACGCTCAGACAGTGAACATATATCTTAAAGTGAAATTTACAAATGTATTTCAATTGACCTTCCCCTTAGAAGAAAGTGTGAGAGACAAAATAGCATTGGACTTTAAAAAAAAGTAATGAACACCAGAAGAAATAAACTGAGAAAGGAAATGTTCCAAATAAATATGCTGGCAAAGTATAAAAGGTGCTCACCTTTTAAACCCAGCAATCTGTAGTGAAATATTCCCTGGAAACAAATCCCAATACAAAACAAGTGCTTGTGTGTAAGTGACTGCACTCAGAGCATGACAACTTGAGTTAAATGCTGGTAGCCAAATGCACGAACAAGCTAGCCAACCTAAAAAAATAAATAAAACAGGGATCGCTTCCACCCTCTACAAAAAAGTTATGCTGTCCACCCACATGTGTCCTTTACTTGTGCTCAGAAAAGGCACCACAATCAGTGAAAACTAACTGCACCATTGTCCAGGATTGCAAACTCTCTTGCCACATCCTTGGCAAATACTCATGATTTATTGCTTTCTCATAATTTCCCCTCCTCAACCCCATGTCTGGCTTTCAACAATAATCTGCTTTATAAAGATAACTTTAAAAGTACACATACCATAGTGTCACTCAAGTATATACATTGTTATAGAACTATGTTAGGCAAAAAGTGTACAATTGTGGCATTATTCCCCCCAGCTTGACTGGGAGACTACAAATACAAGAATGCAATTAGCAGAAGGGAAGAAATAGTATCCCAGAGCTCTCTGAGAGCATGGGGAACATAGAAGATCTTTAACCCATATTGGGGCATATTCTAGTTTGCCTGGCACATGCAAGCTGGTTTTGCAATTCTGCATGTATTAGCAGCTCCTTACCTAGAGATAGCAGCTCTCATGTGTGGGCCTCATGGCAGCTTGACCTTTAGAGTGCAGTACTTTCAAGGACTGACAGTAGCACGGTTTAAAAAAATAGTAAGTGGATGCTGTGTGCTTTCTTAGTGTGTCATGAGATATTTAAAACTAAGAAAACACACAACATCCAGGTATGTGGACTGTCTCTCATCTGGGACTGACCCTGCTTAGCTTCAAAGTGAGGAATGGGCCGGCATGTTGCTCTGAGTGGTCTTGTAACTTTTTTTATTTTTTAACCAATCTTTCCCAAAATGTCCAGTCAGGGGGCATCCAGGTGTACCTAATTGGCCAAATCCGTCACAGCAGTCAAACAGTATTAGCAATTAATTTTTTCAGTTTTACTATGTAAGTCTGTCTTACCTTAACTATAGGGCGGCGACCGCTACCCTATAATATATATATATTCAGTGAAAAAATGTTGTTAAATGGATGTTATGGTTAAGTTGCACTGATAAAAACCTATGAAATTCAGTGGAAAAACTAAGTTAAAGCGACGTTATGGGTACAAGTAAAACTGAAAGCTCCCAGAAATTAAGCAGTTATTGTAAGCAAAGCAACCATAACTCACGCCACCACCGTGCTCTGCTAACACTAACACCCAGGACATCAAAAATGACATCACTGATTAGATCACATATCTAGGCCACTTGTTTTTGTTCACTGATATATACAGGCCAGGTGTTTTTGTTCACTGACAGTCAGACTATTCAAATTCAAAAGGTGCTATATATCATGACGTTAACCTTGTCATATCTTTTTAAAGTACTTTCCTTAGGGTTTTGTATGAGCTTATGGTGCACATACATGGGGCAATAAGCAGGCCTGAAACCACACAACATCCAGGTATGTGGACTGTCTCTCATCTGGGACTGACCCTGCTTAGCTTCAAAGTGAGGAATGGGCCGGCATGTTGCTCTGAGTGGTCTTGTAACTTTTTTTATTTTTTAACCAATCTTTCCCAAAATGTCCAGTCAGGGGGCATCCAGGTGTACCTAATTGGCCAAATCCGTCACAGCAGTCAAACAGTATTAGCAATTAATTTTTTCAGTTTTACTATGTAAGTCTGTCTTACCTTAACTATAGGGCGGCGACCGCTACCCTATAATATATATATATTCAGTGAAAAAATGTTGTTAAATGGATGTTATGGTTAAGTTGCACTGATAAAAACCTATGAAATTCAGTGGAAAAACTAAGTTAAAGCGACGTTATGGGTACAAGTAAAACTGAAAGCTCCCAGAAATTAAGCAGTTATTGTAAGCAAAGCAACCATAACTCACGCCACCACCGTGCTCTGCTAACACTAACACCCAGGACATCAAAAATGACATCACTGATTAGATCACATATCTAGGCCACTTGTTTTTGTTCACTGATATATACAGGCCAGGTGTTTTTGTTCACTGACAGTCAGACTATTCAAATTCAAAAGGTGCTATATATCATGACGTTAACCTTGTCATATCTTTTTAAAGTACTTTCCTTAGGGTTTTGTATGAGCTTATGGTGCACATACATGGGGCAATAAGCAGGCCTGAAACACACAATTCATTTGTATACATGAAAATGAACTTGAATATTATTGACATTTTCTGGTGATGTTGTTTCTTTCTTCCTTACTTTAGTTCCCCTGTATATGCCTCTAGTTTGTATCCATCGTGGATCTGCATATTTATTGTTTGTACTAACACAAGTGTGTAGTAAGTCTTGAAGTATTAGCTATTTATTCCATGTTTAACATTACTGAAAACTGTGATAATGTAGCATTCATTATTGTATTATTAAAAATAACCAGATTAAACATATTGTACTTCTATGGCGCATGATGCAGCCATTGCCTGTGTGAATGTATGAATATGTTCCTCTATTGACAACAACACTCCAATATGATATTTTGTTTACATGAGAACATTATTTAATAGATTAAGTACTTCATGATAGCTCTTCTAATCACCTCTGACATTTTGCTACCAACATTGTGAAAATAACCCCTTGTAGGAACTTTTATGGCAATTAATTTAATACATGATGTCATCAGTGATGTCATAAATGCCATTTGTTATGTCATGTTTGATGTTCTGGGTGTTAGTGTTAGCAGTGCACGGTGGTGGCACAAGTTATGGTTGCTTAGTTTACCATAACTGGTGAATATCTGGGGGTTTTCGGTTTTATTTGTAACCATGACGTCCCTTTAACAATGTTTTTCACTGAACTTTACAGGTTTTTATTAGTTCAACTTAACCATAACATCCCTTTAACAATGTTTTGTCACTGAATTTCATGGGTTTTTATTGATGCAACCTAACCAGAATGTCCCCTTAATAACTTCCTAATTTAATACTTAACCCCAATAGAGCCAAATTTGTCGACCGATGTCCAAAGTTTTAACTTAAAACTGTGGCATTCCCCACCTCCTAGCAACATTCTTAACAATTCTATACACTTTTTTCAACTTTTTCCACTGATTTTGTGTACGCCAATGTTCACAAATGTCTGACGTCATCACAGACTTTCTGGACAGTGTCACGTGACCTTGTGCACATGCGGCATGATGATATGTTCATGAAAGCATCTGCACTTCGCAATCAGGTCAGTGCTTTGCGAACAGTTTGAAAATGCATTTCCATCAGATCTAGGAAGTTTTAAACTGAAAATGTACCCTTGCACAGCTCCTACACCTATTGTTTTAGTGATTATTCATTTGCAATCTAGGACACAGAAAATGCTTGGAATAATATTTATTAGCAGAACTGCTATTTATCTTCAAAAATGGCATCAGCTATTGCCATCCCTCCTCCCCACAGGCCGTCACTACAACTACCATCAGCTGGAGGGCCTAGACAACAGAAGAAGCACAATAATTCAGAAAACAATAAAGAGGACCAGGAAGATGAGGTTGAGGAAATGCCTACCTCTAGCACCCAGAGAGAATCATGGGTGTGGCAGTTCTTTACCACCATTGGGGGTGTACCCGAGGATAAAGCTACCAAGGTAAAATGCACTGAGTGCAGCATACTCAGTCGCAGACAACCTGGGCCCTACTCCTACAGGACCAACTCCATGCACTATCACACCAAATTCAACCACTGCAATGTTCTGAGAAAGGTTATTCCTTTCTCAGGAAGTTGCAGGCTGTCTTCCTGTACCTCATCTTTCTCAATCAATACTCCCACCATACAGGCTACTCCTGTGTGGTACAAGATCCCACCAGCTACCTTGAAAGCTATAAAAGAGGCTGTTGGTCCATATCTTTCAAAGACAGCTGTATATACTGCAACACACCACTCTGCAGGTGGGAGCAGTTTTGAAGTGCTTTTGAGGCTTCAATCAAAGAGCATGAGAAACACTGCCCCCTACCTTAGTTTTAATGCATCTTCCTCTGTTCACCTGCCCCTCCATAGCTGTGCTTGTTGCCCCTTCCCTTACTTCCCTCCGCACCTTACTTCCTGGCCTCTCCTGTGAAAAAACCAAAAGAAATTTAAATAAAAAAAAAAACGAAACCAAAAAAAGTTTCCTTTAGGAACCGCCTTTCACAATTCAAAAATAGAAGTAAAAAAATATAAGCTTATAGACTCCATCTACTTTACATTTTTCAGTGAAGTAGTTAGAATCAATAAGATTATCCAACATTCCCATAAGCATTTTCTACTATGCTAATGGACATAATGGACAATAGTATACTAGAGAAAAAGAACAAAACATAGAAACAGTTTTCTGTCCCAAATACCTTTGTCTAGCATACAATAAAGACCATAATCCATGGCCTTTTATGACTATCTGTGGTCTCTGCAATATTCTCTTTAGGCCATGCTTTATTAAAAAACCCGGCTTGCACATGCACACCATCGCACAACACAGACCTTATAACCTTGTTACTGTTATCTTTGTACCACTGCCTCATTGCCTGCTTTGAAACAGTCGTACATTTACCCACCAATTAGTAAAATAAAACTCTACAGATAACTCTATAAACATATTAAACTTCCACACACCAACTGCCACTGTTGTACCAAACTTTTCCATATACATTTCCCTTGCTTATCCAAGGAAATTGTACACACTGCTGCTATAAATGCACATATGCATTGTGCAGTAAAAGAAGTGCATGAATGGAAAGAGGAGTAGGGATTACCAAGTACTCATAGAAGTCCAGAAGGAAAGTACCAAGACATGCCAAAGTGGGGGGCCATTAACTACCTGCTGGGGCAAAGAAGTCCCAAGGGTGTGGTACACAGCCGCCAGACGATACACCCATAAGGGCAGTGCTGAATGGTGGAGGGGTGTACTGGTGTCGACTAGAAATAGGGCCTGGAATCTGTGAGGTATATGAGGGACCAAGCCACCAGTGGCAGAGGCAGTAGTATGAGTTAGCAAGGAAGGGATTAAGTAAAACAAGAACACAAAAGCACAGTTTTGAGAGGTTTTCAGAACTTAAGGAAGTCCAGCTCAAGTTTAAAAGGAGCAGGAAAACTGTTCCAAAGAGAGACACCGGCCAAAGACAGAAACATGGCTCCCGCTCTCCGTTTCAAAAACCATTTCAAGCAGAGTATTGGAGTTACAACAGCAGAGCGTTGTAACAGAGCAGTATTTAGGACAACAAAATTGCAGGACCCAATGTACACATTTTCTGGGCTGCAGCAATACCATCCCTGTGCTTCAGGCCAAGGATAAGTCTTGAAACCCTATTCTACATTAGCCGAAGGGGTTATAGACAACAAATGAGGAGGTTACGGAAGAGGCTGTTGCAGTAGTCCAGCCTAAACAGTACCAGGGCTCTACAGACGTTAAGCTGCTGGGGGAAGGTAAGGAACGGTACAATGCCTATTCGGAGGTCAAGCTCAAACCATGTACTTTCTTTACAACCTTCAAAATGAAAGGAGTAAAAGAGAGAAAAGATTTAATGATAACCCTCAGGTTTTTGGCCTCACAGAATGGTAAGAGTATATGGCCCAAATACACCAGCCTCAGGGTAGGATGAAAACAGGGTACAAGTGTCATAATAAGAGAGATCTCTGTCTTACTGGCATTGAGGCAGATATTGTTAGCCGCACACAATGCTTCAATGGCGGTCAGACAATCAGGCATAAGAATGAGTAGAACAAATTAGTTCTGGGAAGTTTAAGGAAAGCTGTGTGTCATTAACATAGCACTGGAAATGAGAAAAGAAGAAAAACATCAGTTGAGCCAGAGGGAAGTAATAGATATGTTGTTGCCACAATGATAGTATGAACCCCTGGGGTATTCTGCAGTTACACCGGAGGTGGTGGAGTACAAACAGCGCAGTTGCAGCTGAGAAAGGTGGTTAGTGAGGAAAACAGATGAGCCATTCCAGTGCCCGGTCCACAATGCTAAAGGTATCATGGGACAGTGTAATAAGGATGCAATGGGTCACCATGTGAAAGATGGACAAGTTCAAGGAGCACTATTCTCAATTGTACTGCAATCATAAATACCATATACACTATTGAGACAGAGATTGTTAGCCACACATAATGCCTCAATGACGAGCAGACAATCAGGGATATGTTATGATTTACACTTGTAAGCAAAGTTTGCACAAATCACAATTTGAACAGCGTTCGTTCAGTGAACCCTTACCTTCTGGAAGGCAGTTTAGAAGGAAGTGGGGAGCTTTCCTGACTCCACTCCTGTCCCTGAAAGAGTGAAACAGTGACTAGAGTGAGGCCCGGTAAACCCTCCTAGGGTAGAAAACACGTTGACAGAAGTTAGGAGAATTCTTCCATTAAAGTGAAGCATATGGCACAAAAGAATGGTCTTCAGTGGTGTTTTGTTCAAACAACGAGGATGTCAATGGGAGTATAAAAAGGAATGAGTTGAAAGGAACAAGATGGCATCTAAGATGGATATGAAGCAGAGTACTTACTTCCTGGTAGAGAAAAAAGGCCGTACTATAACACTGACTTAACTGCCAGAGAGCACAGCATGCAGAGCTCTTTACAAAAAGAGTAAGCATTCCAATATTTGCAAAAATTGAGGAACGTGTTGCGTAGGAAGTAGAAACGGTAATATCAAGATAAGCAGCCGAGTAATGATCCGTGGAAGAGATGCGTAGAGGAGAAGTTCCAGGAGATACAGTTGTTCCATTTTCCTAGATGGATGATTAAGGAACGTGTTGCGTAGGAATAAACAGCAATGTTAAAGAAAGGCAAGGAAAGCAATGAAAATAGCAGCCAATACGAAGAAGTAGAATTGTAGGGCGATGTAGCAAAAATAGAGTGGACGCCGGAGCGACCGAAGGAAGCTAAGGGAGTAAAGTCAAAAGGTAGGTGGGAAGGGAGAATTGGGACGGAAGCAAGAGGAAGAAACTCACCGAGGTGGTTTCTCAAGTGTGGCACCAGAGTAACAAGTAATCAAGGTCGAAGCAACGTGCCGGCTGAATGCTGCAGTGCGTATTTGAAGAGAAGGAGAGGCGAAGCTCGGTGGCGGCCATATTGGAAACAACTAGACCGAGTCATGTGGATTGGGATTGAGGACTCAATCGAATCCATGTTGAAAGGAGAATGTATGCAGCTGTCTTGGCAGTTTCCATTTCTTCCATATGGAATAACGATGCATGACAGGATAAAAACCTAGGAGAAAGAATTAGTTCAGGGAAGTTTACGAAAATCTGTGTCATTAACAGTGGAAATGAGAAAAGAAGAAAGACATCAGGTGAGCCAGAGGGAAGAAATAGATAAGTAATTGCCACAATGGTATGATAAAACCCTTGGGTACTCTGCAGGTACGAGAGGTAGTTGAAACCCTGTTCGTATTGGTGCTGGATCTGTGGTAAATCAGAGGTCAAGCCACTTGATTGTGTCTGTAGTCTTGATTTAATCAGCACATAATTGCCAGTGGTTAGCTAGGTACATATAGTGCTTTGTCACATGAGGAAAGCCAACACATGTTATGACCGTAGTTCTTTATCAAGGCTGTGCAAATGGTGGTGAAGTGCAAGTGTTTGTTGGTGGCATGGTAAGTTACCATGAGATATCGTGACACAACATGTTATAAGACATTCATAAATTGAAAATCACATTCATGTTTCATATATAAAGTGTGATTAGTGCAGTGAGTGGTGTAGTGACATGTGCATGCTGTTTTGAACAGAAATAAAAATCCTGTTATATAAAACCCCTTGGGTATATCCTGTAGAAAGGATGAGCTTATGCAGCAAGGAAAACACACAAAACAAGAAAAGGAAGAAGAGAGGGTTGGTTAGCTTCGGTGAACTATGTTAAGGTATTTCTAATTGATAATAGGTAAGAAGGTCTACCAGAGTTTTAGCATTCAGATTGCCTCGGGCTGAGAACCACCCTGCCTTTGCATCCGACTCCACACTAGCAACATACTCCACTCCCGTCATCCATCCCAGATCATCCAAGTCTGTATCCCTAGCACACCCCGTTGTGACCACCAACCTTTCCCTCACATACCATAGAATAACAGACATAACTAGCAGTTTTGTCAATATACAGGCTCTGCCCATTCCTGTTGCACCAGTATCTGGCATGCAAACTCAGCCAGCCAGCTCACACTATGCAATACAATCTTAGTTTCAGTCTACCCCTGTCTCTTACCTCCAAAACACCACTCTTACCTGCACATATGGGAATCTGTCCCACTGAAACCTTGTATACGGCAGCAGGAAGAAGAGAGATGTTTTGAGAACCAGACAAGCGCAGGGGTCCGCTTTTCCTTTAAGCTCACAACCACCAATTCCATACTCTGCAGGTACACAGTGAGGTGATGGAGAACACACAGCCCAGATGCACCTGGGAAGGGCAGTTAGTCAGGAAAACAAATGAGCCAGTCCAGTGCCCGGTCCATAATGCTAAAGGTATCATGTAACCTTTTAAGACATCAAGGAGCACTATCCTCAAATGTAGTACAATCATAAATACGACATACACTTTAGTTATATCTTTCCACCATATTACAAATACTGTATACTCTCCCTGCATGACCCATAATGACTATACACATATTACTATACCATGCCCCCAAGAATCTGACCACTGGCCACAGCCATCACAATATAATGAAACAACATAAAAAATACATACAATACACTTTCAAATAACAAAACTTGGCCTAAACTCCCTGCAATTGAAATGATGTCCGCAAACACTAAAACTGACCGCAGACTCGGTGGCATCTGCAAACCCTTTTTCTCTATTTCACTCCCCTACCTTTTCCACGCCCTCTTTCAGCTATCAAATAACCCCAAATGTGTTTTCCAAGCTGTCCATTCACAGCGTTGTCCACGGACTACGGTGGTGTCTGCTGACTACCGCGGCACCTGCACCCTCTTTTTTCACCTAGAAGAACAGTTCGATATGATATGATATGATATTTTATTTATAGCTTGCACATACACAAAGGTTTCAAGGCGCGACAAGGCAAGGGAGCGGTACATGGGAGGGTTCATCTTTTTTCTACCCCCCATCCTCTCCAGCCCCCCTTACGACCACCAAATAACCCCAAATGTGTTTTTCAGATTTCTTCCCCACCATGCTATCAACGGACACCGGCATAGATGTGATGTCATCTTTGTTGTCCTGGGTGTTAGTCTTAGCAGTGCATGGCGGTGGTACGAGTTATAGTTGCTTAGCTTACCATAACTGACTATTTCTGAGGTTTTTCGGTTTTACCTGTAACCATAACAATCCTTTAACAAAGTTTTTTCATGGAATTTCTTAGGTTTTTATTAGTGCAACTTAACCATAACGTCCCTTTAACATAGTTTTTCATTGAATTTCATAGGCTTTAATTAGTGCAACTTAAGCACACCGTCCCTTTAACAAAGTTTTGTCAGTGAATTTTATAGGTTTTTATTGGTGCAACTTAACCATAATGTTTTTCATTGAATTTCATAGGTTTTTATTAGTGCAACTTAATCAAAATGTCCCTTTAACAGTTCCTTTAGGAACCACCTTTCACAGTAAAAAAATAGAACTAAAAATAAAATTCTCATAGACTCCATCTACTTTACATTTCTCAGTAAAGTACATAGACCAACATTTTCTAACATTCCCATTAGCATTTTGTGTTATGCTAATGGGAATAATGTGGCGTTCATCTTCGGTTCCAGGGACTGGAACGGGGGATAACAGACCGGCAGCCCAAGTTATCGGCCAAAGCAAAGTGTGTCTGTGTGCGCCCTGATGCCTGCGAGCTTTGGTGCATTATAAATAAATAAATAAATAAATAAATAAATAAATAAGGAGGGCTACAGATCATTATCCTCCATTGCAGCACCTGCAATCGGGGATAAAGGCCATTACCATCCCTGGTTCCCAAAGCGGGAACCGGGGTGCTTAAAAATAGATTTGTCTTCCTTTTTTCTTTTTCTTTCTGCCTGCGGCGTCACGCTGTAGGAAGGAAAATCCGTTTCCAAGATGGCCACCATGGAAAGGGAAGGTGGGGCTCCGTACAGAGCCCCTCTTCCCTTTCCATGGCAGCCTGCAGACAGCGAAGACAGAACTCTATGGCCATATTACCACAAGGACATTTTTTTTCCCTTTCAAACCTATCCCACTTTTGAATAACTTTACCACATAGCCGTCGACATGGCCACTTTAATACAATTTTTCATCCCTTGTGGTCATGGCCACTAGCCAGATTTTCTGGGTCATGACCTTATACCATGACACAGACAATCTGGCCACTGCCCATGGCCACAGGCTATACCTCAGTCACCAAAGGTACATCACGATTTATTGTACCTACATTATGACACTTGTCAAAAAATAAAACTCGGGCACATTTGCAAAACCATGCTTTAAGGTCCTTGCCAATGCGCCTTACACGAGTTTGCTTGAAATCCGCCCATGTTTTATTTTTTCAAAAGTGTCAAAATGTATGTACATACAATAGTCATATAACTTAGACCGCAGTTTACAAAATCCATTCAGTCTTTACTCAAACATTGAAGGTTGGGTCAATAATCTTTCTGAAAACTTTTGTCCGCATTCGTCAAATGGCAACAAATTTATAAGCCATCTTAAAATGTTGAGACCCACCCTCTAATTTTGCCCCCTTTTGAGAAAATCCCACCAAACTTTGCAAAAACATCTATATCTCGATTTAAAATTGTTTTGCAAACTTTTGTGCAGATTCGTCAAATGGCACCACATTTTTAAGCCTTTACTATATTTTGGGACTCCCCTCTAAATGTGTTCCCACTTGACAAAACAGCTCAACTTTCCAAAACCATTCAGAATCATGTAGTTTCATTGAGTGGTGCCAAAGTTATAAGCCATCCAATAACTGCTTTTCACCAACCCTGTAATGCAGAAATAGGCATCTTTTTGGCTTCTTATGGCCATATACATCAAATCCTCATCACCCCTCACCTTCCCAGAGATTGTTTGATAAGTTTGACAAGTGCAATGTTGTGTTTTCTTATATGTTTGTACTGCGATGTCCGCGGTACTGGGGGATGTCCATGAATCCAACATGGTGGGTGTTTCCAAAAATCTGACACACTTATGCCTTTCACCATCCAATCACGGGCACGCCTGATGTCCGCAGACATCATGTCATCCTCTAGGCCAATCAAATGCCCGTCTGCGGACCCAACAGGGAAGTGGGTTCGCGGACTGAACCCATATATCACTAATTTAATTTGACCTGCTTATTGGTCGTTTTAAAAAAAACAACTGGACGGATTTACACCAAATTTACAAAACCACGCTTTCAGGACCAAGCCACTGCTGCTGCTGCATATTTGCTGAATATCCATCCAGTGGTTTGGGCTGTAGGCATGAGAAAAGTTTTTTTCCATTACATCTATGGAAAAACACATTCTTGGGGGCCCTCCCTATAACTTTGCCCCCCCCTTGAGTAAACCTCACCAATCTTGCCAAAAATATTGAAGCGGGCCACATACTTTGTTTGCAAAGTTTGGTAAGGATTCGTCCAGGGGGAGCAAACTTATAAGCAGCCCAAAAAGTGCTCTTCCTATAAGTTGAGAACTTAACCGTAATGAAATATATAAACCAAACGTACACCAAACGTGAACCAAAAAATAGCTTAAGTTCTACTTACATAATTTGTTTAGCTGAGTAAAGTTAGTCTTACTTAAGCATGTATTTAGTCTTGCTTAAGCATGTATTTAGTCTTACTTAAGCTATGTGTTTAGCTTAGTACATCAGACCCATATACCTGTGACATCCCACTGATATCCAGGGAATGACAGCGAAGCAGTGGTGGCTATGGAGCTGTTCAACATGTGAGGCTGAAACATGTTGCCCATATGATAAGGTGAGGCTTGGTGTGAGGGTACTCCCCGAAGAATATTTCTTGAACAATAATTCGAGATTGCTTGTTAAACATTGTTTAGCATAAATTGAATAACAAGCTATAAGATTGCAATCAATTCTGAAGTGGAACATAATGTATTCTACAGATGCCAGGTGTACATTACACAGACAAATATCACTTACCCAAATAATGCACTTGCGCTTATAAACATTGCGTGCCATAGAGAGACCCTGAATTCACAGCAGACACATGTGTTGCAGATCACGGAAGCAATGCTAGACACAGTGTTCCACTGCCATGCTATGAAACATGTCAATCATATAAGATTTCGCGGTAAAGACCCTGTTGTTGTAGAAGGAGAGATTATGTCAGCATACTTAAATGCTATGCCAGGGCATGTGAAGCCCATTATTGTTCCCATGCAAGTAAATACATTGCAGGTCCAAAGTGCCAGAAGATAAAAGGCATGCAGTGGTGCTAGTTACAGCATTGCACCACAAGCTGGTTACTTCTAAAGTATACCCTTGTACTGCTATCATAATCCAGGATGCTGGAAAACACCTGGGAGATGTTCAAATATTCCACAGTGTTGCTATTGTTGTGATGGACTTTGTGCTTCCCTGCTGCACTTTCTGCTCACAAACCATGCCATGCTTGACAACTGCACAGTTTAACTGAATATGCCATCTTGCTGATGACAACATTGCCAGTTTAACATTAACCCAAAAGAGAACATTCCATTCTGAGTAGTGGCAGGCTTGCTTTGTCCAAGCTAAGCACAATATCATGCATTTCTTTGAAATCATTCAAGGGAGCCATTTTTTTAAATCTCCAAAATCATGAATAGGCTTCAAGCCTGACCCAACCCGTCCAAGTATCAAGGCAAGTGAAAGGAGCAGCTTTAGAGGTTTTCAAAGAACCATGAAGAGGTGGAAATGTGCTCTGCCGGAGGCTGAATGCAATGCCTGTTTTTTATTGGCCAGATAGAGGTTAGCGACAGAGTAAAGGGTTACAATACTATAAATGAGCTTCCACAGCGCCTGGACTGAGCTATGCACACATTGAAATGTACCCAAGTCTGTCTCCCTATGGTAAAATGACTCACCTTTTGCTAGCGTGGCCAGGCTCAAGACTTAAACCTGCAGGGGGCAATAGGGGATGTACAATAGAGAAAAATGCAACTTAAACCAGCTCAAAAGGAAAGAAAAGGAATGCCTAGGCAAAGGAACATGCAAGGCATGTGAAAATCGGATAGATCAGCGGTGATGCAGGCAGTGGGTCTCCTGTGCCAGGATGGGAGAACTGGGGGGTAGATAAATAAGGGACACAGGAGGCAGGCATACTGTCCCTTCCACACTACACACCAGTATAGAGAGGGTCTACTTCTGTCACTCTAAGACACATTCATGGTGGCACGTGACCGTCATGGTTGGCATTTGCCTCGAATATGCGCCTGCATAGGAAAATGTTGGAGGCTCCAATACATTTCTTTGCATGTGACATTGAACGAGTGGCAGAGACCTAGACCCCATTCTGGTTGAATGCCAGCTTACAGATCAGTGGATTGGCAGCAGGTGCTAGTCCTTAGCCACATCTGCCCCTTTCCTGATCTATCTAGCCTCTTTCGTTGCCTGGACTGCCGGACAGACCTCCTTCAACATGTGCTTTCTCGTGGTGTTAAACTCATGCAAGCTTTTCTCCGTCCTAATTGACCAAACATCGAGAAGATCTTGGTGACAGCCTCCAATTAAGACTCACCCATTTTCTGTAATCATCTGCTCGTCAGATGCCTTGGATTCAACTCAGTGAAACAAATGCATGTCCTAGATACTTCCATCAATGTCAACTCACTTGCTTTATCTGTGTAAGGATTTACTGCTTCTGCCTTTCCTGTACTGACATCACTACTATATTTTGGAAGTTTATTATATTTTTCATGTCGCTAAAACATGATGATATGGTCATGCCAAAATTTGACACAGATGTTCTATAAAACACAATTGTAGGGTATGTAGGAGCACTGGAAGTTCAGTATCACATTTTGCTATACAATAAAGATAACATTATCACCAACATGTATAATGTAAGAGTGGGTTAAGCAAATTATTGTAATATGGTCCTTTTTATGCAGAATTGCTTGCATTATCCCAACATGTTTCAGTCCAGTGCATGAGTGTTGAACCGTTATGTCAGGACTTTGTAGTGGCTTCCTAAGTGTTAGAAACTAGATAAATGTAAAGATATTGAGCGAGAACAGATGGAACATTCCAAGGGTACTATCATGATTGTTCAAAGAACATGAGTGAACTAAACACAGCTTTCACTCATACATGTAAGTAGGGAGGACAATCCCAGACTCCAATGATATGCGTCTTTGGCAGTGGTGAACCTGCAGAGAATTGCAGAGGTTGAAAATAATCAACTGTCAACCACTCCTCTCTCTTCCTCACTCTACAGGGCTTGGGTTTAACAAATCTGCTCATGCCTGGATGGCCTCCGACCTGGAAGGTCGATCCTTTAAAATCTCTTGGCACTTGCAAACCTCTGACACCACCCATCTCTGTGTGCGAGTTCCCCAAAGATCAGTCCTTGCACCTCTGCCCTTCACCCTCCTATACCGCTGCCCTAGAAAGTCTTATCTCATCCCTTGGATTTCACTAGCACCTTTTTACTCATGGCACTCAAATATGTGTCTCCTTTCCCTCCTTTACCTCAGCCATCTTGGAAATGATTATTAACTGTCTCAATGCAATTCCTCACTGGATGGCTCTCTGCTGCCTCATGCTGAACTCTTCAAAAATGGGAGTAATCTTTCTCCCAGTTTACAATGCCATCCGTCCCCTCCCATTCCTATCGCCTTCCCACCTGACCTTATTGCTACCTCACCCGAGGTCCTCATTCTTGGGCTTTTGGAAACTGCATCCTTTTCTTACTAACCCTCCTACAAAAACTCTAATGTCCACTCTTGTGCTCAACAAACTGGTTTACTGCTCAAGCCTACTCCTTAGCTTTCCTCTCTGCTCCTTCCTCCTTCTAGACAAAGTGCTCAACTTTGCTACCTGTGCTCTCTACAACCTACCCAGATCTTACCACACTTCTACCTACTGACAACATCCTGGTTGGCTCTCCATGTACAACCGTTCTCTTTTCAAATTCCTTCTGCTAGTCTACAAAGCTATCAGTGGTCTTGCTCCTCCTCACCTGTCAGATTATATTTCAGTTTATTTAACATTTATTTCCCTCCGATCCTCCTCTTCACTCTACCTCACTGTCCCACACCCTCTGTGTTTCTCTTCTGCTCTTTCTCCATACTCGCCACATTCCTCTGGAACCCTCTGCCCATAACCACCAAAGCCAGCCCTACTGTGGATCTCTATAGAGCTCAGCTTAAATGTCACATACTTGCTAAAGTGGGAGATCCTGCTTCCTTCTCCCCCAACCTCTGCCCTGTTCTTCAAGTAATACAAATACAATGACCTAGTAATTGATACAGGAAACCTACTCAAATTGGACTGGCATGAACCCTTAACATCCTTGTATTTGGTGAGCAGGACAGTCCTGTAAGATGATTTTCTTGAGTGATATCAAAAGAGTTGGTGCCACATATACTTCCTGCACAGAATGAGGCGAACAGAGATTCAGCAGTGCAAAAGTGATAAAGGGGAGTAGAGGTGAAGGAGGAAGTGTCAAAAGCAGATGGGAGAGAATGGCGAGTGGGGGTAAATGATAGGAAATCAAGAGGGGAGCAAATAAAAATGACAACAGAGGTGAATGAAAGAGAGTCAAGAGTGGAAGAAAGAGAGAAGAGAACAGAGGTGTAGAGAACGGCAACAGAAAAGGAGCGAGAAAGGCAAGCAGAGCTTAAGGAAGAAATATCAAGAGTTTTGGGAGAGCAGATTTGAAGGCGGGAGAGCGAAGAAAAGAAGAGAGAGATTAGCGAGGAAAAGGAGGAGTAGAGCAGCAAAGCAGGAAGTCGTGCAGGGAAGAAGGAAAATAAATGTGAAGGGAAGAAAGGAGGCAAGGAGGAAAATAGAGTCCAGGAATGAGAAAGGGGGAAAAAGTAGGAAGGAGAAAAGGGTAGAGGATTGGCCCAAGAAAAAGAGAGGCCAGGCCAAGAAAGGTCCTGAAGAAACTCATAAATTGAGGGGGAGGAAGTAAAGAAAGTGCCAAGACATCCAGAAATGGGGCCTTGAAAACATTGGGTTCCAGTGTTTGCTAAAGAATTTGCCTCCTGATCAATGTACAGATTTTAAAGCACCAGGAGCGGTTGGTGCAAGGTATACCAGAAATCCAGCAGAACATCAGAAGATTCTGAGTGATCCAATGAAAGACAAAAAAGACCAGATGAAGCAAAGAAAGAAGTGCAGGAACTATAACCCTCAAAGTCTGTGCAGACGTTTTCCCTCTGAGAAGGCAGAGTTATTGAAGGGAGACAGGAAAGGATGGAGGGCCACGGTCCTGGTCCTACAGAAGACTAGCTAAGCTGTGTTTGCTTCAGGATCCCTTCCAGTGTCCTTAGTTAAACCAAATCTCTTATTTGTTGTTGTTCTTAATAAAATATGTTTACCATATCCTTTGGCTTCAAGTGGTCAGTTGATCCCTCATCCATGATGTGTTGTGTCAGAAGTGGGATTGTTGACGTTTACGAATAAAGGTTGCCAAAGCCTCCCTAACTAACTGTTTTGAATCAGAGCCCTCATGTTTGTCATTTGCCCAAAAATGGAGGAGGTGAATATTAAAGACAGGAACCTTGCACATCAGAGGCTATCTTAGTTTAACCTAGGTACCAACTTCCACCACAACCTATAATCAGACGTCAACCTCCTCAGATGAAATCGATGACTTTCACCTAGTGATTGATGACAAAGATGAGCTCAACCCCTGAAGGTCAAGAAAGAGCACAAGATGGAAGATCAGAAGATCACAACCTCATTCACCCACCAGATATCTCATCAATGTCAAGCCTTCACTACCAGACTGGAAAGAAGTTAAACTTGTGCATATACTCACAGCCCTGAGAGCATACCACTCTACCAAGAAGTGAAACTCCAGAAAACCGTGGCAGGGGGGGGGTGGCATTGACGTCCATAACTCTATTAACCACGGAGTATGAGGAAGTGGTGTCTCAGACCTTCAACAATTCTGAACTTGAGATGACTCTGGATAGACTGCTTCAGGAGCTGTTAACTAGCAAGTTTAAAGGAATATGAGAGCTAAAGGAAGCTGTTGTTAATTCCCAGCTCAAACCACATCCACCGCTGGTGGGACCTGTACAGTATTGTGAAAGAGTGGATCCAGGCACAGTTTTTACCATTTCAAATGAGTCACCAAGACTGCCAGATCGGGAACAAAGCATACTGGGCTGCTACATAACTACCCCTTCTTACTAGTGAACCTCAGACAGCCTGTCATGTCCTGAAAATTGATGGGTGGATGGGCAAGATATGAAGACCCCAACAGAGGCAACTTGAAAAGACTTGGCAATAGCCCAGAATACCATCACCAAGGATGGCTATGTCAAATGAAAACCCCAAGAGACCTGTTCTATAAGATACACGTCTTATTTCACTTAGAAGAATTGTGTAGGTCAGCCCATGCATTGCACTTAGAAGAATATGCAAGGGTAGTCAATGTACCACACTTACAACTGTGAAAATAGGCAATGTACTGAACTTACGAGAATTATGAAGGATAGACATGTACTACACTGAGAATAATTGTGTAGGTCAGGATACATTTTATACCTGAAGAATTGTGATGGCTAGCCAATATATTGAACTTGGAAGACATTTGTAGGTCAGCCTATGCATTGCACTTAGAAGAATTGTGTAGGTCAGCCTGTGCATTGCACTTAGAAGAATTGTGTAGGTCAGCCTATGTATTGCACTTGGAGGAATTGTTTAGGTCAGCCTCTGTATTTCACTTAGAAGAATATCCGAGGGTTGCCAATGTACCACTCTTAGAACGGTGTAAGTAGGCAATGTCTTGAACTTGGAGGAATTGTGAAGGGTGGTCATATACTGCACATGGAGGAACTGTGAGGGGTAACCTATGCATCACACTTAGAAGAACTGCAAAGGTTGGCCAATGTGTTGCACTCTGAGGAGTTATGAAGGTTGTCCTGTGTATTGCTGTTGGAAGTACTTTAAGGGTTGGCCAATGTATTGCACTTAGAAGAACTGTGAGGGTTAACCATTATGGAGCAGACGCTGATAGCTTAGTCATCGAAACTGAGGCTTAATGTACGTAGTTACACACCACTTCGCTGGTCACCAGCCGCAGGCACAGCCACCCACCTGCATGCATTCGCCTCCATACACCAGACTAAAACACAAAGCACAACATTGCTGCCATCAGAATGCAGCTATGTCCTAAGACAAGATAATCAGTCTAGCTGGACACATAACAAGTCTCTCGCACTTGCACACCCTACTGACTTCCTCTCAGCACCCATCCACATGCCTGACCATCACGGGTATTTTACTGGGGCACTGTCATCCCACCCAACTACCTATTTTGGTCAAATGCACACATGCATTCTAATTCCATCTGACCATTTTTCCACACCTTAGACTTCGGTCCACCGAGGGCGCTCCCCCCATAAATGCATTGAGGCCATACTAATGGGATAAAGATCCTATCTAAATGACAAACTACTACTACTACTACTACAAGGTTCCCTGGCTATACGGAAAGATGGTATGATGGTGGTGGAGTTAAAGGACTAACTCACACAAGAGCAGTTGTGCAACTCATTGCTCTCCCACCTTCAACGTGCGGTCTGATAGCAGCAACGGCCTACCTTGGAGGAAGCCATCCAGAGAGCGACAGAACACCAACATGCATAAAAGACCCACCAACATGCATAAAAGAAACAAGTGGACCAGACAAAGCTTCCAGAGGCCTTTGATACATCCCTGTGCAGGGGTTGAAGACAGTGGAAAACAGCCTCAGCTCAGAGGCATGGAGGGACCCACCATTAGATGCTATGCCTTTGGGAAATCTGGGCATATGGCCAGTGATTGCCGTACAGACCTCAAGAAGAGCCATTGAATACCATGTATTGCTATCTATGCAATCCGCAGGAAGATCCAGATGAATAGTGGCTGGAAGAGGAGTAGCTGGGTAAATATGCTGAAGGAAACCTGAAAATATTGGGGCATGTGGCAGGATGGGAGGACTACTGCATCCCAGCAGAGGTTGAAGGCTGAAGGGTAACAGAACTGGCTTTGGTCTTTTCCAACAATCTCTGAGAAAATTGATCATCCTCATAACTAATGTGCACGGTCACTAAGAGATGTAAACATAAGAACAAGTAGGTGGGTGAGTTTGAGATATTTGCATAGTGCATACATGGAGGAGACCAGATAGGAAAACCTCTATCTGGGCACAGATGATTTAACAATAAAAGTTCATCGCCCGATTGCAAAGGGGAGCAGAGATCAACAAAACAAGTACATTTTGAGTTTTTTGAGGAACATGTCCAAGGAGCCTGCTATTCGCATGCCAATGGGCAGGCTGTTCCATGATTTTGGTCGAGCTACAGAAAACTGTCTGTCACCTCCAGAGAGGCAGCCTGAACATGCGATGAGAAGCAGATTACCCATAGCTGACCTGAGATTTCTAGATGATTGTTACCAGTTGAGGTGGGAGGTAAGATATGGGGGCACAGGTCGTGAGTACATTTAAAAACCATAGTATTTTGAAACGTATCCTTTGAGGAATAGGAAGCCAATCGAGTACGCAACAATATGGGGAGATGGCAGACAACTTTGGGGGGTGAAATATGGGGTGCGCTCCCGCACCTTGAATCATTTGGAGTTGAAGCCCAAGATTATTCGGTAGGCCAACATGAAGTGCATTACAATTGTCGAAGAATGAGTTTATGAGTATCCCAACCGAGAGGGATGATCATCCTTTGGGATTAACATAGCGGTCCGTTTGATAAACTGGAGTCGATACTACACTGCCATGGAGACTTTGTTGATCTAGGCTGACGATGACAGGTCGGATTCCCGGGTGAACCCTTAGTTTCTGACTTAGTAGGCATAAGAGATATGAAGGCCGAAAAGCAGTGGGGGTGTAGGCACCCAGTTGTAACCGATTACTAGTCAACCATACATGCACATTGGAAAGCCACTCAACAAGTGGGAGGAAGGTATCACAAGGATCCTGGTAGAAGTTGAGAACATTCCCATAGAAGCAGACACAATTATGGGTTTGCCTGAACAACTTATCCTAGGAACCAAACTTCCTGTGTTTTTACATTTTATGGACCAGGCCCATAGAAAGGACCCAACCACCTTCACTGTCTCGACAAATCTCAAGCTGGACAAGACAACCCTAAGGGCAGGCCGGTGGATGATTCTGTTGTCCAAAAGACTAACACTCAACCCCCAAGCATGCCTACACTTTCCTGACACCTGAGTGCCCTTGAACAAGTAACCACCCCATCCCGCTCTGGATAGAAAGGTAAACATTAATGTGTGGTGGTGCAAGGAGAAAAAGAGGGGAGACATTGTAGAGAAGGCGGGGTAGCGAGACGAAAGAGCAGAGGTGGAGGAGAGACAGGGGAGCAAATGTGACGAGGCAAGTGAATCGGTAGCAGAGGAAAGAGGGAAAGGGGAGCACAGGCGAAGGAGGGGGAGACAGGAACAGAGAAGAGAAAGGAAGTAGACTGGAGATGACAGAGGGAGGGTCAAGAGCAGAAAAAGAAATTGAGAAAAGGCAAATAAAGGAGAGTCAAGAGTGCCAGAGAAAAAGAATGAAGAAGGTGAAGAGGAAAGTCAAAAGCAGAGGTAGAAGAGAGAAAAGTAAATGCTTGCTAAGGAGAAAGAACTTGAAATAGTGGGAGAAAAAGGTAAACGAAAAGTGAAGGAGGAGGGGCTAGATTGTGGCCATTCACCAAAGAGGAATGTTAAGTGAGTGAAGGAGGATGTAAAGAAGTAATGTGAGGAAGAACAGTGAGACACCAGAAAGGAAAAGGGTGAACTAGTATGATGTAGAGGGGGGGGAGAGAGTTTGGCGTAAGAAAAAGGGTTCCAAGAGAGAGTCGAGGCCAAGACTGAAGGGGCTGGAGAAACGTCTACAGTGATAGAGGAGTAAATTAAGAAAAGCGAAGACAGCTTGAAAAGAGAAGGTTTAGCTTGAAAAACGTTTTTTAAGTGTTTTCCAAGGAGTGTAATACCTTACCCATGTATCGACAACCCAGTGTGGTGTTCCCAGGTGTACCGGAAGTTTGTAAGCACTAGCGAGACATCCGGGAGTATCTAAAGAAAGACAAGTACCAGGCATAGGGAGTTCCGGAAGAACTATCAAGACACTGGGTGTATTTAATGGAAGATAAAAAAGACCCTACGCGAACCAAGAAAGAACTGCAGGGCTCTAGAAAGCCTGGAGGTCGTGAGCAACTTTTCCAGTCAAGAGGGCAGAGTTGCTCTAAGGAGAGTGATGAGGACCACCATCAATAGGTAGTTCAACCGAGCTCTGTTTGTTTCAAGAATGCCACCTGTGGCATCACTTAAACGTAATCCCTTATTTTCTGTCATTTCTAAAGAGAGGATCAACCATATCCTTTGGCTTTGGGCAGTTGATTGATCTCTCAGCCATGACAGATTGCCTCCCGTCATCACCGCTTTCTCGGCTGTGCTCTATGCGGCAACTGTAATAGGAAATATATTGGTAGTGTGACTCAGTCTATATTCAGAATTCTCCATACAGACATCAGGGGTCATTATGGGGTAGGAGGTAATCATGCCGCTATTAGCGGCATGGCCTACCCCCTCCCCGGGTACCGGGTCCGGGTTCCTTGAATGAGGAATTACCGGGCCATTCCGACCTTGAAGGGCCCGGTAATTCCTAATTCAAGGAACCCATCCCCATTCCCATTCGAGCCCCCATAGGGCTCAATGGGGAGGGGGATGATGCTAACAACGGGCCCGTTAATAACGGGCCCGTTGTTAGCATCCTCGTCTGCTAGCGGGAACCCACTAAGGATGCCTGGTTATACCAGGCGTTCTTAGCGGGTCCCACGAGCAGACTCGTAATGGGGAGCTAAGGGGTTGACTGCTCCGGGACCTTTACCGGCACCTTTAACCCCTTACCGCCTACCTCGTAATGACGCCCACTGTCTGACAAACAAAAGTAATTAATTAGTGATTTGTCACATTCCTCCTCCATCCAGCCCTCTGACCCACACAACGGCCTCATGCTTATTGCCTCCAACCACCACCTCTTACTTTTGGGAAATAATAAACATTTTGGACCAATTTACTCCTGGTGGTGTTTGGAGACCTTGCTGTAGATATGCTTCTTAAGACCATTTCACCACTTCTTTAGGTCGCGTAGGCTGCAAAGGTGGGCGGCTACTCTGTGGTCTCCTGTCGGTGCATGGCCTATGACAGCCCTACCCAGATGTGCAGTGGGTGGCTTGATCATCAAAGAGCCAAAGAGACATGACTTTTTCTTTAAAGTTCCATCTGCCAGTATAGTCTGATCCTTGTCTGAGAACCAAATGTTTTGATTGTATCCCACTGATGGGTCTGCTGGTCTGCCAATGCTATGGGAATGTGTGGAGTGGCGGAAAGATGCTCCATGGATTGGCCTCTGCCATTCAGGTTGAGCCGCGGAGCCTGGAGACAGCAGTTCTATAGGTGCAGAGGAAGGCAGAGGCGGCACTCGATATGTGGCAATACTGTCGATCGTGTTTCAATCCTGGGCGTAATGTTAGTAATGATAATTATAATACCACATTTTTATACAATACACAAAAAGTTCTGGTAGCCCCTCTACCGAGAACGGACAGGGCCAAATAACCCGATCCTTGGAAAGGTGCCCACTCGGGAGGGTCTACAGCCATGTTTTAGCTCACAGTACCTTTCACCCTGGGTAAGCCAGGGCAATCCATCTGTGGAACCCTTGCGCACTCTGCTTTAGAGAGGGTCAGCTTCACAGCACTGAGGAGGCCCAACTAGGCCGAAACACGAGGCTGGGGTTGCTGATGGCACTCTTGTTCAGAGGAGAGTTGTCTAGCATTTCCATGCTGGACTGCCCTTGTATGTGGGACCAGTCTATTATGGAAATGGGTAGATCTCCTCTGTGAAAGGTCAGTGAGCTAAAACCTGGTTGTAGACCCTCCGGAGTGGAAGAAAGTCCAAGATCATGATCATTCTCAGTAGAGGGGTTCCCAGACTCTTGCTTAATTTGTATGTAGTACTCGACACCAGAACCCTCCCGCTTTCTAGCGCCGTAATAATATCTGTTTTGGCGCACTTTAATTCTACTCATCTTATCAGCCATGGAAGGATGAGTTAACACTGAAGAGTGCCTGTGGCTGCAGGTGGCACGCAGCAAGGGTTAACTTTCCTGAGCCATTGTATTGGGCACAGCAGAGTCCCAGGCCCCGGTTTCTTGTCTTTCTGCAGCTCTGTGTGCTCATGCATAGCGTTTGGATCAAGCGTGTGGCTCGTGCAGGCGTGTGGCCTTTTTCCATCGAAACTCAGTGCAGAGACCACACCACTGTGGCAGCGTCAATCCCACATTGCAACGATGTAAATGATTAGAATGTTCTTTCCTGTAAACTGCGTGAGCTCAGCTGAGTGCAGAAGGCAGGAGGCACCAGGGTACAGGATGAGGAAATCAGGAAGCGTGTGGTTAGGAAAGAGAAGGTTAACAATCAATGTGCTATCTCAGCAGACTCCTTGAGCTAACACTGTTCCTGCACACCGTGTCTCAGGGCACCCTTTTGCATCAAGCGTGCACATGCAGCCTGCATGCCTTCTTTCAATAATTGATCCATTTGGACGCAGTTCAAGACTTTGGCCAAGAAGGGGATAAAGGTGAAACGCGAATCACGTGCATTGCAAGTGTAGTAGGGATGGATGGTTATTGATAGGCAATGTGGACACCTTTGGGCGGACCATGCCACCACTACCCTGCGTGCAACCAAGCGCACACTTTCTTTCATACACGCGCATAAGGTGGCTGTTATATAGAATGTTAAACGGGTGATCTTGCACCATTTCTAAAATATTTGTTAAACTGTTATGGTATGGCCGAAGGCGCGCCAAAGACAAGCCCGTCAGTGTCTGTCCACGCGCGTGAGGGACCAATGTGGGGGCTCTTCTGGTCATTCCCAAATAATAAAATGGAGCAAAAATGTATTATATATATTTACTCTTATTTGTAAAACTCATATTCCAACAAGAATAATCCCCCTTCCTCATGACATCAAAATGGAGGCTTTCTTTGCTCAGTACAAAAGGACACCCATGCGTTCTGCATTCAGACTCTATGGGCCTCATTACAAGTCTGCCGGTTCGGTAACTATGTTACCGGTAATGTTGCCGGTACCATAGTTACCGTAGTTACCGGACCGGCAGACTACGAATTCTGTAAGCGGGTGCCTTTTTGGCCGGCAGGTCTGACCTGGTGGCCGTACCGGCACCCGTGAGCTGAGCATGCCGGGTGCACCGGCACCATTCACGAATGGTGCCGGTGCATCCGGGATCCCCATTCCCATTGAGCCCTATGAGACTCAAATGGGAATGGGGAAGAACATTTTCCGGCACCCAGCAATGGGTGATTACCGGGTCTGGCAAGGCTGTAATGACCCGGTAATTGCCCATTCCCGGGCGCCGGAAAAAACATGATACCGGCGGCAGCCGTGCCTGTATTCCAGGCACGGCTCCCGCCAGGGTCATAATGACCCCCATAGTCTACCGGCCCTCTGTAAATAACTCAAAATTTGCTGAGCAGTTTCTTGAGCTTGCTGGCAGTTTGTCTAATTTGTATTCTGATCTTATTATCTTGGGGTATTTTAACCTAGGGTTTTATACTCCTACTCTACCTGCCTTTTTGCACGTTTTGGATAATATGATGGACTTGGGCCTGAGGCAACAGGTTACTCAGCCCACCCACCAGCGTGGAAACATTCTGGATCTCATTTTTGTAAAGGAGTCACTAGGCTCTGTTGCCCCGCCTCCTCACCCCCTTTCCAAATTCTCTGGAGCGACCACTTTCTGGTGCCCTTTCATATACAGCATCAAGAAAGGCGAAATGAGGCGCACGCTCCTATGGGCCTTAAACATAACTGGCATCAAGTTAACTGTGAATCTATGATTGCTTTTGTGCATGGTAAGTGCTCCAAGGCAGAGGCGTTGCTAGGGGGGGGGCTAAGGGGGCTATAGCCCCTGGTCTTTTGGTTGTAGCCCCGGATAGAATTTCAGGAGCTACAACCAAAAGACTATAGCTAGCCCCCAGTCCCGACAGTTCCGACATTAGAGTAGCCCCGGATCTTTTCCCGCCTAGCAACACCCCTGCTCGAAGGCCCCTCAAATTGACTTATTTCAAATTGATATATTTGTCTTGGGCCAGGCATTCATATTTGCAGCCGATACACTTGCTCCTCTTAAAATGAGCAGACCCTGCAGGAAACCTTCCGAGGCCTGGTTTACTCCGGACCTAAGGGGTCTCTGGATGAAAAGGTGACAAGCAGAACGTAAGTAGCGTTCCACTTATGAGCACAGCAACAGGTTGCTGTTTGCCACTATTACAAAACAATCAGGCCATTTACCCGGCTAAATGCACGTTTTATAAGTATAAGGTGGAAACTGCTTTAAACCACTCTAAGGAACTCTTTTGAGTGGTTAGGTTGCTCTCTTCTTCGAAGACTCAGGTGATGGGGTATCCCTTCTCAAATGCTTTGCAATTCTCGTACAGATTTCTTTATCACCAACATTGAGGACATACGTATTACTATTGGGTTCACATGCTTTAGCAATGAATGTATTCTTCTTGCCATTCAGGAGGTGAAGTCCTCCCTCGCCTGGTCATTCTTTCCAGTGTTTACTGCAGATTCAGTTTTATCTGCCACAAATGGGCTGGAATCAGTAACTCCTTCAGACCCCATCCTCCTTTGGGTACTGAAGGTTGTCATGCCGCAGATTGCAACGCGGGTCACTCTAGCTGTGAACACCTCCTGTGCTTTTGGCACTATTCCTACCGAATTAAAACAGGCACTTGTCGTCCCCCTTTTGAAAAAGCTTGCATTGGATCCCACTATGGCGGCTAGTTTTCGTCCAATTGCACTCCTTTCTTTCCTCATGAAGCTTCTTGAGTCTCTGGTCTCACCTATTCTTGGCTCCTTTCTGGAAACTACAGATTACTTTGATCTTTATCAGCCCAGCTTTCACCCAGGCCGAGGAACTGAGACTGTCATGGTGTCAATCATGGATGATTTATCTTGACTGGTGGACTGAGGAGGGGTGGGTGGCTTGATCTTTTTAGACCTATCATCGGCTTTCGATACTGTCGACCACTCCCTCCTATTGCCCCGCCTACCTCTGGCAGGAATATCTGGCTCAGTCCTGGCCTGGGTTGCCTCTTTTCTTACTGACAGGTCTCAATCACTGTATCTCCCTCCTTTCTGTTCGGCATCCTGCCCTCTTTCATTTGGAGTGCCACAGAGGTTTGCCTCGTCCCCCATACTTTTCAATGTGTATATACAGTCTCTCATTCATCTTGTCCGCTCCCACGGCCTTTGCTATTACTCGCATGCTGATATTCGACTTGTTCTGAATGTGGCTGAAGTGTCTGGTCGCTTCTGGGACTGCATGGGCGCTGTGGGGCAGTGGATGAATACAAAATTGGCTAAAACTCAATGGGGATAAGACAGAGGTATTGATAGTTCGGCCTGCCTCTGTCTGTACTGCCTCCTCTCTGTGGACCTCTTCCTTTCGGCCGCCGGCGCTGGGGACTCCTCCTATTGCGGTTACAGAACTTAAGAATCTGGGAGTTAAGCTCTCTGCATCTCTCGCTATGGAGGTGCAGATTAGGCACATATGTCAGAATGGACACAACAACCTAGGTAGTCTCCAGAAAATCTTTGGTTATCTTTCTGACTCCACTTCAGCCTCCGCTTGTGGCCTGAGTTAGTGTTGAGTCGTATTGACTATGGTAATGCTCTCTTCCTGGCCCAAACTTTGTTTCGTATACATCGGTTGCAACTGCTGCAAAATCTGGCTGCCCGTGTGGTGACTAGATTCCCTTATGAGGACCATTTCTCTGCTGTATTGCGGGCCCGACATTGGCCTCCAGTCGGCAAGAGGGTGGTGTTCAAGTCTGCTTGTATTGTGCATTGGGTTTTCTATGGACATAGTCCGGTATATCTACAAGAGAAGTTTACTAACTATGCTCCTCTCTGTGTCCTTCTTCCATGGACGCCCGTCTTGTTGACGTTCCCACGGGTTGGTGGACGTGCCTTCTCAGTCGCGGCTGCTAAATTGTGGAACAACCTGCCACTTTTGCTCAGGAGCATTGAAGATCCCTATCAGTTCTGCTGCTTAGTGAAAACCTCCCTGTTCTAGATAGCTCTCTCCTTAGCCCTTGCTCTGGTCTAGCGCCAAGGTGCCCTTGGGCGATCATGCGCTCTATTACTAATTGTAACATAACATAACATTGTCAGAAAGTGTGAGTTTACTCTTCAGAAATTAACATAAATCAATTCCTGGATCTCACTTTGCCAAAGACATAGGGACTCACTGCGAGTTTGGCGTAGCAGTAGAACAGTGATGGTAATTCTTTTACTGCCAAAAAAAGTGGCAGTAACAGAATTACCGTCATTTTTAATAGTCCGCCAAACCCTGAGTTTGGCCCTGGAGTGGGGGATTTACTCCCAGCATCATGCTGGAGGTTAATCTTCCCACTTTCCGTGGAAAAATCAGCAACATCGGCAGAATTACTGTGGCGGTAATTCCGCCGAAATCCCCACTGTGGACTAAAACCGCCAACTATCACTTGTAATTCGGCATTAAATCCGACAGACCAAGTGATAGTAACAGTAATTCTGTTGGGTGGTATTCTGGCCGATTTCCTGCCTTAATGCCTCCAAACTCGTAAATTTGTCCTTGTCCTGTTTGCAGCTCTGACTAGTGTCAGCCATTGACCTCCCATTGCCGGTTTCGGCCACTGCATAGTTGAAGGATGGTCCGTCAAAGCGCATAGGATCCCTTCTAAGAAATGTCATAGTTTATATCGAGTCCGCTCTTGGGACTCAGCAAATATCGAGGGTGCAATCTTGAGGGTGCATGTGGTGGTGTTAATGTCCTTCAGTGCTCTCATGAAGGTGGATCAAAAGCAGAGCTACTGCAGGACGTTGATATACGCACATTCCTGCCCATCTTCCAAGCTGCCCTGTCATCACAAGCTTTGGTCATCATGTCCCTTGGTATGGCACATCCTAGGCAGACACAAAGACTTATGCCTAACTGAAGAACTATGCCGGTTTTCCACCTTGGCACTAAGTCTGACACAAACAATTTTGGTCTCCATTTTATGTCTCCCAAAAATCTCCATTTAAGTGCGTCTTAGTAGAAGCATTGTTCACCTAAATGATGTTTCTATGTGAATTTTTCTGCACTCGAATTCTGTTAAAAAAACAAAAATACGCTGGTGTCAAATTCCATTTTAAATGTTTTCTTTTTTTTTACAAGAGCATACCACACTGTACCCATCATGCACCCTCTGCCCTCCATCTATCCTCCTGCCCATTACCCCCTTCTATGGCACGAATGCTATCTCTGATATTTTTACCGCCGGCATTAAGACCTGGGGATCGGGGTTGCAATTCCGTGACGGAAAAGTTCGAGGGAGAAAAGACGCGAAGATTATTTTTCCGAAAATCACCTTTGGTCTTTTCTCCCGGAACATTTACAACTTGGCCCTCAACCCCACCTACACCCCCACCCACGCATCAACGCCCCTTCTTACCTTGTGGCGACACACTTCGCAGTGTCCCTGCAACGCCTGTTCCCTTTCACTTCCGTGATCGGGAACCAGCGCCGCAGAGTCCTTTCCCTTTTTTAAAAACATTTTTTTAAAACTTTATTGGGATCGGCTGCAGGAGACACCCCTGCAACCCACGCTCACAATACAGTGAACAGGGGTGTGGGGGACACCCCTGCAGCCCCCAGAGCCCTAGGCACCGAATGGAAGATTTGGTCAAACTTTTCGGCCAAATCTCCCATTCGGGCTTTTATTTACAGCCTTCTTGGACGTTTCCAGATCCGGCACCTTACTGGCCAGCAGAGCTGGTGACAGCCACCTGCCCACTCGAAGGAGGGCCTGAGTGACGCACCTTTTCCAGCCGAAGAAGGGGCAGCTGTGCAGACACTGGAAGGTCCCGGGTATTTCACTTAAGTACTTCTGACTACCTCCTGCAGCCTCCGTGCCATGCAGTGATCAAAAGAAAAGCAAAACTATCACATAGAATGGATTTGCATTTCCTGTATGAAGGAACTCGCCCGAGTAAAGCGTCCAAGTGGGACCAGGCAATGCTGAGGAGAGAACTTCAACAAAACCAACCTAACTTGAGAGCTTCCGTTAACTCTTTGTGTGAGCAAGTCAATCCTGTTTTTTATGAGTCAAAAGTTCGGTGGTGCAGTAAAATTCTGACTTTTTTGGGTGGTAACAGAATTACCATTATTTTTACCGCACCGCTGAATTCTGAGTTTGGTCTTGAAGTTCAGTAGGCAGCTCTAGCGCGATGCTGGCGGTAGCTCCTCCACTTTAAGGCCAAAAATCAGCAGAATTATAGCAGCGGAACAGTAACGCTGCCAAAATCCCAGTGGAGTGCTATGTGCACTCCACAAAAGGGTAATTAGACTACTTTGCCACCACACGCAATCCTGTGATAAATCCGCAGGGTCAAGTGGTGGCAACAGTAACCGATTCCGGTAGTAATTTGGGAGCTGTGCCATTGAATTATCCAAAAACTCAAAATTAGGCTCAGCATGGACTAATGTGCTTGACATTTTGAGATTGAACGACGCCATTGTAAACATGGTGGAGCTCAACGGTTAGGCTTTTATGCTGGTAGAGTTCTCCTGTCCTGTCTGGTTGCTAATCAGGGAATAAAAAATATAAATAAAAGTATGGAGCTACACGAAAGCACAAGCCAAAAAAACAAAAAGGTCTTAACAGAAGCACTGTCTCCCCCAAGGACAACATAAATCAGTACTGATCACTTATGACAAAGGCAGGATGCATGCCATCTGAAGTAAACAGCTCAGCTCATTGGCTGAGCAGTTTGCCCCTGACCTCTGAGGAGGGACAGCAGACGTGCCCTGAGCTGTTAGTTCTATTTTCACTCTGGTCTGAAGCTGTGTAACAAGGCCAGTTGACTTTGCACTTGAGAGCTCTGCTGATGTGTGTCACTTTGTCAGCCACCTGTCTTTTCGGCAGCAGTTGGCTTCCTGTCAGGAGGCAAGCAATGGTTGTGGTTGTTGTGTTGGAATGGGATAGGCTATTGCCAAGCACTGCCATAATGGTAGTACATGGCCATAAAATGGTAAGAGCTGGAAAGTGATGCAAGTCTTAATCAGGACTTCAACGCAAAGACACACATACATCAAGTGGCTGAAGGCACACTTGGTTAAGACAGTTGTATTACACCAGTAGCACATGTACAGATATCATTAAGCTATTAACTTTCATAGGGTGCTTTGTGGTAACTCTAGCCAGCGTTTACAGTGCACAGTTTGATGTTACTGCTTAATAGAGCAAGCTCAAAAAGATACCAGGAGCATGTGATTTGGGCAGAGAAGGGCAGGTAATGTGTGGGCACTGAAATAGGGATTAGCGAGGCCATGGGCATTACATGGGTGTGTAAATAAACAAACAATACCCCAAAGCAGTGTGCCCGTCCTAACATTCCATTTCCATCCTAGCTGTGTGCCAATGCAATCGTTTTTGTTTATAGGTGGCGAACAATCAAATCTAAAAAGGCACCATGCAATTAAAGTATTGATGGAGTTTGACACATTTGTGGGTTAATTGCTTTAAATCGAAACTTTCTTAAAGTGAACCACTTATGGAATCCTAGCAAGTGACCCTCGTGTCATCATCAGATTCTCTTTTATCTTGACATTGTTTTTTTTCATCCAATACCCCTTTGCATGTAGGGACTTGTAGTTTTACTTTTTTCCATCAGGAGGGCAGGCCGACAGGTACTGCTATGAAAAGTGCAGGTGGCTAAAAATACAAGAGTGAATAAAGGCAGGTCAGCAACAGGAGAATGCTAACACTCCGAGCAGGTCTTTTGAGTAGCAGACCTGGGCTCATTTGTATTATTGGTAAAATATGATTTCTCTCAGAGCATATCTCAGGGCCAACGTGCTCACCTTGGAAGCAAGACAGCCCGGAGCACCACAGGTTCGATCCCCGGGTCAGCGCTTAGAAACCTCCGGGTACTGAGCGCGTTATAGATAACCTATCATATCGTTACTATTTTGAATGTGTAAATGTAGCCGGTGTAGTAGCAAGCGAGACAAGTGATTAGTCTCAAAGCTTCGTTGCTAGATAAAGCTAATAACATATACATTGAAAAACAGAAATTGGACTGATTCAAAAATTCAGTGTTCGGGGCGAACACGTCTCGAGCTGGTGGGTGCTGCGCGATGCCCATGACCGAGGGAACTTGGCATATAACCAAGGCTGACTTGGACTAATTGGGGACAGCTAAAGTAGGCCCGTCTTGGCTGTGCTTCTGCACTGCCACAGCCAAATGTATTTTTATATTAATGATCTGGCGTGGCATAATCCCAGCTCGGGCAACTGTGCCAAGAAAATGAGTCGACCGCAACAGATCACATAAATGGTGGGACACGTTAACTCATTCTCTTCCCCGCGTGCTGTGCACTCGTGCAGCAATAAGCGAACGCCCTGCCCCTTCCTATGTGCTGCTCAACCAAAAGGTATGCCCGAGCAACAGAAAACTATGTGCCCAAATTCTGAAATCGCAGTTTTTGAATTTTCAGGGAAAAGGTTTTTCGGGTCCTTCGTGGCAAATGGCGCTTATTCACATCAGATGGCGCCAGTCGTATCGGCAGAAGCTGCCGGGCAGCATGGATGAAATGATCAAGATGGCGGCCAACAAAATGTGCCCACGCTGGCCTTCCATGACTCCACTGATTCATAAGCTTGCTCGGGCCAGTTCTACATTATGAGGGCCTCCATCCTGACACAGGTGAGAATAGAGGCTGTGCTAAATTGCCTCCAGTGTTTCCACCACCGGGCCCAAAGAAAGTTCCTGTGGTAAGTTATCTCACTGTTTAGATATAGGCCCTCATCGCGAGTTTGGCGGTAGTTCGGCAGCAATTCTGCCAAACTACTGCCAAATAGAATTAGCGTTATTGCCAATTGGTGCTGCGGATTTACTGTGGGATTACAAGTCGTGGTAGGCGGTCTAAATCCCCATTTTTTGAGTCCTTAGGACTCCATGGGGATTTTGGAGGAATTAAGAACTGCAGAACGGGGGCACCACCGTCGGTACGACTTGTATAAGAGTTATAAAAAATGTAAACTAAATTACAGGTACAGGGAAGTAAAACCCTGGGCATTAGGGTAATCAACGCACAGTAAATACCCTAGAAGCCTAATTCCTGAAAACTGCATGCTCACACATAACGCTCAAATGAGCTTAGAGGACATACTTATGTGGATTATACTGCAAAAATAAGGAATGTGAAAAAAACTCCCTGTACAGATTTACAAACATCACTTGCGGATAATATAAGTGTTTAGACATGCAATGATCTCATTCAAGGAGGACAGAAGTACTATTGCACAGATCTGCCAGTGCATTTAGGACCAGTCCGTCATTGGAGCAATGTATGTGCAAACACCATATGTGCAAGCTACATGTATCAACAATACGTAGCGAACCCAAACATAAATGGTGAAACCACGCACATCAGAACAACCAAATACACGAATGAAGAAGAGAAAAAGACCAAAAAAAGGGAGAAGTTAGAATGGTTAGTAAATGTACTGTTAATGTAACAGTCTAGTGACTGGTGATACCTGCAACTGCCAAAATCCTCCCAGTAACTAAACACGAAAACAAAGAAAAACATATTGTGAAATGAGTGTAAAAATAGGAAAATAAGAATCCAAATTAAAAAAAAGAAATTTCAAAAGGTAATTCAAATACCTGCACCGCTGACAAACTTCTCTAATGCAGAACAGAAGAATATAGTGTATCTTGGTGCCAAGGCAACTTTCAAGATAATGCAAGCTTCTGTCTCACTTACCAAAATGTAATGTCTGCCATCTTAGAAACCGAGTGCTGTGGCCGGTAGAAGACCGGTGCCTATCTACCTGTCTGTTTTTCTACTCGATCTGAGAGTGTACCTGCACGGTCCATTGGAAAGAACGTCAAGAACACAAATATCCCCACAACAGACCAGAACAGGGGTAACCATCATGGAAAGGATGAAAGATCAAAAACTACACTGAGACATGTAGAAATGAAAGGAAAGAATAAAACACCAATGAATATCAGAGAACATGGAGGAGAAGATGCAAATAATATGAATCACCATAATAATCAGGAAGTCTCAATAAGATTAATAGTTCTAGGATGCGCACATAACCATATGGTAGCACTGGGGGGGATCGAGACACGGATCTAGGTTGCAAGAACTTTTAGCTCTATGGGCCTCATCACGAGTTGGGCAGTATCCCAACTGGGATACTGCCCAACTGTATTTGCGTTACCGCCCACCCGTCCGGCAGAACTGTCGATGCAATTACTGCTGCAGTATTACTGTGCGGTAATAGTGCTGAAAATCAGCATTTTTCCGGCGCATTTACCCCCAGGTGAGAGCTCATGTTTAGGCAGACCCATATATGCAGTGGTAATAGCATTACCACCGCATTTAAAGGCTACCACCCAACCAGTGATGAGGCCCTGTCTGTGTCTGCTTGGGTAATTTGGCGGAATTACCACTCAGGGTAATACAGACGATTTTGTTGATTTTTCAGCCGTAAGGTGGAGGATTTACCCCCAGCATGATGCTGTAGCTAAATCCTCCACTTCAAGGCCAACCTCAGAATTTGGTGGAGTGGCATAAGTGTTGGCAATTCTGCTACCACCACTTTTTGCCACTCTGCCAAACTCTGAATGTGGCTCTTAGTGGTTATTACATGCTATGCAGCAAGAATATGCCAATGTTTTGTGGGCCCCAGGACCCATTTCCATTTTCCTGGATTGGTCTATTGCCACTGAGCTATGAATATGTTCATAGTTGGCAAGTGGTCCTGTGGCATGTGTGAAACATTCAACCATTCTTGGTGATTAAAGTTTCAGGATCTGTTAATATATATAATTGGTAATGTATAATGTGCTAAATACCCAAAGGTTTCTAAGTGCGGATTCGGGGATCGAACCTATGTTACACTGTGTCGTCTTGCATCCAAGACGAGCGCGTTGACGTGGAGCTATCCTCCCGTGGCTGAGAGTGTGAGGTGAATATTTCAATGTGAGGAGTGAGACAAGATTTCCCGACATGCAATGTGCAATATGCATATTGCACTTGACGACACAAGTCGAAAAGGGTTTGTGTAATAATCAAAGAAATCAGGATGTGAGATCCTACAAATCAGCTATGGTTCTGAACAGAAGAGTTTATTTCAGAAAGCCACTAGTGTTATAGTTCAATTAGTTTACATAGCTTTCGATAAGCATGAAAGGCTCAAAAGGAACGGACAATAGTGATTGAGTTTGGTGGAAATACAGATTGAGTATTTACCTCTTTTGTGTTGAGGTACAGAGTTCCACCTAAAGGCACAGTGGTATACAACAGTTAGAGGTACATGTATACAATAGTGCACCCGGGACATAGGGTGGTCCAGGGTACCGTAAACACGGGGAGTACACAACATAATCTACAAGACATACACGAAAAAGGGTATTTGCAGTTGTGTCATTGAGGATCGACACGGGTGTGTTTCGGCCAGGAAGGCAGAATTGTTGCCTGGATGGTATTGGCCTTCTTCAGGATGAGCACCAAATGTGGTGTTGTCCGTTTTGTCTGTGAATAGAGAAGGATTTGTAAGGATCTCAGGGTCTCATTGTGTTATTTAGTGTTTCATAACTGTGGCCTAGTGTTGCCATATCGAAGGACAGCTTACCTGCTGCTGTGTTAGCAGTGATGATGCTGTACAGAATCATCCAAGGGAAATGCTGGATGGTAGGTGCAGGGAATGCACTGGTGGAGCCGTGGGTTCCTGAGGTAACGATTTGGTCAGGATCCAGTCTGCTAGAAGAGGGCCTAAGAAGGTCCCTCGTCTAAAAAAAACCAAAGATGGACGTGAGTATGAAGCGTCGGTACCAGCGTCTAGGACTAGGGTGAGGGCGTCCCTGGTTCGGTGGACACTATAAGACGCGGTGGATGCCATACATGCATGAACGCTCCAGGGCGTGTCGGCAACATGGTGTCAACTATTGCCTTAAGTGATCTAGGGCGTGGAGGGTATTATCGATCCATTAAAATGAAATAAAAAGCGCAAAAGTGGTGTCTATGTTGAGAAGTGCGTCTAAAATGGTGGTGCGTCTGTGTTCTACAGATGGGTCACAGTGCGTAGGCAGGGCCGAAAAGCAACCCGTGGTTACTGTGCTTATCATACCTTAAATGTTATAGAGGGCCCACACAGGGATGGAGGTGGTACCGCTATCGTAGACTCCCTGTGAGTGAGTAAACAGATTGGTGTAGAGGGCACTGTCTCTGGAGGCGTGGGAGTTAGATTTAGGCACTTACCGCGAGCCATGAGAGCAACGTGCGTCGTCGGGGGATCTGTTGCTGTAATGGTAGCTGTAGCATACAGATGCAACCTGCTTGGCTAATAAGCTAGTCCCAGAGTGGTGTCTGGGCCAATGGCACGGGTGCGGGAGGTGCCAGGACCAATGGGAGTGGTCCTCGCCGTTCCGCGAATGGACGACGGTCTCGATGGAGGACTGCAACTACTGGAACTGCTAAGGATGCTGGGACATGTAGTGTTCGGTCTACTGGAGGCGCTGAGGAGCCCATGGTGATGAACGGAAACTAGTGAGAGGCGCTATGGAGCATGGGACATGTGGTGCACAGCGAGAGTCAATAATGTTGAATACATATCAAGTGCTAGACACAACATGTGATCACAGTTCTATTCTGTACTCAATAGGTTCATACAGTTTAGTGGCATGCATGTACTCAGTTCAAACGTCTGACATCTGGGTAGAATTTCGAGAGTCCAACGAGCACAATATGGCATTATTGTGTGTGGAGGGTGGGGTTGGACCTAAAAATGTTTCCACTCTACGGTTATGTTGAAGCCGTGGTGGACTGTGTCTGTGGACCCACTTTTGTTCCAGTTTTGTGAGCAGCAGGTCAATGTTGCCTCCGCGTTTCTGGGGCTGCAGTTGTTGGGGCTGCAGTTGGACTACATATCCCGGCATCCTTAGCAGTTCCAGTAGCTGCAGTCCTCCACCGAGACCATCGTCCATTCGCGGAACGGCGAGGACCACTTCCATTGGTCCTAGCACCTACCGCACCCGTGCCATTGGCCCAGACACCACTCTGGAACTAGTTTATTAGCCAAGCAGGTTGCATCTGTATGCTACAGCTACCATTACAGCAACAGATCCCCCGACGACGCACGTTGCTCTCACGGCTCGCGGTAAGTGCCTAAATCTAGCTCCCACGCCTCCAGAGACAGTGCCCTCTACACTGTTCTGTTTACTCACTCACAGGGAGTCTACGATAGCGGTAACACCTCCATCCCTGTGTGGGCCCATTATAACATTTAAGGTATGATATGCACAGTAACCACGGATTGCTTTTCGACCCTGCCTGCGCAATGTGACCCATCTGTAGAACACAGGCGCACCACCATTTTAGACGCACTTCTCAACATAGACACCACTTTTGCGCTTTTTATTTCATTTTAATGGATCGATAATACCCTCCACGCCCTAGATCACTTAAGGCAATAGTTGACACCATGTTGCCGACACGCCCTGGAGTGTTCATGCATGTATGGCATCCACCGCGTCTTATAGTGTCCACCGAACCAGGGACGCCCTCATCCTAGTCCTAGACGCTGGTACCGACGCTTCATACTCACATCCATCTTTGGTTTTTTTCAGACGAGGGACCTTCTTAGGCCCTCTTCTAGTCGACTGGATCCTGGCCAAATCGTTACCTCAGGAACCCACGGCTCCCCCAGTGCATTCCCTGCACCTACCATCCAGCATTTCCCTTTGATGATTCTGTACAGCATCACCACTGCTAACACAGCAGCAGGTAAGCTGTCCTTCGATATGGCAACACTAGGCCACAGTTATGAAACACTAAATAACACAATTAGACCCTGAGATCCTTACAAATCCTTCTCTATTCACAGACAAAACGGACAACACCACATTTGGTGCTCATCCTGAAGAAGGCCAATACCATCCAGGCAACAATTCTGCCTTCCTGGCCAAAACACACCCGTGTCGATCCTCAGTGACACAACTGCAAATACCCTTTTTCGTTTATGTCTTGTAGATTATGTTGTGTACTCCCTGTGTTTACGGTACCCTGGACCACCCTATGTCCCGGGTGCCCTATTGTATAAGTACATGTTCCTCTAACTGTTGTATATCACTGCTCCTTTAGGTGGAACTCTGTACCTCAACACAAAAGAAGTGAATACTCAATCTGTATTTCCACCAAACACAATCACAATTGCCCGTTCCTTTTGAGCCTTTCGTGCTTATCGAATGCTATGTAAACTAATTGAACTATAACACTTGTGGTTTTCTGAAATAAACTCTTCTGTTCAGAACCATAGCTGATTTGTAGGATCTCACATCCTGATTTCTTTGATTATTATATATGTACTCCCATGGGTATATCAGGACTCCGCTAGGTGCCCTTATTTTTACTTGAAAAGGGTTTGTGTTCAACATCTGGCATTCACTTTGACATCCATTTCTTGCAGACATCAAAGTGCCACCTTCCTAAGGCCCCTGTGTGCCAGGTACTATCTTGTTGCACCCATGCCTGATACATGCACAGCCGTGGCTGGGTGAGGATTCTGTGCCCTACAAGCGTCCCAGGAGAGGTTGGAGCCTTTACTAGTTTCTTGTCACCGCTCCATCCTTTTCACCAGTTTGCTCTGCCAGCTGTGAACCTTTTCAGTTAATACTTGCTGCCAAACCTATATATAATCATGAAAGTAAGCTCTCTCAGATAACATTAAAAGGCTGCCTGTGCTGAGCAGTGCTCAGAGACTTCATTGGGGCTGGATGCAGTAGGTACATGTACAATACAGCTCTTGCAGCTAAAGGGCAGCTTCCCATGGACCCTGCCAGTAACAGGCAACCTCAGTGCCCTCAGAAATGTCATTGATAAAGACATGGGACCCGATTACAGAAACTTTGCACCGGTGCAGGTGCAAAGTTTGCATGGTATTAGCACTAGGGCACTAGGGTATTAGCACCAGGGCACTAGGGTATTAGCACTAGGCGTACTAGCACTAGGGCACTAGGGTATTAGCACCAGGGCACGAGGGTATTAGCACTAGGCCACTAGGGTATTAGCACCAGGGCACTAGGGTATTAGCACTAGGCCACTAGGGTATTAGCACTAGGGCACTAGGGTATTAGCACTAGGGCACTAGGGTATTATCACTAGGGCACTAGGGTATTAGCACCAGGGCACTAGGGTATTAGCACTAAGCCACTAGGGTATTAGCACTAGGCCACTAGGGTATTAGCACTAGGGCACTAGGGTATTAGCACTAGGGCAAACGTTGCCCTATTTTTAAAAACACTGGGACACATTAAAAAACCATTGCACCTCGACAAGTGCAGTTTGGCATATTAAAAGAACCAGGGCTAAATTTGCCCTAGTGCTAAAAAGATACATTTTTAATGTATTTTTGCATCAGAGTAAAGTTTGCCCTAGTGCTAACACCATTCCGTATTAGCACTAGGGGCGCACTTTGCTCTGGTACAAAAATGTAGTGAAAATGCATCTTTTTTGCACTAGGGAACTTTTGCCCTGGTGCTTTTAATATGCCAAACTGCAATTGTCGAGGTGCTGTGGTTTTTTAATGTGTCCCAGTGTTTTTATAAATTGGGCAAACTTTGCCCTAGTGCTAATACCGTGCAAACTTTGCACTTGCACCGGTGCAAAGTTTCTGTTTTCGTACCCATGGTGGGCCTGATTTTGCGGGTGCCAGAAATGCCCCTACTTTAGTGCTGTACTTGAGAGGGACACATGGACGTAGCGCGATTTTATCTTACGGGGAATAGCAGGTTCATCGAAAGATATGGCAACTGTTTGTGCCTTAAAATATTGCCCACATGAACCTCATAATGCTGGTTTGGGCGCTGTATGTTATTTTGTTACCAGGTGCCTCCTTGTCATTCAACATGGTTGATTCAATCGACGTCTTCATGCCTGCCCATGCACTACGCATGCAGGTGTCTAGGTCTGAAAGTAGGCCCACGTGTGCGTGCACAGCCATCATGGCACTAGAGTTCTGAGCACTCCATTTGTAAGCGGGCAGCTGTTGGAATGCTGCGTTCGATCTTTCCCACCAGTTTTCTCAGACTCATTTTCCAAACCCTGTTAATAGTTGTTATAATGGGTTTTCTTGCCATGCAAAACCCCGTTTGCTTTTTTTGTGCAATCTAATCGTTTTTTGGGAAATTACTGCATAAATGTATCATTGCATTGAGGGGCTTGAAGGCCTGTTTTCATAATTTGGAAATCAGGAACATTGCAGCATTTGTGGCTATACATTTATTTCGAAATGGAATGTGGCATGCTGGCCTGTATGTGAATGTGAGTGCAGTGGGGCATGCTGGCCTGTATGTGAATGTGAGTGGAATGGGGCACGCTGGCCTGTATGTGAAGGTGAGTGGAATGGGGCATGCTGGCCTGTATGTGAAGGTGAGTGGAATGGGGCATGCTGGCCTGTATGTGAAGGTGAGTGGAATGGGGCATGCTGGCCTGTATGTGGGGCATGTGGGCCTGTATGTGAATGTGAGTGGAGTGGGCATGCTGGCCTGTATGTGAACGTGAGTGGAATGGGGCATGCCGGCCTGTATGTGAATGTGAGTGGAAAGGGGCATGCTGACTTGTATGTGAATGTGAGTGCAATGGGGCTAGCAGGCCTGTATGCGAATGTGAGTGAAATTGGGCATGCTGGCCTGTATGTGAATGTGAGTGGAATGGGGCATTCTGGCCTGTATGTGGGGCATGAGGGCCTGTATGTGATTGTGAGTGGAATGGGCATGCTGGCCTGTATGTGAATGTGAATGGAATGGGGCATGCTGGCCTGTATGTGAATGTGAGTGCAATGGGGCATGCTGGTCTGTATGTGAATGTGAGTGGAATGGGACATGCTGGCCTGTATGTGAATGTGAGTGCAATGGGGCATGCTGGCCTGTATGTGAATGTGAGTGGAATGGGGCATTCTGGCCTGTATGTGAATGAGAGTGGAAAGGGCATGCTGGCCTGTATGTGAATGAGAGTGGAAAGGGCATGCTGGCCTGTATGTGAATGAGAGTGGAAAGGGGCATGCTTGCATGTATGTGAATGTGAGTGCAATGGGGCATGCTGACCTGTATGTGAATGTGAGTGCAATGGGGCATGCTGGCCTGTATGTGAATGTGAGCGGAATAGGACACGTTGGCCTGTATGTGAATGTGAGTGGAATAGGGCATGCTGGCCTATATGTGAATGTGAGTGGAATGGGGCATGCTGGCCTGTATGTGAATGTGAGTGCAATGGGGCATGCTGGCCTGTATGTGAATGTGAGTGGAATGGGGCATGCTGGCCTGTATGTGAAGGTGAGTGGAATGGGGCATGCTGGCCTGTATGTGAAGGTGAGTGGAATGGGGCATGCTGGCCTGTATGTGGGGCATGTGGGCCTGTATGTGAATGTGAGTGGAATGGGCATGCTGGCCTGTATGTGAATTTGAGTGGAATGGGGCATGCTGGCTTGTATGTGAATGTGAGTGCAATGGGGCATGCTGGCCTGTATGTGCACGTGAGTGGAATGGGGCATGCTGGCCTGTATGTGAATGAGAGTGGAATGGGGCATGCTGGCCTGTATGTGAATGTGAGTGCAATGGGGCATGCAGGCCTGTATGTGAATGAGAGTGGAATGGGGCACACTGGCCTGTATGTGAATGTGAGTGGAATGGGGCATGCTGGCCTGTATGTGAATGTGAGTGGAAAGGGCATGCTGGCCTGTATTTGAATGAGAGTGGAAAGGGCATGCTGGCCTGTATGTGAATGAGAGTAGAATGGGGCACGCTGGCCTGTATGTGAATGTGAGTGGAATGGGGCATGCTGGCTTGTATGTGAATGTGAGTGCAATGGGGCATGCTGGCCTGTATGTGAATGTGAGTGCAATGGGGCATGCTCGCCTGTATGTGAATGTGAGTGGAATGGGGTATGCTGGCCTGTATGTGAATGTGAGTGCAATTGGGCATGCTGGCCTGTATGTGAATGTGAGTGGAATGGGGCACGCTAGCCTGTATGTGAATGTGAGTGGAATAGGGCATGCTGGTCTGTATGTGGGGTATGGGGGCCTGTATGTGAATGAGAGTGGAATGGGGCACGCTGGCCTGTATGTGAAAGTGAGTGAAATGGGGCATGCTGGCCTGTATGTGAATGTGAGTGCAATGGGACATGCAGGCCTGTATGTGAATGTGAGTGCAATGGGGCATGTTAGCCTGCATGTGAATGTGAGTGCAATGGGGCATGCTCACCAGTATGTGAATGTGAGTGGAATGGGGCATGCTGACCTGCATTTGAATGTGAGTGGAATGGGGCATGCTGACCTGTATGTGAATGTGAGTGCAATGGGGCATGCTGCCCTGTATGTGAATGTGAGTGGAAAGGGCATGCTGGCCTGTATGTGAATGAGAGTGGAATGGGGCACGCTGGCCTGTATGTGAATGTGAGTGCAATGGGGCATGCTGGCCTGTATGTGAATGTGAGTTGAAGGGGCATGCTGGCCTGTATGTGAATGAGAGTGGAATGGGGCACGCTGGCCTGTATGTGAACGTGAGTGGAATGGGGCATGCTGGCTTGTATGTGAATGTGAGTGAAATGGGGCATGCCTGCCTGTATGTAAATGTGAGTGCAATGGGGCATGCTCACCTGTATGTGAATCTGAGTGCAATGGGGCATGCTGGCCTGTATGTGAATGTGAGTGCAATTGGGCATGCTGGCCTGTATGTGAATGTGAGTGCAATGGGGCAAGCTGACCTGAATGTGAATGTGCGTGCAATGGGGCATGCTGGCCTGTATGTGGGGCATGCTGGCCTGCATGTGAATGTGAGTGGGGTGGGCATGCTGGCCTGTATGTGAATGTGAGTGGAATGGGGCATGCTGGCCTCTATGTGAATGTGAGTGCAATTGGACATGCTGGCCTGTGTGTGAAGGTGAGTGGAATGGGGCATGCTGGCCTGTATGTGAATGTGAGTGGAATGGGGCATGCTGGCCTGTATGTGGGGCATGTGGGCCTGTATGTGAATGTGAGTGGAGTGGGCATGCTGGCCTGTATGTGAATGTGAGTGGAATGGGGCATGCTGGCCTGTTTGTGAATGTGTGTGCAATGGGGCATGCTGGCTTGTATGTGAACGTGAGTGGAATGGGGCATGCCGGCCTGTATGTGAATGTGAGTGGAAAGGGGCATGCTGGCTTGTATGTGAATGTGGGTGCAATGGGGCATGCAGGCCTGTATGCGAATGTGAGTGAAATTGGGCATGCTGGTCTGTATGTGAATGTGAGTGGAATGGGGCATGCTGGCCTGTATGTGGGGCATGAGGGCCTGTATGTGATTGTGAGTGGAATGGGCATGCTGGCCTGTATGTGAATGTGAATGGAATGGGGCACGCTGGCCTGTATGTGAATGTGAGTGCAATGGGGCATGCTGACCTGTATATGAATGTGAGTGGAATGGGGCATTCTGGCCTGTATGTGAATGTGGGTGGAATGGGGCATGTTGGTCTGTATGTGGGGCATGCGGGCCTGTATGTGAATGTGAGTGGAATGTGGCAGGCTGGCCTGTATGTGAATGTGATTGGAATGGGACATGCTGGCTTGTATGTGGGGCATGCGGGCCTGTATGTGAATGTGAGTGGAATGTGCATGCTGGCCTGTATGTGAATGTGAGTGGAATGGGGCATGCTGGCCTGTATGTGAATGTGAGTGCAATGGGGCATGCTGGCCTGTATGTGAATGTGAGTGGAATGTGGCATGCTGGCCTGTATGTGAATGTGAGTGCAATGGGGCCTGCTCACCTGTTTGTGAATGTGAGTGCAATGGGGCATGCTGGCCTGTATGTGAATGTGAGTGGAATGTGGCATGCTGGCCTGTATGTGAATGTGAGTGCAATGGGGCATGCTGGCCTGTATGTGAATGTGAGTGCAATGGGGCATGCTGACCTGTATGTGAATGTGAGTGCAATGGGGCATGCTGGCCTGTATGTGAATGTGAGGGCAATGGGGCATGCTGGCCTGTATGTGAATGTGAGTGCAATGGGGCATGCTCATCTGTTTGTGAATGCGAGTGCAATGGAGCATGCTGGCCTGTATGTGAATGTGAGTGGAATGGGGCATGCTGACCTGTATGTGAATGTGAGTGCAATGGGGCATGCTGGCCTGTATGTGAATGTGAGCGGAATAGGGCACGTTGGCCTGTATGTGAATGTGGGTGGAATAGGGCATGCTGGCCTGTATGTGAATGTGAATGGAATGGGGCATGCTGGCCTGTACGTGGGGCATGCAAGCCTGTATGTGAATGTGAGTGAAATGGGGCATGCTGGCCTGTATGTGAATGTGAGTGGAATGGGGCATGCTGGCCTGTATGTGAATGTGAGTGCAATGGGGCATGCTCACCTGTTTGTTAATGTGAGTGCAATGGGGCATGCTGGCCTGTATGTGAATGTGAGTGCAATTGGGCATGCTGGCCTGTATGTGAATGTGAGTGGAATGGGGCATGCTGACCTGTGTGTGAATTTGAGTGCAATGGGGCATGCTGGCCTGTATGTGAATGTGAGTGGAATGGGGTGTGCTGGCCTGTATGTGGGGCACGTGGGCCTGTATGTGAATGTGAGTGTAATGGGCATGCTGGACTGTATGTGAATGTGAGTGCAATGGGGCATGCTGGCCTGTATGCGATTGTGAGTGCAATAGGGCATGCTGGCCTGTATGTGAATGTGAGTGCAATGGGGCATGCTGGCCTGTATGCGATTGTGAGTGCAATGGGGCATTCTCACCTGTATGTGAGTGCAATGGGGCCTGCTGGTCTGTATGTGAATGTGAGTGCAATAGGGCATGCTGGCCTGTATGTGAATGTGAGTGGAATGGGGCATGCTGGCCTGTATGTTGGGCACGTGGGCCTGTATGTGAATGTGAGTGTAATGGGCATGCTGGCCTTTATGTGAATGTGAGTGGAATGGGGCATGCTGGCCTTTACGTGGGGCACGTGGGCCTGTATGTGAATGTGAGTGTAATGGGCATGCTGGCCTGTATGCGATTGTGAGTGCAATGGGGCATGCTCACCTGTATGTGAATGTGAGTGCAATGGGGCATGCTGGCCTGTATGTGAACGTGAGTGGAATGGGGCATGCCGGCCTGTATGTGAATGTGAGTGGAGTGGGCATGCTGGCCTGTATGTGAATGTGAGTGGAATGGGGCATGCTGGCCTGTTTGTGAATGTGAGTGCAATGGGGCATGCTGGCTTGTATGTGAACGTGAGTGGAATGGGGCATGCCGACCTGTGTGTGAATGTGAGTGGAAAGGGGCATGCTGGCTTGTATGTGAATGTGAGTGCAATGGGGCATGCAGGCCTGTATGTGAATGTGAGTGAAATTGGGCATGCTGGCCTGTATGTGAATGTGAGTGGAATGGGGCATGCTGGCCTGTATGTGGGGCATGAGGGCCTGTATGTGATTGTGAGTGGAATGGGCATGCTGGCCTGTATGTGAATGTGAATGGAATGGGGCACGCTGGCCTGTATGTGAATGTGAGTGCAATGGGGCATGCTGACCTGTATGTGAATGTGAGTGCAATGGGGCATGCTGGCCTGTATGTGAATGTGAGTGGAATGGGGCATGCTGGCCTGTATGTGGGGCACGTGGGCCTGTATGTGAATGTGAGTGTAATGGGCATGCTGGCCTTTATGTGAATGTGAGTGGAATGGGGCATGCCGGCCTGTACGTTGGGCACGTGGGCCTGTATGTGAATGTGAGTGTAATGGGCATGCTGGCCTGTATGCGATTGTGAGTGCAATGGGACATGCTCACCTGTATGTGAATGTGAGTGGAATGGGGCATGCTGGCCTGTTTGTGAATGTGAGTGCAATGGGGCATGCTGGCTTGTATGTGAACGTGAGTGGAATGGGGCATGCCGACCTGTGTGTGAATGTGAGTGGAAAGGGGCATGCTGGCTTGTATGTGAATGTGAGTGCAATGGGGCATGCAGGCCTGTATGTGAATGTGAGTGAAATTGGGCATGCTGGCCTGTATGTGAATGTGAGTGGAATGGGGCATGCTGGCCTGTATGTGGGGCATGAGGGCCTGTATGTGATTGTGAGTGGAATGGGCATGCTGGCCTGTATGTGAATGTGAATGGAATGGGGCACGCTGGCCTGTATGTGAATGTGAGTGCAATGGGGCATGCTGACCTGTATGTGAATGTGAGTGCAATGGGGCATGCTGGCCTGTATGTTAATGTGAGTGGAATGGGGCATGCTGGCCTGTATGTGGGGCACGTGGGCCTGTATGTGAATGTGAGTGTAATGGGCATGCTGGCCTTTATGTGAATGTGAGTGGAATGGGGCATGCCGGCCTGTACGTGGGGCACGTGGGCCTGTATGTGAATGTGAGTGTAATGGGCATGCTGGCCTGTATGCGATTGTGAGTGCAATGGGACATGCTCACGTGTATGTGAATGTGAGTGCAATGGGGCCTGCTGGCCTGTTTGTGAATGTGAGTGCAATGGGGCATGCTGGCCTGTATGTGAACGTGAGTGGAATGGGGCATGCCGGCCTGTATGTGAATGTGAGTGGAGTGGGCATGCTGGCATGTATGTGAATGTGAATGGAATGGGGCATGCTGGCCTGTTTGTGAATGTGAGTGCAATGGGGCATGCTGGCTTGTATGTGAACGTGAGTGGAATGGGGCATGCCGGCCTGTATGTGAATGTGAGTGGAAAGGGGCATGCTGGCTTGTATGTGAATGTGAGTGCAATGGGGCATGCAGGCCTGTATGCGAATGTGAGTGAAATTGGGCATGCTGGCCTGTATATGAATGTGAGTGGAATAAGGCATGCTGGCCTGTATGTGGGGCATGAGGGCCTGTATGTGATTGTGAGTGGAATGGACATGCTGGCCTGTATGTGAATATGAATGGAATGGGGCAAGCTGGCCTGTATGTGAATGTGAGTGCAATGGGGCATGCTGACCTGCATGTGAATGTGAGTGCAATGGGGCATGCTGGCCTGTATGTGAATGTGAGTGCAATGGGGCATGCTGGCCTGTATGTGAATGTGAGTGCAATGGGGCCTGCTCACCTGTTTGTGAATGTGAGTGCAATGGGGCATGCTGGCCTGTATGTGAATGTGAGTGGAATGGGGCATGCTGGCCTGTATGTGAATGTGAGTGCAATGGGGCATGCTGACCTGTATGTGAATGTGAGTGCAATGGGGCATACTGGCATGTATGTGAATGTGAGTGCAATGGGGCATGCTGGTCTGTATGTGAATGTGAGTGCAATGGGGCATGCTCATCTGTTTGTGAATGTGAGTGCAATGGAGCATGCTGGCCTGTATGTGAATGTGAGTGGAATGGGGCATGCTGACCTGTTGGTGAATGTGAGTGGAATAGGGCACGTTGGCCTGTATGTGAATGTGAGTGGAATAGGGCATGCTGGCCTGTATGTGAATGTGAGTGGAATGGGGCATGCTGGCCTGTACGTGGGGCATGCAAGCTTGTATGTGAATGTGAGTGAAATGGGGCATGCTGACCTGTATGTGAATGTGAGTGCAATGGGGCATGCTGGCCTGTATGTGAATGTGAGTGCAATGGGGCATGCTGGCTTGTATGTGAATGTGAGTGCAATGGGGCATGCTTGCCTGTGTTTGAATGTGAGTGCAATGGGGCATGCTCGCCTGTAAGTGAATGTGAGTGCAATTGGGCATGCTGGCCTGTATGTGAATGTGAGTGGAATGGGGCATGCTGACCTGTATGTGAATGTGAGTGGAATGGGGCATGCTGGCCTGTATGTGAATGTGAGTGGGATGGGGCATGCTGGCCTGTATGTGGGGCATGTGGGCCTGTGTGTGAATGTGAGTGCAATGGGGCATGCTGGCCTGTATGTGAACGTGAGTGGAATGGGGCATGCTGGCTTGTATGTGAATGTGAGTGGAATGGGGCATGCTGGCCTGTATGTGAATGTGAATGCAATGGGGCATTCTGGCCTGTATGTGAATGTGAGTTGAATGGGGCATGCTGGCCTGTATGTGAATGTGAGTGGAATGGGGCATGCTGGCCTGTATGTGGGGCATGCTGGTTTGTATGTGAATGTGAGTGGAATGGGCATGCTGGCCTGTATGTGAATGTGAGTGGAATGGGGCATGCTGGCCTGTATGTGAATGTGAGTGCAATGGGGCATGCTTGCCTGTATGTGAATGTAAGTGTAATGGGGCATGCTGGCCTGTATGTGAATGTGAGTGCAATGGGGCATGCTCACCTGTTTGTTAATGTGAGTGCAATGGGGCATGCTGGCATGTATGTGAATGTGAGTGCAATTGGGCATGCTGGCCTGTATGTGAATGTGAGTGGAATGGGGCATGCTGACCTGTGTGTGAATTTGAGTGCAATGGGGCATGCTGTCCTGTATGTGAATGTGAGTGCAATGGGGCATGCTGGCCTGTATGTGAATGTGAGTGAAATGGGGTGTGCTGGCCTGTATGTGGGGCACGTGGGCCTGTATGTGAATGTGAGTGTAATGGGCATGCTGGCCTGTATGTGAATGTGAGTGCAATGGGGCATGCTGGCCTGTATGTGAATGTGAGTGCAATGGGGCATGCTGGCCTGTATGCAATTGTGAGTGCAATGGGGCATGCTCGCCTGTATGTGAATGTGAGTGCAATGGGGCCTGCTGGTCTGTATGTGAATGTGAGTGGAATGGGGCATGCTGGCCTGTATGTGAATGTGAGTGGAATGGGGCATGCTGGCCTGTATGTGGGGCACGTGGGCCTGTATGTGAATGTGAGTGTAATGGGCATGCTGCCTTTATGTTAATGTGAGTGGAATGGGGCATGCTGGCCTGTACCTGCGGCATTTGGGCCTGTATGTGAATGTGAATGTAATGGGCATGCTGGCCTGTATGCGATTGTGAGTGCAATGGGGCATGCTCACCTGTATGTGAATGTGAGTGCAATGGGGCCTGCTGGCCTGTTTGTGAATGTGAGTGCAATGGGGCATGCTGGCCTGTATGTGAACGTGAGTGGAATGGGGCATGCTGGCCTCTATGTGAATGTGAGCGAATGGGGCATGCTGGCCTGTATGTGAATGTGAGTGCAATGGGGCATGCGGGCCTGTATGTGAATGTGAGTGGAATGGGGCATGCTGGCCTGTATGTGAATGAGAGTAGAATGGGGCATTCTGGCCTGTATGTGAATGAGAGTGGAAAGGGCATGCTGGCCTGTATGTGAATGTGAGTGGAATGGGGCATGCTGGCCTGTATGTAAATGTGAGTTCTAGGGTGATGGAAGGTCATTCCTATTGCATCCCTTAATGTAACTTCAGCAATCTCTTGATTCTACTTCTGTTTACGCCCTGCCATCTCCACTGCAGCACTGGCATGGAGAAGTTGGTCAAGATGCTACTCTTCTGAGCCTCCCCCACAGCAACCATCAAGGATGTATTTATGCCTTTATTTATTTATTTCGTTCATTTGTAGAGCGCACCTAACCCGTAGGTATCTGGGGGCAAGGATACTTTGCCATCCAATTGCAATCCAAATAGCCATGAATGACTGCCATGGGAGACACCAATCCAGGCCTCCAAGCTGCACCCACCGAGTTTACTGTTGCTGCAAAGAGAAACGAAGGTCATGATGAAACCTGTGTTCCAAGCGTAATTCAGTCATTTAACGAGATATAGAACGTGACACACAGATTTCTGAAAAAGCACCAGCAGTGTGGAAGAACTGATTGAGGCCATAGAGCGTCATCAGCGTAAACTTACCCAGTTCAATCTGCCCCAGACCACCAATGCCCAAAGGGGACCTGGCAAAATCCATTTGGAGATAGTACTTTCATTGATCAAAGTGGCCAGGGTCAACTCCCCCAGTTGACCAATGCCTTTTTTCTTATATTGTATAGCCCCACAAACTGTTGGTGTAAAGGCTTTCTTGGACTGCATGCTGATAAATGTATTGTTACTTTTGTAAACGTCAGCCATCAGCTTGTGGGCCATGCAGTATAAACTTGAACGATCTATCTGCAATAGTGCTGATTGTCACCACAGCTGTCAAAGGTAATGATGGACAGCAAACACAATGGGCCTCATTACACGGTATGCGCTAACCATGGCGCTATTAGCGCCATGGTTGCCGCCGGTATTTTACCGTGTCCGCCTTGGTGGATGGCGGAATTACCGCCCTACGCCAAGTTGAGCGGGGGCGGTAATTCCCCATTCACCAAGGCACTTCCCCATTCCCATTTTTGCCCCCATAGGGCTCAATGGGAATGGGGAAGGAGCTAATTACGGTACTGCAAATTGTGGTACCGTAATTAACACCAAGATCCCTTTGCTGGCCCGTTCCTTAACGGCTGCTAAAACCAGCTGTTGAGGTCGGGTTCGGCAAAGGGACCTCGTAGTAAGGCGGTAAGGATTTACCGGTACCGGTAAACCCTTACCGCGTTCCATGTAATGAGGCCCAATGACTGCTTAATTTCACCATCAGTAGTAGCCCAGCTAATCTTGACTTCCACTCTTCCCTCCCTCAAATCAGAGGCACTACCCAACTTTGAGCACAGGTTCAACACTGTATAGGCGTTTCCAAAAGTACTTGGCCGCTTCTCTGCTTACTGTTATTCCAGAAGTGCCTTCAAGCTGAACCTTTGACCGATAATTATAGTTGCTAAATCCAAGAGATTGATTCCATAGCGCGGGATCGGGATTCAAACTGCGCTGCGTTGTCTTCCTTCCAAGACAAACGCGTTGCCCCTGAGCTATCCGCCCTTTCACAAGAAAGCCAGTGATGCAAAGGGAAAGATAACTGCTTGATAGAAAACCTGCTGATGTGCCATGATTCATGGCTATACCTTTGCCAAGGCAAGGTCTAAATGAAGGCCAAGAAGTTCAAAACTAGGTGGGCAAAACTAGGAGGAGCATGCAACAGGAACAGCTGTCATGCAGAGATAAAGCAGTGTTGGAAACGGGGGTACAGACCTGAGGGGAACGCCCCCCCCCAAAGTGCAAGATAGTTTCAGTACCTCAGAGGAAGAACTAGGTTCTATTCATCGAATATGGTAAGTTGTTGTACAGGGCAGGGTGCCTCTTTCCTGTCTCTTGCTCCAGTAAATACCAGCATAGGGTGTATGGCAGTGCAGCACTGTGTATGGCTGTGCTTAACCCAGAGACCATTCTGAACAAAAGAACAACACAGAGCCACTGGAATAAGTGCATTTAGATTTGTGAGCCCAATGTCTTTCTTTTTTGTCATCTAGGGTGACATACTTAACTAGTCACTGTTGTTTTTAGGGTTACACCGGCTTTTATCTCATCTCCACACTCCCAAAAAGTCCCGGGCCTTTCCGTGGAATTTGCCCTCCCAGAAAAACTTTCATCCACCCCCTAAGAAATGTTCTTCTCCATGGACTACAACAGGATGCCCATGACCCTGACTCACAATCATTTGACTTCACCCACTTATCCTACTCTGTACACTATGCCAGCTGTAATACCGCACCCATGAACATGACATGCATGTGCTGTATGTTTGTTTTCTTTAGTGCCAACACCACATATGTCTCTTCCGAAGCTGGACCTCATGCACCTTGGAGAAAGTAGTGTAGACTAAGCCACTGGACAAGACCATTGAGTGGGAGAAAGACCACAGGCCAGATCAACTGTCAATGCACTTGATGAAGGTGCAGAGGTGCAGCAGGTCCAGGGGTTGCCAGTGATGCATACATTGAGTGCTAAAGTGCTTCAACAGCAAAATAAGTCAGACCTGCTAGGCGGCCCTTACCACCATGCACCTGGATGCGGAGGATGTACAATGAACGGAGGATAGCACAGGGGCAATACACTGGTTTTGGAGGCAAAACCATGCAGAGCAACAGAGGTTCGAAACCCGGATCTCACGCTTAGAAACTGAACTCCAGTACGATATTAAGCGCGTTATAAAAAAACAATTAAATAAATAAAAGAAAACTTGGGCTACTAGCTGTACAAATATATAGGGAGACGGAAGTTGTGAAGATGGTCTATGATACATAGATTGGAAATAGGACAAACAAATAATACAGAACCGCTAAAACAACAAAAAGCAGAAGCGACTTGCAGTAGAGGGAAGGTAGGCGGTGGGAAGACTTAGCGGGAGATTCGCCTTCTCAGTGTAGGACTTGAAGTGTCGGAGAGGGCATGAATTCAACCATTATATTATGTTTGTTTTTTTATAATGCACTTAATACCGAAGAGGTTCCTAAGCGCGGACAAGACGAGCCCGTTGCCACTGAGCTATAGTACCCGTCCATGGAGCTTGGCCTCATGAAAAATGCAGTTGTGCACTGTTGGGCAGTTTTGAACTCAGATGTTATGACTGTGGTTGCCTTTAGTGAACTCTTAAGTTTGTATCTGTTCCTTTAACTGTGGGCATTTTAAATCCTAACACTTAACATTTCAAAAATGTTTAAAACATACAAAAGGTAAAGGAGACCACTGTCTGAGATGTTTGGACCCAGCTCAAGAGGCTGACCCCTGTCTGCAAATTCTGCATGCCAACTTGGGGATGGCGTTTAGTGCCTACACTCTACGGGACGGTGCCATAGATAGCCGGACATGTAACAACTGTCCAGGCACCTGCAGAGGCTGTGGTGTACTTCTTTTTCAAGCTGTAACAAGCTGAATCAGGACCTTTGGGAGACGGCCACGGAACTGACCAGAGTCAGCACAATATTTTAAGGTGACGAGAGAAATTCAATGTCGCACAAGGTCATCGTGTCCCCGCAGGCCCTGTATTTTCTTCCAGGAAGGTTAGTCAAAATGGCTGGACAGAGATAACGCTCACGTGTGAATGGGAGGTGTCCAGTCTTTTTACCACACAAAACTCATCGCCAAGTTTTTTGCCACACTTTAGGTGGGTTTCAGTGATGCAATATAAGATGAGAAAGGGGAGTAGGAGAGGGTGCCCCCCACATTTTGCGGGAAAAAAATCTGCAAAATGTGTGGTAGAAAAATCAACAGTGAATAGAAGTTCAGTAAAAACAAATACAACATACAACAGTGACACATGACCATTGGCTGCTTTTGTACTGCTGTATGCTATATGAACACTGTTGATCTTGCCCGAACTGTCGGAATGCTTGTTGCCTTATTCTGCATTTAGTTATTGCATTAAGACCGTTTGCTGATGTCTGTATATGAAACCTAAGACTTGTACCTTCTTACAAATGCGCCCAGATACGCGCGGGTCAGAAGCGCAATATAAATAAAATAAACAAACAAACAAACAATCTGGCTAGTTCACGCAACAATCTGGGCTAATTCTTTCTATCTGTGTAAACAGATATTATTTAGCGCCAGGGCTTTGGGGAATAATGTCCTCTGCTCCAAAACTCAAATCAATCTGTTTTTTGTGCAGTGAAAAGTTTGTCTCACCCCTCTGTCCCTCAGGGGAGGAAGAGGAGTGTCATTCTTTACATGGTCAGATGTGTGAGGAGGTTGTTGGTTAGATGAGCATCCATGATTGGTAGATGTTTACTGGATGCTCAAAGGCATTTGGAAGATGCTGACTAGAAGGTCACCAGGTGGTGGCTAGTGGTCAGCAGGGGATATTTTCACGACTAGCTGCGAAGCTAATTGTGCATTCTTCCAATAAGCAAGTAAGGAACCAGGGGTTGTTGCTTGCAGCTGGTCTACAGAATGTATTGTAGGTGGATGAAGTTGAATTTACATTTGTCATTATTTAAGACAGGATGTCATTTCGAACAGGAATTACTTTCTAAGTAGACAATAAGAAAAAACTGAGGCAGTCCTAGGGTGATGTGTCTTTACATAAGAGCATTGTTGTACTGAATGGCATATACCCACCAGTTGGTTAAGGGGTAGTATTACAGCCTATACGAGTGAAAGAAGGACATTACAATATTTTTAATATTGTTGAGCATGAGGCCAGTATTTACATATGTATAAATGACATAGAATGCCATAGGGGCAGAATGCTTGATAGGTCGGTTGTGTAGTTTGAAGCTTGAAGGGTGAAGGGGGTTGGCGACTCCTTCAATTGCTAGCAGATGGTACATAGTGGCATTAAGGCCATAGTAATCAACCCGTAAATGGGTATTGTTATCAGTACTCAGAAGGTGGTGGTCAAAGGGGGATCAGAAGCTGATGTTTGCAGTTAGCCAGCAGTTGATTGGTGGCAGTAGCTGGCCAGTTTGTGTTATTAATGGTATTAGGAAAGCAGAGGATAGTTGGTCAGTGGTTGTCACTATCAGTTGGAAGGAGGGAAGTAGTCAGGCATTGTGTAAAAGCAAGGAAATATCGAGGCTGAGTACCACAAAAGGAAATACACCAAACACGGGCTATAAAGATTCACAGATCTTTAATACTCCGCAGTTACAAAGAAGCACAGATCTGATACAGTTAGCTATCTGGCTTTCGACATCCCGCAATGAGTACCAGCCCGTCAGAGTGAGGAGGGAGAAGTACTGGACATCTAAACATTCGCATTATTTATACATATCCTGCAATATTGTCCGGTCCCTCTACAGGTTAATAATCTGCGGGCTAGAGTTTGTGCTAAGTTCACATATAGCTCATACAATAATATGCACATGGATTACATAGGTTTGTGTTTCCAACAAGTTAGAATGACAAAGAGTATTCCTGGATTTAACAGTGAGCCTTAGTACATATCCCTTCACAATGTAGTTCTGCCATTGTCCACGCTCGACATTTACTTAGTATTGTCCTCGATGTGTATTCGTGGATGAGGCTTGTTAGTGTAGACAATCCTTAGACCACAATCATGCTCGGGGCAAGGTCTCATTACCTAGTCTAAACAGTCGGCCCTCGGACAGTCTAACCATTAACAATATTCAAAGGTCGGGAAGGCTTGCTTGCAAGTTAGAAACACAGTCCACCATTTTAGAACAGAGAATCACATACGAACAGAAATTAAAATGGCGGATGATCCTAAAATGGCAGCAAAGTCAATCTAAAGTCGGAACTTTGCAACACGGTTTTCTTCGCAGAGCGACTAGGCTTAGGCCAATATACATCAGAAGGAGGTACAATATGATTTCCCATTTAACAAACCCTCCTTTTGGCCTAAGCCAAGCGCTAAACTACAACTAGTCACTTTACGAGTAACTCCAATTCTCAATGTCCATACAACCTGGACCACAATCATCAGAGATATCAATCGCCATAAGGTCTGTGATAGAAATTTCCTTCAACACAAATTCGTTGGTCATTCTTTCTGGTGCGCGTACCTTTTGTCCTAATGTTCCCATAGTCTGTGCACAACATCCTCCTGGCACTTAACATATGGCAGGAAGACATTGTATACAGCAACAGCAAAACAACAGAATACCCAGAATTATCAATAAAACCGAAAGTAGCTTCCATCCCCAAGATCGTAAGAAGTCCCAGAACCAAGCGCTAAGATTCCATTTTCCCTCGGGAACGTGCACTTCTGAACTAAGGATGTGCAGATTTTGTATAGCCTTAAAGATGGTTGGGGAGGAATCCGGTACAAAAATGCAACAAGCGGACCCCACTAATTTGCATACTCCACCATGCTCAGTGCAGATGACGTCTAATGCCATCCGTTTCTGTAGTGCCACTAACCTTATCGCTTTCTGTTCTAGAGTCATGTTATAGAGTATGTCAGTGGTCCGGTTTATGGTTCTCTCCAGTACTCTCGCTAGTCTTCTGATATCCTTGGAGTTTAATATTTGCACCCAAAAAGGTACAAAGGATTTCGCTACATCACCCAGATCTTGTGACGAAGTATCACCATTCTCATCCCGCCTTGGACGAGCCCTAGAGATTTCTGTGGTACTAGCTATAAATACCCCTGGTAACAGAATTCCTAAATAACAGGTTCCCTGCCAATCCCTAGGTAGCCAGGGAAAAGTTTAATTGCCGCAAATGAAGTAGACAGGTTCGCCTACATACAAAGGTCTGTCCTCACTGGTCAAGTTCGCAACATTGGTGCAACCCTTGAAATCACCCATTGACTGAGTACCATTCCTCTGTATGCAGAAAGAAACTGAGTCGGGACTATGGTTAACAGTATAGGAAGGTGGCGTGGCATCCCTTTTGCATATAGGAGCCATCTTGAAAGAGATCAGAGTTTGAAAAGGTCGAGAGAGTCTATCAGAAGGCCTAATGGTAGCAACATTAAGCTTGCTTCTATTTGCGAAAAGGGAGCATCACAGGGGCGTTAGAACTCATCTTTCAAATTCATTCAAATTTGTTCCAACAAAATTCCCCGAGATGCTATCGTTCCATCGGCCAAAGAATAGTGCCCTTAGAGAAGCATATCATGCAGTAGTTAGAGGCAAAGGATGAATATACCAGCCCATCCCCTTGTCTCCATGCTGCGGTAAATGAGAGTGTTTCGAGCGGACGTATTTCTTCCATGTACCAAAATCCCAAAGCAATTACTATTGTGAAACTGGTTAACATGATTACAAGAAAACAATACATTTTAAAAGACCATGTATTCGATTGTTCATTGTTTTTACTGGCCACACAGTCACTTATTTGTTCCATACGGGTAGAGGCGATTGCATGCATTGTTCCTTCGAAACAAAAAATGCCGGAGTTCATTTGCTAGCGATCTACTAATCGCGCGTTTTCTTAGTCTTTCCCTATCCCTAGCCAACAAGCCCTATGATGATTTTTCCTGGTGGCACAGCCGAACCGTGCAGTAAGTCTAGCTCCGTGGACGCAGATCGTACCTTGTGACTCCTGGTATGGTGTGATCTGCAAACAACGTGTTGTTGCTTCCTGATGGAAGTGGTGAATTTGCAACAGAACCTAACAGTGGTGAAAAAGGATCTGCAGGAGAGTGTGGAGATGAAGCGGCTGTTTCCCCAGGCCCCACGGGCTCAGGGAGTGTCTCCGAAGCACTCTCAGTACTGCTCAATGCTGAGTGATCATTGGGAGCAGAGCAGGTAGGTTTCTCTGTATCTTCTTTATCGTGTGGCAAAGAAAAGTGTATCCTCTTGACATGCGATGCATGTATCCAGTGCCTCTTGCCTTCCACCTGAATCGCCGTCTGTGTGGCCAGGAGAACCTGGTGCAGGCCTCTCCACCGCGGTGCGAGACAGGATGCTCGTTCGAACGCTTTTAGAAGCACCCATTGACCAGGTCGGATATTATGACCTGGCCCCTTTTACTTTGCCGGGAGGGCTTCTCACACCTGTTGGTAAATCAAATACAGATTTTTAGTTAACCGGTCACAGTAATCAGAAAGAAGTACATGTTCAATGTCCCTCAGGGCCTGGGGTTTGGGGATTTTCCAAATATTAGCTGGCCTACCCATTACCACTTCATATGGGGAGAGCCCAGTCTTAGTCGGTAAGGCGTCCGGCCATTTCAATTTGGTGCCAGCACACGTCTTAGCGAGCATGTTTTTCAAAATTCCATTGTGTCTCTCTACCAATCCAGCACTCTGAGTATGTCTAGCCGAATGGAACCGTTTATCGATCTGTAATGCCGCGCATATCTGCAGAATTACAGCAGCGATAAAATGTGGACCATTGTCCGACCAGATGACCCTTGGCAAACCAAACCTAGGAAAATATTCCTTAAGCATGGTTTTCGCTGTTGTCATTGCGGTAGCGTCTTTCATAGGAAAGACTTCAACCCATTTACTAAAGGCGCAAATAACAACCAAAACAAACTTAAAATTGTTACAAGGCTCCATTTCAATAAAATCAAAGTGGATCACTTCAAAGGGGACAGAAGGTGGACCAAAACTACCCCTTGGCGTCGATGTGCCCTTACCCATATTGTGCTGTAAACAGATCATGCAACTTTGAACAAAACGCTCAGCCGTTTTCGAGATTTTATTGTTCACACAGACATTTTCTAACAGTTTTCAAATTTTCCTTGCACAGATGTGGGTGGGCCCATGAGCCATTGCGACCATCATAGTAATGTACGCATCTGGCAGCATCCATTTTCCCTCTAATTTATCCACGCAACACCCATCATCATCCAACCTCGCCAAACCCTCAGCCCATTGCTTAGTTTCTTCTAAAGTGGCATCAGCTTGGATATTCTTTACAGATTCAATACCTTCATCTATGGTACTAACATTTGTGGCTTCCCTTGTAGTGTACATATCTGAATAGAGATCAGTAACAGTTTGTGTGGCTATCTGGTCATCAAAAGCGTTCCCTTTTCCTACATCATTTATGATTTTCTGATGCGCTGTGCATTTCATGATTGCTAACTGAGTGGGAAGTGCAAGCGCTGAAAGTAACCGCACTATCAAGGAGCCCTATTGAATCTTCGTCCCATGTGAGGTCAAGAAACCTCGTTCTGCCCAAAGTCTACCGAAGTTGTGAACTACCCCAAAAGCATACTGACTGTCAGTATATATGTTTACTCTAAGCCCTTCGGAAAGTTCACAAGCTCGAGTCAATGCAATAATCTCTGCGGCCTGCGCAGAGTTATGCAAAATTCTTTTAGTTTCCACAATCGTGCTTAGTGTGGTAATGGCATAAGCAGCCGTGGATGTACCATCCGGAAGTTTGAAACAGGAGCCATCGCAAAACAGCTCCCCTTGTGGGTCATTCAAAGGTGTATCTTTCAGATCGATCCTGCCTTTAGTCTCTTGTTCTCTGGTATAAAGGCAGTCATGTGACATTTCGTCACTGCATGCAGTACCTAAAGGGAGAGGTAGTAGTTCAGCCGGATTCAATACACAACACCTCCTTATTTTAATATCTGGTGCAAACAAGATCAATTCATATCTCATTAATCGTGCGAAGGTGAGGTGTTGTGTTTGTGTTCTATTTAATAGAACATCTACAGAGTGAGGTACCAACAAGGTTAAATCATGGCCTAGGACCATACCCTCGCTCTCTTTTACAGATGCAGCAGCAGCAGCGAAAGCTCTCAAACACCTTGGCAAAGCGCATGCAACAGGATTAAGGGCGGAAGAAAAGTAACTGCACGGCCTATTCTTCCCTCCATGTTCCTGCGTTAATACAGCCAAAGCACATCCATCACGTTCATGCACATACAACTCGAAGGCCTTTTAATAATTTAGTGTGCCCAAAACTGGTGCTGAACACAGTGCAGTCTTGAGCAGATCAAAAGCTTTCTGGTGTTCCAAGTTCCACGGCAATGGCAAAGAAATGCCCTTCCTTATCAAAGCCAACATTAGTTTAATCACTAGTGAGAAGTTGGGGATCCACTGCCTACAATAAGAAGCCATTCCTATCAAGGCCCTGACTTCCTTCTGTGTATTTGGGACAGACATGCTAGAAATGATTTTTTTCCGTTCAGGCATCAACCTTCTTCCCTCCTTTGACAGGAGATAGCCTAAATAGGCGACCTCCTGTCGACAATACTGAAACTCTTTGAGTGAAGCTTTATGTCCATATTTTGCTAGGTGAAGAAGCAAAAACATGGTGCCCTCCTTACAGGCACATTCTGAATCAGCAGCTAAAAGAAGATCATCTAAGTATTCAAGCAATGTACAAGTTGTAGGCAACTCGAGTGTATCAAGCTGCTCTTTCAAAGCCCTACTATAAATACTCAGACTTTCCGTGTATCCTTGTGGCACAGGGGTGAATTTAAACGAGCGTCCCCCTAGTGTGAATGCAAACAGGTATCTACTATCCTTGTGTAAAGGAATGCTAAAGAAAGCATTCTTAAGATCTACAATACTAAAATGAGCAGCAGAAGCTGGGATCATATTTAATATCGTCGTTACATCAGGCACAATAGGAAATTGTGGAGCAACAATCTTGTTGATAGCACGTAAATCAATGATAAAACGAAAACAAATTGCATTATCACCTTTCTTATACACAGGCAAAATCGGACTATTGCACAAACTACCTGCAATTTCTTCAATTACCCCACGGTGTACAAAATCAGAAACTATACATTTCAAAGCTTGCTCACCATCAACCGAAATCTCATACTGAGGAATACATGGCAACTTTACTCCTTGTTTCAAAATGATTTTTACAGGTTCAATTTGTAGAACACCGACATCATTGTCATCAATCGCCCATACACACTCACTAAATTCCGGCGGCAAAGGTCTAGTCAAGAACTCTGAGGCAGAAAGTTGCAGTGGTGAAATCGTCAAACACACTCCATCCGAAGAACAATGAATTACCGCATTTAATTCCTTCAACAGATTCAACCCCAACAGATTCTCTCCACAGTTCGTTGTCAAAAGAAACGGACAGTGATCCGTAAATGAACCCAGTGTAATCGGTACCGGCGAAGAAATCGGACTAACAACTGGGGTACCAGAAAACCCTACAGAAACATTGGTTTGCCCTGACAGTGGAATGTTTGGAACCTGCGCTCCTGTATCTATCAATAATAGATGTTTCCTATTTCCCACTATCATTTCAACGTAGGGACCTTTCTGATTAACGGGAATAGGCATCGGTTCCAAACCCTGCTTCGGGCAATCCTAGCGAAACAGTATATCATTGAAAGGAAAGTCTTCAGAGAGATATGCAGTAGAAGGATGATCAAAAATATTTCTATTATCCACACTCAGTGACTGATTGTCTTGTGAAAAAGGCTGTGAATTCTGAGAAAACTGGCTTCTACCAGGACCCCCTGCCACAAGGCGGCCTCTGGATCATCTACACATGGTACCAAATGTATTATTCGACCTCTGTTGGAGGATTGGGAATTGTGCTTGCCAATGACCCTCTTGTCTGCAATAAACACATTGGTTCACGTGTGCAGGACCCAACGGCACATTACCTTGTGGAACATACTGTCCCCTAAACTGTGTACTACCCCCTCTATGACCTCTAACAATCTGTTGCAACAAAACCTTGGTTTTCAGGTCTCCCTTTTTCTTTTCAATCCTTTCTTTCTCATTATTGACCCGGTTTTCGTAGTACTGAGCCATATGTAACACTTCAGACTGAGACTTAGCTTGCCAAGCGCTCTCAGAATTCATAATTTGCGACTTGATGTCAGGCAACAATCCACGCACAAATTTGTCTACAAATAGTCGTTTTCTAGACTCTGTGCTCAAATCTTGTCCACTGAAATCGGAAAACACTTGTTCAAACTGATTAAAGAATTCGGTAGCACCCTCAGACTTTCCTTGGACACAAGCAGTAAGTTTGTCCCAGACAATCCTTCTCTCAGGAATTAAGGCTTTCAGTTGTGTCACTATTCTATCGGGCAAAGTCAGTATTACCTGCGGCGGTCTCTCGCCAGCTGGTCTATATCTTGTCTAGCATATTATCCCATGTGTCCCCTAAAGCTGCTGCATCATCTACTGTCCTAATTTGTTTCCACAAATCAATGGGTAGGAGCACGAGAAATAGCAGATCTATATCACTCAGAGTAAATATTGACGACTGCAAGACAGATTCTATTTCTTTATAGAACCCTGTCGGATTCTTTCTTATATCTGGGATGGATTGTCTAATGGTGTTCACTTCCTGTCTTGAAAACAGGATGTGAACAAACTGTGATACATAATGTGCAGGAATGTCATGAGCAGCAGTACCTGTCGCAACATTAGCTGGAATCTCAACTTTTGGGACAAATGTCGGAGGAACCTCTCTCATAGGCAACTGAGAAGTAGGAAACTCTGAACACTTACTGAGCAACAGAGCTGAATCGAGCGCTAAAGCAGCTGAAGGAGTGTCAGATGAAAAAGCTCTCTTATAGATATTCAATAATTCTGCGGGACAACAAATCTTTCTTTTTATACATTCATCCTGCAGGTATTGTACCATAACCTGTATCACATTCCTCTGCATTTCTGGCGTATACTGACTATAAGTGTCATATACTTCTACGGGAGATATCGACATGTCTGAAATCCTTCTAATTGCATCTTTTGTGCAAATTCGTGTTTCATCACTCATCGACTTAAAAAGAGGAAGGAACTGTTTCTTTACAAAAATAGCGCTCAAACGATCGCCATCAATTTTTTCATTCCGTAAGATTTCCAGCTCCCTTCTATACTCAAAAACCTTCTCGACATGCTCATATACTTTCTCCGCAGTATCTCTTGAATATGCTAAAACATTCAGATCCCACAACCCTTGTGGGCGATCTACATCATTCAGTCTGTTCCACATTACAGATAAATGAATTCCCAGTCCTTCGATAAAAACATTTTTCTCAGGAAAACTTTCTAGATTAGAGAGTGTGGCAAAAACATCAGACTGTTCACCCTTCTCCATGCACTGCCTAGCCCATGCAGTCAAATCACGTTTTCTCTCTTTAGACACAGTATTGCGAGTTACAATCTTTGATTCTGCTCCTTTATCAACTACAAGCGGAACAAAAGCACTTGGAAGAGGAAGAGTAGAAGAATCTTGTACAATCGGTAACAAAGGTACTATCACTGGTGCAGAATACAAATCTACCAGACCCGTAACAGTAGGCAAAGGCGGAGGTACAGGTGGAGGAGCAATGATAGGAGGAGGAACAATAACCGGAGGAAGAAGAGCAATAGGAGGAATGATAGGAGGAGCAGGAAGTACTACGGAAGGAGGAACGACAGCAGGAAGAGTTAAAGCAACAAGAATAGGAACATACGGAGGTGGCGCAGTGGCACCAGGCCTTCGTTCATTAAGAAGTTTGTCAATTAAATCATCAGACACATGAAAATCTTTAGACGGATGCATTTTCTTAATGCCAAGTAGAAAAGCCCTATCCATATTTCTAACTGATTCTGACTGTTTACTTTGATCATACAATAATGCTTTTTCAGCGTTGGACAAGTGTCGCCGCGCATGTTTCTCTCTACTTTTAAGTTGCTGCATAGCTTCTTTGTTCCAATTTTGTAATACATCAAATGCTGCAGGTCTAGCTTTTTTCTTTAGCAATATAGACTCTAAATTTCTATACGAGGAATCTCAAAGCTACCATTGGTTGGCCACTGAAGTTCGGAAGCATGTCTAGTGTGTCAGTGCCAAATATCATTAAACACTACACTACCAATGCCATGCTTACAGTACATAGTACAAGCCGGCGACGCCTCCTGTAGCGCCGGACGGCTAAATTACAAAGATTGTCTGTCTCTGCAGAATAATGCCCTGAAACAGGCAGACTATTTCTCAGGCATATCAGATTCCTGGTGTTACCTGGTCAATAATTGTGCTCGCGAGTACAATACGCCAAATCAAATTATCAGGATACTTAAGAATCTGGTCATGATTCACCTGATCAAAGAACTAAAGGAGGTCCAACCAGATTACTAAGGACAACTAAGGACCCTCGTGGTTGGTGATTTCGGCAAAACTGCCCACCTCGATATATGTTCCCTCGTCAAGATGCCGTCTCGGACCGCGGGCTCACCATCCAGGGATCGGGTCATGCAGTACTGTTCAGGTATGTCGTCTCATCCAAGAAGGGGCCCCCTTTCTCACCATCCAATCCCGGTCCGATAGCCACGTCAACACATCAACGAGATGGCATCAATCTTGAGGGTCCCTATTCGGGCACCATCTGTAAAAGCAAGGAAATATCGAGACTGAGTACCACAAAAGGAAATACACCAAACACGGTCTATAAAGATTCACAGATCTTTAATACTGTGCAGTTACAAAGAAACACAGATCTGATACAGATAGCTATCTGGCTCTCGACACCCTGCAATGAGTACCAGCCCATCAGAGTGAGGAGGGAAAGGTACTGGACAACTAAACATTCGCATTATTTAGACATATCCTGCAATATTGTCCAGCCCCTCTACAGGTTAATAATCTGCGGTCTAGAGTTCGTACCGAGTTCACATATAGCTCATACAATAATATGCACATGGATTACATAGGTTTGTGTTTCCAACAAGTTAAAATGACAAAGTGTATTCCTGGATTTAACAGTGAGTCTTAGTACATATCCCTTCACAATGTAGTTCTGCCAGTGTCCACACTCAACATTTACTTAGTATTTTCCACGATGTGTATTCGTGGATAAGGCTTGTTAGTGCAGACAATCCTTAGACCACAAGTCATGCTCGGGGCAAGGTCTCATCACCTAGTCTAAACAGTTGGCCCTCGTACAGTCTAACCATTTACAAGATTCAAAGGTTGGGAAGGCTCGGTTGCAAGTTAGAAACACAGTCTACCATTTTAGAACAGAGAATCACATACAAACAGAAATCAAAATGGCGGATGATCCTAAAATGGCGGCGAAGTCGATCTAAAATCGGAACTTTGCAATGCGGTTTTCTTCGCAGAGCGACTAGGCTTAGGCCAATATACCTCAGAAGGAGGTACAATATGACTTCCCATTTAACAATTGTCAGCTGGTTTGTGGGGGTAGTGGAGAGCAGTTGGTAGGTTAGCAGCAGTTAGGAGCAAAGTTGTAGTCAGTTAGTTGGATGTCATTTGCAAACAGAGGGTTGGAGGGCATTGGTGATCATGTAGTAGGGATTTAGTAGTGGTATGGTAGTGGCAGGTGAGAAGATGTGAGCATTTCCTAGGAGGAAGCAGTGAGCTAATGGTGGTAGGCCGCAATGGTGGATCAGAGATTGGAAGTAGTGCTGCTGAGCATGTGGTAGGAGGGTTAAAGCAGTGAACTGATGCAGTGGTGAGAAGGCCAGAGATGTGTCATGCTGAGTAGGGAGACTAGCTGCAAGCAAGTGGTATAGTGGTGGTGCGTGAGCTGTCCCTTGCCCAGGATATACTTATGGGGAAGGTACATCAGAGGTCACACCAGGCCCTCATATCCTGCTGCCGCATTAGGTGGTATTCCTCTCCTCTAGCCACTCTGCAGTTTCTTGGATTCCGCCACCCCAGTTTTGGTCCTGACATTTGGGACCGCTGATGTTCTCTCATCATGTAGTGGCTGTGTCTAAGGGCTTTGCAGGCTAGTGTCTAGGCCACCCCACTTGAGATTTCCCATGATTCCTGTTGTGCTACTCTAGTGGCAGAGTTCCGACAGGTTAGCAGTCACGTTTGGATATCTGAGTTGCTGTATGTGCTATGCTTTGTACAGTCTGGAACGGTGCAGGATGAGGCCACAACAGAACAACGATTCCCTATCCATCCATCAGCTACCCTCCACCCAGCTCAGAAGTATGACGCAGTGTGCACCCGAGGCAGAGGGACGTTGGTGAAGGCCAAGCCTGACAAGGCTGGTGAGCTGAACTCTGGACCCGCACAAGATCAGTATCCTGGAAGTGAGGCCGGGACATCATTTAGGGGTCGCCAGGGGGTGCAACTGCAGCCCCTGTGTTCTCCCTTGCTACCCCTGTGGTCTCCCTTGCTATCCCTAAAAAAAAGAAAGAAACAAAAATGTTTTATTTTTTTTCCCTTTTTTTATGCAAGGTCCCGGGCTGTGGCAAGTGTGGCTCTTTGCTTCTGGAGTGTGTAGAGAAGGAGCCAATTACCCCCACCTCAACCAGAAACGCAAGCAGACAAAGTAGTCTTGAGGCTAGCTTTATAGTGAATAGATTGCGGCAAGCGCCAATGTATATATATATATATATAGGAGCAATTAAAGAATGTATGTTTTCACTACGTATTATAGCATAGCTGGACTAAAAAAGGAAGGCCTCTTTTCAAGTGTGTCACAGTTAAAAACAACTGAATGAATTAACAGGAGTGAAACTCAGAAAGACAAGGCTGGATGAGCCCAAAGAAGCCAAGGTCTTATCAGGCTCGGGTAAATAGACATTGGATACAAATCATGTGAAAGAACGAAACTCCTGGTCAGAAGACATGGAGAAAAACAAGGAAGACGTCAGAGGTCTATTAGAAAATAGTATTTTAAAAGCACTAGAGCTCGATTTTGTGGTCTTCAGTCACGTGGAAGGATGAAGTTCAACAAACATGATGACCACACCTACGCATTAAGGCAGAGCACGCCTTTACTCCCCTGAATTCTCCAGAGTAAAAGAACACTTCCAAGGACAAGTTCAAAGCCTTAATTTTCAGCAGACCACTGAGGTGATGATAGATGATATGCTAATTGGTAAGAAGCTATGGTTAAGACTAGCCCACCAGCAACTGGAGGCCCAGCCTGCGTGCTGCTAACGTAGGTGGAAAAGTACTGACAGAGGTTACAGTGCCAACCAATTGTAGTGGGCCACGTGATTAAGGGTCCTATAGTTTGTGTAACCAATGGGAGGTTGTGTATTTAGTGACGTTCATAGTGACCTGTTTAAGGGAAGGGCTTAGTTGACCCACCTGATGTTAAGAAACCCATCACCTTCTTTCACTTTGTTAGACTAGTATGGATCGTATACTTAGATGTTCCTTAAGAACCAATCACAATAGCCACTAGGTTTTTGAAGTTTTCCACCTAGGATGACGTTAGTAAATACGTGGGTTGACATCATCAATGACGATTTTGTGTTAGAAAAGAATGCTTTTTTCAAGATGCATTGAGAAACTATGTGCTGAGACGTCCGTTGATGTCTGTTGTACTCCCAGTTTTAGATAATTGTTATTAAAGCAGTTATCTTTTTGCCAACTACCTGAGTCGTTTCGCTTATTGATGTTTGAGTAACTTCTGCATCCCCATTCATCTCAGGCGTATGGCTAGCTGGTGTCTCCCAGTTCACGTGGTACCATTGATGATGGTTAAAAATCCATCGAGATAGTAGGCTTTGGGGTCCCGGAAATATTGCACGACCTCTGCCATTCGGCTGAAAGGACGTGAAGCTCCCTATAGATAGCGGAAACGTTTTTAATTATCAGACTTGCAAGCTCAGGTGAGACAGGTCCCCTGATTTCAGACAGAATCCCCTCCCGGCGTCTACAGAAAGCTGACCGGACAGAAAGTTGAAGCAGCTGATAAAGAGGTGGACGATCCCAAGAGTCAGAAGTCAGAAAAGTGAATAGTGAGTAAAAACTGAGTGAGGTGGCAAAATTATGAATGGGCAGTGAGTGAAGAAAGTGATAAGGGAAAAACTAGTAATGGAGGGAGGTTGGGGTAAAGTAGCTTGAGAACGATGAGCGTTGAATATTAAGTAATTGACTTGAGGAGAGGCCTTGCAATTGAGTTATTGAGTAATTGACTTGAGGAGAGGCCAAGCAAATTAAGAGGTATCGTGAGGCAAGGCGCCACAATAAAGAGTACTCCCAGTTTCCTGCGTCGTAACGACGTAAGAGAAGGAATCATTTCTAGAGCCCTATTTAAGGGTGACGTAGGCCACAAACATTGTTAAAGATGAGCTTAAAGAGGATGATTCACATCCCAATTGGGGTATTTTTAAGGGTCGGAAAAGTCTTGAAGATAAGACTGAGATATATGTGGCCGGTCGAGTATGCCCGTTTGTCTGTTCGTTTTATGTGACTGTATATGATGAGAAAACAATAGAGGAATTGATAGATGTGAAAAGAAAACACAAGATTTAGTAATTAATTATTTATTCAGTGGAATTGAATTGATGGTGTTTAGTGAAAAAGTAGATTAACGTAAAAAACGTGATATAGAGGGTTTGGAGCATGCGACGATTGGTGCACGCTCATATTGTTTTGTTTTTCTGAAATTTATTTTTGAAATTTGCAAAGAGTAAGGGTGACTATTGACAGTCAGGACTATTGATAGTCAAAGGTGATGAGTCAAATTGCAGGATATTACTCCACTAGTACATCTTTGCAAACATTTACCGAAACACACACCCAAATTTAAGCAGTGCAGTGCAGAATGGGTTAAGGGCACAGCAGGTAAAATGTTCATGCCATGGCCCCAAGGGGGATCACTATCAAAGGCAGTTTCACAGCATATGACGACATATTTGCATGCAGCATATACGGGGAAAAAGTTAGATAAATGATTAGCAAGCTTAGAGCTCTGGAAAATGTACCAGGAGGAAAGAGAAGAGCCAGCTCCTGATGACTGGATATTATATATATGCAAAGAGGGGGTGAGGAGACTTCTGCTCCCTCCGCCGCTCCTGAAGCAGATGGTGATAGTAAGAAAGATGATGGGTTGTACCCATTGAGGGAGCTTAAGGCAGCAATAGGGTACAGCAACCCGACATACAAGTCGCCTACACAAAGCAGCAACGAGGGTCCAGAGAAAATTCCTGAGAGAGATGTAATCGTTAAGGTCCCGAGAGACAAGGAGAGACGTGACAAGGAAAGAAGTGATTGACCAAGTACATCTTTAGAGATAGAAGTGGAAATGAAGAGATGGAAAGGAGAGAAAGATAAGACTGATGAGTTAGCCCTTATACAGAATGAAAGGATGGGTGGTCAGATTTTGTACAAACTCAATTGTAAGAGCATCGAGGATGTAAGGCAAAGGGAAGATCGAGACAAACAGGACAAAAAGGATAGAGAGCGAGAGAGGAAAGGTTGGAATCTTGGTGAAATGACATCCCTGAAGTGAGGCCCAATTTCACACAGGCTCTGTGGTCAAAATGTCCTGAAAGATGTAGCAGAACTATGTTCCCTACTGGCCTGACCCACTCCCCACAAACCCCATCACCTCGCTCCCTCCCACGCACAATACAAACCATCAAACCCACACCCCTGCTGTTTAAGGGAATGTTCAGTGCAGTGCACTGAAGGGCTAGTTTCAACTTCTTCCTACACTTTTATTTTAAAACAAAACCATTCCAGAATGGTTTCTCTGTAAAATAAAAGTAAAGAAAGAGTGATTAATTGAAAAAAGCTCTCAACTGCTCCCACACACTTCCACCACTGCACAGGCTCATGCTTGGGAAGCATAAAAACAAATGCTAGGACGGCATCTGAAGTATTATTGTTCTTTTTACACAGGGACCTTCATCACCCAGCAGTGCCTCTTTACCAGCGCTGGCCAATGGGCCAGCTCTCCGCAGGATCCGAGATCCGGCACCAGATGTGTAGCTGGATCTCGGGATACGGCCAGCCTCAGCGCCAACTAGCCCATTACAAAATAAAGGGCTTTAAGAGAAAAAAAAATCAAAAACAAAGCGCTTTCTGCCCTACGGCGGTAGGGAGTGGGGGGGCAGAGGCCAGCACATTGGCGAGCGCTCCTCTGGCTCCGCTCCCCCCAATGTCATAGGCAACATGAGCCAAACCAGACCATCAGTGAACCTGCGGGCTCGCTTCTCTGACCAAATCTACTCTGTGCGAGCGCACTGTGGAAATGGTGCTCGTACCGAGCAGATTACATCACTGAGGCGAGCATTCTGGTTCGCAGAGAGTCAAAGACCCCGTGACTTGGCAGAAAGCAGAAACCATTTGGAAAAGGCAATGATCACCGACCCCCCAGCTTTGTGGGCTCGTTGATCATTGCCCAAATTAATTCTGGTATTTGTAGTTTGGGATGTCAAAATACATTTTGATATGGATGGTGCTGGCTTGAAAAGTACACAAACCATAGCAAAGTATGCATACTATGGTTTGTGTAGTTTTCATGCAATTAAAGAATTTGTGCCATTTTAAAAATACTTTTAAGATTTCCTTTGATCGGAGTTCAACTGGGAGCCCTGCCCCTTCTGAACTCCACCCCCTCCTCCAAACTTCACCCCCAAACCAGCTCTTGTGGGATCTGCCTCAAAAATGTTTCCATTTCCACGACTGCTCTTTACCCTTTGTGATATGGTTCGGTCAGATATCCGCTAAGGCGCCTGGAGACCATGCAAATGACAGCGTTGCACTTAATAAATCCCGGCAATATAACCTAGCATTTAGATGGAACAAGGTACCTTTGCGGTTGACTTTTTCCAAGTATATACTAACAGTTTCCAGTCACTAGATTTCTCAAGAGTACTAGCCATTTCAGTGTCCGCCTCCTACATTTTGATGCTGGGGAATGACTGGCCAAAGCCTCCATCAATCAACAACATCAGAATAGGGGAGGTGCATGGGTGTGGCTAGCCGGAGACTTCAGGCTTTGCTTTTAACCAAAATCAGTACTTTTGTTTAAAAACGAGGTGAAAGGATTGGTTTTGAAAGGTGCAGTCAGGGCACCCTCCACATTAAGAGGCTATAAAGCATCATAAAAGAGGTTGACCTTTAACTCTGTGCCCTTTGCTAATTCAGTCATGGTGTGGTCATCAGACAGGTATTTGCCCAGCAGGGTTTACACCAACTATCAAACAATGCCACTGCACCAGCCCTTACATTGATATTGAAAACATGGCTATTTATTTATTTATTTTATTTTATTTATTGGCTTATATACAGGAAGGAACAACGCTCTTCTGATCACAAAAGAAAATACAATAAATAAGAAATCAGATTTGAAATGAAGCAGTGAGCGTCTTACAATGGAGTGAGTTTGAATGACATTCTGACCAGGTTGTGGAGGGGGGTATATGGACCAGTCACTGGGGACAATACATGGGTGGACTTACAAAGATTAAGGACATTTTTAAGTGCATGTAGGCGGTAGGGCCAGCTGTGTTAGGGATGTGGGTAACTGGAGGGATAGCCCACCAACGACAGAACAATGGGCTAGTAGTACTTGGTTAACAAGGGGGGGTCTGTTCTGACGTGTAACGTTTTAGGGGCGGGACTACTTCCTGATTCTAGTAGGCCCAAGTAATTTCTATTGTGTCCAAGGAAATACAAAAACACTGTAAATGTGAAGATGTACATGAAGTAGTTCAGACAAAAATAGGTATCATATGTACAGCTTATAAGTTTATTTTGCTGTTGGGTGCATTTAGTTAATCATGCATCAGTGTTATTAATAAAAGACTGTTTGTACCGAGAGCAAACAAATATGCAAAACAAATTTTTCATAAAGAGATACTTGGTGTGCCGGAGGTTAGAACACAGTCTTAGCCCTATCCTCACACCATTATAATGGCCAAATTAATTGGCAAAAAGCAATAAAACAAAAAGTAGGGTAACCACCACCATTAGTGACAAGTGATTATCGTGTGTTCAGATGCCAGACAACCCAAGACAAAAACATTAAATGGGAGAATTCTTGGTTGTCTGTAGCCAGGCTGGAGGGTGACCTAACACGTGGTCGACGTCTAGATTTAGATCAAAAAGGATTATAGGACCAAGAGGGATATGTGGATATTGGTCCTTAAGACGTTTCGGCTGGTAGCCTTCATCTTGGGCCTGGAATAGGTCTCCCTAGGATAGAGATATGGGGACACTATTAATGTCTGAATCAGGAGTTAAAAACTATTGTTTATTTAAAAACACAATCTGTTCCAAGAATATGGTACACCACAATAAAATCAAGGACAAGGGAGATACAGAACTGACCTTGGGGGCTGCGATGCTGCTAGATTCTGTAGATTATTTGTGGCACCCAAGACAAACGAGGTGAAAGGATTGGTTTTGAAAGGTGCAGTCAGGGCACCCTCCACATTAAGAGGCTATAAAGCATCATAAAAGAGGTTGACCTTTAACTCTGTGCCCTTTGCTAATTCAGTCATGGTGTGGTCATCAGACAGGTATTTGCCCAGCAGAGTTTACACCAACTATCAAACAATGCCACTGCACCAGCCCTTACATTGATATTGAAAACATGGCTATTTATTTATTTATTTTATTTTATTTATTGGCTTATATACAGGAAGGAACAACGCTCTTCTGATCACAAAAGAAAATACAATAAATAAGAAATCAGATTTGAAATGAAGCAGTGAGCGTCTTACAATGGAGTGAGTTTGAATGACATTCTGACCAGGTTGTGGAGGGGGGTATATGGACCAGTCACTGGGGACAATACATGGGTGGACTTACAAAGATTAAGGACATTTTTAAGTGCATGTAGGTGGTAGGGCCAGCTGTGTTAGGGATGTGACCATGATGGATGAAGTGCTAGAGGGGAGGCAGAGAAAGTGAGGGATAGACGCCAGTTAGAGGGAAGGGGAAAATGTTAGCTAGAAGGCGGATGACACGTAGGTATGGCACCCCAAGACAAAGGGCAATTTCTTGTATAATTTTACGATATAAAATGTTTTCAGGATTTGGCCTAGAGCGCAGTTCTTGCTGTCCATGTCAAGGCAAAGCAGCTCCTGGAGACACCAAGGGCCTGATTCATGGAACTTTTTGCACGGTGCAAAGTGTCTTTGCACTGCCAACAAACACCATGATTCACAGAGCAGTGCAAAGTGTATTTTTGCAGTGCAAAGTGACTTTGCACCACTTTTGCACCACTCCGTGAATCAGGGTGTTTGTTGGCAATGCAAAGTCACTTTGCATCGTGCCAACAATTCCATGAATTAGGCCCCAAATCTGAAGTGCCGGTGGTGCATTAAGTGGTTCTTTGATTCAACCCGACAGGCGAGTCACTCTGAATCATGCATTACTTTCAAAAACACTTCTCCTTTGGTTGTCTGGGTGTGCCACAGTTGAAATATTTCTTAATTTGGGTTTTTTGCCCAAAGAGGTATTGTTTTTGCCAATGACTCACCAGTGTAGTTTTGACTAATAAACCCAAATATTGTAAATATCCTTAACAGACAAACATATTGGTTCAGAGTGTTTTGAATGAAGATGACATTAGCATATAAGCTTATAAATGATGCCTTTATGTAACCTAGTGAGCCTGCATCGTTTTGGCTGACAGGCTTTATTGTAGCGCTAAAGGGAGGGAGCCACGGATATTGTTAAAGGCATATGGGACCTGCGTTGCTTACTGAAAGGCACCAAGACCATAGACGGGAGAGGGACCTGGAGGTGAATGGGGTTAAGGGATTGCAGTGGGACTCCTGGTTTTACTTCTGCAGCCATGCAGGCCACCTCCCGAGTCTGTCTTCCCCAAGAGGAGGCCAGTGATCAGAAGTGGTTTCCTTTATGTTATGCTATGTTTGGTTATTGGGTATTTGTATAGCGCCTTATATATCATTGGTATGACCTCAAAGCACTGTGGTTTGAACGCCCTGGGGGACCTTAGTCCAGGTCAGTGGAGAGAGTAGAGTAGCATGCAGTGCTGGGTGCCCTAGGTATGTATGCAGCCAGTGTGGTTTGTGTGCAGGTGGCTGCATTCTAATGTTAGGTGCTGTGCAGTGGTTGTGAGAGATCAGTGGAATGTGTGCAGCAAGGTGGGGCCTCCATTCTGCATTCTGGCTGCCGTGGGCCTGTGTGAGAGATTATGTGTGCAGCTAGGCTGATTTTTTCATGGGATATAGCTCAGTTCTAGCGGACTGTGGAGGTGTTCAAGGAGTAGTGTAGGTATGTGTGCAGCTAGGCCGAAATTGATCAAGGGGTATAGCTGTGTTCTATTGTTTTTTGGTGTAAAGTGGAGAATGAGCATATTGGTAGCAGTAAATGTCTGTGATTTCTGGTTGGAGGCCCATGTTCTTGGCTACTTTCTGGAACTTGATGAGCTGGCTGTGTCTGTACTGGCGGTTCACGGTAGTGGATCTCCAAGAAAGATTCTCTGGCTGGTGCTGAGTATGTTGTGTTTTCCCAGTTGGATGGCCACTCTTCCAGAGGCTCTGTTGTAGGTGTCCGAGGGTCCACTATCCAGTTTCTTGGTCATAGTCCACGGTGGGTGGCCAAGAATTTCCAGACACGTCTGTGGTTAATGTACAATACTCCTGAGAGTCCAACCAAGCATAGTCGCTATAGCTCCTCGTTTGTGGGAGTTTACGGCCTCACTCCTGGGCAGGCCAGCGCTGCTGACCTGAGAATATACTACCCCGTGTAGATATGAACCAACGCAATGCCCGAAAACACATGTGTTATGGGGCTCTGCAGTAGTGGCTCTGCGTGTCGATTCCAGATAGGCAGAGCTTGGCGCGGGTTAAAAGTGGCAGGGTCAAATGTGGTAGGCTGACAGAGGGCCCGTAGCTGTTGTTCTGCGTGCTAATTTCCGGGTGGGTAGAGTTTGACAGGAGCAGGTCCAATTGCATTTTAGCTATCTGAGCAGCTAGTTATGTTATGGGAACGCAGTGGTGCATAGGAGTCTGCGGATAGGCCTGCACGACAGTAGTCATTTCCTGGAAGGATAGCTCTGTGCTTCCCTATGGGAAGATATGATTAAGCTCAGATTGTGGGTGCTGTTGAGCTCTAGTTTCCAGGTTGATATATACAGACAGACATCTGGTTTTAGGGTGTGGGTTACGTTCAGTCGGGTGGTAGTGGACTTGCTTGGTCATGGCATACCATTTTTATTATCTTTATTTTTTCATTTTTGGTTTTACATGAATACACAACAAGCCCAAACTGCGGGCTGTACAACTGGCACCGGTACCCCCACCCCGCCCACCCCCCGACCTCACAGACCGCCCGCCCATGTCACGTTCATTCCAATTGATCGCCCTGTTTATGCAGCGAGCTTCTGTTGAGTTTTAGTCCTCTGGAGTTCTATTTTATGATGACTTAGACGATGGAGAAGGGGAAACGGCGTAGAGAGGAGAAATGATGTGTAGGGACCCCATATGTCCAGGGGCCTCGCATGTAGAGGCAGTGTTCTTATGAATTCAATCTCCATTTCTTGGCAGTAGAGGATATCTTTCCTCCAATTTGTTAATGTGGGAGTTGGGCCCCGTCCCCATGCCATGGCTATTCTTCTTCGTGCTAGTACCAGTAGTACGGTTGCCAGTTTTCTTGTTGGTGGTGGTAAGGATTTTGTCATCCCTAGTAGTGCTACTATTGGAGCGTGACTCATCTCCTTGCCAATTATTGCTTCGGTTTTGCAGAGCACATCGGACCAGAATTTGGTCACCGCTGGGCAGCCCCATGCGAGATGCTGGAAGTCGGCATCAGGCGTACCACACCTGTCAGATGTCGAGTTCGCTTCCAGGTGATGCCTGTTCCTTTTTTTGGGGGTGTAGTATGTTTGGTGTAAAAAATTGAAATTAATTTGTTTGAAGCGTGAGTTAAGTGCTACTTTTTGTGTCTGTTGTAGTATGTAGTCCCATTCTTCATCGGGATGGGCGTTTGCAGCGACTTTTCCCATCTTTCTTTTGTTTTGGGATTTGTTGGCAGTGTGTCTGATAGAAGGGTTCTGTAAATAGATGAAACCAATTTACCCTCTCCTTGTGCCTGAATTATACCGTGCAGTAACTGCCACGTCCGTGGTTGTTGTGGGAACGAGGGTATGCGATCTTGCAGAGTATAGAGAACTCTGAAATAGATGAATATATCTAGGGAGGTGGTGCTACCTTTCTCTTTTGCTTGTTGGGGAGTTATAAAGGTTTCTTGAGCGAAAACGTCACCTAGCGTGCTTATTTTGCATTTGTCTGCCCACTTTACGAACACTTTTTCAGCAGTGAGTGGAACCCCGGGATACATTTGATGGGTAGTAGAGGCGAGTATCTGAACTGTATGTTATACTTTTGCACCATTTTCCGCCATATAGTGTATGTGGATTGCACCGCTAGTTTACTGATGATCATGGCTCTCAGCAGGTTGGGCGAGGCCAGTGCCCGTTCAACCTGTACGTGCGGTCTTATGAACTGGGTCGAGTACCAGTGGATGAGAAACTGAGCTTGAGCTGCCCAGTAGTATCGTTCGAAATCGGGAAGTGCTAGGCCACCTTTGGCTACAGGAAGAATGAGGGATGTGTATGCCACCCTCGCTGGTTTGCCCGCCCAGATTAGGTCTAGAACCAGGCTTCTCACATTCCTCAGAAAGCGACGTGACAACAAAATTGGGATATTGGAGAATAGATACAAGAGTTTGGGGAGAATTATCATCTTCACTAGGGAGGCCCTTCCCCAAAGCGTGAGTGGGAGTGTTTTCCAACTGTTCACCTTTTCTCTTAGTGTTTTGAGTGTGTTTTTGTAGTTATCTTTAAATATATCGTGGTGACTCGTGGACATCAGGATCCCCAGGTAACGGACATGGGCCTTTTCCTAATGAAAATCGTAATCGTCTGTGAATGTTCTGGCATTGGTGTTTAAGGGTAATACGATTGACTTGGCGTGATTGATTTTTAACCCTGACACTGACCCGAACTTTATTATTTCTCGCATAATAGGGTTGGTGTTTTCGCTGGGGTTTTGTGTGTACAGGACTATGTCGTCAGGGTAGAAGGATATTATTAACCTATGAGGTCCAATTTTGAGCCCTCTTTGAATTTGACGCTCCCGGAGGCCGGCCGCTAGGGGCTCCATCACTAGCGAGAATATCCTGGCGGATAGTTTGCATCCCTGTCTGGTACCGCATTGGAGTTTTATATATGCAGATTGTGTCGGCCCTAGGGTGATTGCTGAAGGGGGTTGGTTATAGAGGAGCGAGACCAATTTGATGTACTGGTTCCCGAGTCCGAGTTGCTGCAGCACTGCAAACATAAAGGGCCACTCGACAGAGTCGAATGCCTTTTCGGCATCCAACAACACCGCTACTGCCTGTCGGTTGGGGTCTAGTGCTGTTAATACCCCGAACATTCTTCGTATCCCAAATGTTGTGTTGCGTCCGGTCACAAAACCCAGCTGATCTGCGAGTACCAATGCAGGCATTAGTGGGAGTAGTCTATTCGCTAGAATTTTTGCCAGAATTTGTTATCGAGGTTAATTAGTGAGTTTGGTCGGTAGAATTTACAATCTTCGGGGGGCGTGTCCTTTTTATGAAAGAGAATTGTATTGGCTTCCCTTAATGTTTGAGGGAGGATGCCGGATTCTGTTGCTTCTTCGAAGACCTTTAAGAGAAGGGGGGTTATGATTGGGGCAAAGAATTTATAAAATTTGCCAATTAACCCATCGGGCCCAGGAGCTTTGGATGTGGTTAGACTTTTTATTGCTTCTTGGATCTCTTCTAGTAAGATGGGGTCGTTTAGAGGTTCACAGAGTTCTCTCTCCACCCAGTACAGTTCAGTGTCATTAAGATAATTGCGGATCGCCTCGGTGTCTGGTAGATGATTGGCGCTGTATAGTTCTTGATAAAATACTCTGAACACCTCGACTATATATTCTTCTTTATGTACCATATTTCCTTGTTGTGAGCGGATACTTTCCACCCTTGTTGGTTTCCTGCCTACTGCAATAAGTCGTGCAAGGAGAGCTCCAGGTTTCTGACCTTCCCCGTATTGTCTAATTCTGTGATTGTGACCTAGAAATTTTAGTTCTCGTTCCGCTAGGGTTCTGAAGTTGAGAAGTTCTTCTTTCAGCGCCGCCTGGATATGGTTTGCGTTTATGGTGATTTGCTTTTTTTCAGGGGTTTTCAGGAGAGTTTCACTGGTGCTTAGTTTGCGGCAGATTAGTTTCAAGATTCCGTTTTCCTTGGCCAAACAAACCCCTCCTTATATAACATTTAAGTGATTCCCATAGCACTCCTGCGGAGCTGACAGTGTCCTGGTTAATTTCGGGGAAAGTGTTGATTTCCTCGCGTAGTTCTGTAGCAAATATTTGATCACCAAGTGCTCTGGGTTTAAAGCGCCAGTGAGGTGGCCTCGGTCTGATATCTGGTAGGTTGCATTTGAGTGTTACTGTGGCATGGTCCGAGAAGGTTTTGGGAAGTATTTGACATCAGCCCCACTGCCATTTACTGTTTGAGGAGACCATCAAGTAATCAATGCGTGAACTTGTATTTTGAGAGCTTGAGTGGTAGGTATAGTCTCTGTTTTCCCAGTTTTGATGTCTCCAGATGTTTATTAGGTCAAATGCTTGGCAATTTCTCCTGCACTTGTAAACGGGCCCTGGATGGGTTTACCGTTGTTGGCTGTGATTTGTCTTTCTGTGGGTCGAGGTGTGTATTCAGGTCGCCTCCTCAGATTATGGTTGCGTTGCGTACTTGTGCTACTCGGGACAGCACCCAGTCGAAATTGTTTGCGCCATCTGTGTTGGGGGCGTAAGAATTGACGAATACCACTTCTTCTCCTCCCACGATACCCTGTACCAGGAGTGCCCTCTCCTCTCTGTCCCTTTCCATTTTGATCAGGCGGAAACATAGTGTTGAGTGAATGAGGATTGAGACTCCTCTGGCGTAAGATGAGTAATAGGAGAAGTAGCGATGACAGCCCCAGTTTCGGGCCCAAAGGTGTTCGTCGTGAGGCAGGAGGTAGGTCTCTTGGATCATTGCCACCTCGATTCTATGCTGTTTGAGAAGTTGCAGAATCTTCCTCATCTTGGCTGGATGATTGCCCCCTCTAATATTCCAAGGTGCTACTCTGAATTGACTCGGTGGTATTTTATGTGGTACCCACAGAAATTGGTAGTGGTTGGTTTCTCATAGACTGTACTCCGGTGAGCTGACTGTCGGGAACGTAGGAGGCCTTTTTCGCATATGTAGGATTGCGGGAGAGCCCAGGGGCCCCAGGGCGAGGGTGGCGGTCAGGCGGCGACACATGGCGTGTACTTTGAATAACAATAACAATAAAACAAATTTCCTTGCACGGGCAACCCCCAACTTGTCTGTTTGTAACCCCCCCAACTAGAACTAAGAGCGTGCTGTGCACGGGGCACAGGTGACTTTCCAAGAATTAGGCTCCCCACCTCCCGGTTGCAAGAATTGCCCTGATGGCGTGTTACTGTCTAGATTCAGGCAGGTGGTTTGGGTACTCATCAAGGTGGGATTCTCCCCACCCTATCTCTTCTTGATGGTCCGGCTCTTTGGTTTGCGGGTTTGCAGCCTTATCTGTCTAGGAACAATGTGGCGTCTTCGGGGGAGTTGAAGAAATGTGTATTCCCTTTGTATTGGATGCACAGTTTCGCTGGGAAGAGCATCGAATAAGTGATTTGGTTGTCGCACAGTCTGAGTTTGACGTGGGTGAAGGACCTCCTTTGAGCTTGGACTGATGGAGAAAAATCTGGATAAAACTGAATGTCGTCACCATCATAGTGGAGTTTGCCCTTCTCTCTCGCCACTCTCAGAATCGTGTCCCTGTCCTTGTAGCTTAAGAGCTTGGCTATGATCAGACGGGGAGGTGTCCCTGGTATGGGTCTGGTTGATGGGATCCTGTGGGCTCTTTCTACCATGAATAATTGTGATAGTGCAGTGGGGCCGAAAAGCTCTGTGCATATTTTCTCAACGTGCTCCTGCATTTTATTTTGTAGCTGTTGTTCTCTAATGCCAACTATCCTTATGTTATTCCGTCTGGAGCGGCGTCCTAAATCCTCATTTTTAGCCAGAACTGTTTTCATTTGGCCCTCTAGCGTGGAGACTCTCGTGGTGAGTGCTGATGCGCCATCGTCAAAGTCAGAGACTCTTTGTTCTACAGTATCCAGCCTGTCGCTATGAATATCAAGGCGGTGTTACAGAAGGTCTACTTTGGATGACAGCGAGTCAATCTTACTGTCCAGGCAGCCTATCCCTGCTTTTAGGTCCATTAGGATTTCCTGCATGTCTGGTCGTTGCGGGTGTTCTTCCTCTGGGAGATTAGCTGGGGATTCTGGGCGGCTTTCTGATCTAGGCGCCTTGGATGCTGGGCCCGCGTCGAAGTTGAGCTTTTTCTGGACTTATCTGTTTTCCCCATAGTGGCCCAGATGGAGGTGTAACCTCTGCTTAGGTGTTTGTTCTGCGCTGCCGGAAACAGGGTTGGGATTCCTGGTTTGCGTTTTGGGCTGCGTTTGTGGGCCAAATGGGATTGCTTGTGCCAACTCTTGAGGATGTGCCTGGTTTCTGTGTGTGCCCAGTGGGGTATCGTCTGACTGCTGTGAGCTTGTGCACGACTGAGAAGACACAGCAAAGTTAGGCCGGGGGGGGTTTCAGTTGGGGATCTGGGAGCGCTTGACTCACTTTTTGACTCTTTTTTTTGTGGATATTTTTTAGAAGTTCTTTTCCCGAGTGGGGCTCGGCTGTATCTTGGTGCTTTCCAAGTGAGTTTACACAGTTGCACGTCGCTCGAGCAGAGCCTGAGCTGGGGTGCGAGATGCGTCTTTGTGGCGCAGCGCTTGTTCTACTTGGGCAGGTATAGCTCAAGATGCGGGAACCCCTGCCGGGCGACCTCACTTTTCTCCCCCGCTTTGTTATATTTAAATGTCCCGTAGCATTTTTTACCGCGCCGCCCGCCTCTCACCTGTCGGTGTCCGCTCCGACACCGTCTTGCGCTGGCAACGGGTGAGGTCCTCACAGATTCTCAGCCGGGTTGAGGAGGCGCCTCCAGTCTTGCGCGACTCCTCCCCGCGTTCAGGATGTTAGGCTGTATGCGGATTGGCGCGGGCGGGAGGTGCGGCTCCGCTCGATGTCAGAGTAGGCCGCGGGACTCGGTGGACCACTCACAGGAGGCCGACGTGATACTGCCCAGAGGCGTCCTCTCGCCACGGCTGCTGGTCCTGACGGGCCTTGATGTTCCGTCCGTGGCTCCTCCCGCCCACTCACAGGAGTTCTTAGCTGAGCGGCTCATCGCACCGGGGGCCTACGCAGCACAGGATCAAGCGGCCCACACCGCGTTGCAGTTATCTCGAGGATGGCAAGTCCGGTTTTCTCTGTTTTTTTGGCAGGTGTGATGAGTTGAGCTGGATTAATATAATGCCTGCAGAACCGGGGGTTTCACATCAGGATTTCAGCGATTAGACAGGATTCATACGGGAGGCTGCCGAGAGCTCACAGGGGAGCCGCCATCTTGGTTGGCCCTACAATTATAGTGATATCAAGTCTTAGGTATGGAGTTGTGGCCAGTTGGATTGGGAGTGCTGGGGGGGGCCTGGCCAACTTGATGGCAGAGGGGGGGCTATGCCATGCCATTGTAGTTGAACCAGGGTGTGGAGAGCCTGCAGCTGCCTGGCCCAGAGTCTGATGGTCTCTTGAGCCAGCGTTCAGGCCCCAAATGTTTGTATTTTTCCCTGGTGATGCCTTAATTAGCCGGCTTCCGTGGCCCGACTGTGCCTTACTTTCTGGATAATACCCCTCTAGCTGAGTTCTGGCCATTGGTGGAGGCTTTTGCGGCCCTAGGTGGTCCCTTTCATGGTTAGCCAAACCAAAACTACAAGCTCTACCAATGCTTGGTTTTTAGTCCGTGAAGCTGCAGGATTGCATTCATTCAACATGTAGCAAATAGGTAGGTGTACTTCCAGAGAAATAAGGACTAGAGGGCGCCTTCTCCAAGGGTCATGCCATTTGGTGTGTGTAATGTCATCAGGGGACCGTGTATCTCCCTTATGAGCCCCATCCTTTTGGAATTCCCTGCCAATGGCCATCAGAGAGACTTCCAGTCTGAGTCTCTACAGGAAAGCCTTGAAGACACACCTTTTCAGTCAAATGATCAGGTCGTTCTAGGATGCACCTAATCCCAGCAAGGCTATATTAGTATTGCCTTTCTTTGTCTTGTTATTATATTTGTTTTTCCCCTGTATTTGTTTAAGCGCCTCAGTGCCTGCGGGCTGTAGAAATAAATAAATATGAGGTCATAGTCGTAACGTGCATTTGCCCCAAGGGCCACATACTCCACATATTAGAATTTGCAGAAAGGCCCCCGGTTTTGCAAAGCCAAGAGATGTGTTTGTAAATCTAAATGCAGGGACAGCTCCTTCCCTTTTTCATGATGATGCTGTGCCCTTCCGAAGACACTGACTCATGCTGTTCAATGGAAATTCGCGCTGCATTGTGTGACTGTAATAACTATTACTCATCCAACCCTTGATTTCTGCTGAAGAGGCTGGAGAATGGTGCCAGGTTTCACTTGCGTGTCTGTCTCGAGGCTAATGATTGCTGAACTGCTGCCCAGTCGAGATATATGGGACAGACTCTGTGTCTTTCAGCCATGACCTGAGCAGGAGGTTCATGTCTTGCCATGTTGGCCTTGTCATTTGATTTCGATGTCACTGATTACGTTATGGTATGTTATGGTATGGCATAGAATGATAGGGCATACATGGTTAATAATCTCAATTGTGGGAATGGGCAGGGCTTACAATAATTGTCTTTGCAATTCAGAACACACATATACACCTTTAGCGGCTAAGGGCATACCCGAACGTGAATGGAGGATAGCACAGGGGCAATGCGCTGCTTTTGGAAGCAAGACCATGCAGAGCAACAGAGGTTCAAATCCCAGATCTGCGCTTAGAAATCAAACACAGGTACGGTATTAGGCGTGTTAAAATACACCCACAATCATCCTTAAAAGGTGATCCTGCTAGTGACAGAACAGGTATTTTACTTGGTCGGGTCTGCAACTTTTGGCTCTCGAGATCTTTTGGACTACAACTCCCACCATTACTCACCATTAACTACGATAGCTAAGCCTGGTGGGAGGTGTAGTCCAGAACATCCGAAAGCCAAAGCTAGCAGACCCCTGGCCGAAGTGCAGACGGTGGGTGGTACCATGGATATCAAAAGGGATGGGTTTCCAGAGTGTGGTGGCCAGGATGGAGAATGAGGGTACCCCAGGCACTGTGGCTGGTGGATAGAAATGAAGAGTAAGTTAAGATACAGGAGAAAAGAGACCAGGCAGGGGAATAGTGAATATGCATGCCCTTGTTTATATGGGATGCTCCTGTGGCACCCTAAAACCCTGTGCTGTTTGAAAGTCCACTCCTCCTGTCATGGACTGCTGCTTTCCTGTTGGAGAGATGATATCAAATATACATCAGATAATCATGGTCCCCAATGGTTAGGTTGATAGAATTACCTTTTATAGGATTTCCAGATATCCAATTTTAATAGTAGTAGTAGCACTTTATATAGCACCTTTTCACATTTGTATGGCCTCAACACGCTTGTGGTGGGAATGCCGTTGAGGACAGAATTCCAGGTATGGGAACATTCTCAGAAAAGACTTAGAATGCGTGTCTGCATTTGCCCAAGTTTAGGAATTAGCTGGGCATGCAAGGCTCCAGTAAGCAACCCAAGAGGTCAGGCACATGCATGGGTGCTGAGCAAGCTCACAAGAGTGTGCTTGTGCAAGAGACTTGCTATGTGTCTAGTTAGAATGAATTCGTCATAGTTTGTCACTTTTTTCTAATGGGAGAGGTGGTTAGGCAAGTGTGGTGTAAGGAGGCGAAGACGTAAGTGTCCAGCTAGACCGAATTTGTCATAGTCGAAGCTGCATTCTAATGTGTGTGGATAGACAGCCATTTCTGCGGCAGATGTCCAGCGAAGTGGTGCGTTGTATGTACCTTATGCTCAGATGGAGCATATCATGATCTCATCAGGTGAGTGCAGAGGTCAAATGTATGCCACTGTTGTTACCTTTGGGGCACTATTCATTCAAATAGACGCATTGAACATGCACAGTTCGCACCTCGAATGGTCCTTTGCACTTCCCTGCACAAACAAAACAATCTGCATGCTGTGCGTATGCACAAAATTCCCGTCGCAAAATGCCCTACGTGCAAGAAGCATACACAACTCTCACAACACGCCCCACACATAGCAATTCCAGCCTTGCATACAGACCATTGCGCACTCCTCGACGGTGAAGCAATGCACCCCAGAAACGCAGCATGCGGACACCCACAACCAAGGCAGCACCCCAGCGAAAATGCATAGCGTCCCTCAGAACTATTGCCAGCACCCAATCAAAATTCGTAACATGTTCCGTAAAAGTTATCATATCCCGGTAAATATCCGTGCGAACCCCTGTAAACCATTCCTGCAGCCGCCATACTGCTTACACACGCACCCTTAACTTCTATCGAAACCCTGACTGCACGCACGGATCTCTAAATCCAACATGCCTTCTTACCTTTGCCCGATGATTGCTATGCGCAAGCGTCTGCACACCTGAGTTCGGTTGGCGGTTACATCGAGTGCTTTGCATGGTCATCTCCCCGATGTGAGGTTGGGCGGTCAGATCCATGAATATGATTTTACCCGCGCTGTTGTGGGCGTGTGATCGCCTCATGTGGGCCGACCATCAGGACGCCCACAGTTTTCCATGTTTTCGCTCATTCTGCATTTTCGACCCCATACCCTGGTCCATGCGCAGGCCACGCCCACTCTCTGCGAGGTGTCTCGCGCAAGGTACTCGGCTGCTTGCAGAGACGTACCGAGCCTGCGTAAAGTCCCCAAAGAGTACGAAAAAGCCCTGAGTAGTCGATTCGATGAATCGCCAAATGGGATTTTGCACTCAGGTTTGGCACGCAAAGTCACTACTTACCACGCAGATAATTTCATGAATCGGGCCATTTATGTGAGTTTTCCAGACAAAAGCACACTTTACACACATGTGGTACCGATGGCAGTATCAAGAAAGGGTATCTCACCCTCAGTGAAGTGGCAGAGTGTGCTGGGCTCACTTATACTCTTTAGACTCTAGGGATTTTAGACAGAAGCTGGCACTACCTATATCCTGGACAGAGGCACGCTGGAGCGTGCAAATTTGGAATTGGTAGTTAAGTCAGAACATCAAGAAGGTCCTAATTCCTCTGCACATGGGGTTGGTCTTCTTCAGAGATGAGGGAATGGATTTGTTTTGCAACATCTCTTGAGGTCTGTGGGGTGGAAAGGGACTGCTTGAGAAGCGCATACATGAAATCAACAGAACATTTTACAATTCTTCCAGGAAATGTCTCCAAAAACATGTATTGAGGAGCCATATGCTTGTTGACGAGAATAGTACCGGTTTTAATTTTGCAGAAGCGAGAGTTTGCCCTCTCTTTCCGGTCTGACATCTATGGACTGCATGAGGAAGGCACCCTGCAGAGAAGAGCACCTGATTCCTGAGCTTTTTTCAGGCGGAAGTCAGAGTTGGGCGGCGGAGAGGCGTGGGGCGAAGGTAAGTGTGTGTGGGGGAGGAAGAATAGTTAGAGGCAAAAGGGGTTGTGGGAGAGGGCCACACAGCGGGAATTGTGAGTGCAGGCGGAGGGGGGGCGATGAAACCCAGAAAGCTGCGGGAAGGAACAGTGAGATGAAAAGAGCAGCTTTGCATGAGGTGGATTATGAAAAGAAGCCTTCTGCAAAGCCGCTCCATAGTTACACTGCAGAATTCCGTTATGGACCACTCTTTCTTCTTCCTGTACCTCACAGAGTTGTCAATCTCAGTTGTGCAAAATTGAAAAAGAGGACACACAAGATGACACAAGATGGCGCGCGTTTCAAATCAAAGTTTACCGTGAACATAAACAACCACACAACGTCATAATCATCAAAAATATACCTTAGAATCAGTTAAAAGTGCAGCCGTCTATGATAATTCAACATTCTCGTGCCAGTAAATCATCCATAAAGAATAGAATCTGATAACATTTTCCATAATCAGTATAAAAGTACCTAGTGCACATACCAGTGCAAAATCTGTCAGATGTGAACACGGAACGAGACTAAGGTACTATTGTTTTAATAAAGGTGGCGCAAAACGGCATTTCTCTGCTATAATCCCTAAATGCCAAAGTGCTGTAATGGTGGCACTATGAGTTATTATGCAAGTACCATTCCTCAACTCCAATGAAGGACCATTCGTCTTTTCTGTGGTCATCCATGCACCTGTCAATAAATTCCCCAATGCTCTCAAAAAGTTTGTAAGCAAAGCTGATTAGCTATACAAATAGAAGACGACTCTGTATTGCCTGAAATCCTGCTTCCTGAGACCTTGAAGGGGGAATGTGTTCCTTGGCTTCTGGTAATGTGAGCAGAAGATAAATACATGAAGCAGGCTATCTGTTGCTTCCCTGTCACCCACACATAGCGTGTCTTCAGAATGTTTTTGGTTCCCCAAGGATCTTCAGTACTTGACCAAATCAAGCGTTTTTGTTGACTCTTGATGTTCTTCTTCCCTGTCTGTTCAAGATGGCGCTCTCTAAAAGTCTTCTGGGGGTAAATATGCCTTCAATGTACGCGCATTCCTTGCTAAGGAAAACAAGAATTGACAAAGCCAACAGTTTGGGCTTTTTCAGTAGGCATGCGAAGGGCATTTGCTAGGCACTGCCTTAATGGTACTACCTCACAATAAGATGGCAGCAGCTGCAAAATGGTGTGAGGCCGTGGGTATATGATAGCTGCACAGAGCAAATGCCTATCTAATACCTATTCCCAAGCCAACATTGTTGGCTTTGCAAATTCTTGTTTGTAACAGAACTTTATCAAAAAGGACACCCATGCTGCACATAAATCTAGTGAATGAAGGCACACTTGGTTAAGACAATTTAATTACACCAATAGCACATTTATAGCTGCAATCAAGCCATTAACCCTGCAAAGACTGCTTTGAAATAACACTGGTTGGGTAGGAAAAGAGGGCTCTGAATTTTAGCTAGGGCTCTGAATTTTAGCTACAGCTCTGAACGTTAACTAAGGCTCTGCGTTTCACCAAAAACTGAAAACTGATCTCATTTGCCAGTAAGAGTGTAAGTCAATAGTGTAAGGCTCTGGGAAGAATCTACTGTAAGTCAGTATTATGAATGCACAGAGCACATACCGAAAAAAGGGAGTTTGAATTTGGTACTGCATAAAAGCTGATGTTATCATTTTGCACCACACCACTATAATATGGACTAAGTTGCAATGAAGCATAAAGACTAACAATTACTAACCCCTAACCATTAGCATATCCCCTTACTAATATTCAAGGCAGCTCAGCCCATAATCTTTGGTGCAAATTGCTACGCGGAATGTGATGGCAAGCAGAGGCTGTGCAATCTTAATTGGAAACGCAATTAATTAAACACGAAGAATGAAAATTGGTTTTACAGTAAAAATGTGAGGAATGGGACTGTGGAAACAAGCTTATTGCTTAACATATTTTCAGAACAGGAGCCAGTACAGAGATATGTAACAGTTTTCATCGGTTTGCTGCCGTCTAACAGTGAAGGCTGACCACGTGTTCTCTAGAACATTTTAGTGAGTTTGTTTCTTAAAGAGAGGTGGTTCTGATTGGCACATGACTTCACATCAAAGGCTGTATCTTCTTACATTTTATGAAGGCAAACATACATTCATGGGCAGATGACAGGCAGAGGATATAAAAAGGACTCTCAGTCAGCTGAAGGGGTCCCTTTTCTCTTCTTCCTGGGCTCTCTTGCTGGCTGTGGGTTGATGTGCCTCTTTCGCTTGCAGGCAGGCTGACTTGGAAAGCTGCGCATAGTTTATTCAGAGAGGAAAACAAACAGATACCAAAATTCTCCAGTGCGTGCTCTCTCCAGGCAGTCAGAGGGGGTCCTGACCTTGTACCGGGGGCACCCAGAATCAAGCATTATTCTTGGTTAGATTTAAGTGAAAATTGAGGTGCGCCTTGGTTGTCTCTGGGTGCATTTTACAGGCAATTGCAGACTGGGGAATTCTGTGTCATATTAACAAATGTGGGCAGTTATTTTTCTTGTGCTCTTCACTGCCCAAGTAGCAAGCCTCAAATATAACGGAAGGCATTGAGCTGTGCAAAGTGATTGCTATCTTTCAAGGTCATGTTTTGAACTGCAAATTAATTGCATTTGTGGATATTTCATTTTCCTTTTTGATTCACAGGAAATGACATGTGAAAACACTGTCCATTGCACGTTTTCTTTTTTGTCTTTTGCTTAATTGTAATTCCTTATGAATCACAACAAGAAAGGATGAAAGTCAGCCTTGGTCTGGTTATGATTATGTGTCCTGGTTATTTATGTTAGTATACAGACACATGTGAAGCAGGTGGTAATTGCATCTTACTGCAGGTGGTATTTCCATTTTACTGCATGTGGTAAAATGCAAAACCAAACTGGTCACTGTAAATGGGCTCATCTGTGGGGCTGTTTATATGAATAACATCATTCAAGTGTCCCAGTAAGTGTATACTGGATTGCAACCAAAGTGGTATTGTAGATAAAATACCATATGATGATGAAATCATCATTTAGGGTGCAACATGTCCGGTCTTGGCTGACAGTTTATGATCCTGGTCTAAGAATAATTTCGGGCAGTCCTGTATATTTATGGCTCACCAAAATACCACAAAATACCCTAACAGGCTCACCAGAAATACTGCAAAATACCTCTAACAGTAGGCACTTACAGTACTACGTTTGTTGTTACTGCTTGATACCACTATTTTATGTATTTTATGGATCTCGCTTATTGACATTATTTCATGTCATCTTTGAAGATATGTTTAATTCATGATTCTGCCCTGATGAAGGACCAGTCGGTCTGAAATGCATCGGAGCTCTGGCATCTGCCGTTATCACTGACTTATTAAACTGATCATCTCATTTTCATGATTTTGAAATTGTGTAATGCAGTTTTTGTTACATACACAAATTACATTTGTTATTTGTGACATACAGATCATGAATGTTCTGGTGACATTATCTAACTTGTTAGTTAGGCATGGTGTGTGCAGCCCTTGCCGCAGGCTCATAGACTAGCTCTTCCTTGCTTGCAGCCGTTAGGACCCCTGTCTAGAGATGAGCCAAGCCTTCCCAATCTACCATCTGCAACGATAACCACACGTGACCAGAAATGTCTGCGAAGAAATGCTGAGACAAAGGCTGTAAATCTATCTTTGGTCAAATATCACATGGTCTCTCCCACACTGGATCATTTACACAGCGCTGCCCAGTGTGTGCAATGGGACCTGATGCTTGGTATCCAGTACAAAGTCAAGAGACTTGTTATAAGGTAATAACTCAGGATTAAGGAGTCCAGTTGCCATCTATCTCTGTTTCGTTTGTGAGTGTACTGACCCCCGCTAAAAAGAAAAGCATGAGTGCAGGATAGTATGTTGCAAATTCACCATCACTCAAAGGCACGAACACACAAAAACATCTATCACTTTTACATCAGTGCACAAATCAGGAATGCAAAAGACATCAATGAGAGCTGTTTAAATGAGTTCTGAGACTTTTCCCCCAATATGTGAAAGTCTCTACATACAATCAATCAATAAATGAAACCCCAGCCATTACACAGTAACCAGCCATTCATCCTACTCAAAAACCTACAATGGCGCATTAAAGGATCTATCATCAGGGCTACAACTGACAGCATTTTTCTATGTCCAGATCCAGGAAATCTTCTGAAAATACCTGGTGACTACCTAATTTGAATGATGATTAGAATTCTCATATGCACACTACAACTGTGAAAGTAATTTTTTTTTACAATTTTATATAAATTTGACAAATTGGGTGCAAGGGATGTAAAATAACCTTGGCTCAGAGGATGTGAAACACACAGACAACATCATCATCATCATGCTATGAGCGTATTTCCTGCCATTTTGACTATATCAAGCAGAGACACATGGGCATCCTGCTTGTTTGTTCAGTCTTGAATAACACTTTGTTCGTTTTGTGGTTAGCTTTAATTGAGGTAAGGGATCCCTGTGTCCATTTTGAAATTATATTATGAATTGTTTTTGAATATGAGCACATTTTTATTGAAATCAGATCCTTCCTTTATTTTATTTTTAAGAACTGATGTTTTAGGGCTTTGGGCAAGTCAATTCAATGTTCTATATTGAACAAGATAATACTGTTCTCTTGTTTTTTGCATTATTTACTGTTTTGGTGAATTTGTTCTGTACGGGTTTCAAATCCATTTTCATTTTTCTACATAAGCATCTGGAGAACATGAAAAGGGCAGCGGTGCGCGGTATAAATCAATAACGTAACATAACATCTCTAGATTGACCTTCTAGTTGGATTGGTTTCCTTAATTCTTTTCAGGTATATTTTATCTTTCATTATTTTTTGCAGTTTGTTGTATTTGTGCATTTGTTGAAGATCCAATGTAATTGAGTAGTAAGAACCTCTATGGTTTCCACTCGATTTGCTCCTTTTATTATTGAAAGAGTGTAATGCTGTATATGATTCAGTCTGTTACTGGATGAATGCCCTCACTTTAATGAAGTTGACTGTGGAATTATACTTACTGTATATATATTTTGCACGTGTATCAATATTTACTAGAAGTATATACCTACAAACATTGCTTTTAAATGAGAATGTATTTTTAAGTTTTGTCAGTAATATATTATGATGTATGCTGTAAACAGATATATTAATTTTCTCCTGGTGAAGAGAAGAGCATTCCCGAAACACGCAGACATCATGGTTCTTGAATGGGAACATTACTACTATTTAATATGATGCCTAATACATTTTATTAACAGTGACTGGTGTTATCCAGTAAAAAAGGTGTGAAAGGGACAGGTTTTCTCTCTCTTTCTCTCAAGATTGGTGCGAGTAATGACAGCTTCCCTTTCACTGACCTCCAATTCCCTGATCTGCTGCTATTGTTAATGTTATTGTTAAAGGTGTTTTCCGAGCACAGGTGCCACTTGAAGAAGGGGTGTAGGTTAGTGGGAGGAGCAGGCGAAAGAGCAAGGGAGCTATGATGTGCTGTTTGCAGCGTCAGTTCGGATGTACCGTTCACTGGGCTTGGATGTGAGATTCGGGAGGCGGACGTCATGTGGTGTTGTGCAAGGTTGCGTGTGCTATCTCCTGTTGTTGCGGTGTTGTAAAGTGTGCGGTTTGCTGTGCTGAAGAGTTCTGGTTGCTTTAGTGCAGTATGTGCAGTATGTCAGAGGTGTATGTGGGGGGTTGATTGTTAGTAACAGTTTGGGCTGTTAGTGGTCGTTGCTGATCTTCTTCAGCTTTTCCGGTTTATTAGTTACATCTTCCCTTCTTCAAAGTGGCCTCTGGGTGAAGGGTTCTTGAGTTACTTTGCTACTCTGTCTGTTGCCTGAATTCTGAGTGCAGTCACCATTTCTGACGAGATGCCTGTTTCCAGCCCACAGAGTGATCAACGTTGCGGGAAGTTCTTTAATTGGATTCCCTTGGGGGCTTAAATTCTAGTTGGGGTGTAGTTAGAGTTTGGTCCAGTTTCCACTTCTTGCCCTTACGCGTAGCATGCCGGGGGGTGACTATCTCTTTACGATTTCCATCCCTGGGTTTTCCTTTGCCTACTTCCCTGGCCTTAGCATTTCTGGATTATCACCCTCTCTTTTCCGGGGATCTATGCTGGCCAGGGAGGTTGGTGGGTAGGTTTGTGCTTCTCTTTCCGGTCCTATCCCTCAATTTTGTTTTTCCTGGTTACTCCTCTTTTTCCTGTGCTTGGTTGATCGGGAGGTGTGCGGACATCGTACAGTCGGGTTTGTTGTGTTCAGAGTTGAAGAGCCAGGTTTTCAGCAGTTTCCTGAATTTTGTATGATCCTCCACAGTTCGAATTTTCCTCGGAATAAAGTTCCATAGATTGGTGGCTAAGCAGGAGAATGCTGAGCCGTCCAGTTTTTTCTTCCGGTACTATTTGGGTTCAAGACAGATATCTTTGCAGGATCTCAGGGTTCTAGCTAGTTTGTAGATGAACATTTCTTTTGATAAATTCTGCCCCCTGGCCATGTACTGCTCTGTACATTTTGCACAGGGCTTTGAAGGAGATTCTCTTTTTGACCAGGAGCCAATGTAGCATCCTGAGCGCTGGTGTGATGTGATCTCTTCTGCTGAGTTTGAGGAGCAGTCTGGTTGCCGCGTTTTGTATTCGTTGTAGTTTCCTCATTAGGTATTCTGGCATTCCAAGGAATATGCTGTTAGCATAATCAATCCTGGACAAAATAAGGGATCTGAATGCCAGTGTTTTGTGTGTGAAGGAGAGGAATGGTAGTATCTTTTTTATCGTTTGTAGGAGGAAGAAGCATTTCTGGATTATTGCATTCACTTGGGGTTCAAGTGGTGACTCTTTGTCCATGAGGATTTCAAGGTTTTATACAGCTGTGGATGGTGTTGCTTGGTTTCCCAGCTCTATTGGCCATGAAATGTGCTGGTCGTTCACTCTGTCTACCGGTGTAATCATGATTTCAGTTTTGTCAGGATTGATTTTGAGTTGGTTAATGTTCATCTATTGGTAGAGCTCCTTGAGATAATCTACTAGGGGTGTGTTCTCTTCTTGTATGTCCCCGAATTTGAAGATGATTTGTGTATCATCTGCGTAGTTGTAGCATTTTAGTCCATGCCTTTTGATGAGGTTGATTAGCAGTGTCATGTAGATGTTGAAAAGAATCAAGGATAATGAGGAGCCTTGTGGTACTCCACAGGAGGAATCCTGTGGTGTGGATATGAAAGACTTTAACCAGATTATTACTGTCCTTTCCGCAAGGAATGATTTTTATCCAGAGCAGTGCTGTGTCAGTGAGCCCTATTGCTTCGATTCTTTTTATTAGGATGTTTTGGTTGACTGTGTCGAAGGCAGCTGAGACATAGAGCAATATCAGTGCTGATTTGGTGTTGGAATCTGTGTTCATCTTTACGTCATCCCATACTGTCTACGTGTGAGCGATTTCCCCCAAGGTAATGTTGTAGGATGCATGGTTGCCAACGTTTGTGTATCACTATGGGGGCATCCATCTCTGCATCCCTGACGATGACCAAGCAGCCAAGCTTGGACCTTCTCAGGTGGAAACAGTGGATTTTATAGCAAACTTTACAGAAGACATTTAAAAAAAAACTACAGAAATTATGGATTGATCGCAACACATAATATCTCAGCAACAGTCACCTAACCTACTGTGCTACTTTGCAGATTTCTGCTTTGGGGTTTGTCAGTCGTACAAGGAATTCAACATTGCAGGTACAGTGCTCACAGTCACTGCGTTTCCAACAGTGCAGTTCATGCACATGGCTTGAACAGCATTGACGTTGCGTGCTGCCTCATTTTGGAAGTTTGGAGGTTGGCAGCTGGAAAGTATAAACGTCTCTACGGGGGGAAAGTATGGTTCCTACCCCCAGTTGCTACAGAAGTAAGTGGGCACTTGACCCATAGCTCCCGACCACTGTACTCAGCAACTGTGTTATGTTATGTTGATTTATACCGCGCACTGCTATCACCCACGGGCAGTCTCCAGGTGCTCTAGGTAAGATGAGCCATCAAGCTAACAGTGGGAAGTCAAAATCAGCACACCATGTACAAACAATCCTATGCACAATGGCTCAGTTAAGTGTTAGTAGTGTAACAACTTCCAAATCAGTCATTTCACATGCATGGCCACATTACCTAATAGCCCAGCACTGAGAGAGCACTGTGGTGGCAACATTTGCAGTATTAACGCCTATAATGTAACATTACATTTTGCACAGACACTGATTATTTATTTAATTTTTAGCTAGGATTTATGCACATTACAGATCTGTGAATGTAGTCCTTTTCTATAGAGTATGCTAGACTGACAAAGTAACATTATGGCCTCCGAAGCCAGAAAAGGTTCCAGCCCAAAATGTGCTCCCAAAAGCAGAGCATGGACCCCCCTGCATTTGGCGTGCCGCCCCTCCGCCTCCCTGTGCCCCTCCACAGCTTGCTGAACCCGCCCGACAAGCACCTTCTGCTCTTCTCGCCTCTTTCTCCTCTTGTCTCCAGGCAGTTGTATACTAATTGACCTTTTCACAATTGACCTCGGGAGAATTGACCTCGGGAGAATTGACCTAAATTAAAAGGTCAATTAGGACATATTTGCGGGGGGAAATCCCCCGCAACCCACCACCCAACCCTAAAGGCCCCGCAACCCTCTACCCAATCCCCTTATATTATTTATAATCCAAAAGCAACCCAATACATACATGAAATAACTAAAATAATATAAAGCTCAATTGTGCAGAAGGTCAATTAGGACCTCTATAATTAGGTCAGTTGTGCAAAAGGTCAATTGTAAAAGGTCAATTTGGGTAATACCCTCCAGGCAATGTTGTGATCTGTGTTCCAATCCCGGCTTTCCCTATGTCACTCATCATTGTTTGATACTTGGCGAATCTTTTTGTGCCTCGGGTTACTTATCTGTCAAAATGTTAGTGCATAAAACAGCACCCACTATTAGAACTAAGAGCTATATAAACATGTAAACAACTGTTCCATTCTGTTCTGCGCGGAAGTGTTTACATGCACGTCTGTTTGCAGTGTGGAGCTATGCACATGCAGAGTGAACATTCGCCTCTGGCCTGGAAAAATCCGATATCATCTCCACATGTATGACCGAGGCCTTCAGGAAATGCCTGGTGCTTAATGTGGCCCTTGGACCTTTCTTCTGCTTTTTTCATGGCTTAATCCCTTCGGCATACACACAGTTTATGAATAGGCCACCACGTGGAGTCGAGTCCACACTCAGCGAGCCTTTAACTGTGAACTCTTCCTAAAAGAGCATACGCATAGCCCATTTAATTGCATCTCAGGGACAGCGCCAGGGCCTTTCACCTTTTCACCTTTTCATTTGACATGCCATTTGAAAGCGGTCTCAAGGATCGGGTGTGGGGGTGGCCCAGCAACTGCCCTCATGTTGCCATTGCCTCGCCAGCAGTCTTGCAACATGGCAATATATTCATTTCCCTATTTTCTCTCTGTGGCTTACAATGTGTGTTTTGTGTGCTTTGTAGCGCTTGTATGACAAGCTTAATTTTCTCTTGATATGGGATATACAGAAGTGTTATCACCTCATTGTCTTCTAAAACTGGATTCTCCACATCGGTCACTTGCTGACAAAGAAGGCTTTAAAGCTCTTCACTAGGAATTTAGGGTTTAAGCTCCTTGCTGGCTGGTTATCTCTAGATTATCTCCAACTATTAACTTTATCTTTGTCACCATTGTAATGTACGCACCCCATGGGTGCCTCAGACTGTTTTTGCTCTAAGCAGGGGGCCTCCAAACATCATGTGGAAATGGGCCCCCACTCATCTTCAGATCATCTGCACAAGTCTACACTGTGCAAACATGCACACCTGGTAGTCGTTCTAAGATGATGACAATCGGATTGATGTGTTTGCATTCTTGTCCATGAACCTATCAAGATATTATTTCCCCTGCACTTTCCCCCTTAACTCCCCCCTGCACTTGCACATGCTCAATGTCACTGGGACCAGTAAGATCGTTGTTTTTGTTCTCCTTTGATCCCCTCCCTTGACGTCGCGCTCTGTAACACTTGTGTACAAGCGCAATGCAAATAAAATGTCAATAACAAATAAAATATCAAATTGTGAATACTGTGACATAACACAATCCTAAAAATCCATCATAGCATGTGTTCTTCTAAATAGATTAGAAAGTGTTGATTCCAGGCTCCAACCGCCAGTAGACGCCACATTCAATGCTTCGTTATTTAGTCATCTATTTATTTATACATTTATAAAGCGTGCTAAACCCTTAGGCATCAATGCGCTTCTTTTGTGTTCTTCTCGTTGGTTCCAGCTCTATGGTCAATCAGCAAGCTTGGAATGCACGTTCTCACCCTCTGTAAAATGTGGACTTCCAAACGTCCCCCTTCTGATGGAAACACACTGTCCACTGGTCAAGGAGACATAGATAAACTAAATCACAGGTGTGCCCCGGGTGTGGCTCCCCCCCCCCCACCCAATGATCTAATAGGGTTAGAAGACTTACCATCAGGCTCTGTCATGCGCGGGGTGACCTTTGCCCTCACTATAGGTCCTTGGCTTAGGCTTGGGACCACTGATTCCAGCTGCAGCCATCTACCACTCAAAAGAACACTCTGGTGGGGGCACTTACGCTTCCCTATACGATGGCACAACATTATGGAACAGAATGAGCATTTAATTGCGAGGTCAGATTGTTGTCAGTGATACTTGAGGTTGACCGTCATACCGCCATGCTAAGGATTTTTGGCAGTGTATATACCTGTTGCCATTTGCTTTTTAATGTGAGGGACGCCGATTGGTGTGTTAAAGAAATTGTCAATGTGTGCAGTGCACCACACTCTGTGCCTGACATGCCAGCTGAAGGAAGCAGTCTTGATAAGGAGGAAGGAATGCAGCCCAGTGCTCCCAACACAAAGGAACACATGCAAAGGAGAACTGGTCCCGTCTCCTTGCATCATGGAACAGCACCCCCGGCACATTCGGACTGGGGCATACAGTTGTCCCAGGCAACAATGAAAAAGTGTACCACAGTTGCAAATAGAAATTTACTCCTTTTTGTGACAGACTATTTGAGTACGATCCGAGGGGGAGGTTTTTGATAAAATGTGATGCAAATTGTGCATTTTAAAGAATATGTGTACGGTACGACTGGTCAAAACTGATAGCCGCATGGTGAAGCAACATATCAATCTGGCCCAAATGGACCAAAAAATTAGCCCACTTTGACCCAAAAAACGGGCCCACACTAGCATTTTGTGTTTTTGGTTCGGGCACTGCACTATAGACGAGTCAGAGCCTGACCCCGGGATTTGCGTAGAGCCGGGACAGTGCAGAGCACGGCCCGAGTTACCGAAGAGGGTACAGCTAGACAGAGTGGATAGTGAGCAGACCAAACCGAAGCCGCAATAGCAGGAGCGGAGAAGCGGTCAGGGAGCAAGCAAGGCTGGTGCAGGCAATAGGTCGAGATGCAATTTGATAACCGATTATGGGAAGTAGGGATAACCACAACAGAATAACAGGGAGCCAGCAAGGCAAGGAAAGGAGGAGGAGCAGGACTCCATAGAACAGGAGACAGTGAACTGGGAACGGAGCGAGCACAAAAAGCGTTGAGATGTGCCAGGCTCAGTTTTTCCCTCTCTTATTTAGGAAGTAGGCCGAAATCAGCCTCGAGTGTTGCCCCAACAATTGAAGAACCAGACAGCTCAGCAGTCTCCCACACATGTCCATTGCAAGCAAGATTTGTGGCGCCCCTTGGAACAGACAGTTGGGGAGGGGCTGTAGCGGAGGGAGGGCCTACCCTTCGGCGTTCAGTCCACCACCACTGGACATACCACGCCAACCACCAGGAAAGCAGTGGCAGCAGCCTGTGCTCTCATGCGGCGGGCGGCGTTATGGCCTATCACAGAAATATGCTCTCATACAATTCACATGCTTACAATTGCCAGCAGCACCCATGTACTGTAGCTTCAACTGTTGCAGAAGCACATGTCTACAGACGATAGGGAACCAGTTAAGTGCTTGCCTCAAGCATGGGTCTTGCATGCAAGTTGCAAGCTCGAATTCTATCTGGGGCCCTTCATCATTCCAAGGTCTATAAACTGAGCATCATGACATTGGTCAATAATGATTGAAGGCATCTGGGATGATCATTTCTTGTTAATGTCAAGTTGTTGTATCGCTTCTCACCTTTATTAAGAAAAGGGCATTCGTAATCTGTAATCATTTGTTACAGTTGATTGAAGTCACAGTTCTGCTGGTACTGCCAGCACAGAGCTGCATTCCATCGGCATTCCCTCTGCCACTGACCAGCTTTTAAGATTCCTTTCCTCCGAACTGTCTGTGACACTTCACAGCCAATGGTGGATGAGGAGACGTTTCTGTTAGTAAGTGTATTCACTGAACTGCTGAGGTTGAATACTGATCTGCAGATTACCTCTTCTTCTAATCCATTATAATAGGGCTCATTATAACATTGCCGGTATCCTGGCGGTAAAACCATCAGGAAACCGGCAAATGGCAATACTGTTTCCGGCACTCGGTCTGGCAGAATTACCGCCAGATTATGAGCAGTAGTTGTAAATCCTCATTTCATGGAGTCCCATTGGATAGCATGGGGAATTTTGCTGGTATTACTGCAGCGGCAATCCCGGTGCTGATAATATCAGGGATTTTTGACAGTAAGGTGCCTGACTTACCTCCTTCTCTTAGCTGGAGGTAAATCAGGTGCCCAACCGGCCAGTGCGGAAACATGCTGGTGTACGTTAATACTGGCATGTTAGTTCCGTACCGGCCAACGCATAATGAGCCCAATGGGTTTAATAGCATTTATTGAAATCTTAGAATATTTGTTTGCAAAACATTTCATACTGTGATTTTGTCACATTTAAGAGTCCATATGTATTTTACATTTGCAAGGATTTAAGACCTTACATAAGAAAGGACCATCTTAGAATCTTGTGGCGTAATAAAGGAACTCCCCTGTGAAGTTGAATTCCATCACAAGGTACAGTGGGGGTGACTTTATCCCATATATTCCTATTGAGACAGTGTGGCTTGACACCAGCCTTTAGATCTGTACAGGAAGGTCAGGCAGGTCATGGGTCAGATGGGTTCACTCCCTCCAGACATACAGCCTAAAGCACGGAGCGTTGCGAGCTTTCTTGATCTGCCTTAATATAGTTGCCCAGCAGTGTGATCCTGTTTTTTTAACACCAAGATAATAGCTCTCATAATTAAATCTGATCTCTTGTAATTTCTTTCTCCAAGTAACACGATTAAGAATCACAGGTTTCTAGGAATGTACTGAGTTCCCAAAGCCTTGTTCTCACAAGATCCGAAAATAGCAGAGGATAAGAAGAGTGTGTCTTGTTGGGACTGCATGTTAAAATGTCACTCTGACCTGAGATGTGAGTGTAATCCACAAACAGTGTTTACTCCAACTCACAAGTAACACAAGTAGTCTTTCGATTAAAATCAGCGTTGCCCTCGTTGTCTTCGGTGCTTGCTATTTGGGTTAGTAAAATAAATAGTATACATAATGTAAGCTTTTTCTTTAACAGAAAAGATTGTATGACAGGCCTGATTGTCTAGCAATTAAGAAAATGTACGCCCCGGGAGAAGAACACAACACATTGCTTATTTATAGAAAAACTGTATGTCCTGGCTGAGCAAATAACACGTTTGTTGTGTACTGTGCAGGAAGACAGTTTGTGAAGTGACTTTAGGAGAGACATGGAGGCAGAAAAGCCAGGTTGATCCTGAGATCTGTACGGAGAAAAGAAAACACATAAACCGTCACATGAAATAAAGTGACAGACTACCAATGTCACAAAAATCCACCCCAACAGTGGCTAATTCTGCCAGAAATAACGTCCTCCCTGGTCGGACCAGCCACTACTATGAAACAAATAGGGCGCCCCCAGCAGGTTTCACAAGTTAGTAGCTACAGAATTGATCACACAAGCAGAATCCACCTCAGATCCCAAGAAGCTTTAAATTGTTCATAATTTAGAAGAAAACCTACATCTGGTTCCTCTCACTAGCAAACAGATAATATTACAAAATCGTCAACGAGATCTCGGAGCTAGGATCCTTAAACCCCTCTCTCCCTAAGCAGGCAAGGAAATAGTTTGATCAAAGTTATGTGACATGCAAATAAAGCTTTGAAAACCCATAACACACTCGGCACAAAGCCAAACCTGAATAAGAAGAGAGAGGTACAATCTTCATCATAGGCTGTGCCTACTCCACTAAGAGGTTTTCTTTTTCTTTTTGACCTGCATCGCATCTTCTCAGCACCCAAGGAATCAGTATACACTTTCCAGATCCACAAGAAGCTCAACCACCCTCAGCAAAGCATCTTTAAACCCGCCCCCAACTTCGAAGGAATTGGGAAATATGCTAAAGTCAGAGTTCCACCACGTGGGCTTGGCAATCCAAGATGACAGCAGGTGCCTGATGCAATGCCATTGAAAAATGCTGCGTGAATCAGGCCCTAAATCTCAAACAAGATGGCGGCTCCTGCCTGCGAGTGACTGATAACATATCAGCTGTCATGTGCATCAGCCTCGCCACTGTCCCTCCCGAATCTACTCAGAGTAACTGGGAAATGAATGGCCTCCATGGAACAATGTCTACCAGCCTCCTTAAATAAAATATCGAATCCACCTATTTGGCAAACCTATTGCAGACCTGCACAATGCGCCCTTACTAGTGGTGAAGTTCTCAAATGACTCCAATCAACAAAAATCGCTCCGCTGTTGAAAAACCCGAATGCCAGTCCCATTAAGACCGAAATGTATCGTCTGATTTCTGGCATTGCATGCTTTGGGCAAAAACTGGACCAGCGAACACACCTTCTGAGCCCAACAAGGATGATTTCGCTGAAGTGGGGAACCGACGGGAGCGCCCAGAGACTCGGGGAAGGCAGACACAGCGACGCGGAAGAAAGAACTAATCGTAAATTCGTGGTTTGGTGAACACAGGTAACTGCCGCAATGTATCGTGATGTCATGTAGTGTGTTGTCCGAACATGGTAAAAATATCTGTATTTGCAAGTAAAGTATAGCATATGTCAGAAGCAAAAGGAGGGAAAGAACCCTGCCTAACTGATTTGATAATCTAAAGAAATGTAACAGACGCGCTTGGCCACCGCAGTTCATGAACAGCGCATCCTTGCTCCGTACTGACTTAAGAGTATATGAAACTGCAAGATTGGTCAGAGGAGTGTAAAACCGGGTAGGGACAAGAATGAATGTGATCTGTATATGTGCAGAAGAAACAAGTAAATGAAAGAACCTGTGATTATCTTGTCTCAACCCGACCCTTGTTCTTGTTACTTGAAACCGTCAGTGTGCTACGTAAGTTGTGGCCCTGCTTTATATTTCACACTCTCCTCTATTCTAGCATGGGAGCTGTAATAGGCTGTATTTCTACCAATTATGGATCTTGTCTTCGATCCTCACCTACCCATTTCATTGGAGAACTGACCACCGCTCTGCATGATGGGTAGAATACTGGGGAAAATAAACTGCAGAACAGCAGTTATCCGAATGTGACCGACACCTGCGGGTGTCTCTGAAATGTCTGTACTGGGAGAGGAATGGAGGGCGCAGGCGACACCTGTGCCACCCACTAGACAGGGCAGAGTGGTTAAGTTCATGAGTTTTACCCACACCACCAGCCACGGAACGGGATGGTATTAAGTGAAAAGGTCTTTTTCATTTTCGTGAAAATGAAAAAGACCGACTTAGAGAGACCCCCTTGAGCGATCTTTCAAAATCTGGGCGTGTTTGTGGTGGGGAGAGGCCTGGGGAGAAGGAGCGTGTCTGCGTGTATTATGTGTGTATGTGCTTGTGGGCAATTGTATGTGAGGTGGGGGCTTGGGAAAAGGTGTGTGTGTGAGAGTGAGGCGGGGTGCTGTGGGTCAGAGGTTGAAGGAGGTTTGGGGGTAAAATCCCTGATTTCAAGGTGGGGATGAATTGATGTATTTCGAATATTATAGGCTGCACTAAAATCGGCTGAAACAAATCATCCTTTTTGGTGCTGCCTACCAAATTCGATGTAATCACATAGAACCAACTGGATGACGTCCCAGCGTAGAACGAGTTAGGAACAGAACTGCATCAGAAATAAGCCATATCTTGTCTTACACCCTTATGAGAATTAGCTCAGGGCAATCTATATAAGTGCCACTTCCTCCTAAAGGAAGCCCAGCACACTTCATGTTTAGTCGCCAAAAACATGTATGTTTCTGGAACAATGGCATGAATATACGCAGACTGAGTCACCTAGACATTTCCCGCAGGAAGGCATATTTTGATTGAATGATTGATATTTTAATTATATCGAGCTCGTACAAAAGTTTTTCAGATCGCGAGACCTGGATAGGTTCACAAACTGAAGAGCAGCCTTGGAACAAAAAAGGGTTGAATGTGCACCAACACCAATGGGACAGCTGCCTCTATTGGTATACCAAAGCTTCTGAGAGACAGACTGAATCGAAGACCCAGGCAATAACAGACTCCAAAATAAACCTCCAGGAGCAATTAAAATCTATGAAGAACAAATGCCCGCACCTAAAGGTTCCAACCCACAAGACTGGGTGCAAACAATTATATCCCGTCCCCAAGGGGAACTCTTGCTGAAAGAAAGCCCATAGGATATATTGGACACTTAAAATCTAGCCATACTAAACAGCCCACCCCATCAGAAATCCAGTAGCCCAGGGCCTCCCACCCACCTACTTAACTCATTCCAAGCGCAGGGCAGTTATGGAAGGGCGTCCACCCTTGAAATCAGAGGGAACATTTCAAAGCTATTTGCCCTATCCTCAGACACATTTGAAGGGTTCCCAGGCTCAACAATAAATTCCAGATCTGGAGTAGTCCCACTCAGACAACTTCCAGGAGGAGAAGGTACCATAGTCACTGTACATGCCCCTTGGAGCACTACCAATCTATTTAGAATGGTCGAGAGATTTCCCAAGATTCGAGCAGACCTTGTCAAGTTCTTGGAAGAGCTCCATATGATACTAGATTGCTATCACAGTGTTTGTGTTGATCTAAAACCAGCTGGTGTGTGTGTTATCCCTCGACAAGTTCACATTACCGAAGGATTTCACAAATTGTCCAGCCGAAGAAACAGTGGCAAACAGAGAGTTAAAGGCTTTCACTGATAGACTGGTATGCACTATTCTCGAAATCTGTCCCAGTAAAATTGATTGGGTCAAGGTTACCTTGTGCAAGAAGATGAAGGGAGAACACGCTGCAGAGTAATGTGAGCATCTAAAGCGATGGTTTTAATAACATTCAGGGATTGTGGATGCCTAAACTACTGCACCACAGGCAGTCGTGGGACAGTTCATAAAGGGGTTGCAACCCAAGATAGCAGAAGGGATAAATGCTGTGATGATTGGATGGGAAGGAAAGGGATAGGTTGAAGTTTTGAAATGAAAGAGTCCAAGCTTATGGCAGTAAAGATACAGGGTCCGATTCATGGAATAGTGCACAGAGATCCCACAATGGCTGTCTGCCAAGAACGACTCTGCGCCAGCGTGCGTGCAGAGGTTTTTCTGTGTGCTGTGCGTTTTCACAGAATTGTTCGCGCAAAGTAACCGAATATGCAAGTCACAGACAGAACACCCCTGACACCCGCCCAAACAAAGCAAAAACAGCCAGGAATCACTTCCTTTGCATGCTCCCCGGGTGTGAATACATGCATCTTTAAAACAGTGTGTGGGGTCCCCCGTAAACAGGCCTGCATCTCGGCGACCCTGCACGTGGTCCCCATAACTGTTACCGGCACCCCGACAACATGTATACAATTTATCGTAACTCAGGTAAAACTCTGAAAATGTGTGTGTGAACCCCCGTAAATCATTCATGCACCCTTCTACACTGCGTACGCGCACCCCTAAATTAGCTCAGACCCTTGGCTGGATACACAAACACCTAAATCGGACACCCGATCTTACCTCTGTGCAGTGAATCCTATGCTCAAGTGTCTTTACACCTGCCTTCGGGTGGCAGATAGAATGAGGGCTTTACATTGCCATTTCCCTGGCAAGAGTTTGCACGGTTGGATCCATGGATATTTTCACATTTTCACTTGTTCTTCCTCAATTCATGAGTTTTGCCCCCTTCCGTACCCTCTGCGCAAGCCACGCCCATGCTCTGCATGGTGTCTCGCAGAAGGCACTCGGCCTCTGGCAGTGCCATGCCTGCGCAAAGTCCCTGCAAAGTAAGAAAAAGTGCCACGCAGTCGATTCCATGAATCGACAAATGGGATTTTGCACACAGTTTGGTGCTCAAAGTCACTATTTACCTCACAAATAAATTCCATGAATAAGGCCCACAGTCTACAACCCTCACAGAGAAGGGGAGGGCTCTGAGGTCAGTGGCAGGCTGGGGTGGGGACATGGGCCATCCCAGGCAGGGCTGACAGGACAAGCTACTGAGGGATATTACCCAACTACAAAGTATGACCAATGCAATTATTGCAAACAGACCGGACACTGGAGGCTGAGTGCCCTAACCAACCTCAGTATAATGGTCGTGATGGGGAGACGGCCATCCCAGGAGGGGCGTCTTGAGGTCTCTCCATCACTTACTGCTTAAGCCTGATATATGGGCTTGCCAAGAGACCCCTGAGCTTGTTGCACCACTCATAGCAATTGATCCCAAGACCCCTTATGTTGAATGTCATGTGGCTGGCCAAAAGCTTTCCTGTCTAGTAGATACTGCAGCAATCCAATACATGCTGAGAGCATGCGACTTCCCCAAACATTCCACTCTGAAGAAGTGATAGATGCCGTTGCCCTCACCCTCTGTCTAACCCTTTGATTGTCTTGATTGGCGCCATTTCAAAACAGCATGCATTCTTTCCAAGCACATGTTCTTCAGTGAATCTGTTTGGGTTAGATGTGTTATGTAAATTGAGCTGCACTATTTATTGCTCCCTAAGGGTGTGTATTTAGTAGTAGTAGAAAAGTTTATTTCGGGAATACAAAACATGGTAAACTGGCGGTCCTCTTCTCACCCTATCACGCATCTGGCATCTATGAACAATCCTGAGAGACTGTGGGATATATTGACCCACTCAACAGCATTTCCGCACATCACCAAGCTGCATTTGTGCAAGAAACAGCAACCTGGCTCTGCTGTCTCCTGTGCGTACCAGGACCTCAAAACTGCGTTTTGGCAGCAACAAAAAGATGGCTGCACCATCCTGCCAAGCCTACTTCAGGCAGGATGCAACAAGGGGACACACTGAAAGAGCGTGCCAGTGTGTTCTGAAATCTATAAATGGAATAAAGTGAAAAGGCAGCACTGCTTTGCAGGAAAACCAAAACTACTGTGATTAAAAAGGCCATGCCATGCCGAGGATAGTTCATTGTGCCTCAGCAAAACCAGGCATAATTCCTGAATGACAGGCCCAGTCAAACAAACTCTGAGAGAAATCAACCAGGAACTTTACTTTTACTCGCATGGGAACATGTGTTTGTTTCTTTACAAAAGTATCCAAAGCAGCAGTTCAAAGAGAATCTAACTCTCTGAGTCGGGTCAGTTTCAAAATATCTGTTCTTCAGACAGAACTCCTGATTTCAAGAAAATGACTATGGCTGCAAAGACAGTGTAGGAATCTGATGGAGCTGTCAAACCGAATTTAAAGAAAGAAATGCTAGCAGTTTTCACTACACATGTGGAAAAATTGGCTTTTGCAAAACTAAAGGGAAACAAAAATGGCCTGTTTAAAAATAAACTGTTGAATGAAAGCCTGCTTACTTAGGAATGTGAGGGGGTTTTGTAGCTGGTGAAAATACATACATAGCCTATTTTCTTTCACAGGTTTGTTTTAATTCAGGACCCATAATAAGAAAATAAAGGTTTTAAAACACATGGGCTGAATTTGCAAGCTCTCAAAAACCAGTTATTGCAGTTGTCATCCCTGAAACATCCCCCTGAGGAAGGGAGCCACACCATAAATGCTCAGCAGAGACTAATAACCCACTGATAATTACAGGGTGGGAAAGATTGTAGTCCAGAGAAACCCACTGACAATGGGACTCCCAGGGCAAGGAAGCTGGAAGTGTGAAGGGACAATAAAAAATCCAATCAAGATGAGAAACCCCCACCTGCTTTGAAGGAAATGACAGTTGGTTGCAGTTGAAGGAAGAAAAAAAATGATCTACTGACAATGGACTGCCTTTTGTTTCCAAAGACTATTTCACAAATAAACTTTAAATACTTTTATCTCCACAGCAAGACTTTGGAAAAATGTAGAATATTTGCAGTGTAAAAGTGAATCTTTGGACTTTCTTTTAAGATTTGGTAGAAATCACTGACACCTTCAGGACAGAGATTGGAGAATATGGCGGATTACAAGAAAGCATCCATGTTGCAAATGCAAATTTTTGTACATACATCCCTGATGATCATCCACATCCTCGTATAAAGTTATGGAATTTTGTGTAATATGAATCCCATTGAAAAGCGCGAAAAACTGGTACAAGGGTGAAACAAGGTCTCACGGACTGGAGGATTGGACTGCAATGTGCTGCACAAAATATGTAATCTGTGTATATAATTTGCTAAGAGTTTGCAATTGTATAAATGTATTTTTGCAGCAAAATAGGATTTTAGTTAAAGTAACTGTGGGAGGTTTTTGGGCATTGTAAAGCTCACACCAGAAATCTGACGTTATTTTCCTGAAATCCAACCAACTGAGAGTGAGGCAAAGACTATCACCCTTGTCCAATGCTGTTGTTAGAGGCGTGTTTAGTTAAGCCTGCCGCAGTCATATACTTTGATGATGTCATTAGGCATTATAAATAACAGTCCCTGACTAGACACAGGGACACTCTGCCTGATTTTCCTGAGCCAGCGTCCTGGTCCTGTTTCATCCATCCAGACTACAGATCCCAAATACAAGGCCAAAGCATTGTTGACCCTACTCCAGGGCCCACTGCAAAACTTAAGCATTGCTGATCCTGCTCCAGCAAGGCCTAAATTCTGAAAACCCACTAAAATTCCCAAATGACCAAAGGGGAAAGCTGTGATGTTTTTGGGAAGCATCCTGATCCCACTAACTGTATCCAGAGGTACCTGTGCCATCCAGCTGATTTGTAGTATACAGTGACCAGAATTGCCAGTCCTGAAGTGCTACCCAGTGACCAGAACTGCCCAGCTGTTTACCAGGCGACCTGCCGTGTGGTGACCAGAACCCTTGACTGTCCAAAATCCAAAAACTAAAAAGTGGACTGTGAGTATCAATTGCCACCCCATCTGAACCCATACCCTATCTTGTCTTTGTCCTCATCCCACTCTATAAGTCATCCTATCCTTATCCCATTAACCTATAAAACTGTCAGAATCATTCTTGCAAACCTGCCCTTGATTTCTAGTGTTAGCACCACGTTTCTATTAATTTCTGTCTTGCGTAGATCCTAAGTCATTAGCGATATTGTGTTTAAATAAATTAATTTTCCCTTAAGAAAAGGGGTACACTGTGTGAAGGGTTACAACTGCAGCATAACTTTTAAGATTCACGGGTTGTGTTCCTCTTTTCGTAGCAATTAAATCTAGTTTAAATAAGATTTGCCTTTCAATTTTTAAAACTGATTACTCTTTTTACAGCTCTAATTTCCTAAAAACGAACCACACTCTACCTGCCCTATCTCACTCAATTTACCAGCTAGAAACCTAATTTCACTTCCATAGTGTACCTGTGATCTATAGCTACACCCCAACCAAAAACTGTTTGGGTAATTTGAGGCGTGAATCGCAGAATTTGCAAAGTTTCCAACATGTCATTTTGCTGCCATCTGTTCTAACCCTGCCACTCATTTTCGAATTGTATGCTTTTTGGTAATTCGTTCTTTGTGATTGTTAGTGTATTTGCATTGTGGCTTTAGTGAGGAATTATATTTGTTTCAAGGTTTTTAACACACATTCATTATTTAATTGTCAATTTCCGAGTGTCATTTATAACATTGAAAGGGGTTTAACATTTAACAGGGAAGGGCAGATTTGAATTCTGTTTCCTATTTGTCATTCCTGATTACCTGTTGCTTCTGTTTATCCACTCAGAATTGAGTATTTGTGGGTTGAGGGAACATTGCCGGGGGAAATTCTAACTTGGTTGCTATCTGTCCTAAATCAAAAAGTGCTCCTATTCTGCTGTGCTGTGTATATGTTCCACTAGAAAGTTAAACCAAGTGCATTGCTCACCTCCTCATTGTAATTATCACCCCATTGGCGATTGCTGCCCCATATCAAAAAGTGTATGATTTCTTTTGAATTTTAAAATAAATAAATAAATATTGTATTTTATCAACCCGCCTGGTTCATGGTCCATTGTGAACTGGGGTATTTGACAAGGGGGTGTGATATGACTGGTTTACCATCTCAATATTGAATCAAAATAAAGATAAGCATTTCAGTTGTGCGCTGCATACTAGGCCGAGACCAAGGTGTGTGTCGCCTGATTGAAATCCTTAACAAAACAGAGACAGGAGAAAATTTGGTGCCCAGGAGTTTTTCTTAGTTGTAGTTACAAGACACTCTCTGGAAAAAAAACACTCAGGAAACATTTTGTCTTCAACTTGCTTATTTAGGCTATTTGGATGATGCAACATCCTTATGCAAATGACTACTTTGGTCAGGGTATGCTTCTGAAAGGTCCTCCTAGTCAGAGAAAAAAACTCACTTTAATTTGATTGGGTGGCTTATCTGGTATACACCAAGCCCACAGTAGCATAGCTGGCATGCACATTTTCTCTGATGCACAAAACTGATAAGCTTATTTTAGACTTGTCTGGGCACATTTATGACAATCTGCAACTCCTGCCAAACACCTTAATTGTGTCTGCTTTTTCTGCCAAGTTCCAATTTTGACTAACAACCCCAATTATTTGACTGTAAGATGCTGCCAAAGACTCTCAGCCCCTGCAATCCTATGTATCAGCCTCTGCAATCTTATCGTCATGAGTCAGGGAACTATTATGTATTTAGTCATAATATATCTTTATATACTCATGGTGTGTATGTGATATTTAAAACACGCTTCATTTCCTGGGTCATCCTATCCCAAATGCGTAGTGCCCTGTGCACTTTTTACCTTAAATAAAGGAACTATAATCTTGGTTTCTGCAATAATAGAACCATTTGATTTGCCTATCATGTTCCAGTGTTCGATATTTAACCACTACAACCATTGTCTACCCTTCCCCATATTCAGAGTACTTATGCAACCATATCTCAGTCACACCCCTCAATGTAGTGCTTTAACTGAACATGGGAGGTATCATAAAAGACACTTCTAAAGAATCAACAGTGTCTTCAACCATATTGTATTCTCCTAATCTAAGATAAATATGTATCTCTTTTCTGTCAAAAGACCATCACATATGTTTCACCATCTTTTAATCTTTGTATGTACGTACCACCAAACAATAACTTTGTTTTTCTCCTGTCTGGTTCCCGCCACTATTACCCAATTAAATATAAAAATAACATGCACAACAAGCGATTTTAGCCACCATGACAATCGGGAGAGATCATTTGATTTAGGACATTTGCTCATTCCTTGAGGGAACCCATCAGCCCATTTTCTACTGTTCCTTCCAGGTGCAACATTTTACCATTCATATACATTTTCTTATTCATCCCACCCCAGAACACTTCCTTGGCCCCTGCCCTCTCTCCATGCACATTCAGTTCAGTCTTCATCCTATTCATCTTCCATCTGCACATCTTCCACTGATTCTTTATTCTCTTTATTCCAAGTCCAAGGACGTTCTCAATTCAGTCCATACTTTATGTTTATTTGTCCTTTGGGCCGCTTTTCAGCAAGTTCAAGGGCCCCTTAAATCACAGGCCAGTCTTTTTGGATTCACTGTTTTGTGACCACAGAGGACTTGAACTCTCAATCTTCTGATTCGTATAAGATAGTCAGTTGGGGGCATTAGATTGTTTCTAGGGAACACAAGGATGGGGGAGTTTCATAAAGAAAAAATCTTCAATTTTAGTTGCAACTGGGCATCTCGCTGGGCAACCAATCTACTTCACCACTGTTGCTTTTAATTGCTCATTGTTATGTTATATTAATTAGTTTAAACACAACACACACTTTTATACTTTGCACACTATAATCCCTTGCATGTGTGTACTTTTATTTTATTCCCCTATGTAAATGTTTTCCTCCACTGTCTTAATTGATGTATTGTGTTCTTGTCATGATCCCTACCCCCAACCCTAATAGGCAAGTCAGCCTACCCTTTGGACTCAGGTTAGGGTCTCCTATTGTGGCCCCAAAGGCCTTGCCATCTCACCAAAGACTCTCCTGGAGTCAGCCCTACCGCCTCTGGCGTAAAGGCTCATGCTCCATGTGAAGGCAACATGGAGGCCTGGACTATGTAATGGGCTTGGCCCAACATGGGGGCTTCCACATAGCTCAGTTCCAAGAACTGAGCTATGCGGTCTGGTGTTTTGGGTGTGTTTGGCCTTTGGATAACTGAGGCTATATGAGCCATGCCCGAACATAGGAATACGCTTCGTGTTACTCTGCGGTTAGCAGCGTGACGCTCACCGTGTTCAGCTCGAGCTCCTGAATTCCTTACCTGCCTTCCTGGAGCCGCGTACCTGAAAGAACAAGAAGAAAATCTTTAATGCGACACTTACCTGTGAGTAGTATGCTGTTTGCAATCCATCACTCACTCGGTCTAATGAACACAGCATCTCGGCACCGCATCCATTTCCAGAACGCCGCAACCTGGAAAGAAGGGAACGAAAACAACATTAGTAAGCATTTCCATATTTCAATTCAGAAAGCAGCAAGAACCATCAGACGCTTACCTGAAATCGAGCCGCTCTTGTTCAGCACCCGTCCCGGAACCGCACAATGATCTACAAAAGAGTGGAAACACAGGTTAACACATAAAAGTCAAGAAAGCGCTGCGCATCGCGCATTTACTCACCGCTTAGTGCTCTCTCAGTCAGCCTCCATTCCGGGACATTACAGTGGCCTACAAGAAAGAAGGGAAACACAGGTCAGCACAATAAAAGACGAATAGTGCTGCGCATCGCACATTTACTCACCGCCTCATGCTCTATCCCAATCAGCATGACAATAACCTCTTCCTGCACCTAGGAGAAGAAACAGAGACATTATCAAGGGACAGGAGAAAGAGAGAAGGACAGATTATCAAGACTGTAAAGACAGCGCACTTACCTTAACGAACTGGAGTTGCAGCAGGTCTGGACTCGAACAGGGCCCCCGGCAGGGAAGCAACTAGGTTGTGACGCGCCCACACCAGCAACGCGCCCCTGCACCAAGAAGCAGGACGGAGAGCGCATCTTACAAAAAAGCAAGGTGAGGAGAAGGCTCAGGGGAAGTTTGGTCCTCAGGGAGGTGGGAGCCAAGCAACAAGAGACAATAGGGTTTTAAATCCGATATTCCTGTTTTGCAGGCCCAATCCTCGGCTGAACAAATTCCAAGGGAGTGGTCCGAGAGTGCGAGTGGTCCAAACAGGGCTGAGTGGCATCCCCGTGGATATCAGGTGAGTGTTACAGTCCTCTTTTTGTTACCCAATCTGGGAATCTGATGCACACTCTTCTACTTGACTTTGCCAGTTGGTCTACTTACCACTCTTACATGAAGCATTATAGTGTGTATGCCTCCTATTTCGTCTTGAGCCTGAAAATTGAAGGTACCCCTATCTCTCTTCTATTTATAGTCTCCAGAAAATCCAGCTTCTCTTATATTTTGTTCAGCAAGACATTATGTTCCTAACTGGTATTTCTAATTTAAAGCAACAGCAACCTATATGTGTGTGTGTGTGTTCTCATTGAAGTATTGAATTCCTTCTCTGACTACCTAAATGTGTTGTAGGTGAATTGCGCCTGTGATCCATTGATTACCTGTACACCCACATGATTGTGTATGTGAGTGCATATCTGCGTGTATGTGTGTGTGTGTGTGTGTGTGTGTATGTGTGTGCATATGTGTGTGTGTGTGTGTGTGCATGAGAGGAAGCGAGAGAGGGCTTGGGCAAGAAAGAAACTGCAGAGAGTGGAGGGTGTGCTAGATTGGTGTATGATAGGCCTGGTAGAGAGCATGCTCGATTGGTGTATGATATGCCTGTAGAGAGTGTGCTAGAGTGGTGCATGATGCGCATGGTCGAGAGCATGCTAGATTGTTGTATGAGACGCCTGGTAGAGAGCGTGCTAGATTGGTGTATGATATGCATGGTAGAGAGCGTGCTAGATTGGTATATGATACACCTGGTACTGAAAGTATCTTCTTATTTCTGATCTAGCGGCCCTCTGGGACTCCAACATCAAAGTTCTATGCAACTCAGTCCTAAATATCTTCACTTTAGTTTTCAGGATTAAAAGCTGGCAAGTGTGGTTTGCATTCTCAACACTGAACTCCCATATTAATGCAAGAAACCTGGGTCTGAAAGCTTTCCCCTGTCTAAGTGAAGACAGTGACATATGGGGATGTTTTCAGGGGCTGCTAAATCTAATATCAGCAATACATTGATGAGTCTGGGCAGGGTTCCATTGGGGCTTTCTTTTTTGCTTTGCTCTGGACCATCTATATGAAAATACCATGTTTACTCAAGTGAATTGATTGATTTGGTATAAATAACACACATCCTTAAATCATCAAAGGAATGTATGCATTTTGTGAGCATCAGCTGTTATGTTATAAGGGTTTGTAAACGCATGTTCAAGATGCATGTGCGGGGCTTGGGATTTTTCTAACAGAGCAAACCTAGCATTGAAGCAACAGTGCTCTCTACAAGGGGCCAAAGTAATAGGGTATGCAATATGGATACATTTAGATGGTTTGCTTTTTAAGTGTACACTTTGAACGACACAGAGAGAAGGATGCTCAGTGTTACAAGCAGGAGATACAAGGTGAGATAGGGGGTGAAAGGCAGAGTGTTAAGAGGCCACATGATTATGTTGCCGTGGGTGCTATGTGATGGGTGCTCATGACAACTTTCCTTTCCTTGTCTCTGAATGTCTAGTGGATAACACCCACATCCCCAGAAAGACTCAGACGTTCTCCTTTGGTGGGTGTGCTTAGCCGGGCTCCAAAAAAGCCACTTGTTGAGTTCTGGCACAGTATCTGGTCTCTCAGCAAAGCAGTGAGTCTGGACCTTCTTTCAAAGCTCACTGTGAGTGTCAATCATTGATGGTCATTCAGCAGCAATTGCAGGGGGCTGGGAGACTATGTTGGCCATGCTCGTTCTAGTGTTCTATCTACCCAGAGGTCTGACGTTGAATCCAATATGGCACTGCTATGACCACAGTGATGGGAGTCCTCAGGCTGAGGGTGGGGAGGCAGTGGATGTGGTGCAAGACCTGATGGAAAAGAAGTGGACATGGCAGTCTGCAGGTGTGAACACTAATGTACTGCTGTTTAATCACCCTCTCCATGATCACAGAGGACTGGGGTTCTCTGCTCTTTGCTACAACTAGTTCTGACTGTGAAATACAAAGGTATATTCCCTTGAAGTCCGAATAATAAGTTTCCCTCAGATCCCAATAGAGAAGTTTGACAATCATTGAGGGGCTCCAATTTGTGTGTTCTGAACCTTCATGTGTTGCCCGGAGGAGAGTCGTTTCAAAAACATGCCAGGGCATTCTTTAAGGAGAGTATTCGGAGGAGATGGTGGCTTTATGCAAAGGTCTTCACCTGCTCATACGTGGGTCTGATTATCGTAGTTCTACCAAAGGTACTGTAGTAATCCAGTTTGGGCATCCAAAAGAGAGGTAGGTTGTTTTGAGGCCTTTTGTATGCAAGTGGGAGACTCTCTTTCTGGTTTGGAAAAATGACCCACAACATACAAAAGGTCGGGGAACTCACTAGGATAATGAGAGGAATTCAAAAGCTGGATAACCCTATGCATGACGTAAGGAGGGGAAAACCAATCCAAATGCGAGAAGAACAACTTAAAAGTAACTAAACAAAAAAGCATTTTCTCAAAGAGTTCCAAGTAATCATCCTTTCCTGGTTTTAGTGGGATGTCTGCGTCCAATACACTGCCCTTTGTCTTGGGGTGCAGGTTTTCGCGGTTCCTGAACACACTGATGAAGTCTCTAAAATAGAGCTTTCGACAACACAGCTTTGGCAAATTCTCAAGTTTCACTCTAGTAGTTTATGCCAAAGGTGGATGTTCTTCACAAGGAGTGAATGGGCATACCTAGATAGGTATCTGCTGCCTGACCCCCTTCCGGCTCTAGTGTCTTTATGCCCGGAACACTCCCCCTGCTCACTATGCCTACGGTAGCCTTCCTGCCCCTTGGTCAGGTTGCACTGTCTCGTTCACCCACCTCTATAATCTGCCATAAAGTTACCTTATTCGAGGGAAATTCCCTGATCGTATCTGCTAGTTGAGGGTACCTGTTCTCCCTCTGCTTCATGAATTGCAGCTCTATCCCCCACTCTAGACAGATTTTGCACCTCTAACCTCTTTCTCTCCAGATGAGGACACTGCTCACTCCTTTCACCCTCCTTAATATCATTCGCTCGATTATCTGCTCTTCACTGTCTCGCTCCACAGATGTTAACTTTTATTCTCCAATAACTCCCCTCCAGATGATACCTTTCTTCCTCCAATACAATTTTCCCCCGAGCACACACCCCTTCCTTCAGTGCAACGTTCCCTTAATGAAAACCTTCCTCCACCAAGATAACCCCCTCCTGACGACAGCCTTTTTCCTCCAATTGAACACCCCCAAAACACTTTCCAATTGGTAAACCTCTTGCATACCAATTCTCTGCAAACATCTTCCTCAAGCTAGTTTTCGAACATCTCACACTCATGGACTGAGCAGGCTTGCATTTATAGTATAGTCCTCCAAGTGGGGGAAGTCTGGAGATATGGACTGCACTTGTGTAATGTGTGTGTGGTTGGTCTGTGATTGGGCCATGTGGCTATGGCCATGTGGGATGCTAGGGACCTGGCATATGGTTATATCCAGGCTACTGCCATCTTGGTTTTCAGAACTACCATGGACAAGTAGCTAGCCTTCTTTCAATCCCTTGTGAGCTCTGCTGGTGTTCCCTGCTTTAAACTGGGTCACTCTGTCTACTCAGCATATGATCCTGAATTCAGAGAAGACCTTGGAAAGCCAGGGGAGCTGTTTAGTGTCAATGAAATGGTTTAAATATTGGGAAACAGTAACTATTTTTGCACTGTGGAATGACTGGAAGCTGGAGAACAATAAGCATTTGTTTTGAAGTTCCCACCAGAAGCATGTGTACACTTAATTTCACCAATCTTGGTTGGTGGATAACTGTTTGTATCTGCAAGGCTCCCACGGGTTTAGCTGATGAGGTTATCTTTACAGAAAGATTTCCCCAGTAACTATGCTGAATGGAAAAAGAAATATTGAAACACTTGCCATTGAACTCAAGGTAGCAAAGCTCTTTTTCCTTAAATGGAATGATATTCATGCCTACTCTTCCTTTTTGGGACTGTCCCAAGGTTAAAATAACTCCGCCTGAGTACAGCTGATGTTGTTTTTCGTAAGTCTTGCCTTCACAAGCTTGTCTTTGACCCCCTTAAAGTGCTTACCTTTGATGGGTATTTGTGCATGAGTGCTCATGTGCACTCATTCACAAATACCAATCAAAGGAAAGCTGGCTCAGTGTGGGTGCCTTAATGTGAAGGTGGTCTGAGTATCCCCTTTTAACCTCCTCATGGTTCAGTGTCCACTGACTTGGGTAGCCTCTGGCCCCTTTAACCACCTTACTGTCAGTCCCCAAATTTAGGCAGGGGATTTTATCACAGTCTGAAAGAACTGAAGGGATTGATATAACCATCTGGTATCATGGAGTGTTTCTTGAAGGAAAGATCTACATGAATCGTGAGTCTGAACTAGCCCAGGTCTTCTTGGAGAGTTTGGGGGACATGGATGTTCCATCATGTTAAGATGTCTAGATTTTGTTCTTCAGGGAGAGAGAGATGCCATTGTTCTTTTCCTGTGTGATGTTTTTGGAACAACAGTGGATAGGTAAAGCAGGTAGAGCTGTTACAATACATGTGTTTGCTCTCTGTATGCTGCTCAAGCTGTATTTGTTGATGTACTTTGCTTCATATTTTATTTATTTATTTACAGTGTGTTAACAGTTTAAAATTAAACTTTCCACACTATATCATAAACAAGCAAAAAAAGAGTAAATACAAACAATCCATAATCACAACTAAAGATTAATTACCACAAATCGACATACATATATCTTTTAACTAGCACAATTTAAACGTAAAATTTTAAACAATGATGATGATGAACTTGAAATTTAAAATACATTATAACACGGTTATCACCCAATGCTCTTCATGTCTAACACTACTCTAGCTTTGGCAATTCTTTCAAAATACTGTCCCACATTTCTATCAAGGCAATAACCAATGACACTTGCCTAGCTCTCAAACAGCGTTCACAAAATCCATCTGCATTGATAAAGGGCAATGCATGAACAAACGGACCCACCTATCTTTGTCTAACACAAGCTTATCTAGGACATTTAACAACACGTGCCTTATGGTTTGCTTAACTTGTGGAAGCTCCCATAATCTGCATCCCCTCTCATCTATGGGGATGCCCAGCCTGGGTCCGTAACTAGCAAGGCATGAAAGTAGATTAAAACCCAATAATAAAAATGCCCTTTTTATCTTTGGACATGGGAACTTTAACAGATAAGAATGGAGCTGACTGTAGAGGGGAGTGTAGCATACCAGGGAGTGTGTGGATTTCTTATTCAAGGCCAACTCATGGTTATGCATACTATCCCAGGTGCAGACCTCCCTTTTTATTTTAGTAATCAGCTGGTAATATGGAGCAGTCCAGTCGATTGTTTGCACCCTCTTACAGTTAATATTTAGCCATACATAGTTCTTATTTTAGTTAGCTAGGAGCATCAGTGCCAATATAGGATGGTCAAAGCATTTCTGTATCCTTATGTACAGGGTCACTGAAGAAAGGCAGCGGATCACCAATTTACAAATTGGAGTCTTTATTTAAAAGGGGAGCTCCCCAGAGCCATACACAGCACTGACTCTTAGTTTTCTCGCCAACTCCAACCGTCGCAGTGGTCATGCAGCTCTCGCTCCAAACATGGACATAGAGCGCGCGTGACTGCCGCGAGGAACCAAGTGATTCCTTACACATCTTTTCCCCATAACAGAACAAGTAAAACATCACTTATAGAGAACATTTAAAAGATACTCTAACTAATGAAAAAACAATTTATATATTGGAAAATTTGTCACATCAAAAAGAATTTAAAATCTCAATATTCTTATATCAACAAAATTTGATACGAAATGTCTCTTTGTCTTAGGTTAACAAATACTTCAAGTTTCATAATCTCTCATCCACACCGGCTTTGATCTAGACCTATGTGAACATTCTTCATTAGATCTTGTGCTTAGTCTTGTGCCTGTATTCATTTCTCCTCCATCGTCTATTTTTTTTTCATCTACCACTTCTCCTCCTTTCCCTTCCTTTTCTGTCTTATTATTATTCCCACTGACCATACTTTCTTTCACTTGCTCATCCACTCTACTCACATTCACATCACCCACTCTTGCCAATCTACCTTTAGACCAAACTTCTCCTCCTTCCAGAATGACAACATTACTCTTTACAGCACATATCTTCTTTGGTCCCAGGAACTTACTCTCTACACATTTGTTTACCAGTCTAGGATTTTTAACATACACCATCTCTCCAATCTTCCATTCTTGATCCTTCACCCTCATTCTGTCATCAAACACTTTCTTATTCCTTTCTTGACTCAACGTAATAAGTTTCATAATGCGATCCCGATCAACGTTTACCACTTTGGCCATTCCAAGCCATCCTGGACAAAGTCTTGTCCCAGGTTCTCTACCTTTCATGGATACAAATGGAGATACACCAGTTACAGAGTGTGGCGTAGTGACATAATTCCACGTTAACATCTTTAACATCTCCCTCCATGGTTGTCCCGATTTCATGGCCATCTGCAGACCCCCTTTTATGTACCTGTTGACCCTTTCAACAAGACCATTCTCCTTGGGATTATACAATGCAGTCCTTGTGTGTTTTATGCTATAGTTTGCCAGAAATTTTTTCATGGCCACAGATACAAATTGTACCCCATTGTCAGACACAATTTCAACCGGTACTCCTTCTTTAAGGAAAACTCTCTCCAAGAAATTAATCAACTCGTTAGCCTTGACCTCTTTCACCGCTTCCCATTCAAACCATTTCGAATGAAAGTCAACTAGAACAAATAGAAACTTCAAACCATCTCCCAGACCTGCTACTGGACCCATAATGTCCACCGCCAACTTACTCCAAGGTTGGTCTGGTATTACATTAGGTATTAGTGGGGCTTCCCTTACCACACTGCACTTATCACTAGTTTGGCGAATCATGCATTCCTTGACACACCTTTCGGCACACCTATCAATTCCCGGCCACCAATAATTTTGTCTCAACTTCCTTTTCATTGCAGCTTCTCCAGGATGTCCCTGATGAGCCAGCCTAACCAACACCGACCTGAGAGATTCTGGAGGAATAATGCACTTTCCTCTTCTTAATCAGTCTCCACACAAATTTATTTCATCTCTTATCTCCCACCATGTATTGAATTTACTGTCCAATTCTCCTTTAGCTGGCCACCCCCTCACTGTCCATACCTTAACTAGTTTTAGGTCCTCATCTGTGCTTTCTTCTCGTGTCCACTCTTCTTTACTAATGGCACCCTGTATTTCAGCCACTACAGATTCTTCCTCTTCCTCCCCACCCTCTACAATATTTGCATTCACTGGTAGTCTTGACAGACAATCTGCCACCACATTTCTCTTTCCCAGCAAATAACTTACCTCAAAATTAAAAGTTTGGAGTCCCAAACCCCACCTACTAATTCTTGGGGAACCCAACGCCCATCTTCCACTTTCGAAAAGTTGAACCATGGGCTTGTGTTCGGACCTGACTACAAACCTTCTTCCCCACAAAAAATACTTGAAGTGGTTTACTGCCCAATACATGGCCAAGGTTTCTCTCTCTATAACTGAATATTTGCACTCTGCACCTCTCAGCGTCCTAGACGCAAACGCAATAACTCTCTCCGTGTTGTTTTTGTCATACTGTACCAATGTTGCTCCCAGCCCAAGCATGCTCGCATCCACTACCAAAACAATCTTGTCTTTGGGATCGAATCTACCTATGGACGGTGCTTCACACACTGCTTGTTTGATACTCTCAAAAGCCTCCTCACATTCTGCTGTCCATTCAAATTTCGCACCCTTCTTGAGCAAATTTCTAATAGGAATGGACACTTTGGCAAAATCTTTCACGAACTTGTGATAATATTCAGCCAATCCTAAAAATGATTTAACTTGTTCTTTGTTCTCTGGCACCGGTGCCACCTTCACTGCCTCCACCAAATGTCTCTTGGGCCTTACCCCTTTTTCATCTATCTCATGTCCCAGATATTCTACCTTGTGCACTGCAATCTTACACTTGCTCCTTTTTACTGTCAACCCGCCTCCCCCAATCTCTTCAACACCTGTCTCAACACTTCCTCATGTTCTTCCGGGGAACTCGCATATATTAGCACATCATCTTGGAACACGATAATGTTCTTTACTCCGCCCAACACAGTCTCCATCACCCTTTGGAATACGCTTGCCGCTGAAGCGAGTCCAAACGGCATCCTGCAGTACTTAAAGGTTCCAAACACAGTGATGAATGCTGTTAAATGTTGACAATCTTCCTTCAGTGGAACTTGATGGTATGCCTGAGAAAGATCGATGACTGAAAATACCTTGGCATTGTTCAACACAGATAACTTGTCACCAATTATAGGTAGGGGATTCCTATCTATCAAAATATTTCTGTTCAAGTCCCGCAGGTCTACACACAGTCTGATGTCTCCATTAGCCTTTGCTGCCACTACCACCGGCGACAGCCATTCAGAACTCTCACTTCTTTCAATTATTCCTCTTTGAAGTAGGGATTCCACTTCCACTTTTAGCTTTTCATTTAATTCATGAGGTACAGGCCTCACCTTGTGCACTTTTGGACTGGCTCCTGCCTTTAGTCGAATTTGGTGCTCAAATCCCTTTAACACTCCCAATTCATCTTGAAATACTTTGGGATAGTCTTTCTCCCACTTATCCTTCACTTCCGCCACGTCAGTAGGTCTTTCTGCATTTGCTTGAATTCTGATTCCCAACTTCCATTGTTCACCCCATCCCAGGAGTGATGAGCCCTCTTGAGTGACGTAAATCTCAGATTCACAGCTTCTCCCTTTGTACTTTATGGAAGCCTGGAACATCCCTACAACTTCAATTCTCACATTCCCATACGCATAGGGTTCAATATTGTGTTCCTTCAACTGCCTTACATCTCCTTGCATGCAACTCAAAAATGTTGCTTTCGACATCAAAGTCCACGGTGAACAACTGTCTACCTTCATTGTTACTACTCTCCCATTGATCATGAACACATCTGTTGGTGCTCCACCTTTGTTAGATATTTCCGATACTTCCAGTACATGCTTTGCCTGGCTACTCATGCCCGTTGCATGATCTTCTTCTTGTTCCTGCATTCTTCCTCCTGCCTCAATGTTTTGCACCACTCCAGATTCGCGGCAAACTCTCGCAAAATGACCCTTTTTCTTGCATTTTAAGCAGGAGATGTTCCTGGCTGGACAGAACATGCTTGTTGATATGTGGCGGTTACTCCCACACTTGTAGCACCTTATCTCCTTGTTTGGGACCCCCTTACGGAATCCTCTCACCGCGGCTACTTCTCCTTCCGATTTTTCTCCCTTCATAGTAGTCATGTACTTATGTGTCTGTTCCATGCTTCTTGCCGTATCTATAGCTACCTCTAGTGATGCATCCTTGGACAACAGCCTCTCTTGTATCTTTACATTATTTGTGCACCGAACCAATTGGTCCCTTATTAGAGAATCTGTGAGTAGTCCAAACTCGCATGTATGGCTAAGAGACCTCAAAGCTCCAATAAAGTTTTCCACTGGTTCCTGCGGATCTTGTATTCTTTGGAAAAACTTGTGTCTCTCAAAGGTTATATTTTTCTTAGCCTCAAAATGCGCTTCTAGCTTTCTTTCCGCCATGGAATATTGATCCACCTCCCCTTGACCCTGTGGGGAGGATCAGGCAAACCATCATACATACTCCTGCCTTCCGTTCCTAAATTGTGAAGTAAAATCGCTTCTTTTCTTGATGATGCAAATTTATCCCCTCCTATAGCGATGAGGTAAGTATCAAATAACTTCTTCCACCTATCCCATCTTATTGGTGGAGCCCCAGGTTCTGCCAGAAACGGTGGCGGTGGTGACATGCTTGCTGCAGCCATTTTTTGTTTATTATGCTGGTGTTATAGTCACGCCCAATAGCACCTGTGCACTGTCAATGTTCCCCCCAATGTTCCTCTTAGTCGTGGCGAGACTTCCCTTGTATTGTATCACATCCACTGTCTGTTTGTGTCACAGATGGCTATCTAATGTAGCCCAGTTCTCTGTTCCAATATTTTTTTTCTATCTAATGTAGCCCAGTTCTCTGTTCCAATATTTTTTTTCTACTATCTCCTCAGAAATCTCCTCTGAAAGCTTCCCTCCGTGGTTGCGCTTCGCCCTCCCACCCCATGCTCCTCACCTCTTTCAGTCGGATAAGAAACAGGGTGGGCGGCATCAACCTGGATCTGCTGTAGTTTCACCGCCGTTTAGAGGCGGAGGGAACGTCCCTCTGCAGAGCCGCCGAGACCGCCTCCCTGCAGCGCCACGCCTCCAGGCCGCCGCAGAGACAGTCCCTGTGCGGCCCCACACCTCTCCTTACGTTGTTGCGTGGATCCCCAACGCCTTCTCCCTGCAGCGCCACTTCTTCCGGCCGCTGCGGAGACAGTCTCTCTGCGGCCGCTCGCACTACACGACTCGCCTTGTCCTCTGTTTGTACCCGCCCCTAGAATCGCGGGCAGGCCTGGACGTCCCACTGAGGCTCTGTGACAAGCTCCCCTTCGTCCGATCCTCGTCGCCAATTGAAGAAAGGCAGCGGATCACCAATTTACAAATTGAAGTCTTTATTTAAAAGGGGAGCTCCCCAGAGCCATACACAGCACTGACTCTTAGTTTTCTTTCCAACTCCAACCGTCGCAGTGGTCACGCGGCTCTCGCTCCAAACATGGACATAGAGCGCGCTTGACTGCCGCGAGGAACCAAGTGATTCCTTACAGTCACCTCTCGTATCACAGCTAGAACATACAACGAGGGGATACCCAATCCCAGTCTAATGACTGGAGTAGTCACAGTGTTCACTAGACTGAGCACCTTCCTCCAAATAACTCTCTGTAATGTGTCCAGTTTATGCATTCACTCCTTACACTCCATACAGAACCATCAGAGCAGGATTCATGTGATAGAACTGCCAGCATGCCATGTTAAGTACCTGAGAGCCCCAGGTTTGCTCAACGCTTTGGTTGCAACGTTCTTCGAAAGAACGTGGTCACTGTGCCCATTGTGAACGAGTGTGCTCGAGTATATGTAAGAGTTACCCCATTCTAAATTAGAATCGCCCAATGGCCAGGAGTTAGAAATAGCAACTTTTCACCTGCCAAAGTACATCATCTTCATTTTGGACAAATTGGTGGTCAAATGATGCTCCACTGAAAATGCCCTTAAAGCATTAAGGTATCTCCTAAGAGGACTATGCCATCTGCATAATAGCCCGGCCATCTTAACTGCATCTCCACAAGTCTGGGTGGAAAATTATTAATTTCCCTGAGTCTATCTGGCAGATCGGCAATATAGAGTTTAAATAGGAGTGTTGCCAGAATACAACCTTGCTTCAACACCCAGTAATTTTCCTTGTGCAACATCCCTGGTTATTCAGCTTAATTGTAACCTTGGTGATATGATATGGCATTTATAACGTGCCTATACACAAGTGTTTCAAGGTGCGAAGAGGCATGAGAGTGGGAACAGAGGGAACACAGAGACAACGATCTTACTAGGCCAGATGACATTGAGATCGCGCAAGTGCAGGGGAATGGGGAAGGGGAAATGTGCGAGGGGGGAGGAGGCAGTGCAATACATGGGATCGACACTAAAATAAATAGAATAAATAAAAGCACTAATTAAAAAGTGCAGCCAGCAGGTGGCAAGTGCATGGGTAAGTACAGACATCAGGTGTCAAGTGCAGGTAGGGGACTGTAGGGATAGAGAAAATCGCCCCCAAGTGCGGGGGTTGCCAAGGGAACAGTGCCGGTGTGCAACTGGCACGGGAGGGGGCCTGAGATCAGAGGGTAACCAGGGGACCAGTGCAGTTTCAGTTTCAGCCAGGAGTTCAGGAGGGGAGAGGATGAGAGAAAGCAGAAACAAAGAGGAAGGTTTTGAGGTGCTTCTGGAACCAGATATGGTTCTTCTCAAGTTTCAAGGAGGCAGGGAGGCTGTTCTAGAGGGAGGCCCCAGCCGAAGAAAGAGATCTACCACCAACTCGTTGCTTGGTGAAGCGACTGACCCTGCGGGAGTTGGAGGCGGATGAGCGAAGAGCTCGAGAAGGAGGTTATTTAGGAAGAGAGAGTTTAAGGTATTGAGGCTCCAGGCCCCAGAAGGCCTTGTGGACAATGCAGAGTGTTTTCAACTTAACCCTCGCAGCCACTGGGAGCCAGTGCATAGATTTCAGGCCTGGAGAGATACGATCCCTGGGCTTGAGGCCTCAAGACTCGCAGTCCTGTTCTGGATGAGTTGCAGAGGGCTGAGAGTAGAAGCAGGCATATTTAGAAAGAGGCTGTTGCAGTAGTTCAGCCTAGAAAGAATCAGAGCTCTGGAGACAGTGAGCTTCTGGGGGAAGAAGAGGAAAGGAAGAATACCCCTGAGGAGGTGCAACTGGTAGTGTGATTTCTTAGAGACATCAGAGATGTGAGGAGAGAGTGAGAGTGTGGAGTCGAAGATGACCCCAAGGTTTTTAGGCTCACAGGTGGGAGTAGGAGAGGCCGGCCAGAGAGTGACAGTAAAGGAGGGAGCAGGTGTGCTTATGAGGAGAATCTTGGTCTTACTGGCATTAACGCAGAGATCATTGGCGGCACACCACTCCTGGATAGCAGACAGACAGTCAGAGATGAGAGAATGAGAAGAAGTGGCGGAAGGGAGCCTAAAAATGAGCTGAGTGTCATCCGCATAGCACTGAAAGTTGGGGCAGTGAGCGGCAATGCGGTGGGCAAGAAGTGCCAGGTATTGGTTGAACAGACAGGGAGAGATGTTAGACCTCCTGGGGAACACCACAGGTAGAGATAGAGATAGAGGAGAGGAAGGACCCGAGTTGGACCTGGGAGGGTCAATCAGAGAGGAAAGAGGTCAGCCAAGCAAAGGCCTGATCAGTGATACCCAGGTTATCACAGAGACGGTTGAGCAGGATGGCATGGTTGACTGCGTCAAAGGCAGAGGAGAGATCAAGTAAGGTGAGGACACAGGGGATGTTGGAATTGAGGTTGGAGAGCAGATCTTCACGGATGTTCAGGAGAACAGTTTCCGTTTCAGGCTTTATAAAGCTGGACTATCATATTGAGGATCCCCTTAGGGGCCGCCCACTGGTCAAATTTAGTCCACAGCAGTGCGCTATTAACTGAGACGAACATTGAGATTTAATCAGAATTTGCAAGATTATCTATCATTGTACAGTGCACTCTGTTAATTTATATCTTTGCAGCTAATTGCCAAAGCGGTTTTTTGTGGCCAGCGCAGGGTTTGCCTGTAGCTTGCAAATCTCACCTCTCAAGCTTGTTTTTCGCAGGTGATCAGTGCATCAAATGGGGCCCCACCTTTGGGATGCTCTATATTGGTTGTGCAGAAATACCCCCCAAACTTAGAAACCAACCCATATATCCAAGCTGAAAAATCTTTCACAGAGGGTAGGTCCAAACCACGTAAAGCTGCCAAACCCAAATAATTAATATTGCCTTATGAAGCTTCACATCAATCCATCGGACCCCGTTACCTCTAGTGCTGATCTTCACTTGACCAAGCTTTCCCATACTAGAAGACTGAAGCTCCAAAGATACCATCAGAGAAAGCAATGCGTGATCACTGTACATATTATGATCAATCCCCACGGAATCAACCCTATGGAAATCCTTCTAAGTAATACATAAGTAATCTAGCATGGATTTCCTTACCCCCTCCCCCATCTTCCAGGTGTGCATCCCTGGTATATCCGCAGGGGTGTGGCCATTCAACATACACATATTTTGCCCTGCCCTCCTTTCTGGCACAAGCAATATCTGTGTTCTGGATCGTTTTTTTTTTTTTACAAGGTGATGTTATACTGAGATGATGTAATATGGTCAAATATATCTCATAAGTGTTATTAAAAATAGTGCATATTAACAGGGATGTGTGTGCAAGTATGTAAGAAAATGAGGGTTATCTCTCTTCTCTTAAGTTATTTATGTTTTATTTTTTACAATTTCACAAATAAAGTTGGAAAATAATTAATTATTTTTTGTTTGCTGATTAATGTCAAACTGCTATCACATACAGCAAATCACTATCACTAAGCTATAATGGGCGCTCGTTCTCCACACTTCAAGGGGACCCTGAGCAACTGCTCACCACCATTTTGAAGAGACCACCACTGCACTCTGGTTGTAAACATCCAGTGGTCCAGAGAGTATGGTGAAAACCCAAAGGTCCAGAAGAGAACCATGCTGGACTCAGGCGGGCACCATGGCATTGCCCCCTCATCCAAACATTGTATACCAGGTCTTTAAGCACTAGTTCCACAGTGCCACAAGCTGATGATTGGCCATTCACAATGAATTTGTTACACAGGTGCTGCGGTGAACAATCACAAAGCCCAAACAATAGGTCCTTGTAGGTCCAGGCAAATAGCAATGTACTGACGATAATGATGTAAAAAAAAAGACCCTATGCCAGCAGTAATCTGGCAATTTGGAAGCAGGTGGTATGAGCAAAACAGACCAGTTTAAGAAGTTAGAAGCAGGGAGGGGCACAATTGGCAGGATGGAAAGAGGAAGTTCGAGGAAGGAAGTGGAGAGAGGAAAGAAGAGATCAGAGGCAGGGAAAGTTTGCTGATTTAGGATGAACAGAGGAGGCAGGAAAAGGTAGGAGGTGAAGAAGGGCAGAGGCGAGAGTGTAATGTCACAGTAAGGAAAAGGATGCAGATTTAGGAGTGATAGAAAGGATGTAGATTTAGGAGTGATAGAAAGGATGCAGATTTAGGAGTGATAGAAAGGATGTAGATTTAGGAGTGATAGAAAGGATGTAGATTTAGGAGTGATAGAAAGGATGTAGATTTAGTAGTGATAGAGAGGGTATGATGAGTAGAGATTTGGAGAGATGAGAGAAGAGAAGGTTAGAGGCAGGGAAAGTTTGCTGATTTAGGATAGACATAGGTGTTTGGAGGAGAAGAGGGGTATAACACTGGAAGCTAAAATAGGTCGATGTTCCTGGAGGAATAAATGAGGTTGGAGTAAAGAACTGGATGTAGGCAAGTCAATAACCAGAGGCAGAAAGAAAGAAACATGAGGGGCCGGGAGACATCTAGTAGAAAGGCCTAAAGAACCCAAAAAGTGGTCAAGCCAAGTTCGCACTAGAGAAGAGGGAGGAGGTGGCAGTTTGAGCCGATGGGTCCTATGGTGGCGCTCTATACTGCTAGAAGATTGGTTTACCTGGGGAATAGATGGTGGGGATCAATCCAAAGCATCCTGCAACAAAATGAGAACAGTTGAGCTAGTTGTCAGCTATAAAAGGAATGTATCTAGTGAATTTGGACCAATGATGCTAAATAATTTGTTCTTAACAAGGCGAAAAAAAAGAAATACTGAATCCAATAGATGGTATAAAACTAGTTGGTAGCTACAGGACTGGACCTAGTGGAATCAGCAAGTCCACCACCGATGTTAAAGAAAACTTGCTTTGCAGTTTAGATCAAGTGACTGCTGACCCAGATGCTCGCTGGGGTGTCTGAAACCAGGAGGTGTCCAGGAAGCTGAGTCCAGACCCAGACAACTGGAAGGACAACTGAGCCTATTACACAACTGAACCATTACTGAGCGCGAGAGAGAGTCAGAGAGGGAGAGAAAGAGAGCGAGAGAACAAAGAGAGAGAGAGAGAGAGAGAGAGAGAGAGCTCTTGGCATGGGGTTGTACTCATGTGTAATGAAAACAAAACCACGTCAGCCAGCGATGAAATAGACTGTGAAAGGGGAACTATCACCACGTTGGTGTTGCTGGGCTCATGGCCCGGCACGCCACACAAGGCTGGGTTGCACCGGCACCACACACCTGCATAGGACAAGCGTACTGCTTGTTCATGTCCTGTGACCCTAGAAGAAGACCTAAGGTAAATGTTGACTTGTGTGCATGTACGTATGTATGAATGTATATATAGGCATGTATGTGTTTGAATGTAATGCATTGTATGTGTGCATAAATGTTGACTTGAGTGAGTCTGTAGCTATGAGAGTATGTATGCAATGTATTTTGCATCACCGTATGTGTGTGTGTGAGTGTGTGTGTGTGTGTCCGTATGCGTGTGTGTGTTTCATTTTTGCGAGGGATTTAAAGTGGCCAACCATATGCTGGCACAGAGACTGCTGGCACTGATAGGTTGTGGCGGCAGCTTCAAACATGTGATTTACAGTGGCCATTACTGGCATAGATAGGTTGTGGGTTACTACTTATCTATGCCAGTAATGGTCACTTTAAATGACATGCATGGAGATACTGCCACAACCTATCTATGCCAGTAATGGTCTGGCATAGATAGGATGCGGCAGCGGCTTAATGTGTGTGATTTAACGTGACCATTTCTGGCAGGTTGTCCTATCTATGGCACATTAAAACATGTGCATGAATTGCTTCAGCCTTCATGAGTGATTTAAAGTGACCATTACTGGCGCAGATACGTTGTGGCACAAGCTTCATGCATGTGATTTAAGTGCCCATTACTGGCACAGATAGGTTGTCGTATCTATGCCACTCATAGTCACTTTAAATCATACGCATGAAGTACTTCAGCCTTCATGCGTATGATTTAAAGTGTATATATATTTCTACAAAAGGAAGGAACAATCAACACATTCCCCTCCGATAGCAATTTCAAGACACCAGCCTTTAAACAAATATAGGCTGCATTCTGTGTTTCTAATCATCATCAGAAAACATTTTCTTCACAAAATATCATTTTTAATATATTAATTTTTTGTTAAGCACAGGTAATACAAAAATTATTAAAAAACATATACACATCACATAGTCATATACAAAGTAAAAACACTACCACCTCACAGTATCTCAACTAGTATGCTGAAATATTCAACCAGCATACCACACTTCTGGCAATTCAATAGATCTCATTTTCCATTGTGTGACAAAGCCCAACTTATACAAGTTTCAGTCCTCTGTGTTCAATGTAACCGGACATTCATCAGGGGCAGAAGTAGTCCTGTGCTTTAGGTAGAATCTTCCTATTCATACACCAATAGCTATCTCTAAGGAAGAAAACACAAAAACAGACAAATCACTATTACGGGCATAATCGGTTAAATTTATACACCATAGCCAATCCCTCATCACCAAAAGGGTGTTCAAATATACCGTAAATCATATATCTGAACCCAGGTACCAAGAATTGCATGTCTTGTACCTAACAAGTCAGACACATTCTGACTCTTCACTAATAGTATCGGCCAACAACATGGAGCCAGGAATGGATCAAGACGCCAACCTTTTTTAGGCAGAGGGAACAGTCGGCAGGAATGGCAGACAGACAGAATGCAGACACGCAGTTACCGGGGCTGGTAGTTAATTTGTCTAGTGTTATTTTAACCAAGGATGAAGAACGATGTCTCAATAAAGGCCTGAAATTTGTAATATCTAAACATCACAATCCTTTTGAATTTAGGCTAGAGTTTAGTGCTTTCATGCGTAAGATACATCTAAGAGAATTTTTTGATGATCAACCAGCCAGTCCACATATTAATTATAGTGGCCTAAGGAATCCCTCTACTTGGAGCCCACCCCACCATACTAATTCTCCTGAATCAGTGGTTTTTGAAAAGAAGGTTTTACAGGAATTAAAGAAACTTGAAACCAAGGGTATTCCTAAAAATTCGAATTTGAGTCAGCAAGAAATCGCTACGCTACAGAACCTAGGTAAAAATGAGAAGATTGTCATTCGCCAGGCTGATAAAGGAGGGGCTATAGTCCTCATGAATAAAAAGGACTATATTGAAGAATGTCACAGACTTTTGGCTGACAACAACAGCTATAGGAAAATTGATCAGGATCCAAGCCCGGACCTTATGAAAATGATAAAGGAGAAAGTTGACAAAGCTGTCGATTTGAGACAGATTAGCAAACAGGAAGGAGAATATCTAACAAGAGAGACAGCGAGAATTCCCATCTTTTATATTCTACCTAAAATCCACAAGGGCCTGACGAGACCCCCGGGTAGACCTATTGTATCCGGGGTTAATTCTATCTTGGAACCTTTATCGAAATTTGTAGATATCTATTTACGTCCTTTTGTAATGAATATGAAGAGCTATGTCCAAGACACTAGAGACGCTATAGGGAAAATTGAAGGGCTGAATTTTGATCAATCCCAGGATATACTTATTTGTTTGGATATTCAATCTTTATATACAAACATTCCGCAACAAGCCACCTTAAGAGTGGTTGAGGAAACTTTGCTTCAGCGGGAAGATACTGCCATGGCTCCGAATTTGGCTAATTTGTATGTAAATATGGTTGAACAAACAGTGATTTATTCGGACATCAATCCTTTTAAACAACAGATAACTCAATGGCTAAGATACATTGATGATGTTTTCATGGTATGGCATGGTTCATTGGACGAAGCCAACAATTTTTTGATGTGGTTAAACAATCAGAATAGATATCTGAAATTTACTGCTGTCATGAGTTCTATGGAGGTGAATTATTTAGATCTGACAATTTACCACCACAATAACCAACTTGGGGTTAAGCCGTTTGTCAAGAGCACTGACAAAAATGCTTTATTACACTACAGAAGCCATCACGCTAAGCATGTCCGGGACAACTTGCCCTTTGGACAATTTCTGCGGTTGAAACGTAACAGCAGCACTAAACGTGACTATGAAGTTGGGGCGAACATACTAATGAACAAACTGATCGACAGGGGTTACCCTAGTAAGGTCATTAGGTTATCTGCCAAACGAGCCTTCAATAACAACCGGGAAGCGCTTTTGGAAAAGAAAAACAAAGACATTGCTAAACAAGATACCCCATTGGTGTTTGTTACCACATTTAGCAATATGTCGTATAAGGTTAAGAACATTATACACAAAAATTGGAAAAAAACTATGAACAGCCCACTGCCGTTGATAGCCTTTAAAAAGAGTACCAACATTCGAAATCTTGTAATGAAAAATGAGGTACAAAAGGAGAGAGACAAAGAGGTTGCTCAAAGTACGCTATGGGGTTTGCCACGAGTAATGGGTCATCATCCTTGTGGGGAATGTGTTATGTGCCCCCTGACCAAAAAGATGACATCTGTCAATTTGGGACTACCTTATGAATGGGCGCTAAAAGAACACACAAACTGTAAAACGGAAAATGTTATCTATATGATCAGATGTCCATGTGATTTAATTTACATAGGTAAAACTAACAGAAAGTGCAAGACTCGTATGATTGAACATAGGAGTTGCCTAAAGAACCATATCGATAAAGCTCCGTTAGTTAAACATTTTGATGAGAAAGGACATTCATTCTCTGATTTCCAATGGTGTATACTCAAAAAGATTAGGGGTAGTTCCCAAGACGAAATCAACAGGAAATTAATCAATTTGGAGCAGAAGTTAATTTTTCTCTGTAATAGTCACATTACAGGTTTGAACGAGAATATTGAGTGGCACAATATCAAATAAGAACGTCTCGGGTCATTAAGGACATGCGAGTGTTGCACTTTCTGTTGGTAGCCTGATTTGTTCCTAGGCTCACGAGGGAAGAGGAATGTTAATTGCCATAATGTGATGGCTGTGCGTATTGGTTTTTGCTCCTTTCAAATTTATACCCGCTCCATGATGTTTGCCCATTTTTGCTTCTCTGGGTGTCTCTGGTAACTCGGATTGTACATCAGAGACAGAACTGTGTACTGGCTGCTGACGGTTAGAAAGTGTCCGATTGGCCTGCCAGGTTTCCAACGTAATACTATGGGGCAGTCTGTCCCTTGTTGGTACATCTCTAATGGGTTGGACCTTGTTAGCTTCGTTTTCCCTCCCCTGACTTTTTGCCTGACTTTGCCTGGTTTGGGCGCATGCGACGACGTGTGACGTCATCGCGCATCATTCAGCGCGAGGCCGTCATGACGTTGTGGATGTTTTTCCTGCAATGGTCCGGTTTGAACGTCTGAACGCCGGTAAAGACAGTGTTTTTGTCCGCTGGTTGCCGGATTTGGATTCCAGCTCTCTACTTTCACTGTATGACGGGACGTGCAACTTTCCCGCAATAGGTGAGCGCCAGTACACATTGGTTTGATAAATTGAGGATTGTGTCAGGGAGTGCCTCACTGACATTGTTTCCATTATGTGGTGCTTACTCGGTCCTCATTTGTTTTAGAACTAGTGGGATTCCTGCCAGATAGAGGAAAGAGGTCCGTTTCTTCAGGACGCTGCATTCACTGCAGATTGGAGGACTCTTGGAATAGCCAGTGGGAGGTGAGAACTTTCAGGGTTAGGTAGACCCATAGGGCTGCATAAGCACTTTGTCGAGTAATTTTGTTATAAAATCTTCTATTTTAATATGACTCCCATGTTATTGACATGTTGCAATCACCTATGATTGGGGTGTTGGCCCTGTCAGTATCAATTGGGGAGATCAGATTATGGTTTATTAATAGACTATTCATGGTACTCTTGAATGTTGTTGGCCGATACTAGTAGTGAAGAGTCAGAATGTGTCTGACTTGTTAGGTACAAGACATGCAATTCTTGGTACCTGGGTTCAGATATATGATTTACGGTATATTTGAACACCCTTTTGGTGATGAGGGATTGGCTATGGTGTATAAATTTAACCGATTAAGCCCGTAATAGTGATTTGTCTGTTTTTGTGTTTTCTTCCTTAGAGATAGCTATTGGTGTATGAATAGGAAGATTCTACCTAAAGCACAGGACTACTTCTTCCCCTGATGAATGTCCGGTTACATTGAACACAGAGGACTGAAACTTGTATAAGTTGGGCTTTGTCACACAATGGAAAATGAGATCTATTGAATTGCCAGAAGTGTGGTATGCTGGTTGAATATTTCAGCATACTAGTTGAGATACTGTGAGGTGGTAGTGTTTTTACTTTGTATATGACTATGTGATGTGTATATGTTTTTTAATAATTTTTGTATTACCTGTGCTTAACAAAAAATTAATATATTAAAAATGATATTTTGTGAAGAAAATGTTTTCTGATGATGATTAGAAACACAGAATGCAGCCTATATTTGTTTAAAGGCTGGTGTCTTGAAATTGCTATCGGAGGGGAATGTGTTGATTGTTCCTTCCTTTTGTAGAAATATATATCTTATATCCTCACGTAGTAGGAGGGAATATCACCAAAGTGTGGGGTCTCCCCTGTAGAATAATTCCTGTCTGTGAGGCAACTTTTGTCTCGTGGGGTTCCACTATATTAGTAAGTAGGTTAGCTGACGTTGTTAGAGTATTATATGAATTATCTGTAACCAGAGTATTGTATGAATCATCTATAACTAGAGAGAGCATCATGGCGACATCCGCAGACAAAAGTCTGGCTTATACTGAAGATTATATTCTTCAACTTCTGAATTCCATACCGGAGTTGGGGTTAGACAATGGTCTGGTAGACATAGGTAAAGATGACAAATGGGATGAACTTACCCAAACACGCAAGAGATTGGTACGGACAGAGTTACACGCCATAATCATGTTGGAATACTTAAAAAATCAGGCGTTACCTCAAGGCCTCATAGTACGTAATGAGCCGAGGCTGTTTCTAGATAATGCAGATTTTAAATTGAAATGGAGCTATATAGCTAATAAATGTGGGCGGGACTGGCTGGTTCTTATTATCGAGACAGCTCAGGAAACTACCAAAAAAATCCTGGTAGATTTGAAAGGATTAGAAGAAGAAATGAAAAAGAATTTCGATATTGAAGTATTCAAAACGAAATTAGAAGCCCATATGAAAGACATGCAAACATTTAAAACGGAATCTAGTGTAGAGAGAGTCAAAAGACTAAAAAAAGATCTTATTAATTTTGCTCATGAGAAGGCCTTCCAATATGTTACTAAAGACTACAATTTTGGAGCACCCACGGGAGGTCAGAGACCTAACCGCAGGGTAAGATTTAGAAATACATCATATAGTTCAAGTGAGGAAGGAGGTACACCTGGCGAGGATGAAGAAAACAACGGTGTAGGGCAAAGAGGAAGAAATAAGAACACTGCGGTGCAGAGGGGCCGTAATACAGGAGCCAGGAATGGATCAAGACGCCAACCTTTTTTAGGCAGAGGGAACAGTCGGCAGGAATGGCAGACAGACAGAATGCAGACACGCAGTTACCGGGGCTGGTAGTTAATTTGTCTAGTGTTATTTTAACCAAGGATGAAGAACGATGTCTCAATAAAGGCCTGAATTTTGTAATATCTAAACATCACAATCCTTTTGAATTTAGGCTAGAGTTTAGTGCTTTCATGCGTAAGATACATCTAAGAGAATTTTTTGATGATCAACCAGCCAGTCCACATATTAATTATAGTGGCCTAAGGAATCCCTCTACTTGGAGCCCACCCCACCATACTAATTCTCCTGAATCAGTGGTTTTTGAAAAGAAGGTTTTACAGGAATTAAAGAAACTTGAAACCAAGGGTATTCCTAAAAATTCGGGTCTGGCGCGCATGGAGTGAGGAAGCAGGGCACTGAGCTCCGGCCATGATCCTACGTACTGATCCTCCAGCGAAGCACAGATACAACCAATAGAAAGCAGAAGTAATCCACTAGGACGACAAAGCGATCCGCACCAGAACCGTGGCGGAATCGACAAAAATCGGACGTCGAGGGAAGCAGTGAGGAGTGTGAGACGAGTCCCCCCCTGAGCAGCCCAAGATGGCGGCGACGGATCGGAGCTAGAAGAGAGAAGGGGGAAGGGCGCGGAAACCAAACCGGCCCCAGAACTGACTACACCAGCGACGGAAAAGGGCCCCCCGGCTTACAGAAGACTCTCACGGATCGAGCTCCACGGCGACGGAGCCCAGCGGAGTCGGCGAAGAACCCAGCTGACAAATCCGAGCGGGGACCGCAGAGGTGAGCCGGCACCGAGGCAGCCGCAGCGAAGGAGACCGACGCGGCGAAACCTCTGGGAGCGGAACTGCGCCCACGGACCCGCAGCGGAAGGACATAACGCGGCGAGGGAAAGGAGATCGGACCGGACGCCGCAGACGGACACCCATGGGTAGAGCCACGCAGACGGCGGACCCCGAGACCAAGGGAGCAGAAATCCGGCGCTGAGAAGTACAGCGCAGCCAAAGACCCTCCCAGGAACCACGAAAGAGGACAGTGAAACCCCGGGACTCTGTGAGCACTGCCAGCAGAAGACAAGGTGAGACCGGTGGCCCCAGCGGGGAACGGGCACCCAGGTGAGAGAACGGGGTGGAGAAAACGGCACCCAGAGTGCGCAGAGACGGCTCGGGGACCACTGACCGGACTGCGCAGGAAACTACCCACTACACCACCCGGGGCTCTGGAGAGCTAACACAGGGGAGCAGGGCTAGCGGCAGAGCCGGCAGCAGTCTGTCGCAAACACACCATGGGGCACTGCAGCTCCGAACCACGGGGCTATCGGGAAGCCCGACGGATCCAGTGCCCAGAGCAGCGCGGGAAACACCGGCCGTAGAATCAGGTGGCCGATAACCGGCAGATAAGCAGAGCAGGAGGAGCTGGTGGGGGATAAGTCCGGAATGAAGGGGCACTGGACGACCCAAGATCAATCACTGAGACTCCAGCGAGAGCTGTAAAGCGGAAGAAGCCAACGCATAGAGAAAACCGAGAAGAAGCCCGGCGAGTGAGGACGCAGGGCGAAGTTGGACACACGGATCGGAACCACAAGCGCCATACAAACATGCCAACTACTAAAGACAAAGGAAAGGTGAAAATGACGACCATGGGCGCGTTTGTGGCACAGAAAACGGCAGCCACAGCACAAAGAAACCCGCCGGAAATCGAGGTGCAGGAAGAACCAAGAATGGACAATAGAGATGGGCAAGTGCTTGAGGCCATAGCTGCTCTAAGAACCTCCATAGAAACGAAAATAGACGAAATAAAAGTGGACATGCAGCTTATGAGGCAAGATGCACGGAACCTTGCGGAGAGGGTGGCGGTGACAGAAACCGGAGTGGCAGAAGCCGCGGAGGCCACGACTGAACTAAAGACCAAGGTAGGGGAACTGGAGAAGAAGGTGGCAATGCTGGAGACTAGAGCTGAGGAAGCTGAAGGGAGGGCCAGGAGAAGTAACGTTAGACTGCTCGGCATCCCCGAAGGAACCGAAGGAATGAATCCGACAAGATACGTAGAGTCCCTACTGCAGCAGGAGATAGGCCCAGGCAACCTGTCACAGGGATTCGCAGTGGAAAGAGCACACCGGGCCCTACAGAAGAAACCGCCTCCCGGCTCACACCCCAGGCCGATGATAGCAAAAATCCTCAACTTTCAGGACAGAGAGATCATACTCAGGCATTCGAGGGAAGGCGGGCTGATAGAGAGAGGAGACTCTAAGATAGCCATATATCCTGATTACACACAAAAGGTGTAAAGGGCCAAAAACTCCTTCGTTCCGATCAAAGCGAGGCTGCGGCAGCTTAACATAAAATACATGCTGCTTTACCCATCCCGCCTGAAGATAATCCATAAGGGGCGAGCCATATTCCTGGAAACCCCTGAGGCGGCGAACATGTGGCTAGAGCACAATAACTTAGCGGATGGCCAAGACAAAGATTCCCGAAAGGATGGAAGCTGACGGACGAACACAAAGGCACGGAAGCGACGACAACAACTAAGCCACCAGTGAAAGTCCCATGGAATACTGGGGGTGAACCACAGGTGCTCTTAACGGACGGCCGATCAGAGCTCAACCACTGCACCGCACACATCACCCCAACACTAGGAAAGATGGATGCCAGCCTGTTGCTGGCATACCCAAGCCCACGCTGGATGCCCCTGAAGGGGCTAGAGAGCGTGGAGGCGCCCGAGCACAACGCCGGTTGTGTAGTTGCTGGGCGCACCTGTTTACGCTGTGGATGTTGCCGCAGCAGTTCCAGTTTGATACCACAGTCTTCATACAGAACGAGGAGTAGGGAAAGGTGGCCGACAGACGGAGGATGCAAGAAAAAAGGTGAGAGGGCGAGAAAGAATAAGAGCCTGGGGGGTAGACACCCTACGAATGGCAACACAACTTAGAGTACTAACCTGGAACGTGAGAGGGTTGGGGTCATACCTACGCCGGAACAGGATCAGGTCCTACCTTCGCAGGAAGAAAGTAGATATTGCAATGCTCCAAGAGACACACCTCACAAAGGAGAACCAGTCCAGACTGCAGGAGTATTGGGGTGGACAAGGGCAAGGGGCCCCTTATTCCAAATTCGCTAGGGGAGTGTACACTTGGATAAACCCTGAGGTACCCTTTCGGTTGATAGGATGTGAAATAGACACGGATGGGAGGTATCTGATAATGTGGGGCGTGCTAGAGCAAGTGGAGATCTGCTTAGTCAACACCTACTTTCCGAATCACAGTATTCCGCCCTATCTTGAAACACTACAGCTGAAACTGGCGGGACACAGGGATGGCCTTTACATATGGGGCGGGGATCTTAACTGTGTGAGGGACCCGAGCTTAGACAGATCTGAACCCCCACAGAAACGAGTGGATAGGACCTCCCGGGCACTGAACAGCCTGCTGGAACAACTGGACCTGGTGGATGTCTGGAGGGTACACCACCCCGCAGACAGAGAATACTCATACTACTCCTCCCCACACAACCTCCACACAAGAATCGATTATATGTTTATAGATAAAACACACCAAGCCCAGGTTGAATCAATACAATACATGGGTAGATCGATCTCAGATCATTCCCCCCTGTTAATGAACTGGGCATTGAAAGGCCCAAGACCCCCTGTCCCGCTGTGGCGTATGCCCACGGACACACTGACGGATCTGATGTTTAGGGAGGAACTGGGAGAAAAGCTGGCAGATTATGTCACCACTAACAGCGGCAGCGTCGAGCACTGGAGCACGGTCTGGGAGGCCCTGAAGGTGGTAGCGAGGGGAGAAGTCATAGCCGGGACAGCGGGAATCAGGAGAATGCTGATGAGGGAACTGGAAGATAGGGAGGAAGAAATAAGGCAAGGGGAAGTTAATAATTCAGGGACTAGAGAGGAAGAGGAACATTTGCAAGAGGCACGGATAGTCTGTCACCAGGCATGGGGACGGTTAGCGAAATTCGACTACGCAACACGCACCACCAGAGCACACATGCATGGTGACAAACCAGGCAGGTTGCTGTCCTGGTTATGTAAACGAGAGCACCCCAGACACCCAGTGACCGCCATAAAAGACATGAACGGTGACACTAAGACAACCCAGCACTCCATAAACACCACATTTGCTGACTTCTACACCACACTATACGCACACGACACCCAAGTCCCGCTGATAGACATACAAAACACCCTGGAAGAGATAGGACTCCCCAAATTAAGTGAGCAACAACGAGACTTGTTAGAAGAGCCCCTCACGCCCGAAGACATTACAGACGCCATTAGATCCCTGGCCACATGCAAGACCCCAGGAACGGACGGGCTCCCCCCCGAGTTTTACAAGGCATATGAGACAACACTGGCCCCACTGTTATATGAGGTATACCAGGAGGCTTATGAAACAGGAACCTTACCCAAATCCATGACAGAGACACTAATAGTCCCGATACCCAAACCACATAAGCCGGCCGAGGAATGCGACTCTTACAGACCAATAGCAATGCTAAACTACGACTGTAAGATACTGACCACCATACTGGCCAAAAAACTGTCAAAAGTGGTAGGAAGCCTAGTTCACGAGGACCAGAATGGCTTTGTGCCCGACCGCAATACGACGGCCAATCTGCGTAGATTACAGCACATTATAGCACACACAGAGGGAGACCAGGATCATATGGCGGTAATGTCGTTAGACGCCATAAAGGCATTCGACTCCATATACTGGGAGTGGCTGATAGAGGTGCTAAAGGAGTTCGGATTCGGGGAACGATTTGTACGCTGGGTCAAGATATTGTATAATGGACCCACGGCCAGGGTGAAGACGGGCAAATGGGTCTCGGGAGCCTGGAACATACAAAGAGGCACAAGGCAGGGATGCCCCCTGTCGCCCATGCTCTATATCTTGGGGCTGGAGCCAATTGCGATCTACATTAGGAGTCAATTCTGGGACGCTGGGATAAGGGTGGGCAGGAGACATCATGTTATCTCGCTATATGCGGATGACGTCCTGATCTACCTAAGGGACCCAAAAAACAACGCCCCAACAATCTTGGAAGTGTTAGATAATTTTGCGCGTTATTCGGGGATACATTTTAGTAAACAGAAGTCCTGCATGTTTCCGCTGGCGGGCCTAAGGGAGCTAGGAACAGACAACCTACCCCAAGTTGGGATAAGATGGCAACCGGACACGTTTAAATATCTGGGGGTCTGGATCAGGCATACACCTGAGCTTACACACGAGCAAAATACGCTGAGGGTAACTCAGGGGCTTCACAAATCTATGAAATTTTGGTCTAAGCTACCACTCTCAATGATGGGAAGAGCATCAATAGTAAAGATGATTATACTCCCCCGATATTTATACTTCTTCCAGACTATTTGCCACTACATTAGACCACCCTTTTTTCGAAAGTTAGATGCCCAGATTAGGGATTTCATATGGGGTAAGGCACGCCACAGACTGGCACTGAATATTCTGACCCTCCCGCATGATGTAGGGGGCATACAGCTCCCGGACTTCGAAAGATACTATCTGGCGGCCCAACTTAGCCATGTCACCAAATGGTTATCAGACGAAGTTACCAACGAAACAGGCCTCCTGGGAGATCTAATCAAACCTCTGTACCTTAAGGAGATAATATGGGTGCCCCCAGACCGTCCCGACAGAGCACCCCCATTGGCTGGATTGGGCAGACTGATATGGGAAAGAGTTAAAGCCATCACGCACTTAAAGAATCCTTATTCCCCAGAAATCCCAATAATGGCAGGCTTAAGAAAAACACCAGCCGACACTAACACGATCAGGCAGTGGGAAAGACTGGGTATCTACGCCTGGGGAGACATGTTTGAGGATGGGGAGTTCAGAGGGCTGGAATCACTGCACGAGACAGAGGGAATACCCATGGGACAGTTTTTATGGTATCAGAAGCTTAAGCACGAGGCTAAAGCGAGATGGAGCAACTGGCCAGAGGAGCCAACAGCGACCCCTCTTGTAACAGAAATGTACAATCTAAGCGATGGGTGGAGGCCAGTGTCAAGAATCTATGCGCAGATGAATGATAGGCCCAACCCCAGGGGCGCTACTCTAAAAGCTAAATGGGAAACTGACCTTGGTGAAGAGATTTCAGACAATGAATGGGAAAGAGCACTGAAGTTTCCGAAAGCAGTGTCCAGAAACACCAGATTCAGACTCATCCAAACAAATGTCTTATACAGAACGTACATGACCCCGAAAAGAGTAGCTAGCTTTAAGCGGCAACCGGAAGCGCAATGCCCATGGTGCGCCAGTGAAAACGCAGATCTAATACATATGTTTTGGGGATGTGCAAAGGTGGGCACTCTTTGGGCCAACATCAAACAGGCATGCGAGAAGGGCGGAGTAAGCAGATACGACTGGACAATGAAGGAGTGTCTGCTAGGCACGTACCCCAGGATCAGCAAGTTAAAACACATTGTGAGGGTGATGGACATAGCATGCATCTTGGCAAAGAGGGAAATAGCTATGTCGTGGAAGTCAAAGAAAGGCCCGCAATATACAAGATGGAAAAGGGAGATGGAGCGGTGGACGACCGCAGAGACGGAAGCGTGGGGCACCGGGACCACCAGAGGGCTAGGGGACGCTAACGCTAAATTCGAGGCATGGAAGGCCGTGATCAGAGACATGTTCCTGCCGTCGGATGATATGCCCCCATGAACTAACGAGTAGGTGGACTGGCACACAGCCCCAAGAGACACGTGGTTCGTAAAGAAGAGAGGAGAGAGGTGTGGCACATTGGGAATGAATGCTAACCTTACCCTCAACCCACAAGCAGAGATTGGGACGGGCCACCAATCCGACCCTAAGTAATCCAGACGCCATATTCGCTACAAAAGGAAGACAATGTATGTTTGTGGTATGTTAGAGTTTTGTTTATTATGTATAAGAAATAATAGAACATGTTTCAACCTCATAAAGAGGATGTAATGCCAACTAAGAAATGCTAATAAAAATATTTTGAAATAAATTGAGTCAGCAAGAAATCGCTACGCTACAGAACCTAGGTAAAAATGAGAAGATTGTCATTCGCCAGGCTGATAAAGGAGGGGCTATAGTCCTCATGAATAAAAAGGACTATATTGAAGAATGTCACAGACTTTTGGCTGACAACAACAGCTATAGGAAAATTGATCAGGATCCAAGCCCGGACCTTATGAAAATGATAAAGGAGAAAGTTGACAAAGCTGTCGATTTGAGACAGATTAGCAAACAGGAAGGAGAATATCTAACAAGAGAGACAGCGAGAATTCCCATCTTTTATATTCTACCTAAAATCCACAAGGGCCTGACGAGACCCCCGGGTAGACCTATTGTATCCGGGGTTAATTCTATCTTGGAACCTTTATCGAAATTTGTAGATATCTATTTACGTCCTTTTGTAATGAATATGAAGAGCTATGTCCAAGACACTAGAGACGCTATAGGGAAAATTGAAGGGCTGAATTTTGATCAATCCCAGGATATACTTATTTGTTTGGATATTCAATCTTTATATACAAACATTCCGCAACAAGCCACCTTAAGAGTGGTTGAGGAAACTTTGCTTCAGCGGGAAGATACTCACCCTGTTAGCAATGCCTTTATCTTATGGTGCACAGAAACAGCTTTGACTAACAACTTTTTTCAATTCTTGGGCCAATTCTATCTGCAGATAGAGGGCACAGCCATGGGTGCTGCCATGGCTCCGAATTTGGCTAATTTGTATGTAAATATGGTTGAACAAACAGTGATTTATTCGGACATCAATCCTTTTAAACAACAGATAACTCAATGGCTAAGATACATTGATGATGTTTTCATGGTATGGCATGGTTCATTGGACGAAGCCAACAATTTTTTGATGTGGTTAAACAATCAGAATAGATATCTGAAATTTACTGCTGTCATGAGTTCTATGGAGGTGAATTATTTAGATCTGACAATTTACCACCACAATAACCAACTTGGGGTTAAGCCGTTTGTCAAGAGCACTTACAAAAATGCTTTATTACACTACAGAAGCCATCACGCTAAGCATGTCCGGGACAACTTGCCCTTTGGACAATTTCTGCGGTTGAAACGTAACAGCAGCACTAAACGTGACTATGAAGTTGGGGCGAACATACTAATGAACAAACTGATCGACAGGGGTTACCCTAGTAAGGTCATTAGGTTATCTGCCAAACGAGCCTTCAATAACAACCGGGAAGCGCTTTTGGAAAAGAAAAACAAAGACATTGCTAAACAAGATACCCCATTGGTGTTTGTTACCACATTTAGCAATATGTCGTATAAGGTTAAGAACATTATACACAAAAATTGGAAAAAAACTATGAACAGCCCACTGCCGTTGATAGCCTTTAAAAAGAGTACCAACATTCGAAATCTTGTAATGAAAAATGAGGTACAAAAGGAGAGAGACAAAGAGGTTGCTCAAAGTACGCTATGGGGTTTGCCACGAGTAATGGGTCATCATCCTTGTGGGGAATGTGTTATGTGCCCCCTGACCAAAAAGATGACATCTGTCAATTTGGGACTACCTTATGAATGGGCGCTAAAAGAACACACAAACTGTAAAACGGAAAATGTTATCTATATGATCAGATGTCCATGTGATTTAATTTACATAGGTAAAACTAACAGAAAGTGCAAGACTCGTATGATTGAACATAGGAGTTGCCTAAAGAACCATATCGATAAAGCTCCGTTAGTTAAACATTTTGATGAGAAAGGACATTCATTCTCTGATTTCCAATGGTGTATACTCAAAAAGATTAGGGGTAGTTCCCAAGACGAAATCAACAGGAAATTAATCAATTTGGAGCAGAAGTTAATTTTTCTCTGTAATAGTCACATTACAGGTTTGAACGAGAATATTGAGTGGCACAATATCAAATAAGAACGTCTCGGGTCATTAAGGACATGCGAGTGTTGCACTTTCTGTTGGTAGCCTGATTTGTTCCTAGGCTCACGAGGGAAGAGGAATGTTAATTGCCATAATGTGATGGCTGTGCGTATTGGTTTTTGCTCCTTTCAAATTTATACCCGCTCCATGATGTTTGCCCATTTTTGCTTCTCTGGGTGTCTCTGGTAACTCGGATTGTACATCAGAGACAGAACTGTGTACTGGCTGCTGACGATTAGAAAGTGTCCGATTGGCCTGCCAGGTTTCCAACGTAATACTATGGGGCAGTCTGTCCCTTGTTGGTACATCTCTAATGGGTTGGACCTTGTTAGCTTCGTTTTCCCTCCCCTGACTTTTTGCCTGACTTTGCCTGGTTTGGGCGCATGCGACGACGTGTGACGTCATCGCGCATCATTCAGCGCGAGGCCGTCATGACGTTGTGGATGTTTTTCCTGCAATGGTCCGGTTTGAACGTCTGAACGCCGGTAAAGACAGTGTTTTTGTCCGCTGGTTGCCGGATTTGGATTCCAGCTCTCTACTTTCACTGTATGACGGGACGTGCATCTTTCCCGCAATAGGTGAGCGCCAGTACACATTGGTTTGATAAATTGAGGATTGTGTCAGGGAGTGCCTCACTGACATTGTTTCCATTATGTGGTGCTTACTCGGTCCTCATTTGTTTTAGAACTAGTGGGATTCCTGCCAGATAGAGGAAAGAGGTCCGTTTCTTCAGGACGCTGCATTCACTGCAGATTGGAGGACTCTTGGAATAGCCAGTGGGAGGTGAGAACTTTCAGGGTTAGGTAGACCCATAGGGCTGCATAAGCACTTTGTCGAGTAATTTTGTTATAAAATCTTCTATTTTAATATGACTCCCATGTTATTGACATGTTGCAATCACCTATGATTGGGGTGTTGGCCCTGTCAGTATCAATTGGGGAGATCAGATTATGGTTTATTAATAGACTATTCATGGTACTCTTGAATGTTGTTGGCCGATACTAGTAGTGAAGAGTCAGAATGTGTCTGACTTGTTAGGTACAAGACATGCAATTCTTGGTACCTGGGTTCAGATATATGATTTACGGTATATTTGAACACCCTTTTGGTGATGAGGGATTGGCTATGGTGTATAAATTTAACCGATTATGCCCGTAATAGTGATTTGTCTGTTTTTGTGTTTTCTTCCTTAGAGATAGCTATTGGTGTATGAATAGGAAGATTCTACCTAAAGCACAGGACTACTTCTTCCCCTGATGAATGTCCGGTTACATTGAACACAGAGGACTGAAACTTGTATAAGTTGGGCTTTGTCACACAATGGAAAATGAGATCTATTGAATTGCCAGAAGTGTGGTATGCTGGTTGAATATTTCAGCATACTAGTTGAGATACTGTGAGGTGGTAGTGTTTTTACTTTGTATATGACTATGTGATGTGTATATGTTTTTTAATAATTTTTGTATTACCTGTGCTTAACAAAAAATTAATATATTAAAAATGATATTTTGTGAAGAAAATGTTTTCTGATGATGATTAGAAACACAGAATGCAGCCTATATTTGTTTAAAGGCTGGTGTCTTGAAATTGCTATCGGAGGGGAATGTGTTGATTGTTCCTTCCTTTTGTAGAAATATATATCTTATATCCTCACGTAGTAGGAGGGAATATCACCAAAGTGTGGGGTCTCCCCTGTAGAATAATTCCTATGATTTAAAGTGACCATTATTAGCATAGAAAGATTGTGGCACCTGCTTCATGCATGTGATTAAAGTGACTGTTATTGGCATAGATAGGATGTCCAACCTATGCCAGTAGTGGTCACTTTATATCATATGCATAAAGCGCTTCAGCCGTTTTGTACAGTGGCATGACATGTTTTACTAGCCGTCTATGATAAACCAAGCATGTCTTGTATTATTAATTGGCTAAACTGGCATTTTGGGGTAGCTAGTCTAGCCCTTTCTTGCTGTGGTATGATATATTTTACTCAGCATCTATGATAAACCCAGCATGGTGTATGATAAGACTTGGCTAGACTGACATTTTAGGGCAGCCAGTCTACTCCTTTCATGTGTGGCATGCTTTTTTTTCTAAATTATTATTATGGACCTCTAAGGTAAAGAACTGTCATTTTGGGCAGCCAGTCTAGCTGTTTCTTATTGTGTCATGGCATTTTATGCTGGGCATCTATGATAAAGTACAATCATTTTGGTGAAGCCAGTCTAGCTATTTGTTTACGGTGGCATGGCATTTTGTCATGCCTATCAGACACAATAAGTGTTAGTACAGGTCTAGAGTGGACTACATTTTTCAGCTAGTTTGGACATATTTTGTTATTGTGGTATGGCACTGCTAAAGGCAAAGCCAACATGTGTATGTTCTTTTGTGTGGCTACTGCCATATATTGGCAGAGCCAGGGTGAACATGTTTTCTTATTGTATCATTATTGACATTAGGTGTAAAGCAAACACAAGTATTTTCTTATAAAGGAATTGTGGCAAATATTGGTGCCGTCAGCATGGAAATGTATAGTCATGTTTTTATACTGGCAAATGTTATGGGGAAAAGGCATTAGTACGTTGTTGACTTGTATCTATTGCATTTGTGGATTAGAGTTACTCTACTACACCAATTGCAAACTGTTTGGCTTTTTACCCAGTTTGTCACAGAACGTGTGCTGTATATTACACAAGGTTAACTCAATTTGTTTTTTAAACGCGTGGTAAATATTTATGCCCTTCCAATTAAAAAAAAGATCACCAGCCTCCAATGGTTTTCGCACCAGTTGATTTAAAGTGACCATAACTGGCATAGATAGGTGAGCCTATCTATGCCAGTAATTGTCACTTAAATCACATGCATGTAGCGCTTCAGCCTTCATGCATGTGATTTAAAATGACCATTACAGGCATTGATAGGTTGTGCGAGCCGGCTCATGCAAATAAGGTAAAGTGCTCTTATGTAGTGCACTGCTGGTGGCATGGCATTTCCTGGATTTGTTCATGTGAACCAATTGTACGTTGTATGGCTTTTTAACTTGTCAAAATTATTTCAGAACATTATTTTAAATGTACGGTCGGATGATAGCGCTAATTTGGGCAAATATTTAACCCCCTGCACTCAAAATATTCACCAGGGAATACTGCCTGCGAATCATTGAAATTACTGGATATTTGTGTTGTTTCTGTTGAGAAATAATTACACATTATATTGCTTTTCATTCCATTTTTCTTTAAAGTGATGCTGTAAAATGCATCATTTCAGCACATATTTTTAAAAAAAATGTTTTGGGAGAAGGAGGGAGCCCCCCAAGCCTCCTTAATTATTTAAGAGCTCTCTTGCTATGCTTGGGCTTGCTAATTTGAGGACACATTTAGGGCTTTTCCCCCTTGGCATTCAGCGCGCGCCCCTGACTGCTCACCCTGTTTACAATCTGGTTGCCCCTTCGGGAGATATCCGTACTTTCTAGCACCACACCCTGCCTCCACCACCGATGTACAGTGGCCATAGCTTCAAAGTGGAGCATTGAGCTATGCTCTTTATATGGAAGATGTATATTTAGAGCATGAATTCCTGAACAGAGGAGAACTCGAGGTGTGGAGGCCAGCTGAGAGGAACTGGGTTACAGAAACCAGCACGTGATGCTGTTGGCGTGAATGGAAACAAGCAACAGGGGATTTACTTGACAACATGTTGAACAACTGATATTTTCTTTTACAGGAATTTATCACTTGACGCATAGCGATATAAAGTGATTTGGCCAGGTTCGATGAGTTGAACGTGTCGGGCCTCGAGCCTTCTTGCTAATGAAAACATGACACCTGTGCTCAAAGTGAACAACGCGCAGCATTCAGATAGCCGGGGGCAATGGGGATTAACGACGGACTTCTTTCCATCCACTTCAGCCTTGAACATCCGGGAACCAGGAAGAGTTGCATAGCTCACACCCTATAAATACGATGCTGAGAGGCGAGGAAAGTACCGGAAGCCCTGGCGATGGGCTTTAGCGAGCTGTAAATAGTCTGTTTCCACAGAACAAGGCCAACTTCCCCGTTAATGACAGGAACAATCGCCATAGTGCAGACTAGCCCTTTCACGCCACCTTCTTTATTAATACTGCAGCAGCCTGGCACGCAGCGTGTGGCGAGAGACACGGAAGCGTTGGTCGTGTTTGCTTTCCATTAAAATCTTGCCATGACACGTGGCGAGCCTCCGGGTTTCGGATGAGCAACAGCAGGAAAGTTATCCGTCGAAAAGCAGCTTTATATGACGATAACACATTATCAAATGGCTGTTGTCACATTAATTAAAGGCATCCATATGTTTGATTAAAAAGTGTTCAGAAATTAGCATTCATCATTGAATGCTTTTTAAAACTGAATTTTGAACGCAAGTTGAACATACAGTGTCCAACTGTGGAATTACAAATCTCAGTAACTCTATTAACAAGCCCCCACCCCCACTTTCAAAATGTAGGCTTTAATAATACAGAAGCTGCAGGAACCGTAAGGAACTTGGCAGAATATTGTTTTGGCCGAATTCCGTTTCCTCTCAGAAGCAAAATGGCTAATAGACTTTGGCAGCTATCAGTGAGTACATTAAATAATGCACAACGTGCTCTTGGAGTGGCGGTGGAGGGAGCTGAGTTGATGGTTGCAGCATCCTCTGCTGAGACCCACGTGCTGAAACTAGCCATAGAAGCTGGTATACGGATAGGAAGAGGTGCTATTACTGTGCGTGTCGCCTTTCTGGAAAGAGGATATGGTAACAAAATGGGACATGGACAGGGGAGCAAAGTGACAGTAATGTGCCATTTAGTCCAATGCTGCTGCTCAATGGGCAGTGGTTTTATTTTCAGATAAAAGCACATTGAGATAGAAGGCGATGGTGAGATGTCGTTGTGTGATTGGTCTGAGATGATGGGTGATTGTGCTTTCCGAAGGGTGTAACATTAAATAAGCTCACCCCCACAAACCCCTCAGAATCAATCTGTAAGCCATATGTTTTTGGGCCATGAAATGGCACGCAGAGTAGCAGGAATCCCTGGTACCTATAGATGAATGAATGTTGGGACTGCGTGGGTTGCCCTATGAGCATGCTGCTATTTTAATTACTCTGCAAAAGCTGCTATGATGCCAATCCAATATATATATGGGCAGCGGTCGCTACCCTAGGTTAAGGTGAGTCGCAGACACATAGGAACCCCTCACAATTAATTTGTTAATACATTTTTATTCGAGTAACGAATTTGGCCAAAATTCCGTAAGTGATTAAAAGTCTGTGCCACCTGCCCCTCCCCAGACTGCAAAGTTTCGTAAGGATTCATTAACACATAAAAAAGATATTGAGCGTAAAAAAAAGATAATGTTTTTCCAAAAGTGTGGAGTACTTCCCATTCATTTTCCCATAGACAAAAAAGGAACATTTTTGCCAAAGTGCAAAGCCCAAACCGCTGAATGGATTTGGACCAGGTCCGAAACAACTTGGGCACAAAGCGTTGACTCGCACGCCATTCATGGTTTGGGGTTATCCCGTGCCGTAGTTATTTTAAAATTTGAAGGAGAAGGGTGTGCCCCCTTCCCCAAAAATTATAGTTATATCTCCCATGGGGCATTGCAGGATCATGGTTTTCAGAAATGAAACCACCACCATCTTGTTTTTCTCTCGATGCAAGAGATATTCACATCAATAGCGAGGTCATGGGAAAATGAAACACAGTAAAAAGCTATTTGCAGATCAAAACACATACAAATGTCATCAGGGTAGAGGTGGAGGGTTGGCTAGAGGGCACTGAGACAACATCTCATAGCAAGCTGCGTCGCAGAAGCAGCGTGTGTTGTGGTGGGAAAGGGAGAGGGCAGTGGAGGTGAGGAGGCCATTCCATTTGGGATGAGGGGGGAGTTGACACAGATGAGGGGGTAACTTGGTGAGGTGCGGGGCAGGAAACCATTTTATTTCTGGCCATTTTGCCGATATTCGCAGCTTTATCCAAGGCTACTAAAGACTATGGATAGCCGAGGGTATGTGTAGTTTGGTATCTGCTGCTATATAGTTTAGGTTGTCAATGTTTTATATTTTCTGGAAAGTACTTTGGTGAAAATTCAATGGCCATGGCCAAAGGTCAAGGTCAGTGACTTGGTAGGTATTAGAGAGTCTTTTTTTATTTTGGATGTGTGTTTTCAGACTTTTCAGCAAGTGAGACTTTGGAGAAAGATTGAAGAAAATGGTTTAACAAAATTAATATAAAAAGGAGCAATTGTGGTCTAGTTTTAGATGCACCATACAATGTATTTTAGGTTGTGCATTCTCACTTATTCTCTTATATTTTGGGGATGTGCAATGTTTGCCTATCTAGTTTACTATTATGTATTTTTCTGTGGTTTCTTATGTTTCAGTTACTTTACATAAGTACATGAGAAGTGTTTTTCTGTATTGATCATTTAAGTTGGATTGTAGTTTACAACTTGAAGTCAGTCCCTTGTCAACTGACTATTTGTAACTGCAGTTATGGTAAAAGTCAATGAAATATAGCCGAGGTTATAATAAAAAAAGTTTGTTGTTATTATTTATTATTAATATAGTGTAACAAAACCTTTGAAATTCAATGAAAAAACTTAAGTTGCAAGAAAATTAAGGGGAGAAATTAATGCAACAAAACCCTGACAACTCAGCTAAAGCCATCTTAACTTCGCCCCCCCTGTTGCGCAGACTATGGCCACAATGATGACCACAGATCACATGACGGATGACATCACTAATTACATTACAACAGTAACTGCCATTAAGCATGGGCTTCAGCCATTGTCAGTGTGCATGGCCAAATATATTTTAACACATGAATGGGCATTATATACACTGAACAGGCACTAGCCATGGACTTTAGTACAATACTGGCCAGTGGCCACAATGTTTGACTTTGTCCACTATGTATTCTAACATATAAATAGGCGACTAGCCATGGTGTTTGACCATGAGCAGTTTGTACATCTTTTGGCCATGTGTATTGTATATTTTAAAATACTAACATGACATAAGCGATGGACTTTGGGCGTGTGCACTGTGTATTATTCAACACTAACCAGCCCCTATCTATGGCCTTTGACTGTGGCCACTGTATATCATATACACTAACCAGGCACTAGCGAGCCATCAATGTCATTTGTGATGTCATCTCTGATGTCCTGGGTGTTAGTCTTACCAGTGCACGGTGGTGGCACAAGTTATGGTTGCTTAGTTTACCATAACCAGCAAATTTCTGAGGTTTTTCAGTTTTACTTGTAACCATAACGACCTTTTAACACCATTTTTTTAATTGAATTTCATTGGTTTTTATTAGTGAAACTTAACCATAATGTCCCTCTAACAATGTTTTTTCAGTGAATTTCATGGGTTTTTACAAGTGCATGCTATTTTCCTACAACTTACTAATATCATACTTACCCCAATAGAGCAACATTTGTGTCCACTTTACAAAGTTTCACCTTAAAGCTCTGCAATTTCCCACTTTCTAGAATAATATTTAACACTTCTATACACTTTTTGCAACTTTGTCCACTGTTTTTGCGTCCGTCGACATTCGCAAACTTCCGATATCATTGCGGTCCTTCCGGACAGTGTCACATGACCACATGCTCAGGTGCGGCATGATGACATGTTCGTGAACGCGTCCGTACTTCATGGATGGGTCCGTGCTTCGAGTACAGTTCGGAACTGCATTTTCAGCTGATCTAGGAACTTTGAAGCTCAAAATGCACCCTTGCAAAGGTTCTACACCTATTCTTATTAATTTCCCATTAACAATCTAGCACACAGGACATACTTCGATGAATATTAACAAAACAGCTATTTATCTTAGAAATAGCAGCAGCTATTGTCATCCCTCCTCCCCAAGAGCCACCACCACAACCAGTTGCATGACCTACACAACAAAACAACTGCAGTACTTCAAAAGACAATGAATAGGACCAAGAAGATGAGGTAGAGGATTTGCCTACCTCTAGCACCCAGAGTGAATCATGGGTGTGGTAGTTCTTTACCACTGTTGGGAATGTACCAAAGGTTAAAGCTACCAAAGTGAAATGCACTGAATGCACTCAGTCGTGGACTACCTGGACAGTACTCCTATGGTACCACCTCCATGCACTGCCACACCAAATCCAACCACTGCATTGCTCTCAGAAAGGTTGTTCCTTTCATAGCAAGTACTAGGCTGTCTTCCTCCACCTCATCTTCCTTAGCCAAAACTGTAGACACACAGCCTACTTCTGTGGGACACAAAATCCCACCAGCTACCTTGAAAACGATAAAAGAGACTGTTGATTCATATCTTTCGAAGACAACAGTACTCTGTATATACTGCAACACACCACTCTAGAGGGGGGAGCAATTTTGAAGTGCTATTGAAGCTGTAATCAAGGAGTATGAGAAACACTGTCACCTACCTTAGATGTAACACACGTGCAACATATTCCCCTGTCACCATGTCCCTCCATATTACTGCTTGGCGCCTCTTCCCTCATTTCCCTACCCACCTTACTTTCTGATCTCTCTTGCAAAAATAAAAACAACAAAAAAAGGTACCTTTAGGAACCACCTTTCACAGTTAAAAAATAGAACGAAAAAAAACAATCTTATTGATTCCATTTACTTTACATTTCTCAGTAAAGTAAATAGACTCAATAAGATTTTCCAACATTTCCATTAGCATTTTGTTTTATGCTAATGGGAATAATATAACGTGTATCCCCCATTCCAGGGTCAGGAACGGGGATAACGCCCCGGCAGGCCGAATTATCAGCCCATGCAAAGCGAGGGCAGATAACGAGGGCTCTGGACTGTTATCCCCATTCAAGCCCCTGCAATGGGGGATGAAGGCTATTATCACCCCGGGTTGCCAAAGCGATAACCGGCAGTGTTAAAAAAAGGATTTTCTTTCCTACAATGGGATGCACATGGCGTCCCGCTGCAGGAAATAAAACAACCTTTTCCAAGATGGCCACCATGGAAAGGGAAGGTGGAGCTCTCTACAGAGCCCCTCTTTCCTGTCCATGCCAGCCTATGGGAGGCAAAGAGTAAGAGTGAATGCAGTGTTGGCATCCGCCGCCACTGCAATAAAGTAAGTAGTTGGTGGGAGAAAATGGGATGGAGCGTGGGGAGGAAAATGGCTGTAGGGACTTCCGACCATCAGGTGGCTTGGAACATGGGCTTGTACAAGTGGTTGAAGCCCATATTCTTACCTACCTGATCTGACTCCCTCGCCCACAGTGCTAATGTACAATTGCTAATTAGAGAAAAATATAAAACGACAGAAATATTTTTCTCTAGCATGCAAAAAGGACCATAATCGATGGACCTTTATAACAATGCACAGTTTCCACAGTCCTCTTTCCTCGCCATGGATCATTAAAATACCCAGATGGCATGTGCACAATCCCTCCTTTGAAACAGTCACATAACCATCCACCAATCACTTCCAAAAGCTGTACATATTACCCTATGACCATATTAAGCTTCCACACACTAACTGCCACTTAACAATAGTCTACAAATCTTTTGCATTTACATTTCCCTTACTTATAGAAAACAATTGTGCACAATGCTCATATAAATGCACATATGCATTGTGCAGTGAGAGAAGTGCATAAATAGAATGGGCAGTATGATGGGGAAATGCTCATGAGAACCCAGGAGGGAAATGCCAAGGTATGCCAAGGTGGGACGCCACTAGGTAACTACTGGCGCAGAGGAGTCCCAAAGGTGGGATGCATCTTAACCATAACATCCCTATATCAAGGTTTTTTCTGTCAATTTATTAGGCTTTTATAAGTGAAAATGTTTCATGGTGTTACATCACTGTATATAAGTTATTAATAATGTCTCTTTTCGTATATATGAAAGAACTATAAACCTCCTTAAAGAAACATATTTTTTGCAACACATAATTATGTCTGTTGCTATCAGCAGTGCATGCTAGGGATGGAAATCATCATTCAATTGCCTATGGCATGAGGCTCCACCATGACCCCAGCCCAACCAAACCACCCCTATTATTCACTCACCTACCCTGCATCCTAGCTCAGTGTCCACTATACCCTAATAATGTAACCAATGGCCAGTGTTCATGGCTTGCAACCATGGCCAGTCTCCAAATCAATGGGCATAGGCATCGACCATGTAAATCACTATTTTTTCTAATTACATTCTTACACTTTTGAAAATTAAAACACAAGACATATTTCCAAAAACATGCTTTCAGGTCTTTGCTAATGCTCATTGCGCAGGTTTGTTGCAGTCTAGTCCACCATTTCAGGTTGTAACTACAAGCAGAACATGTGTTCCCATTAAAACCTACTGCTTCGTCTATGCTGTATACCCCAATAAGCAAGATATAGTACACATTTCTCCTTGCTAGCGGCCAGGCCTATTGCCCAGACAGCAATGTATGTCACTGTGCTGCGTGCTTACATTTTACACTTTAAAAAAAACACAGGACATATTTGCAAAACCATGCTTTCCAGTTTGTACTGACCCTCCTCGTGCATATTTGCTGCAATCCCACCAGCACATCAACCTGTACCCACATGCATATTTTTTTCAGGGTAAGTCTCTCCTAACCAGGTCTAATGACTAATGTCTGGCAGAGAGACTCCCAGGACCCCCCTTGTCAATTTGCATATTCAAGTAACTTTGGGTCTCACCCTAAGTTACTAGCGGAATCCAGACGTGGACCCCGTGCTCACTATTCTTAGAGAGGCACAGCTCCTCCCTACTGATGAGGTCCAACCGACCGAAACACGTGTCTGGGGATGCTGTTGGTACTCTTGTTCAGAGGAGAAATGCCTAGCATTTCGGTGCTGGACTGCCCCAGGGCAGGACAAAGACTGATATGTTTGGGATATTTCTTTTCTGTGAAAGATAGTGAGCTAAAGACTCTGGGTAAGTCTCTCCTATCCAGGACTAATGTCTGGCAGAGAGACTCCCAGGACCCCCCTTGTCAATTTGCATATTCAAGTAACTTTGGGTCTCACCCTAAGTTACTAGGGGAATCCAGACGTGGACCCCTTGCTCACTATTCTTAGAGAGGCACAGCTCCTCCCTACTGATGAGGTCCAACCAGACCGAAACACGTGTCTGGGGATGCTGTTGGTACTCTTGTTCAGAGGAGAATTGCCTAGCATTTCGGTGCTGGACTGCCCCAGGGCAGGACAAAGGCTGATATGTTTGGGATATTTCTTCTCTGTGAAAGATAGTGAGCTAAAGACTCTGGGTAAGTCTCTCCTAACCAGGACTAATGTCTGGCAGAGAGACTCCCAGGACCCCCCTTGGCAATTTGCATATTGAAGTAACTTTGGGTCTCACCCTAAGTTACTTGGGGAATCCAGACGTGGACCCCTTGCTCACTATTCTTAGAGTGGCACAGCTCCTCCCTACTGATGAGGTCCAACCAGACCGAAACACGTGTCTGGGGATGCTGTTGGTACTCTTGTTCAGAGGAGAATTGCCTAGCATTTCGGTGCTGGACTGCCCCAGGGCAGGACAAAGACTGATATGTTTGGGATATTTCTTCTCTGTGAAAGATAGTGTGCTAAAGACTCTGGGTAACTCTCTCCTAACCAGGACTAATGTCTGGCAGAGAGACTCCCAGGACCCCCCTTGTCAATTTGCATATTCAAGTAACTTTGGGTCTCACCCTATGTTTGGGATATTTCTTCTCTGTGAAAGATAGTGAGCTAAAGACTCTGGGTAAGTCTCTCCTAACCAGGACTAATGTCTGGCAGAGAGACTCCCAGGAACCCCCTTGACAATATGCATCTTAACCATAACATCCCTTTATCAAGGTTTTTTCTGTCAATTTAATAGGCTTTTATAAGTAAAAATGTTTCATGGTGTTACATCACTGTATATCAGTTATTAATAATGTCTATTTTCGTATATGTGAAAGAGCTATAAACCTCCTTAAAGAAACATATTTTTTGCAACACCTAATTATGTCTGTTGTTATCAGCAGTGCATGCTAGGGATGGAAATCATCATTCAATTGCCTATGGCATGAGGCTCCACCATGACCCCAGCCCAACCAAACCACCCCTATTATTCACTCACCTACCCTGCATCCTAGCTCAGTGTCCACTATACCCTAAAAATGTAACCAATGGCCAGTGTTCATGGCTTGCAACCATGGCCAGTCTCCAAATACATGGGGCATAGGCATCGACTATGTAAATCACTATTTTTTCTAATTACATTCTTACACTTTTGAAATTAAAACACAAGACATATTTCCAAAAACATGCTTTAAGGTCTTTGCTAATGCTCATTGCGCAGGTTTGTTGCAGTCTAGTCCACTATTTCAGGTTGGAACTACAAGCAGAACATGTGTTCCCATTAAAACCTACTCCTTCGTCTATGCTGTATGCTCCAATAAGCAAGATATAGTACACATTTCTCCTTGCTAGCGGCCAGGCCCATTGCCCAGACAGCAATGTATGTCACTGTGCTGCGTGCTTACATTTTACACTTTAAAAAAAACACAGGACATATTTGCAAAACCATGCTTTCCAGTTTGTACTGACCCTCCTCGTGCATATTTGCCGCAATCCCACCATCACCTCAACCTGTACCCACATGCATATTTTTTTCCCCTTTCAAACCTATCCCAATTTTAAAAAACTTTACCACATAGCCGGTCCCTGGTGGCCATGCCCACTTTAACCACATTGCTGGTCCCTCATAGTCATAGTCATAGCCAGTAGTCAGATTGTCCAGGTCATGCCCCAGACAATCTGGCCACTGCCCATGGCCACAGGCTATACCTCAGTCACCAAAGGTATATCATTACTTTTTGTACCTACATTATGACACTTTTCAAAAAATAAAACACAGACACATTTGCAAAACCATGCTTTCAGTTCCTTGCCAATGCTCCTTACACAAGTTTTCTGCAAATCTGCCCATTTTTTTTTAAAGTGTCAAAATGTTTGTACATACAATAGTCATATGACTTGCCCCCACTTGACAAAATCCACTCTGACTTTGCACAAACATTCAAGGTTGGGTCTATAATATTTCTGAAAACCTTTGTCCAAATTTGTCAAAGGTTATAAGCCATATAAACATGTTGAGACCGCCCTCTAATTTTGCCCCCTCTTGAGAAAATCCCACAAAACTTTGAACAAACATTCATATCTAGATCCAAAATCTTTTTGCAAACCTGTGTGCAGATTCGTCAAATGGCACCACATTTATAAGCCTTTACAGTATTGTGAGCCCCTCCCTCTAATTTTGATCCCTCGTGACAAAACAGCACCACACTTTGCAAAACCATTCAGAATCAGGTCAATAATTCAATGTCATGCAGTTTTATCGAGTGGTGCCAAAGTTGTAAGCCATCCAAAATCTGCTTTTCAGCAACTCTGTAGTGCAGACATAAGCATAGATGGCCCCGAACATCTCAGATGTCCGCGAACATCACACCTCTGATTTTGCCACCTCTTGACAAAATCCCACCAAACTTTGCAAACACATTCATATCTAGATCTAAAATCATTTTGCAAACCTTTGTGCGAATTTGTCAAATAACACCACATTTACAAGCCTTTACATTATTTTTGGACCCCTTTCTAATTTTGTTCCCTCTTGACAAAACAGCACCACACTTTGCAAAACAATTCATAATCAGGTCTAGAATTAAATTCCATGCAGATTCATTGAGTGGTGCCAAAGGCATAAGCCATTCAAAATCTGCTTTTCACCAACCCTGTAACGCAGAAATAAGCAAAGATGGCCACAAACATCTCAGATGTCCGTGAACACCACAGGACTGCCCGGGCTTTTCGCGGACATCAGAGAAGAAAAACGCCAATTTCTTTTGCTTTTTATGGCCATTTCCCATCCCATCCTCATCACCCCTCACCTCCCCAGAGATTGCTTCATTAGTTTGACAAGTGCAATGTATTGGGCCTCATTCCGAGTATGGCGGTAAGGGATAGCGGCCACCGGTAACGAGACCGGTGGCGGTAATCCCTTACCGCCATACTCCGAGGTTCCCTTTGCGCCCTCGCCCTTAACGCCTGCTTTGAGCAGGTGTTAAAGTCGAGGGCGCAAAGGGGCCTCCAAGCCAATAACGGTGACCGTAATGAACGGTCACCGTTATTTGCATCTTCCCCATTCCCATTGAGCCCTATGGGGGCTCTTTTGGGAATGGGGAAGAGCCTTGGTGAATGGGGAATTACCGCCCCGCCAACCTTGGAATGGGGCGGTAATTCCGCCATCCACCAAGGCGCTGCCGGTCCAGGTACGGCGTCAACCAAGGCGTTAATAGCGCCATTGGTTAGCGCCGTACTCGGAATGAGGCCCATTGTTTTTTAATATGTTTTTACCACGATGTTCGGGGACAAAGTGCACAGTCTGAAAATATGACACACCTCACGCTTTTCACCATCCAATCAGAAGGCGCATCCGACGTCCACGGATCTCTCGCCACCCTCTGGACCAATTGGAGGCTGTCCACCGACCGAACAGGGAAGTGAGTCCGTGGTTTGGGCTGTAAGCGTGAGCACATTTTATTTTCCATTGCATCTATGGGAAAAAACACACATTTTGGGACACGCCTATAACTTTACCCCCCCTTGACGAAACCTCACCAAACTTTGCAGGATCAATCTAACGGGGCCATATACATTTATGGCACAGTTTTGTGATATCCTGTAATATATGTATTTTTTCAGATTTTGACGTGAGCATGTGGGACTTGGCTGTCAAAACGTGTGATCAGTCTTGTGCTAAAACCTACCCATTTTAACATCATACCACTGTTGCGATTGTGATATTCAGAGAAGTGTGTAGAGACTGGATAATTATTGTCTGTTTTCTTTATTGCTCTTATATGCTCCGAGATCCGTACCTTGACTTTCTAATAGTTCTCCCAATATATAATGTAGAACAAGGCCAAACTACACCATAAACTACGTGGCTTGAGTTATAGTTAATACAATCTCTAATTTAGTGGGTCCAATATGTATTGCTCACTTCAAATCTTGCAGTGGTAACTTCTTTTTACATATTGAGCATGAGTCACATGGAAAAGAACCTAGGGATAGTTTTAAACAACCATGATCAGTTGGAGAGGAGTAGTAGCTCTTAGTTAAGAGATCTCCTGGATATTTGTCCCGTCTAAGGCTGAACTGTGGTGTATCATTTATGAAAGGTTTTAGTTTGGGGTCCTTTCTGAGCAAAGGCCAGTGTTTTCTTATGATGCCTCGTATCTCATTGGTTTGTAAACTAAATGAAGTAATAAAACGTGTGAATTCTTTGCTTGACTTATTTTTTGGATCAAGAGGTCGGACCTGGTTTTCATTCATTATTTTTAAAAAGCCTGATTTTAAGTCTGCTGATTATATCCTCTCTTTAGAAAGTGAGAACTATATGTGCATGTGGAAACCAAATCACACTCTTTGAAGCAGTTCCTTTTTGCTCCTAAAACTTCTGAATATGGGAGGTTGCGGATGTTATGGAGAGGATGACAGGTAGAAGCTTCTAGGATAGAATTCCCTGCTGTCGCTTTAAGATGCATGATGGAGTGAATGCAATCATCTTCCACTTTGATTGTTAGGTCTAAAAACTCAATGGGTGTGCTACTGCAATTCGGGTAGAATCTCGAACTTAAATTACTGAAGTTGAGAAAATAAAAAAATGCCATTAAAGTAGGCACATCACCTTTCCAGAGTATAAATAGGTTGTCGATGTGTCTTAGCCACATGGTTGTGTAGAGGATCAGATGTGCATGTCACTGATAGACTCTGCCACCTCACCTCCATCATAATGGATGAATAAAAGGAAGACACTTTGCATGGCATCCAATCTCATTGCAATACAACACTGAGTGTATGAGAGACGTTATGCACTCAGACAATCATACCAAATGTACCCTCGTACTGAGGTCTAACAGGAGATTTGCAGACACCACTGACTATCGAGGAGTTGCAAAGAAGATCTAACAGGTGCAAAGTGGTGTCATAAGGCAAAGATTCAATGACGCATTGAAACAAAATAAGAATACTCAAGAATGAAAATGCATTTGAAGAAACTGCAATTATTACAGAACAAGGCCCTGAGAGCAGCGCTAGCTATAAACAGAAGGGAACACATTTCACAACACAGGAAAGAGTCACACTGGCTGCCTATACACGCCAGAATATGACATAAAACACTCACCATCACACACAAATGTGTCACCTCTAATGCACCCATCTGCCTTAACCAACGCCTCACATGTAAATCTGCAGCCAGAACACTCAGATCTAATGCCAACACTCACCAACCCATCCCCCCGATTTCAAGACTACCAGAACAGGCAACACTAGCTTCCCTGTAGCAGCCCCTAGATTTTGGAATTCACTCCCTCCCAACATTTGTAACAAACCCTCCCTCCCACAATTTAAGAAACTGCTAAAAGCCTGTCTTTTTAACAAATTCTAACCGTATGAATGTCATGCTGCACTTCCACCGTTCCTCCAGGCCTTTTGCACTGAACCTATGTATGTTATGTCAAATGTACAACCAATCATGTTGTAATTATCTATGTAACCATTCTTTGCTAAGTACATCATCCATACAACCTATAATCCTGTAAGTCTACTGTATAACCATTAAGTTTGTAAGTAATCGTGTAACCTAAGCCGTGATACCACATGGTCTGGGCGTATAATCAAATACATTAAATAATAAAATAAATAAATCAACAAGCGTAAACATACGTACAGGTATGAAGAAACCATGTTTACAGAGAAGATAAGTAACCAGTTGATTAGTGAATGTACATAAACAGAAACGCAAGGTAGATGAGCCATATAGAAGCTTGCTGCAGTAGAAAACATAACACGGGTGAAGCGGCCATGTTGGAAAGATGGACACCAGCTCTCAATGATAGAAAGCGAACAGCTCAAAGGAGAGAGACCAGAGCTGCAGAGCTGACAGAGGCTGGAAATACAAATCCATGCATGAACAAAGAATAGCTGCCGGCCAGAGATCAAGGATGCCACATCAAGGAATAATTGCAAGGCACAAGGGGAGTCAAGAGGATAAGCTATGCATGTAAGACATATTTTTCTTGGATTAAGCGAAGAAGAAAACATCTACATGTGCCAAGTATTGGACAATCAAAGATGTAGAAAGCTAGGTGAGGTAGAGCAACCAAGTCTCCAGAGGCTAGGAGGAGTACTGACACCAGCCTCATTGAATTAAATAGTACTATACAAAAGGTCGAAATTGACAAAATACTGGTCTCCTCACATGTGATTCAGAACTTGAAAACTAGGCCTATTCATTAAGCTCCAGATGAAGATAATGGTGTACCTACACTCCCATGAAACTCTCAGAACAAGGACAGTCCACAAGGCCAACTACAAAGAAGAACCCTTGGCTTAGGGCCTGACAGATGAGAGATGATGGACTAATCGGGCAAGTGGGTAGTAGTCTGACGTTGTTCTCTGTACCTGAGTTTTGTTTTGCTTACGTGCTGCTAGGGAGTCGAGTGTCCAAGGTTGGGAGAGGATGTCAACCTAACATGAGGGCCTATGCAAGAATGAGCATACAATGTTGCATGAGCCAATTTGCTTCTGTTATACTGTTATAATCTTTGTTATACGTAGTTAGAGGGAAGTGCAAGGCTTGCTTGCCAGAGGAGGAGTGGCCAATAAAATGATTAACACTTATAGACTCTAAAAGTAGATATGTTCCCTTCACCAATCCCTGATCCCCATAGGTTTTATTATTTGCCACGTAGGATAATGTCATAGCTGATGCACTTTGAGGTATAAAGCTTTTCTGTAACCAAACTATCATTGTGAGTGTGTGGACTGCATTTCGTTGTTCACCAGCTTGACCTACTTTATTGAACTGATATTAAAGTAGCATTTTGCCATATTCTTTGAGTCTGTCCAGTCATTTGTGTCCAAGACTGTTTATTATGGTAAACCCATTCTGTGTATAGATACACCCAAAAGGTGCTACTGCATATTTGGTAGCGGTGCGGATGGTTCTGATCCAGACCCTGGGATTCTCGACTTCTTCCACCATTAGCCGGAGGACCACAGAGTTTCATGTGGAGAGTGGTGTATAACATGTGTGACCCGAAGCGGTTGGCATGTGCACCTTTGAAGAAATTCATGTCCGGTCACCACAGGCACCCTGTGGACTGAAGGCGAACTGGTCTCTTGGGGAAGTGTCGATACCGGAGACCCCTAGCTGAATAACAGATGTAAGTACATACATTGAAAGTGGCAAATAAAAGGGGAGGGGACGTATTGCATGTGTATAGTGGGAGAAGATGACAGGATTTGTTAGGGAAAAAAGAGATACCTCGGATACCTTTCTTCAAGAGGAAGAAGTGATTGCATCACAAACCGGAATGGAGTAATATTTAAGGGATTCCTGCAGCTACAGCCCAGGAAGGGTGCTTGACACAATCCTAAATGGAGTACAATAGAGATGAGATATAACTATCTGGAAGACAATCGTAGAAAAAGAGTGCACAAGTGTTTTGGAGGATTTTGAAAAATATCAGTGTAAAAAAATATATTGATGTGTTTTGCATTAAGGGTGATTAAATAAGTTTAAATCTTAAAAATTATAAGAACAATAGTAATAAAAGTCAACAAATTATTAGGCCCTAGAAAAAAGAAGTGATTGGCGCCAATCAAAGCTAGGAGGGATAATGTTTGGAAAAAAAGATAAAAAGATTCTTAAAATTATCTGTCATGGTCATCGGGCCAAGGACACAGACCTTACAGGGTCACACACACAGGGGGCCCGGATGGACACAGTCCTGGTGCCTTTGGCGCCAGGCTCATAAAGAACAATACACAAGACATTCATTTGGGTTGAAAAATACCTTTGTTATGGACATAGCACACCATTTTGGGTGCACCGTGCAATTAACATTGGAACTTTCCTCTTCAAAGCAGCTCCACGTGCACACTTGGGTGAGGCTACTGCTATTGGGTTGCCTGGCACGTGCTGACTCACTAGGAGTGTGTCAGGCACGCCAAGCCTAGTGGGCGTGCCCACGATCACAGCTATATAAGCTGCTCTGATCCCTGAGGCAGACGCTTCGCGTTATTCTGCATTTACATGCAGCGTAATGCTCACCGCTGCCTGGGATTCCACTAAACTTTAGAAGTCCTGTCATCTGCCTCCATACTTACCACCTGGGGGATCCTGCTCTCACCTGTGCGCGTCTTCATGGTCATCTCTGCACATCTTCTTCTTGGCACCGCGGCTCACCTTCATCTCCCGGAGCGCAGGCATCTTCATTTGGGCATCGCGGCTCACCTTCAAACATCTTCCGGAGCACAGGCATCTTCATGTGGCACCGCGGATCGTCTTCCATTCTTCAGGGATGCTGGAATCTTCATCCTGATACCGCAGCATGACACACTCCACCCGCGACGACAGCACCTGCAATAATAACGAAAGGCAAGGTTAGACACTTAGACAGTGGGCCTCATTATGACTTTGGAGGTAGCCATGCCCTTAGTAAGGGCATGGCTGCCTCTAAAATCGTGTCCGGGTTCCTTGAATGGGAAAATACCGGGCCATTCCGAGTATGGAGGGCCCGGTATTCCCTCCTGCAGGGAACCCGGGCCCGGTCCTTCCCCATTCCCATTGAGCCCCCAAAGGGCTCAATGGGAATGGAGAGGGAGCTAACAACAGGCCCATTACGAACGGGCCCATTGTTATCTCCCTGGTCCCCCCACGAGGGGACCTCGTAATAGTGTGGAGTGGGTTACCATTACCGGCACCGTTAAACCCATTCTGCACAAGTTATTATGAGGCCGATTAAGTTTAAGGTCGCGCTACCATCAAACCTCACACTTTCCCTTAAACCATCACTTACCTGTTGTTGGACATTGCGGTTTCATCCATCTTCATCCCGGCCGTATTCCGAGTCTCCACAGCTGTTGTTGGTCCGCAATTCCATCTAATTGGAAGAAAGCAGAAGAGAAACCGTTATTCAGGAATTAACAACATTGAGAGCAATAATATCAAGACAGAAAATAGAAAGAGGAAAAGACAAGAGACATTAAGAGACACTTACCACCAACCAGGAGGAGCATGGTCACAGCTGGACTGGACTATACCTATCAGAGATCAGTGAAGCAACTAGATCACATCTACAAGCGTCCATGCCAGAAGTAGCAGGACGGAGAGCTCATCCTCCATACTTACCAGGTGAGCCTTATTGGTCGGTACGTGCCCACAGAAATCGTACCTTGGTTCGAAGGGTTTGGGAGGTACAACAGTCACCAATCAGCGCACTCACGTTTTCTCATATTCACACAGGAGCAGTGCCACCAATTGTCGCCGCCTGCATCGTATCCCCAGGGGGAGAAACTTGAAGGGAGTGATCTAACCACTGGGAGGGCTACAACCGTGCCCCAACGCCTCCGCAGAGATCAGGTGAGTGCAAAAGAATCAAAATAATAACAGTATAATACGTGTTGACAAAAACTATAAATGAGGAGATAAAAATGGATATTGTATAGGTTTGGAAATCATTTTGAAGAAATTGGTTTGTTGGAGATGGGTGGTGATTGAAGGTGCTGGCCAAAGTAATTGTTGAACTGTGATTAATCAAATAAATAAATACACGAAAAAAACCTGATAAGTATTGACAGTTAAAAGTGACTTGTATTTATGGGGGACACTCCCCTTTTACATCAATGCAGAACACTGACAAGATACAAACCTAAAATCAGGAAATACCATGAGGAGTGGGTGAAGGGCGCGACTGATAAAAAACATATGCTGTGGCCTCAAAAAGGTTCATTTTCAAAGGCAGTGGTGTGACACATGATGACATTCTTCCATGCTACATACAGGGGGACGAAGCTACAGAAAAGGTTTGCTATTTTAGAACTCTGGAAGATGTAACAGAGTGAGATAGAAGACCCACCAGAGAAGGAGTGGCTGCTTAATCAGCATAAAGAGGAGGATGGAATGCCCTCAGCTCCTCTTTCTCCTCCTAAGAATGACAGCACTATAGGAGAGAAACAGAGGATTTAGCCTCCAAAGGAATTAAAAGCAGCTGCAAGATATGGTAATCCAACATATGCACCTCCCGCTTATAATAGCGAATACAGTATGGAAGAAAGTTAGAACAAAGAATGTAAATATATGTCTACACGCGATGAACATTAAGAGCATGAGGAGAGAAAGGACAGACAGATAGAAATAGAAGAGGAAGCCAGAAGACAAAAAGAGTGAAAGACAAAACAAGTGCAATGACAATAGTACAAAACGAGTGTATGGGAGAACAGATACTGCTTAAATTAGATGGAAAAGACATTGACAATGTTAAAGAAAGGGAAGAAAGAGAAAAGAAGGAAAAGGAATGTGAAAGTGCATACAACAAAGAGAAAGTAAAATAAAGGAAAAATGGAGGATGTATTAAGAACAGAAAAAAGAAAAAGGGAGAAAAGAAGAGAAGAAACGTGAAGAAATAGAAGCCCAAGAATGAAAGAAGGTAGGTTGCAAAGAAGGCAAGATGAAGAAGAGAACAGGGAGAGGAGGAGACGGGAAGAAGAAATGAGAAGTAGTAGGGGACAAAGAAATGATGAAATAGATTGCATTATCAACAAAAACATGATACCCATTGAAGCACAAGAGTGATGGGAGGAAGAGAGCAGATCACAATAGCCCTGCAAGGGATACCAAGAAAACAGATGTGGGCTGATGAGCATGAGGCAGAAGGCATAGGCAAAAGGATTGGATATTTATACAGACAGATGAGAGAGAAAGTCGGGTAAAGAATGAATCCAAAATGTCTGTTTTTTTCACCTCCAGACATTTCAGACTACCCCCTTGCCCTCCCACCCCCTTAATTACCTGTGGGCAGCACACCTTCTTGTGTGCCATCGTGTCCTGCATCCCTTTGCAGCGCCAGTTCCCTTCACTTGTGTGGATGGGAACTGGCACCGCAGGAACCTCTTTTCTTTTTTTTAAACGTTATTTCGATGCATGACGATGATGATGAGAAAAGGGATAATAGTCATACCAGTTGGGGTATGATGATGTCAGATGATGAAAGGGAGGAGAATGAGAAAGCATGAAGAGAAGGTGCATGCAGCTTTTCAATAGACCCAGACATAGAGAGAGGGGTTAAATGGTCAGATTTAAAAGACAAATAGAAAACAGCAGGGCCAAAACCATATTCTTAGCGACCACCAGCACGATCATGCAGTGCAGGGGATATGTCCCTGCTTTCTGTAAGCAGGTTAAGGTCGCTGCTAGGAAGAAGACGACCGCCGAAACTAGCCACACCTGGAAGATGCAAAGTGTAGGAGGATATGATTTTGTACCAGGGTTTACACAATTCCGATTATTAGAAAAAATGGGAGGATGACGACAATAGATTCCATGGCCACAAATGGACAAGGAAAATCTAAAATGTAAATTACCTAGTCTGACTGCAGGTGTGGGAAAATGGATTTATGAGTTAGAGAGAATGACAGCGGGAATGACGTTAGCAGTTGGTGACATAATAGTCCAACTGGCAGCTATCATATGGGAGAGAGATGGTGACATTTGGAGACAAGCAGGGCATGCAAGTGTAACTGCACAGAACACAACATATGATGGAGCGCCATTTAATAATTACAGTGCAGATATATGGAGGGCACTTAGAGTATTGTATCCTGACACATCAAATATGGGTGCGATTATGACTAGGAAAATGGGAGAGGATGAAGATCCTTTTGCCTTTATTCAAGAGATTCAAGAGCGATGGCGTCACAAGACGAGAGAATTATGGGCCAAAACAGTGGCAATATTTTATTCTATTTTATGCCAGGGATTGCCAGTGCAAAGGCAGATGAAGAAACAGGTAGGGAAGGAAGCGATGCCATGGCAAGAAATACAGTTGACTATTGTACATCATTGTTGATTGCTACAAAAGAAACATAAGAAGAAAATTGAGAACAGAAACATATAGAAGGAGCAGTATTGATGAGTGGTGAAGGCATGACCACACACGAAGCACAGTCAGTGCAGCAAAGTAATGTAGTGCTCCCTGTGGATCAGACTGGGTACAACCTTTGGACAAGAGGTAGACGGAATGCACCTAGAGGGTAAGGAGGATTTCATGAGGGACAGCCACAGCAATGCTGGAATTGTGGGAGAATAGGACATATAGCCAAAACATGTAGAAGTAGAGGATGAGGCATGCAACAGAACTGGCAAGCTCCAAGAAGGGGGATGGGCATTCTCCACAGTACAATACAGAATCACAGGAATATTATTCCAAGATCACACATAGTATCAGACACCTGTGCCACAAATACAGCAAGCACAGCTGGTAGCACAGCAAATGCAGTCACCACAAGGGCAACCACAGCAAGCACCCATGCAGGCACAACAAGTACAGACACAGCAACCACAGTACACACCAGCACAACAAGCAATGATGCTACAATGGAAGGTGAATACAGGAGCCCTACAAGTATCCAAACTCAGGATAGGCAGTGTGACAGTAGTGGGAGGGAATTGTTTTACAAGGTACAGGGATTCATTTATACCCACAATAGGAAGGCCCACACAGCACCTTGATGTGTTCAGTACTATCTCTGATACCAGACCTACAAGAGGAACCAAAGGTTTTGGTGATGATAGGAGGCAAGACATTTCAATTCCTTGTGGACAGGGAAGCAACTCATTCCTGTGTTCGAGATGGAAAGTACCCAATATTTGGGATCACCAGGAATGTGCATGGATTCTCTGGGATCACAGATTTGGTTCCTTTCACTGATGAATTACCACTTTCTATAGGTGAACATGACATGTCATTGCCACTACTATATTCTCAACAGACACAAGTTAACATTCTTGGACGTGACTTGATTACAAAACTTAACATGACGATATCCTTTACTGAAAAAGGTATAGTGTGTTCAACTCCAGGAATACATTACATGAACGTGAGAGAATGTACATTAGCCTTTAAAGGCCAGAAAGCATTACCAGCAGTTCCTTTAGAACAAGAAATATTTTTGTATGGAGTAAATATTTTGTTGATATGGATTCCTGGACTGACAGGGAAAGTATTGAGAATACTTAATGAGTTCTTGTTTAGACCAGAGATGCCATAGACATAGATGCAGCAGCGGTAAGTCAAGAAAGAGTAGTACATGGGACAGATGATGGAGAGAAGAGCATGGAGACCGGTGATAGCCAGGGGAGTTGCTAGGTCTGGAAAAGACCCGGGGCTAGGCTGATGTTGAAACTGTTGGGACTGGGGGCTAGCTAGTCTTTTGGCTGTAGTTCCTGAGATTCTATCCGGGGCTACAACCAAAAGATCAGGGGCTTTAACCCCCTTAGCCCCCCCTAGCAATGCCCCTGGTGATAGCCCTTAAGGAAGGATACGGACTGACAGATTTGACTTGTTTAGAGATGAATATTCAGACCATGAATTAGTATTTTTCACAAGTCTTACTTATTGGATGAAAATTGAGAATAAAGAAATACATCAGAGAATGGTGTTGGTAAAAAAAGAAACCATCATTTTTTCAGGAAGACTTAGAGAAGGTGCCAAGCATCTTTTGAACTAATAGTCCAAATGATGTGGGTCTATTGAGTGAAGCAGGTGCAATGAAGATCAAGCTTAAACAAGGAGCAATTCTGCCACGTGCAAAACAGTATCCTATGTCTGGAGAAGCAGATGAAGGCATATTCAAGACCATTGCTGCTTTAATAAAACAGGGAATATTAGTGCCATCAGAATCCCCGTGTAAAACGGCTGTGTACCCAGTGAAGAAATCAACTGTGGGTTTGTGGAGATTTATTCAGAATCGCTGCCCCCTAAACAATATTGTTGAAGCAGAGTTTCCTTTGGTCCCGAACCCTACTACAATATTATGTAATATCCCAGCTAAAGCCAAATATTTTACAGTTGTAGATTTAAAGAATGTCTTCTTTTCCATTCCCCTTCAGGAAGACTCACAGGATTTGGCTTCCTTTTCATATAGAAATCCGAGAACAAAACACGCTTGTCTCCCTCAGGGTACTGTGAGCCCCCATCATTCTTTAATAGGGTCCTTCAGATGGACTTGGACAATGGACTTGGTGTGAAGTGTGAAGTGAGACAGAGGAAATGTGCCGGAGGATTCAGTTCGACTAATGACAATACTAGCAGAAAAAGGATACAAGGTAGACAAAGCCAAACTACAATATTGTCAGGAAGAGGTCCTGCACATAGGACAAACCATCTCTCAAGAGGGGAGAAAAGTGACACCCGAAAGAGCAGAAGCAATCATAAGAACTCCAAAACCTGAGACAGTAATGGAAAGGCAGCAGTTTATAGGCCTAATGTAATTATTGTAGGGCCTAGGTTTTTGACTACAGTGCATATATCTGACCACTCTTAAAAGGACTCAAGCAATCACAGAAATGCAAAAGTAAAATAGTATGGGAAGATGACATGACTGAAGGATTTGAAGAATTAAAAAAGGTGATTTGAACAGCCCTAGTGTTAGGGATACCAGACTATAGTGAATATTTTACTTATTCTCACATTCAAATGGAGAAGTGATGACAGCAGTCCTTACTCATAAGATAACATTAGGACATGAACACAAACCACTAGCTTATTATGCATGATTCTAGATCCAGTAATGAATGGACATTATTCTTGTGAACAAGCTTTAGCAGCTGCAGTTTTCACAATTGAGAAAGCTCCCATTATTACAATGGGATGCTTAATAACATTATTTGTTGAGCACTCCCTATTTGCTATTTTGGAGAAACCCAAAAGTACATTGACCCACACAAAGAGCATCTGGATACGAAGTGATTATTTTGAATCCAGAAGTCAAAATTGTTAGATGTAGAACAGTGAATCGAGCAACATTCATAGAAGAACCAGCAAGAACGGATGACTATGTACATGACTGCACAAAGTATACTGAATTTTATGAGGATATTCCCCATGTTATCAAAAGTGCTCTCAAGAGGGGAGTCCTCTTTTTTTGTGTTCTTCACAAATTGACAAAATGACAGGTGAAAGGCATACTAGGACTGCAGCAATTAAATAAAAAAAATGGCGAATTTCATGTAGTGGCAAGTGTGAGATTGCCATCATATTGTTCAGCGCAGGTTGTATAATAAGTGACGCTTAGCGCCACACTTCAGAGACTGGAAGATGAGGAAGTAACGGTGTATTCTAACACCGCCTCCATGATGACAACTGTACATGCAGTGTTGTCACATTGGAAAAGGAGGGTTTTGTTCTGTGCAGACAGCACTACAGTGAAACATGCGTCTCTATTGAGCAAGCTTATTAAGGTACTAAAGCACCCATTGGCAATTGCTGTGGTGAGGTGTGCCACCCATACTAAAGGGGTGGACCTAATTTCTCACAGAAACAAAGTGGCATATGTAGAGGCAAAACGAGCAGCATACTTTCCATATTTTTCTGATTTTTAATTAGAAGATGTTAAGCAAGGATCAGAGCAATGCATGCTGATACAGGAAGGATTCAATATGTTATCCATTGTACAGTTAATTGAGCTGCAAGGTCGAGCCCCAAAGGAAGAGCACGACCTATGATAAAGTTGGGGTTCTTCTTTATCCCCCACTGATGGAGACAGGAGAGTACTGGAAAGCCAGTTATTCCTCTTGTATTATTGAAGCTGGCAGTGGAGCAGCTTCACTACCCTGCGCACACCATCAGAGAGAGTCTTGCTGCAACAATCACAGAACATTGGTTCACACCACATTTATTAGAACATGTGGCACAGTTTATTTTAAACTTGATTGTGTGCCAGAAATGTACAGCAGAGCATACCTTGCAAACATTGAGAGGAGCTATCCCTAGGCTCAATGGTTTGTTTCAGCATCTGCCTATAGATTCTGTGGATATGCTACAAGTATGCAATGGATATAGGTACATGCTGGTAGTAGTATGCCTTTTTTCCAGATGGATTGAAGCAGGTCCATGCACACATCCCAATGCCACATGCACTGCTAAGTTTCTCATGCATGAGGTGTTTCCTGGATGGAGCATGTACAAAGTCCTGCAATCTGATAATAGCCCGCATTTTGTAAACAAGCTGTTTGAACAGATAATTCTTTTATCAAGAATAACACATACGTTTTCCTTAACCTATCACCCACAGGCGAATGGTATCTCTGAAAGGTTAAATGGGCTTCTTAAAGAAAGGATTGCAAAGATAAATATGACTCTAAAGAAGGAATGGCTACATTGCCTACCTCTTGCTCTAATTGCCCTAGGAAACCAGCCTGGCTCAGATCACCACCTAACTCCTCTATTAGCACTCTGTAGTATACAGATAATTAAAGCTGCTGTAGCACAGATTATACAACAAATGTCTACAACCAGCTCACCTTGACAGATCGATGGCTCCAAATGGGAGGACCAATGCAGCTGGGAAGGCTCCCCTGCGAGAGCCCTGGCCTTTCCACCCAGGGTAAAGTGACCCAGGGGAGAGGGCAGGACTCCCAGGGAAACCCTCTACGGGAAGAAAACCCTGGTCGAGTTCCACTCGTACGGATCGGGAAGAAGTTTGAAGAGTAAGCGTCTCCGAAGGCAGAACCAGGATGTCACTCAGGAGGCTTCTTCTAGGTACACGGGAGAGGAGAAAAATAGAAGAAGGTTAGAGGAGAGATCAAGGAGAAAGAAGAGAATGGGAAACAGAAAGTAATCCTCTCACCGACGAAGGAACGAAGTTAGAGGAATAATGTTCAGAACTGGAGATCGGAGGAGTTGTGAAGCTTCGGGAGACTCTGGAAGGAAAGCAGCAAGTAAAATCCTAATCGAAAGGAAGGGGAGCCCTCACAGAACTGAACTTACTCCCGTTCCTCTGGCAGGAACGGGAATCAAATAGGTCTGCCAGAGATGGCAGACTGAGAAAGAGGCGGGAGAATGCTGCAGGGTGAATCTGAATAGGGGATGAAAAAACAGGGTTAGAAGGAACAGTAAGCACAAGAGGAATTAACTAGCAGAAGTGAGAAGGAGGTCTCAGAAGCGAACTCACAGAGCGCCAAAGGCAGAAGCGACGTGAAGCACTGTCCGCTTCGATTCCAGATAAAGGATCACGTGAGCAGTTGGCCGTACGTCAAATGAACGTGCAACAACTGGACCGCTACAAGCAGAATGGGGAGAATCACGGGCATCCATCTTGAAACTGTTCGTAATTAGAGTGCCGCACAAGCGGGTCCGTGCCCACAAAGACCACTTGCGGCGATGTGTAACAGTATGCCCCCTCCTCCTGGAGGGTGCCCCAGGATTACCCGGATGAAGTAAAAAGAAATGCTGCACCAAACGAGGTGCGTGAACCCCAGAAGCCGGCTCCCAAGTTCTTTCCGCAGGCGAATAACCCTTCCAGTGGATCAGAAACTGCAACCGACCACGTCGGAAGCAGGAGTCACAGATAGCCGCCACTTCAAACTCGGGACCACTGTCCGTGAGCACCGGAGGTGGTAGAGAACCCCCATTTCGGTGAAAGCGATCACGCACCACCGGTTTGATCTGAGACAGGTGGAAAACCGGGTGGATCTGAGACCAGGAAGCCGGTAAAGAAAGTTTGACAGCAGCCGAACCTATCTTTGATAGAACTTGAAACGGTCCAAAGTACCTGGGAGACAGTTTAGATGGAACCAAATGACGAGGAAGGAATCTGGAAGCCAACCAAACCGAATCACTGATGGTTAGTTCCATAATGTCACGACGGTGCAGATCAGCATTCCTTTTTGCTCAATTCTGAGCCTTCTGTAAAGACTGCTTAGCCAGTTTCTGTCCTTCGTGGATGTCAGCAATTAGTGAATCAACACCCGGGCAGCCAGAATCAGAAGGTGACACATTCGGAGCAAAGGACGGATGATAGCCGTAGGAACAAAAAAAAGGGCTGGTCTGGAGTGCCGAATGCTTGGCATTATTGTGTGCAAATTCTGCAAACGGAAGCAGTTCTACCCAGTTATCCTGTGCTGCTGAAATAAAGCATAGTAAGTATCCTTCGAGGGTTTGATTTAACCGCTCGGTTTGACTGTTAGTTTGAGGATGGTATCCGGAAGAGAGGGCACGTTTGATGCCCAGAATGCGACAAACATGTTGCCAAAAGAGAGAGGTGTACTGGGGTCCTCTATCCGATACTATGGTATCTGGCAAACCATGGCGAGAAAAGATAACAGAGAGGAAGACCTTCTCTATGAAAGGGGTACTTGGTAGTTTTCGTAAAGGAGTAAACTGCGCCAACTTGGTGAAGTAATCAATAGTTACCATGATCGTAGTCTTGTTTTCAGATAGTGGTAGATCCGATATAAAATCGGTTGAAATGATTTGCCAAGGCCGGTCTGGAATGGGCATTCTTGCTAATAATCCCAACGGCGGTGATCGAGGAATTGTCATGATCACTGCTTCCAAGGAGTCAGGAACAGCCCAACGTCCTTGGAAGCAGGCCCCTAACCGTTATCTTAGGCACCAGCCGGGCCCCACTGGGACCTTTTGGACCATGTCCTGGCGCCGGTGGCACCAGGCTCATCAAAGCCATCGGTCCCGGCACTGGAAGCGCCGGGCTCATAATATGTATGAAGATGCTTGGGTGGACTTACCTGCAGCAGACCATGCTGCTTACTTACCAGCCACATAGGAATCCTCTGTGAACAGGAACTACTTTCTTACCTGGGTGGGGCAAGCTCCACTCCCTGGATACAACACGGGAACTCTTCTGGAACTGGAACTCTTTTCTTACCTAGGCGGGGCCGTGGAGGAAGACGCCTCATCACTCCAAGGCTATTTAAACCACACCCGATTGAACAAACGTGCTTCGCGTTATTCTGCATCTGCAGCAGAACGCTCACCGAGTCTGTTCCAGCCTTTCTTCCTTCCGATCCTGAACCTGCAAGAACAATACTTTCCTCACCTTATCCATCGGCAGCGAACATTTCTTCACGCTGCACCTCCGCCTGTGAAGACAAAAGCATTGTTATTACTTACCGGCACTCCGCGAATTCCGGATTTCTTCAACGCTGCAACCCAGCATCTGAAAGACAAACGAAGAGACTTTAGACAGGTATTTACTCACGTCCATTGCGCTCGCCACAGTAGAACGCCTGCAAATACTCCGGCGTTTTCCAGCATCTCTTCAGCACGAACTCACAGCTGCAAGGGAAAAGAGACAGTTAGAGCGCTTGCATTTACTTACGCATTTCCAAGCGCTTCATTCCAAGGCTCTGGCTCCAACTTCGGCTCTATTTACACCATCTCCTATCTCGAGAGCCCTGCAAGACAAATAGGAAAAAGCATTATACAGAGTCCTGTTCTATATTAATGTGCCCGCGCACCTAAAGACTAAAAGGACTAAAAAGGTGTCCAGAAACTCACCGCTCGTGCAGTTAACGACGGTAGCGATCCTCTGATGTCAAGAGGCCTATATTTCACCAGTGAAGGAACTGGCAACGGCACCCTGCACCAGACGCAGATGGAGAGTCCAGCATTCACCTATCTAAGGTGAGCACGTTGACCTGGGGGCTCTACGGAGAAGCTAAGAAGAGAGAGAGAGAGAGGGACATTCAACAACCCAGATCATTAACCCCCATATTCTTTCACCTGCAGAAATCTCACTCTTCGAGTTCGACACACAGTGCGAAGAGGTTCGGCCCCAGAAGCAAATCGAGTCCTGCACATCACTTTTCGGGTCACAGACACCTTCCTGCCAAGATCAGCGCCTCCGTGGGAATCAGGTGAGCGTTACAGAACGCGAAGCCCACCGCAAAACTCCTACCCAGGCGCAATGGAAACCTCAGACACTGATCAATTAGCCCAGTTGCTTGGGGAACTAAGAGCAGAAGTACATGCAGCTCGTCAGGAAACAAACTCTCTAAGAAGAGAGCTGATAATTTCCAAGGAGCGAACAGAGGACCTCGCTAGCCAATTGCTACAAACGCAGGCAGGACAGACACCTTTGCCCGCTCCAGGAGGAAGTTATCCTTCTGCATCATCCATAAATCCTGTGCAAATCAATCTACCCGGCAATGTGCCCTTGGCCCCGCCCGAACGCTTTTCTGGTGACCCAAAGAAATTTGCAGTGTTCATTAATCAGTGCCGCCTACACTTCTTATGTCGACCAGCTGCCTTCCCAACAGATCAGACCAAGGTGGCTTTCGTGCTTTCTTATCTCAGTGGCAGCGCCGCAGATTGGCCGATCCCTTTAGTCACTCAGGATGATCCGGTTCTGCATGATTTCCAGGCCTTCCAGTCCAGCATGGAGAAACTGTTCGCAAGACATGCACAAGGGCAGGTCTTGGACAATGAACTTCTTTCGTTACGACAGGGTAATCAAGACCTCTTGACTTATATAGCCTCATTCAACAGACTTATAGTGGAAACTCAATGGCCTGAGGATAAGAGAATAACGCTCTTCTACAGAGGCCTGCGTGGAGAGCTCAAGGATGTGTTAGCTCAAGTCGTGAATCCTCCACAAGAATGCTCCGACTATATTGACTTAGTTGTCCAATTGGACCACAGATTACAGAACAGGAAGGCTGATCGTTCCAAATTTGATACCCGAATGTTTTCTAAACCACAGACCTCTACTAGGGGAGCTGACACTGTGGAACCCATGCAAATAGGGGGCATGAAAGGACCTTTAACCCAAAAGGAGCGGGAAAGAAGAAGACAGCTGCAATTATGCCTCTATTGCGGAAACTCGGGGCACTTTCTTCGAGACTGTCCAGTAAAACCAGCTAAGAAGGCTGTAGGAGCCTCAGATACCTGTACCACAAATTCTGAGCAGGGAAACGACCTAGCCCGACAAGAGTAGAGGTCCTCTTGCCGAGCGTTAAAATCTGTCCCGTGACCTCGCATTTCGTGGTGCCTATGGTCCTCATTAGTCCTGAACGTCCGGATCGTTTGCATGCAATTGAAGCTTACATCGACAGCGGAGCAATCGGTAATTATGTGGACCGTGAACTGGTATCAAGGATGAATCTACCCCTTGTCCCTAAGGCAGTAAAAGACGTCATTACTACAGTGGATGGCACGGAGATAGCCCCCGGACCAGTAACGCACGCCACCCAAGAAGTGACGTTAGTGAGCCAAGATGGACACCGGGAGAAAATAGTGTTCGATGTGATCAAGGCCCCTCAGTTCCAGATCATTCTGGGAATCCCTTGGTTAGAGAAGCACAATCCTCAGATCGATTGGCGAGCAAAGACGGTTCAGTTTCCAGAATGTTTTACCACTTGTTATCCTCGGCCTGATGTTTCACTGGCGGCAATCTCTTCTGAGGCTCCCAAATTACCTCCCAAATACCAGGAATTCCAAGACGTCTTTCGGAAGGACCAAGCTAACACCCTGCCTCCTCATAGGTCTTACGACTGTCAAATAGATCTGATACCCGGAACAACTCCTCCTTGCAGTAGGATTTATGCCCTCACCGAGCCAGAGAATCTTCACCTCAGACAATATCTGGACCAGTACCTAGCTAACGGGTTTATCCGTCCTTCAAAATCTCCAGCCTCCTCGGCTTTGTTCTTCGTTCCGAAAAAGGAAGGAGACCTTAGGACTTGTATAGATTACCGCGCCCTGAATCAAATCACCGTTAAAAACAGATACCCGTTACCTTTGATCCCTGAACTCCTGGACCAAGTCAAAGACGCATGTATATATACAAAGTTGGATCTCAGAGGAGCCTACCATTTGGTACAAATAAAAGAGGGCGATGAATGGAAGACGGCCTTCCGCACCAAGTATGGGCTGTTTGAATATCAAGTTATGCCCTTTGGACTTTGCAACGCTCCTGCCGCCTTCCAGTATTTTATGAATGATGTCCTTAGAGAACTCATTGATGTGTGTGTTGTTGTCTACATTGATGACATCCTCGTCTATTCATCATCTGAAGAAGAACATCGGAAACACGTTAGAGAGGTCCTCGAGAGATTACGTCAACATAACCTTTTTGCTAACCTCGAAAAATGCGTTTTCAACGTAACTGAAGTTGAGTTCCTGGGATTCATATTGTCACCTAACGGAGTCCATATGGATTCAAAGAAAGTCGATGCAATCATCAAGTGGCCTTCACCAACCTCTGTAAAAGGAGTCCAAAGCATGTTAGGCTTCGCTAACTTTTACCGCAGATTCCTCCCTGTATTCTCTCGAATAGTCCAGCCCATCACCGCTCTGTTAAAGAAAAACAAACGTTTTGAGTGGTCTACAGAGGCAGAACAAGCGTTTCAGGATTTAAAGACTAAATTCTTTTCTGCACCTGTTCTAAAACATCCTCGCCCAGAACTCCCCTACATCGTAGAAACAGATGCTTCTAGTCTTGCTATGGGGGCAGTTTTATCACAAAGGGATCCGGTCACACACCAATTACATCCTGTAGCCTTTTGGTCCCGCAAATTCTCGGCTCCCGAGATCAACTATTCAATTACAGACAAGGAACTTTTAGCTATCAGATCGGCCTTTAAAGCCTGGCGGCATTATCTTTTGGGAGCCAGACACACAGTCACCGTAATGACTGATCACCGCAACTTACAGTATCTGAAGACAGCCAAAGCTCAGTCTTCCAGGCAGCTTCGCTGGGCTCTGTTTTTGGCTGAGTTTGACTTTATAATTACTTATCGACCAGGCAGTAAAAATGGAAAAGCAGATGCCCTCTCCCGGATGGGAATAGATGAACATTTGACCAATCCAGAACCAATACCCATAATCCCAGAACAAAGGATTTTGGGCTTGGTCAGCGCTCAATCCTTTGAAGACATTAAGACTACAGTCAAATCACTTTTAACTCCGGTCGACTTACAGGACTGGCAATTAAAAGGAAAAGAATCCTCAGTGGATCGAGACCTACCATATTTCCGAGGACGATTGTACTTGCCCAGTGAGAGAATACAAAAACAGGTAATCTCCTGTTATCACGATTCACTAATGGAGGGTCACCCTGGCATAACCAAAACCATGGAAAAGGTCAAAAGACATTTCTGGTGGCCATCATGGAAGAAGGACATTAGAGACTTTGTAATCTCCTGCGGTGTGTGTGCCCAGAATAAGAGTCAGAAGGAGAAACCAGCCGGTCTCTTACACCCACTAGACATCCCTCCCTGTCCATGGCATACCCTGTCCATGGATTTCATCACGGGCTTACCTCCATGCTCAGGGTATAATACCATTTTAGTAGTCGTGGATCTATTCTCCAAGATGGCTCACTTCATTCCCCTGAAGGGCCTACCTTCAGCTTCAGTATTAGCCCGAGAATTCTTAGAAAACATTGTTCGGTTACACGGTTTCCCCTCGGTTTTGGTCTCCGATAGGGGAAGTCAATTCATCTCCCACTTTTGGCGAAGTTGCTGTCGTTTAGCCCAAATTGATGTGAGACTTTCTACCAGTCACCATCCCCAAACTGACGGACAAACCGAGAGGACAAATCAAACTCTAGAACAATATCTACGTTGCATGCTCCAACAAACTGAAAACCCTTGGAAGGACATTCTTTGGATCGCTGAATACGCCTATAACAATTCGACTCATTCTGGAACCGGTAAGACTCCCTTCTTCCTATTATACGGACACCATCCTAGAACCTCTAACCTGGATCCTCCCCAAGAATTCGAAACACCTGCTGTGGATCACTTGCACTCGGAGATCACTCGTGCTTTTAAGGAAGCCACTGCCCATCTGCAAAGAGCTAAAGCTCAATTTAAGAAAGGAGCAGATCAGCACCGTAAATAGGCCCCTCACTACACAGTGGGAGATCAGATCTGGTTATCCACTAAGCACCTACCTCTAAAAGGACCCCGCACTTTCATCCCGAGATACCTTGGACCCTATCTTATCTCTACCATAATTAATCCGGTGGCTGTTAAATTGGAATTGCCTTCGCATATGAAAATACATCCAGTATTCCATGTCTCCTTACTAAAACCAGTGCAACCAGGAACCCGATTGACCGAACTCCCGGAACCTGTTTTAGTAGATGGAGAACTTGAGTTCGAAGTAAAGAACATCCTAGACTCCAAAATCTCCAAATCTAAATTATATTACTTGGTTGATTGGAAAGGATACGGCCCCCAGGAAAGGTCTTGGGAACCCTCAGAGCATGTCCACGCACCTCGTCTGGTCAAGAAATTCCATTTGAATCACCCCGACAAGCCAAAACCCCCGGAGAAGACACGCTTGGGAGGGGCCTTGAGGGGGGGTGCTATCATGATCACTGCTTCCAAGGAGTCAGGAACAGCCCAACGTCCTTGGAAGCAGGCCCCTAACCGTTATCTTAGGCACCAGCCGGGCCCCACTGGGACCTTTTGGACCTTGTCCTGGCGCCGGTGGCACCAGGCTCATCAAAGCCATTGGTCCCGGCACTGGAAGCGCCGGGCTCATAATATGTATGAAGATGCTTGGGTGGACTTACCTGCAGCAGACCATGCTGCTTACTTACCAGCCACATAGGAATCCTCTGTGAACAGGAACTACTTTCTTACCTGGGTGGGGCAAGCTCCACTCCCTGGATACAACACGGGAACTCTTCTGGAACTGGAACTCTTTTCTTACCTAGGCAGAGCCGTGGAGGAAGACGCCTCATCACTCCAAGGCTATTTAAACCACACCCGATTGAACAAACGTGCTTCGCGTTATTCTGCATCTGCAGCAGAACGCTCACCGAGTCTGTTCCAGCCTTTCTTCCTTCCGATCCTGAACCTGCAAGAACAATACTTACCACTCCTGTATCCAGTATTCAGCAGCACCTGCAAAGACAAGAAACAACAGGTTAGCACTGCAACCTTTACACGCAGCGCTTTCCTCACCTGATCCATCGGCAGCGAACATTTCTTCACGCTGCACCTCCGCCTGTGAAGACAAAAGCATTGTTATTACTTACCGGCACTCCGCGAATTCCGGATTTCTTCAACGCTGCAACCCAGCATCTGAAAGACAAACGAAGAGACATTAGACAGGTATTTACTCACGTCCATCGCGCTCGCCACAGTAGAACGCCTGCAAATACTCTGGCGTTTTCCAGCATCTCTTCAGCACGAACTCACAGCTGCAAGGGAAAAGAGACAGTTAGAGCGCTTGCATTTACTTACGCATTTCCAAGCGCTTCATTCCAAGGCTCTGGCTCCAACTTCGGCTCTATTTACACCATCTCCTATCTCGAGAGCCCTGCAAGACAAATAGGAAAAAGCATTATACAGAGTCCTGTTCTATATTAATGTGCCCGCGCACCTAAAGACTAAAAGGACTAAAAAGGTGTCCAGAAACTCACCGCTCGTGCAGTTAACGACGGTAGCGATCCTCTGATGTCAAGAGGCCTATGTTTCACCAGTGAAGGAACTGGCAACGGCACCCTGCGCCAGACGCAGATGGAGAGTCCAGCATTCACCTATCTAAGGTGAGCACGTTGACCTGGGGGCTCTACGGAGAAGCTAAGAAGAGAGAGAGAGAGAGGGACATTCAACAACCCAGATCATTAACCCCATATTCTTTCACCTGCAGAAATCTCACTCTTCGAGATTCTACACACAGTGCGAAGAGGTTCGGCCCCAGAAGCAAAACGAGTCCTGCACATCACTTTTCGGGTCACAGACACCTTCCTGCCAAGACCAGCGCCTCCGTGGGAATCAGGTGAGCGTTACAGGAATCTTGGCATGAGCACATATTTTGCAGGCTGCAACATAGTCCCGGACGTCAGATCTTAAGGATGGCCACCAGAAATATCATTGGATGAGTTCTAAGGTGGAGAGGACGCCCCGATGTCCTGCAGCTCGTGAGTCATGGCAGATCTTTAACACCTCCAGTTGTAAGGAAGGGATGGGAATCAGTACTTGAGTACCATGAAAATAATATTCGGTTTCCTTGGTTAAATGATGGGTAGTTGCAAGTCCTTCACAAAACGCTCTGTTAAGGTTGGTGGCTGTTCGTACTTCTTGAAGGAAATCGGTCAAAACTGCAATGAATCGAGCATTGGAAAACATTTTTTCAGAGCAGAAAGAGGAAGTTGGAGAATCCTTACGGGATAAGGCATCCGCTCTCAAATTGTGTTTGCCAGGCCAGTAAATAAAACTCAATTCGAAAGGGCAAAAAGAAATAAGCCCCTCGGGCCTGCCTACTATTCGTGGTATAAGCGTTCTTAAGGACTTTGAGGTTTTGGTGATCTGTGCGCACCCTAACTGGAAAAGGAGATCCCAAAAGTAAATGTCTCCATTCCTCAAAGGCGCATTTGATAACCATCAGTTCCTTCTTGAGAACAGAATAGTTTAACTCGGCAGAATTGAAAGTCTTAGATAAGTATGCTACAGGTCTTTCATCCCCCTGTTCTGATAGCTGTAATAGAACGGCTCCCAAAGCATTCTGAGAGGCATCCGTTTCCACAATGAATTGTTTGGATTGGTCAGGGGTGATTAAAACGGTTTCGGAAGTAAACATTTTCTTCAACCTGTCAAATGCCTTCTGAGCCAATTCATTCCAGGAAAATGAGACACCTTTCTTGAGAAGTCGAGTCAAGGGAAGTATGATTTCAGAGAAGCAAGGAATACATTTCCGATAGAAATTAGCGAATCCTAAAAACCTCTGGATGTCTTTTATCCCAGCAGGAACGGGCCAGTCGACTACAGCTGAAACCTTTTTTGGATCCATGGAAATTCCCTGGGAGGATAACACAAACCCTAGATAGGTTACTTGTTTCTGGTGAAATTCACACTTGGAGGCTTTACAGTAAAGACGGTTTGATTTCAAGCGTTCTAGTACAGTATTCACATTGTGAATGTGATATTCCTGGTTGTTGTAATAAACAAGTATATCATCAAGATAGATGATAAGAAACCGGAACAGTATGTCAGCAAATAGATGGTCCATGAACCTCTGGAAGATCGCTGGAGCATTTACCAAGCCAAATGGCATGACATGGTATTCAAAATGACCAAAAGGAGTATGAAATGTGGTCTTCCATTCATCTCCGGGCGCGATACGTGTGAGATGGTACGCACCACGAAGATCCAACTTTGTATACCAAGAAGCCCCTCGAACTGCTTCCATGATGTCCGTAATGAGTGGCATGGGATACTTGTCGGCTGTGGTTATTTTGTTGAGTCCTCTATAATCAATACATGGACGGAGCTCATCCGAGTCTTTCTTGGGAATAAAGAATAACGATGCTCCCACACAAATTCAGTAATTAGACCATTCCGTAAATGGGTTTGTAGATATTCTTTCAGTACTAACTTTTCACGTTGAGAAAGAACGTACATACGACCAAAAGGGATGGGTTAATCAGGAAGTAAATCAATGTGACAATCATCCCTTCTATGAGGAGGCAGAATAGGAAATTTGGGGTTTTCAAATACCGATCGGTATAGCATGTGACAGTCAGGAATCTCCAGTTGGCTTATGGAGGATACAGCGGATTTGAGTGTCTCTTCAGAAGGTATGTGGATCCCCACTGACTCTTGAGAAAGACAATGATGGACACAATACTCGGAACCTAGAAAAAGGGTTCCATCCGACCAATTTATGAACGGGTTGTGGAGTCTCAACCAGGGGAGCCCCAGAATGATAGGGTAATGGGCCGTCCTAATGACATCAAAGACTAGGGTTTCCTTATGACTTGCCAGTATGCAAGTGAGCAGAATGGTCTGTTCTTTAATGGGACCAGAACTTAGAGGACTACCATCCACTCCCTGAATGGGAGCGACAATAGTTTTTGGCACCTGAGCGATTCCGTGTTTCTTTGCCCAATCCACATCCACAAAATTTCCAGCCGCTCCGCAGTCAATCAAAGCAGGGATTCCTGGTATGATGTTTTCTGATAATATAACAGACAAAGAGACTACCACCATGGACTGGTGTGTTGGAGAATTATCAAGAGACATACTTGTCTGACATGGGGAAGAATACTTCTGTACGCTTACCGGTCTTCCCCTAACGGTAAGGCTTTGAAGTTTCACAACTTTGGGTTCGGAGAGCGGCGTGGAGGAACCAAGTGGCAATCTTTCAAAACATGAGAGGATAATCCGCAGTACATGCACAGCTTTAAAGTCCTTCTCCTCTCCCTTTCAGTAGCCGAAATCGGTCCTCGAACGGTCCCGATTTGCATGGGTTCTTCGGTCTGAGTCAGATTTCTTTTTGTTGTAGGGGTAAACTCTAACTGAGGTCGTGTTCCTTTGCTCTTTTTTCTCTCGTATGTCCGTTCATGCATACGGTAATCAATTTGCATGGTTAAAGTGATCATATCTGCTAAATTAGCAGGGCGAGGGACCTTAGAGACCTCATCCTTGAGTTCATCCGTTAGGCCTCTCCGAAAAAGCGTGAGAAGGCCTTCATCTGGCCAGCCCAGTTCAGAGGACAGTTGTTTGAATTGAGTAATGTACCAAGGTAATTCTCTGCTTCCTTGTTTTAAATCGAGGAGCCGTTCTTGCGTGGCAACCGAAATTTCCTTCCTACCGAACATGGTTTTGAGGCTATTGGTGAAGGCAGAGTAGGAGTCAAGGATTACGTTGTTGGAGGTAGCTAACGGGGTAGCCCATGCTAAAGCAGGCCCAGAAAGATGTGAAATAACATAGCCCACTTTATCTTTATCGGTAGGGAAAAAGCGAGATTTGAAAGTGAATTGGATAGTGCAGCTGTCGAGGAATTATTTTAAGTTGTAAGGATCACCATCGTACATAACAGAATGTAACGACGACGGGTAGTGTCAGAAAAGGCTCTAGCTACTTGATGCCGTAGTTGCGCATTGTCCTGTTTTAGGGATTGCATCTCTAAGGACATGGCCTGCATAGCCGCCATTAGCTGCTGCAGTTGTTGTTCCATTTGGGACATCGGCTGTCAATATCTTTGGTGTCGCTTACTATTAGCACTCTGTAGTATACAGGTAATTAAAGCTGCTGTAGCACAGATTATACAACAAATGTCTACAACCAGCTCACCTTGACAGATCGATGGCTCCAAATGGGAGGACCAATGCAGCTGGGAAGGCTCCCCTGCAAGAGCCGTGGCCTCTCCACCCAGGGTAAAGTGACCCAAGGGAGAGGGCAGGACTCCCAGGGAAACCCTCTAAGGGAAGAAAACCCTGGACGAGTTCCACTCGTACGGATCGGGAAGAAGTTTGAAGAGTAAGCGTCTCCGAAGGCAGAACCAGGATGTCACTCGGGAGGCTTCTTCTAAGTACACGGGAGAGGAAAAAAATAGAAGAAGGTTAGAGGAGAGATCAAGGAGAAAGAAGAGAATGGGAAACAGAGAGTAATCCTCTCCCCAACGAAGGAACGAAGTTAGAGGAATAATGTTCAGAACTGGAGTTCGGAGGAGTTGTGACGCTTCGGGAGACTCTGGAAGGAAAGCAGCAAGTAAGAATCCTAATTGAAAGGAAGGGGAGCCCTCACGGAACTGAACTTACTCTAATGGAAGTCTGGCAGGAACGGGAATCAAATAGGTCTGCCAGAGATGGCAGACTGAGAAAGAGGCGGGAGAATGCTGCAGGGTGAATCTGAATAGGGGATGAAAAAACAGGGTTAGAAGGAACAGTAAGCACAAGAGGAATTAACTAGCAGAAGTGAGAAGGAGGTCTCAGAAGCGAACTCACAGAGCGCCAAAGGCAGAAGCGATGCAAAGCACTGTCTGCTTCGATTCCAGATAAAGGATCACGTGAGCAGATGGCCGTACGTCAAATGAACGTGCAACAACTGGACAGCTACAAGCAGAATGGGGAGAATCACGGGCATCCATCTTGAAACTGTTCGTAATTAGAGTGCCGCACAAGCGGGTCCGTGCCCGCAAAGAACACTTGCGGCCATGTGTAAAATCCTCATGAGTTGGTGACTGGATAACGCATGAGAGTACTCCTTGCTCCTGTTCAATCTACTTTTAATTCAACTGAGAAAGATCCAGTTAGCATGCGCAGAACTTCATCTCTTGCTTCACTGTCACCGGATGTCGGAGGGGTCAGAGTATCTCCTTTGTTGAGCTTCATATCGTTCAAATGCAGCCAGGCTCTCTTTCCTCGTAACTTTACAGCCGTGTGGGTGAACTCCTCTACTAGGTACAGTCCTTCAAAATGCAGCTTGTTCTAACAAAGATTTTAATAAGAACTTGGTCTCCGGGGTACAAACTAGGCTGTTTAAGAGAGACAATTAAATCAGTTGGTTTGTTATCTTCCTCAATCTTCTTTGACCCTTCCCTCCATTTGTTGATCAGTTGACAAATAAAAGAAACACTAGCAGTCACACTTGTTAAATAGTCATTCATCTCATCACCTAATGTTTTTGCTGCACTGTGAGCCTCAGCTTTTACTTGAGTGGGAGGAGCAAGGAGTACTACTCATCTGTTCACCTTGCACACCTGTTTTGGGTTGTTCAAGCATTTAAGGGTATTCATTTAAGTATTCTTAATGGCACAGCAGTGCTTTTGATTATTTTAAGGTTCAGAGGAGATGACAATCAACCCTGGCATCTGGTTTGTGAAATATACGTGAACAAGATAAGTTCCTGATTAAGGAACTCCCGTCCCCTGCACACTATCCCAAGCTTATAAATGAGCTAAACATTTAGGCACATTTTTGAAGTAAAGTTCAATTCATACATTCACTTATGATTGCTGGTATACAAGCATATTGTAGTTTCCAATGATAGATCTCAAAGATGAGGATATTTCTTCAAAGGTATTTTTATTGTTCAAAAGTTCATAGAAGGCCCAACGCGTTTCGAGATAAACATCTCTTCTTCAGGGGTATATTCAACATTATGCAACACATCTATAGAAAAATGTCAAAAAACATAATTACATTTGTAGTAGAGTACTTTTTGTTACTTTTTTTCATATATAATGGTAACATTTTTATGTTCAAAAGGAACAAATAGAAAAAAGTGGTTCTTGTGAAACTATATACAGCTGTCTAGTCATTCTAACAATTGTAACTTATTTTTTCAACTTATTTTCAACATTGACTCTGCTAATCTCAAATAGAATACTTGTCAACATACTTCTCTAAGCTAAATACGGTTCAAAGCAGACCGTTAGTCTAAAAACCAAAATGCAATCATCAAACAAAAGGCTATGGATTATCTGTAGGTACTGTATCATAGTTGGTCAAGGGGATAGTGTCGTGTGAGGGCATGGTACCCTAATAGTCTTTCAGGGGTAAGAATCTGAAAGATAGCCTTATTAGGGCAGAAAGACCGAAAAAAGCCACACAAACCACATTGAAAAAACAAAAGACAGGAACCCATGCATGTCTAAATTGCCAACATTGCTCCAATTTGATCAAGGGTGACCACATAAGACACCCCAACAGTGGCAAGAAAATTATGTTGAAAGACTTTGCGACTTGCGAAAGCAAGAACGTCATCTACGGACTGAATGCCCTTGTGGCAAGTACTACGTGCAAAGACTATACGAAAAGTACGGGATAGATGGACAGAACACAAGTCCAACATACGGACGGGCAACATCAAATCCCCAGTAGCAAGACATTTTAAGGAAAATGGACACAATTTCTCCCAACTCAGAGTAGTTGTACTAGAAGTGATTCGACCCAGAGAAGGAGATATGGCCAAAAGATTGGCACAAAAAGAATTATATTGGATCCATACTCTGGACGCAATGACCCCATTAGGCCTCAACGAAGATTTCTACTTGGGTGCATACTTATAGAACAACCAAAAAACCAATAGATAACAATTTCTGGAATAGTCACGATTAGTTTGCTCTTCAGATATAGGGTGCTCATTGTTTTAGGCACCACAGAGTATTTAATACAAATAGAGAGTTCATCATATGGGGGAGAAAATGGACAAGGTCCCTCAAACCACAATATAGATGTCATAAGAGGACCAAGTTGTGTTTCCCATTAGAATGTAAGTCACAATGACAAGGTCATTTTTGTTGAATAGTACATCATATTGTACATAAAATGTGTACAACCTGACAGAATGTAAGTCTCCTACAGGAAATCATTGTACAAGTTTGAAACGATTTATCACTTGTGAGACCATGCTTTACCTAGACATCTCACAATGTAAAGTATCCTACAGGTTATCAATTTGTTATACTTGATTATTCACCATCAGAAATCTATACCAGGAAATTCTTCCCTTACCATCCCAGCTCCCTAATCCCATAACCCCATTTAACCTTCTGTCTCTGGCTAGTAACCGCGTTACTTTCACTTCTAAGGCATGTTAATTTACTCCTTGATCACGGATAACAAACTCCTCATGTCCAAGTGGACCACTATCAAAATCTTTTTGTTTATTACATATGAACATCTTCTGCCGTATTTAGAACAAAAATTCTTTTGTTTATATCCGTGACGTCACGTCACGCCACAACATAATGACGTCATTACTTAGCGCCGTAATATATACGGCCATTTTGATCTTTACTAACATCACGCTACGGACGTGCAGAGAACCTCCACACTCTTGGGATCATAGCCAGAGGTAAGCAGCATTCAACCTTTGCTGACAACACCCTTTACCCTCACTTACCTGTTCTTCTATGACTTAAGCTAACAGTACTAAAACTCACCTTTTCCCTAGAAAAAGGAACACCATAAGAACGCATTGAATTACCTGGTATCTCTCACCTTAAGTTGTACACCGCATACAACAGCGATTTCTGGAACCTTACCTGGGGTAAGAACTTACTTACTCTCACTACCATCAGGAACTTTATCAGTGTTTACCAACATCCAATCTGACCTATGTATAAGCTATTTTGTCTTATAATTGTTAAACTCTCTCAGGCACAAATGCCATTAAAACCACACACTTCTATACTCCATAGCAAACTTTTGTAAGACTATTAGGGTACCATGCCTTCACACGAGACTATCCCCTTGACCAACTATGGTACAGTACCTACAGATAATCCATAGCCTTTTGTTTGATGATTCCATTTTGGTTTTTAGACTAACGGTCTGCTTTGGATCATATTTAGCTTAGAGAAATATGTTGACAAGTATTCTATTTGAGATTAGCAGAGTCAATGTTGAAAATAAGTTGAAAAAATAAGTTACAATTATTAGAATGACTAGACAGCTGTATATAGTTTCACAAGAACCACTTTTTTCTATTTTTTCCTTTTGAACATAAAAATGTTACCATTATATATGCAAAACAGTAACAAAAAGTACTCTACTATAAATGTAATTATGTTTTTTTGACATTTTTCTATAGATGTGTTGCATAATGTTGAATATACCCCTGAAGAAGAGATGTTTATCTCGAAACGCGTTGGGCCTTCTATGAACTTTTGAACAATAAAAATACCTTTGAAGAAATATCCTCATCTTTGAGATCTATCATTGGAAACTACAATATGCTTGTATGCCAGCAATCATAATTGAATGTATGAATTGAACTTTACTTCAAAAATGTGCCTAAATGTTTAGCTCATTTATGAGCTTGGGATAGTGTGCAGGGGACGGGAGTTCCTTAATCAGGAACTTATCTTGTTCATGTATATTTCACAAACCAGATGCCAGGGTTGATTGTCATCTCCTCTGAACCTTAAAATAATCAAAAGCACTGCTGTGCCATTAAGAATACTTAAATGAATACCCTTAAATGCTTGAACAACCCAAAACAGGAGTGCAAGGTGAACAGATGAGTAGTACTCCTTGCTCCTCCCACGCAAGTAAAAGCTGAGGCCCACAGTGCAGCAAAAACATTAGGTGATGAGATGAATGACTATTTAACAAGTGTGACTGCTAGTGTTTCTTTTATTTCTCAACTGATCAACAAATGGAGGGAAGGGTCAAAGAAGATTGAGGAAGATAACAAACCAACTGATTTAATTGTCTCTCTTAAACAGCCTAGTTTGTACCCCGGAGACCAAGTTCTTATTAAAATCTTTGTTAGAACAAGCTGCATTTTGAAGGACTGTACCTAGTAGAGGAGTTCACCCACACGACTGTAAAGTTACGAGGAAAGAGAGCCTGGCTGCATTTGAACGATAAGAAGCTCAACAAAGGAGATACTCTGACCCCTCCGACATCCGGTGACAGTGAAGCAAGAGATGAAGTTCTGCGCATGCTAACTGGATCTTTCTCAGTTGAATTAAAAGTAGATTGAACATTGAAAAAAAAACACAACACAAAAATTGCATAATACATTCTATGTTGCCTGATACGTTGCACACATTTTTGTATGCTGTTTTTGTTTACCTATTATGAACCTATCCAGCTCTCGTGTGATGACATGTAGTGTCAAGGAATTCCCCCTTCTCACCTGGGTCCGGTGTTTGCCGGTGTCTTCGATCCCTGCCTTCTTGCGAACGCTCCCGGTCTTGAAAAGCGCTGCTCGAGTCTCATCTGGTTCCAGGTTGCGTTTAGTTCCGGGAGCGCGGAGTCCAGGAATCCGGGAGTCTGGGAAATGCTAGTAATGCTCAGAATCAGGAAGGGGGAAAGGGTCAGGAGCGGGTAATAGCACTGGGACAAAGGAAACAATACCGTGAGCTACGAACACACGTCTGAGGCTACTCTGCAATAGCATTGAGAAGCGCGGAGCCGCGGAAGGCGTGGTCTATAAATAGATCACGCCGCGTTCAGCGCATGGAGCGAGTAAGGGCTTCAGCTCTGGACGGCCATGTTGGAAGTAATACGGAATGTAAGCCCCGTTGAGACAAGGACCAGGAGGTCCAAAAGGGGCGTGATCTGAAGTTCACGACAGCATGCCTCCTCTGAAGGCCTTTTCCTCCAGGTTTGCCCGGGTGTATTAGGTGAAATCTTCTGAGCAACCGAGGAGCCTTGATATTTGAAACAGGTTCCCAGGTCCTTTCGCTAGGAAAATATCCTTTCCACTCCACTAGGTATTGAAGATGGCCCCGCTTATACCTGGAGTCACAAATCCGGGACACCTCATATTCTAGTTGGTTGTCAACTAGTAGAGGAGGAGGTCTACTGGATTTTTGAGAGGGTTGGATGCAGGGCTTTAATAGGGATGTGTGAAAAACTGGATGAATTCTTTACCAGGAGTCAGGTAGCTTGATTCGATATGAGACAGGATTGATAATCTCCTTGATGGTGAATGGACCATAGTAGCGGGGAGCCAGCTTGTTTGGTCGCAAGTGTCGGGGGAGTAGTTTTGATGACAACCACACTCGGTCACTGACCGTATAGGAAGGAGCTGGTCTTCTCTTGGAATCTGCATACCTCTTGGTCTGTAATCTGGCTTTCTCTAAGTGTTCTTTAGTCTCCCGGTGAATGTTGATAAGAGTTTCGATCCAGGAGTCAACAGTAGGTACTGGTGTAGGGTAAGGAAGAACTGAGGGTAAAACCGATGGATGGAACCCCTGACTACAATAAAAAGGGCTGGTCTGTAGCGCTGAGTGTTCAGAGTTGTTGTAAGCGAATTCCGCGACAGGTATCAGGAGAGACCAGTCATCCTGGACCTTGGTGGTGAAACATCGGAGATATTGTTCCAGGGTCTGATTTGCACGTTATGTAGCTCTGTTGGTTTGGGGGTGATATCCTGAAGAGAGGGCACGTTGGATTCCTAGTACCCGACAGAGGTGTTTCCAGAATTGTGAAATCTTTTGGGGACCCCTATCAGATATGATCTTGGAAGGAAGCCCATGTAGTCAGAATATGTGTTCCAGAAATATTCCAGCTAGCTCTGAAGAGGGGGGTAGTTTCATCAGTGGCGTAAAATGAGCCATATGGGTAAACAAATCTATGGTGACCATGATGGTAGTATATCCTCGGGAAGGTGGTAACTCCACTATGAAGTCTGTAGAGATGATTTCCCATGGTTTAGAGGGTAGAGTGGGCTGCAGAAGAAGACCCGCCGGTCTTTTCTTATCATGTTTATTTTGGGCACAGGTTATACAAGCCTGGATGTATTGCTGTACGTCAGACTTCATTTTAGGCCACCAGAACTGTCTCTGTATAAGACAGAAGGTGTTGGTGATACCTCGGTGCCGGAATGGAGTGTGTCATGACAAAGGTTTATTATTTTTTGCTGTAACTTCCTTGTAGGAATGAGTAGTGCATTGTCCTTGAATAAGTAGCCTTCCTTGGCTCTTAATTTCCAGTGATTTCTTGTTGAAATGTCCTTCCATATTTCCGGGGATTGTGTTTGTGATCGAACTTCTTCCAGGAGATCAACTGCTTGGGCTACGAATATCGTGGGAGAAAACATTTTAGGAAATGCCTTATCTTCAGTGGTCACGTAGTCAGGACTGCGAGACAGGCGTCAGCGATCAGGTTCTGTGATCCATGGACATGAGTAATGTGGAACTGATACTGGGCAAAAAAGTAGGCCCAACGTACCTGACGACTGTTCCTGCACTCCAGTGACTGTAGAATCTGAAGGTTTCGATGATCAGTACGGACTTGGACAGGATGTCTGGCTCCCAGAAGTAGGTGTCGCCATTCAGTGAAGGCTTGGCGAATGGCTAAGAGTTCCTTTTCCAGGACGGAGTAGTGTGTTTCACTCGGAGTTAAGGTTCTTGAAAGATAAGCAACAGGGTGTTCCAAATCGTCTTCCATTTTCTGCTTCAACAGTGCTCCTATAGCGTAATTAGAGGCATCCGTTTCCACTAAAAAGGGTCGACTTGTATCGGGTTGAGCCAAAATGGGAGCTTGTGTGAACTCGGTCTTCAAACGCTGAAATGCAGTTTCTTGTAATGTTGACCAGACAAATGAGTATCCTTCTTTAGCAGAGCCACTATAAGTTGTACAATCTCGGAAAAGGTGGCTATGAACTTTCGGTAGAAATTGGCTAGTCCTAGGAAGGATTGGATTTGTTTCACGGACGTGGGAGTAGGCCAGGCGAGAATGGCCTTTACTTTTGAAGGGTCCATGCCAATCCCCTCTGGACTAAGGATAAATCCCAGATAGTGCACAGAGGTAACGTGAAACAAACATTTTTCAGGCTTGGCTAAGAGGTGATGTTCCCGGAGTCTTTGTAGAACTGCCTTAACATGTCCTTCATGCTTCAGAGGGTCCTTGGAAAAAATCAATGTGTCCTCCAGATAGACAATGACGAAGAGAAACAACATATCAGAGAACACCCTATCCATAAAACGTTGGAATACTGCTGGGGCATTGGCTAGTCCAAAGGGCATGACCAGGTACTCGTAGTGGCCAAAGGGTGTTCTAAAGGCGGTCTTCCACTTGTCTCCTTCCCGGATAGGGATCAAATGGTAGGCACCCCTGAGATCCAATTTGGTGAATATTACGGCTCCTCTCACAGCTTCCAGGATATCCGAGATCAGGGGCAGTGGGTACCGATCTTTGAGGGTGCATTGATTTAAGCCTCGATAGTCGGGGCAAGGTCTGAGTTCCTTGGTATCCTTCTTGGGAACGAAGAACAACGAAGCACCCACTGGAGATTTCGAGGGTCTTATGGTGCCGTTTTCAAGATTAGTGTCTAGGTATTCCCGAAGGGCCTTTTTCTCAGGTTCGGAAAGAATGAACATTCTGCCGAAGGGAATTACAGCTGAGGGATCTGTATCTATGGCACAGTATTCGGGCCTGTGAGGGGGTAAGGCCTGGACTATGGCAGTAGAAAATACATCAGCATATCCCTGATAGGCGTCTGGAACTTGTTTGATATTGGAAACCATGAGTGGTGTTTCTTGGTCTCTTGGTGGTTCTTTAGAAGTTATCAAGGAGGTGTCCAGGGATAGACAGTGGGACATACAGAACTCTGAGCCCAGGAATAATGATCCTGCTGTCCAATTGATATACGGATTGTGCTTTTGTAACCAGGGCATTCCCAAAACCATGGGGTAATGGGCTGACTTAATGATGTCGAATGTAATCCGCTCTTGATGATGGTTTATGGAAAGTTGGATCTCTTTAGTCTGCAGGCTTATGGGTCCTGAAGAGAGGGGTCTTCCGTCAATTGCTTCCACCGCTGCATGGTGTTTCGTGTCTCGTACGGAATATGATGACTAACAACCGAGTCTTGATCAATGAAAATTCCCATAGCTCTGCAGTCCACCAAGGATAGAATGGGATAGGTCTTGTCTTTGGAGGGCGACAGGAAGGCCTGTAGTATCACCAAACTGTTTTGTCCAGGAGAGTTCAAGGATGGAATTGATGTGGAGCAAACATCTCTCTCCCGAATCTCTGCTCCATTTAAGATCGGGAGCTGGCGTTTCCCGAATGCCGAGGAGGTGCCAGAGGACATTCCCTGACCAAATGTTTGTCTGAAGCACAATACATACACAAACCCGTATGGATCCTTCTCAACCTTTCGTGAGGTGATATGGGTCCACGAAAGGCTCCAATTTGCATGGGTTCAGGTTCCGGGGCTGGACTTGGGTTTGCGTCCGTTCTGGCTCCGCTCTCAAAGGAAGTCTTGGGTGGGTTTCCCTTGGATTTCTTCCTTTCAGCCTTCCTTTCCTGGATGCGAAAGTCTATTTGCAAGGACAGGTCCATTAGTGCTTGGAATGAATTTGGTCGGGCCACCCTGGCTAGTTTATCCTTGATCTCATCGTTCAGGCCTCTCCTGAACAGGGTAAAACTAGCCTCAGAGGACCAGTCTGCTTCCTTAGCCAATTGTTGAAATCTGGTCACATAAGTGAGCATATCTTGGGAGCCCTGTTGAAAGTCCAGCAAGCGTTCTTGGGCAGTATAGACCTGTTCTGGACAGTCAAACATGCCCTAAGGGCCTGTATGAACCCATCATAGTCGTCTAGGAGGGCATCGCCAGAGTTAACAAGGGGTGTTGCCCAAGTTAAGGTGTTGCCGGAAAGGTGGGATATGATGAAACCCACCTTAGCCCTAGGAGTCGAGAAATAACAGGGCTTAAAGGTGAAGTGGACCAGGCATGAATCCAGGAATCTGCGAAGTGTTTTTGCCGAACCATCATACTTGTCAACAATACTGCCCAACAGGGCACTCTCCTTTGTAGCAGAATCCCGGGATAAGACCAATTGTTTGAGCGCAGCGTTTTCCGCCTTAAGATTTTGGATCTCGGTTGATAATTCCTGCATGCGTTGCATTAAGTCCTGCACGGCGGCTTCCATCTCGTTTTTAGGTTCGATCTGGTGGCGTCTCAAACTGTCAAGGAGTTCCCCCTTCTCACCCGGGTCCGGTGTTTACCGGTGTCTTCGATCGCTGCCTTCTTGCGAATGCTCCTGGTCTTGAACAGCGCTGCTCGAGTCTCGTCTGGTTCCAGGTTGCGTTTAGTTCCCGGGAGCGCGGAGTCCATGAATCCGGGAGTCTGGGAAATGCTAGTAATGCTCGGAATCAGGAAGGGGGAAAGGGTCAGGAGCGGGTAATAGCACTGGGACAAAGGAAACAATACCGTGAGCTACGAACACACGTCTGAGGCTACTCTGCAATAGCATTGAGACGCGCGTATCCGTGGAAGGCGTGGTCTATAAATAGATCACGCCGCGTTCAGCGCATGGAGCGAGCAAGGGCTTCAGCTCTGGATGGCCATGTTGGAAGTAGTACGGAATGTAAGCCCCGTTGAGACAAGGACCAGGAGGTCCAAAAGGGGCGTGATCTGAAGTTCATGACATGTAGATGTTGTTGTATTTTTTGGAAATCCTAAACACTGTCCTATTATTTGCAGATTTATTATAGCTATTATCACCAGTTTTTGTTATAAAAATGGGAATTTTCCAGTATATCAGATGCACACTAACAAGGAGACCAGGTACTCCCAGAGAGACCATGTAGCATTTCAATACTATGGTAATACTTCTTACAATTACATTTTGTTTTATGTGGTGTTTGTATTTTCTTATGCTCTTCACATTTTGTAAGAAATCGTTTTATAATGCAAGTGAAATACCTGACAATGGGACATCTCTTTCTATCACTGACAGAGGCATAAGTGATATTTTGTCTGATATTTCTGAACAAATTGCCCGATCTAAAAGACATGTTGGGGAAGATAATGCAGATATAAATTAATATCTTTACAATTCGGCTCATTTAAAAAATAACATGTGAGATCAGCACATGAGAGAGTTGGGGAAGAGAACATCAGACGAAACCTGCTACATATGCTCTCTCAGCCCTTATGCCCTGATCGCAACCAGAACATTCCTTGCAAGAGAAATATCTGCACACGGTGTAAAGTGCCTCAGCATCTAGCAGCGTGCACAACAAGAGGATAATTCGAAGGAAGATGGGCGACCCTACGATAGCGATCGAATAAGTCATTTCCATATGAAGATGCTTATGTAAAAATGCATAAAATGGAAAAAGACATAGGTTGGTTGAGCAGAATGCTCAAATAGTCATCCATGAGTGGAGAACAAATAAGGGTTGCAGAAGAGTTTCGGATGTGCAGACATTCAAGAACACCAAGATACTGGGAGAGACCTCAGCTATTGGTATTTGGACGAGTTGCCACCAGCACAGGATGGGACAAGGAATGTTAGCATGCAGTGCACATTTATTGATGAAAAAAACAGTATCAATAGTACACATTGTAAACAATGGATCTCTAAAGTCATGGGCCAAGTATTCCAGATTACTAACATGGGTTAAAAATGAAGCAGGACCGGTGTCCATAATTCCGAATAAAGAATGCGACAGCATGCTTCAGGAACAAAGGCCTGGTTCTAGTTGGAGAAACAAAGGATGCAAGCAGATGTTCAATGAATAGAGTAATGCCGTACTAATGGCTAGCTATTTGGCCTGTGGATCCAAGGCTTATATGCAGCTGCTTAAAAAGTGGGGAGGAATGTGTTCCCTGGTGTTCATAGATGTTCCTGCATTGGTGATTCCCCAAAGTGATCTCCATATTGACAGTTTCATGAAAATGGATGCACACTTGAGGAAGAAGAGACCGCTTAGTCTCACACAATGGAAGAGGGAGAACTATTCCGCAGCAAAATCGATATAAACCTATCATGACATTTCTGATGAACATAAACTGTTCAGCAGAATGGCCGTGATATTTACAGCTATATTCATGCCAGGAATACAGACTGCAGTAAACACCAAGTGGTTAGAGATCACTGGTTGGGAGCTGCTACAAATGATTAATAAGACAATAGCAGGATTTAATGTGATCAAAGAAGAACTGAGGACAATCTGGCTCATCACCCTCCAGAACAGGTATGTCCTGGACTTAATCAATGGAAGGAGGCGTGTGCGCCAAGATCGGCCTTCTTTCTGTACATTCACTGCTGCACATGATGGGGATAATAGAACCCTGGCAAAAGCAACAATTATGCTGCCAACTCTGCATATGTAAATGGTGGATGAAATAGACGACACAGAGGCTGAAGATCGGTTTTCTGAGTCCTCAGACCTCCAAGACTTTTGACATTCGGCTTTAGTGCAGACATTTCTGGCCTCAAATCTCCATGTAACCTAAGGATACAGCCCAACCTCTACTAGGGGTTATTAGATTCCTCCTCCTATAAGTATAATAGGCATCTGTTCTGCATATGTTTGTTTCAAATGCTGCTTTTTCAAAATGCTGCTGTCCTGGCGCAGGTCAATATAATACAACCTCAGTTCCAAACTTGTTCGCCCCGACTAGCCTATATGAGTTCAACATGGAAGTGTCAGGCACATGTTTTTTCTGAAATGCTCTGGATGTACAGTTATCTCTAATGTGCTGCATGTTTTACTTGGCTGTACAATAATTTTTTGAATGTAATGTAATAAGCAGTCTCTTTGAAAACGTTTGGTGGATGCACTATACTGCACCTATCTGTTTAGAGTTGCCCTACAAATGTCTCTAGAAGTTCTCCCTGAGACAGAGATCGGGCCGTGTAGTTCTATAACACGATCAACAAATAAATGAGGGGGCTATTTATTTATTTTTTCCACAACAGGGGTTACACTTATGTCCATCAGCAGGCACACCTGAAATGAGGTTTTCGTAACACAAAGGAAGTCAAAATATTATCTTCATGTACTTCCATATGAGCGTGCCAATGCAGACAGCGGTAAAGAAAACACCACTTCCCAAGTTGCCCGTGGAGACTAATACGTTTCAGCATCACGTGACCATGCGGTCACGTGGACGGCTAACATCAAGAATAATATAAAAAAACTCAGATGCAAGGCAGCTCGCTTTTTTGAGCGCACGCACACTGAGCCTGGACACTGCCAAGACAATAGAAATTAGCGGAGAGCACGTGGAGGGCCTCATTACACGGATGGCGCTAAGGGATTACCGGCACCGGTAAGGGCACTGGTGCCGGTAATCCCTTAGCGCCATACTACGAGGTCCCTCAGTGGGTCCCGTCCTTAACGTGTGGCCTGACCACACGTTAAACAAGGGACCCGCTGAGGGACTTCAGGGCAAATAACGGTACCGCTACTAGGGCCTTGGTGAATGGGGAATTACCGCCCCGCCAACCTTGGAATGGGGCGGCAATTCCCCCACTCACCAAGGCGGAACCGGTAAAATACCGGCGGAAACCATGGCGCTATTAGCGCCATGGTTACCGCCGTCCATGTAATGAGGTCCTATGTGTGTTGTGTGAATGAGACCGATCGATTTCTTAGGAAGAGCTGTGAGGCCTTAATGCCATCTTCATGACCAATGGAGGTGAATAAGGAAGTTTCACCTGATGTGACTAATATGTTGTCAGATTCTAACGGAAAGTCAAGTAATCTATTGTGGACATCTCTGTGTCCTTAACAAGCGACGGCAGGCCAGAAACAAAGGTTAACAGGAAATGATCAACAAAGCTAGGAATGAATTCAGTTAATCAACCTATTGAACTGACAACCGGTCTACCTGGCGGACAATCTTTGTTTTTATGGCCCTTGGTTAACAGGTAAAGAACTGGAAATGTGGATGTTTAACATAAAGGCAGTTCAATGAATTATTACTAATAAGTCCCACATTGTACCAGTGTGTTAATGTATCTTTAAGATCCTTAATGAATTCCTTAGTGGGATCAAACTGAAATTTAAGCTAGCAAGTGCCATTTCACAATTGTTTGTTTGCTTGTGTTAAATATTTTTGATGATTCCACAAGACAACATTATCCCCTTTGCCAGAGGGTTTAACAACCCACTCACTGATTTGTGCTAATGTTTTGTTAATATATCGTTTTTTGATTAGAGATACTTGCTTGATCTTTTTGTACCAATTTAAACCCAATAAGTCATTGTTGACTGCTGTTTCAAACAGGTAGATGTAATGGCCATCCATGATTGTTGGAACAAATACACATTTTGGTCTAAAATGACTTGGGGGTCTTGCGTTTTGGGTAGTCTGGCAGTAATATGTGTACTGGCATTATTTCCTGCAGAATTTTAATGTGTCCACATATATATCAACCAAATAGTAATTATGACTAGGTACAAATGAGAAACCTTTTGGTAACAGTTGCATCTTTTTTGGAGTGTGTTGCATGTCCGAGGTAGTTAATACTGTGGAACTAACTGTTTCTACAATTGGCCTGTCTGTCATCAGGTAAATATCAATGATTGAGTTTCTCCTGTTTCTGCTGGAATTGCCCTCTGCCTCTTCCTCTGTATTTGCCTCTTGCCGCCTCTTCTGGCTTTAGGAAATTGTCTCGATTTGTACTTTTCAAGTTTCTTTTTTCGGGGTGTGCAGAACTCTAATTTCACCTGAAAAATCTCCCTTCGGTGAGTCTGTTCTGGATACACCTGGAATTATACCTGCTTCATTAAAACTTTGATCTGAGGACTCTGGAGACTGGTCTGTCGTAACCAAAGAAGCCAATAGTTCTGGTGTTTGTTGAAATATTATGTCATATTTTTTGGCCAGGGAATACATTCTGCCTGGTATATAGTTGTATTTGTCTCAATGTAACTTCCTTATTTTTCACTGTCAAATCATGTTGTGCTAATTTTGTAATTTTAGATTGGATTTGTCCAGAGATGTTCTAATTAAATCTTGGTCTTTGTCTTTTTTCAATTCTTCCGTTTGGTTGCTTGTTTCATCTTGTAAATGTTGATGCTCTATTTTGACATATTTAATCAGTAGATTTAGCATGTTAAACAAGCAGTTAGAACGTCCAATCTCCCATTCTTGTAATAACGTCTTCATAGTTAGGAAAATTGAAAGTTCTAAAACCATGACGGAACATTTTCATATCCAAATATTTTTCTATAGTGGTTTGGAGAGTTCTTTTCTCTGTTATTTCTGTAGTTGTGTTCATTTATCCAAAGTAGTTAGTAAAGAGATAATTTTGTTCTTAGAACTCTGTAGATCCAAACGCACTACATTTTCAAAACTAAATTTCTCAACTTTTAGGTGGTTCGTGATGAGTAGAACTTCAGTTTTCAATACCATATATTTAGACTACATATGCATCTGTCATCAGCAGCTACAAAAAATATATTCCGCTTGCAATTTTACCCATGCAAGCAATCCTTCAACTTTGTTCAACAGTTTTAGATTGAAACAGCGTTATAGTGAAGTGCTTACTTCGGTATGCATTGAACTCCAAAAGTAAAATAATGGTGACCAAGTCTTTAATTGCTAGCTATTATATACATATATGTACCAAAATCTAGGGCATAAATGGTACTTCATCTGGATTAGGCTCTCTGTGGGCTAACATAGAGGCTCTACCCATCTCCACAGTCGAGTGATTTGCATATGTTCACGCACTACAAACACTCATTAAATACACCATTGGACTGCAGTGAAATAAAAGGGGCAAACTCTAAACTGCATGTGGAATTGAACAGATGTTTGGGGCTGCTTCCCAACACAAAGGTAAGACATTTCCTGCTCACTGTCCGCCACAATCTCACAGTGCCTCGGGAATGTGTGTATGTAGTGCTTGAACATATGCAAATGACTAGTCTGTGGAGATGGGCAGAGCCTTTACGCTGGATCATAGAGGGCCTCTATGAATTCTCTAACTATGTTGATGCATGTGCAAAGCCATCCTTACCCCAGGAGCCAGCTTAAATTCTGTGTGGGGAAAGGAAACGTTATCATGAGATGGTCCTTGTACTTCACAGTGCAAATAAATGTAAATGTCTCCTGCCATGTAGGCATGGTAGTGGGTACTTACAAAGAATTCCACAGGAATCCAATGCATGCTAGCAGGAAAATCCCCTGCATTCTATGTGATTTTACCGCAGCCAAAATATTGCAGCAAAAAATACCAAAATACTGTGTTTTTGTCGGGTTTTTTTGCATATTAAATGCAGGGGAGACCACCGCAGATCCCATATAATCCCCATTAAATAAATTACTACCCTAACCCACCCCCAACATATATAGTACAAACAAATGTAAAAACTAAAATCTGTATTTTTGGCTGTGCTATTTTTTCCCACGATAAAATCACTGGATACGATCCCATGCTGGTGTGAATGCATTCATTTTAAGCAAGAGGAGCAGAGGGGGAGGTTTACGCATGTTAACACTGGATCATAGAGGGCCTCTATGAATTCTCTAAGTATGTTGATGCATGTGCAAAGCTATCCTTACCCCAGGAGCCAGCTTAAATTATCATGAGATGGTCCTTGTACTTCATAGTGCAAATAAATGTAAATGTCTCCTGCCATGTAGGCATGGTAGTGGGTACTTACAAAGTGTAGAGGAGGTCCCAGACATGGCCTGCACCCCTTCCTCTCATTTCGAGGTATCAGGAGCATACTCGCCAAGGTATGTTTCGTATGAAGAGCAAATGAACCTACAAAGAGCTGCACTGGGACACTGCCCAATATAAACTATGTTTCAGAAAACAAAGGCACAAGGAAGATGGGAGAGAATCAAAACTGTGGACGATTCTTTGAAGCTCCAGGAATGACACAAGGAACCACAGTTATTATGGACCATTACTGGGCATGTGGATCCAAGGCATACATAAGGCTGCCGAAAAACTGGGGAGGCATATGCAACCTAGTGAACGTCCACGTTCCTGCACTAGTGATCCCTAAGAATGACCTAAAGTTGGACAGTTTCCGGAAAGCAGATGCTCATCTAAGAAGAAGGAGATCTGCAGAACTGGTATCCAGGATGAAGAGGGAAAATTACTTTTCTCCCAAATCAGAAGAGGCATTCCATGCAATCCTGTACGAACACAGGCTGTTCAGCCTCACCTCAACATTATTCACAACACTACTCCTGCCCCACATCCAAGTTGGAGTGAATACTAAATGGTTGCAGATAACCAGATGGGAGTTATTGCAGACCATCAATACCACCATAAAAGGATTCAACACAATCAAAGAAGAGCTGAGAGCAATCAGACTTATTACCCTCCAAAACAGATATGTGTTTGACACGACCACTGCAATGGATGGAGGTGTTTGTGCAAAAATCGAGAATCATGTTGCACATTTGTACCATCACACGATGAAGAAAATGGAACCCTAACAGAGGCCATAAACATGTTGACAAGCCTGAAAAACCAGATGATCGATGAAAGTGATGAAGTGGACGATGACAGCTGGTTTGGAGAGCTATTTTCGTGGGTCCCACAATGGATGGCAGATATATTCAAGTTTCTGGGAGCTCTACTAGCAATGATATTGCTAGGATTCTGTGCTATCAAGATAATCATTACCCAGTGCCAGAAAACTGCGAAGAAAACCATAGGGATGAAAATAATGGTTGATGTCGAAACAGGATGGAAGCCTAGAGACCTGACTGATGAAGAAATAAGAGACTTTCTGAAAGCCAGCAAATTTACGCCAGAGGGAACAAAGTTCACATATCCTAAGAAACGAAGAAACTGTGAAGGAAAATGGATCTGCTGCAGCCCAAATGGACAATGTCAGCTAATGGTATGGAACAAAGACTAACATGTAAAAACAGCAGGGAATTTGAAGGGAGTGATAGAAATATGGACTCCAAAGGCTCACACATTCACACCATCATGTACCAACGCAGAAGACGATGAGCATGACACCAAAGCATCAAAAGAAATGAATGTAAAGGAGGGTGCAGAAGTGGTCGATGAACCGACCAGAGGGGGGAGTATAGAGGAGGTCCCAGACATGGCCTGCACCCCTTCTTCTCATTTCGCGGTACCAGGAGCGTACTCGCCAAGGTATGTGACGTATGAAGAGCAAATGAACCTACAAAGAGCTGCACTGGGACACTGCCCAATATGCATCAGAAGATCCGTACCGGTTGAAGCACCCATAACCATACAACCCCGGGCAGCACGGTACCCTATTAGACAGCCATACCAGCCGCTGATACGAAATGAGGAGTACCTACACACGGTCCATGAAGAGACCCCAAAAGCCTTAATGGAAGGCCAGTGGAAATGACACAAGGGCCTGAACAGACCCATGAATGAACAAAAGCAGCTGTTGAAGATAACACGCCAGTGCGAGTAACTACGAAAATGAATGGAATAGACACAGAGAGGAGACAATGTTACAACGTGAGGAAACAGTGCTACGAGACAAGATGGAAGCAACCGTCCTCTTAAACGTGTGTAAATAGGCTTGAAACGCAAGATGCTAAGAAATCGATATTGCTTGCAATGCTTAGTAGAAGATAGAGCGGCAAGCGCCAACCATATATCTACCTCAATAAGGCACATTATACAAGTGTGACTCCATTTTGTAAAAGCAGAAAGGTACCCAGGCGGCCAAAGGCCTGACAGGCCAAGTTTCGAAACCCAGCCAAAGGAAAGAGAAGGAGCGGAATGGAAACTCAACAAAGAGCGACTCATGCCTAGGAAATCAAGGTCAACCAGAGAAGGGGAGGAGAGCTTCATCTCACAAGACTCCAACTTCAGAGCATACCAGCCTGCCTCATGAAGGTCAAGATAAGGGGGGCCCATGCAAGTGGCTAGGCCGACACAGAATTAAATGCACTAAAAGCTGGAACGTGAAGCAGATTCATGGTGAACTAACACGTGACCAGCCAGGCGCGAAGAAGTACCATCGCCTGATGTCATCCAGGACCCGAGGATGCCATAACTGTTCCCGATAAGAGACTACAGTTTCGAGGCCATCCTTAGCCAACTAATTGACAAGTCACCCTAAAACACTGATTGATGGAAGGGAGGCAGGGTGAAACTTGGGACACCAGGCACAGGGGTGTCCATTCTGCATGCTGCTAATTAAAAGTGGAAATTTATGTCTAGGGGTGTAACCTGCCCAATCACAATGGACCAAGTTATCTGGAGTCCTATAGATATTGTAACCAATAGGACGTCGTAGTTATAGTAACATCTATCACGCGTGATGTAAAGGGATGGGCGTAGATGCCCACCCGATAAGAGTTATCCAATCCGCATGCCCTATTATCATATACAGATATAACACCTATACTTAAGTTACCTTTCCTAACCAATTATATTGCATGATGATTTTTGTAAAGTTAGATGTCAATGATGACGAGTTTTATGCATATAAGTGGCTGTTCAACTGAAGTTCCAGGAAGTCGGAACGAGACAGGTGATCGCAATGCTGCTGATTTCCATTTGTTTCTCTGTTTGATGTAACTGTCATTAAACGGACTTCCCTTTGCCAATTTACTGAGCCCTCATTATTGAGTCGTGTTGGAGTAAGTGAATCCTGCACTCCCTGTCCTCACATGGTGCAGCTATTTTGTCTTAAAAGTTCTGGAGGGTGAGCGCTGACCTATGGGCCCGTCAGTAACTTCTTTCCCTCCTGAACAAAAGAATTCCACAGGAATCCAATGCATGCTAGCAGGAAAATCCCATGCATTCTATGTGATTTTACCGCAGCCAAAATATTGCAACAAAAAATATCAAAATACTGTGTTTTTGTTGTTTTTTTTGCATATTAAATGCAGGGGAGACCACCACTGATCCTCCATAATCCCCATTAAATAATTTACTACCCTAACCCACCCCCAACATATATAGTGCAAACAAATGTAAAAACTAAAATCTGTATTTTTGGCTGTGCTATTTTTTCCCACGATAAAATCACTGGATACCATACCATGCTGGTGTGAATGCATTCATTTTAAGCAGGAGGAGCAGAGGGGGAGGTTTACGCATGGTTAACACTGGATAGAACATTCCCGGGGATCGGAAAATGAGTCCCTTTGTGTTCTTGACTGTCCCATCACTGGTGTCTTCTCTTTATGGGGTCAAATGGATGTATAGCCATCATATCTCACACCAATTGGTTTAAGGCAAATCTGATAATTGCCCATGTTACAATGCATCCCCAGTGGTTTAAGACAATAAGGGGTTCCAAATCTGATAATTGCTCTGGTGACCTTGCATCTCCATTGTTTTAAGGAAATAAGGGGTTACAGATCTGATTTCTGCCCGGGTCACCTTGCATCTCCATTGGTTTAAACCTCGGCAATAGGGGGTTCCAATTCTGATAATTGCCCTGGCCACCTCTCATTTCCAAGCCATCCAGTTACTTCGGAAGGGGTTCTGTATCGCTCGCAGCAATTGGTTGGAAACAGAGCACATCCTCATTTCTAGCAAGTCTGTATTTTGGATTTCCACCGCCAGCGCCAACAGACGAGAGCAAAAGCACACTATAAAAAGCTAATCAAATATGTATAGACGTGTACTTGTCTCGCTGCAACTGTGCTATAAACCATGATTAAAGTCGTAGAAATCTCTTTGCGACAGGGGAATGGCTTCTCCTGATTAATCAGACCTGCCTGCTCCTCGCACAATAACTACCAGAGGTGGATATTTCCGGGCAGGAAATCACCTGCATATTCTGTCCTCCGACGCATTATGAAACCTAAACAAAGCATGATGGTGATAATAAATATCACTGCGCGTGAATGTTAAATAGTTCCCTGGCAATAACTTATCCCAGTGCACATGTGGAAGTGTACTAGCAGCGGCCACACAGGGTCGTCAAAATGATTTGTGCTCTCAATATTCAGCTCCAAAACAGAAATTATACTGCAAAGTATATGTTTTAATAAATAGTATCTGAAAGTGGCTCTGCACGGAAATGCTGCTCTTTCCTCGATTGCGGCTAAGCAGCGTGTTCCTGTCAATGGATGTGGTCGCGGTCGGGCCCAGTAATTTACATCCTGGGGTTTGGCAGTGGGAGTTGCAGGGTGTGAGGCCAAGCTGCCCACCCACTGAGTTTTCTTAGGCAAGTTCCTCTTTCTTCCTAGGCCTTGGCTAAAACAATTATAAGTGTTATTCTTGAAGTAAGCATCTCCGGTGGTGTGACCTATTGTTTATGTGTATGTGTACGTAATCGGTAGGCATGTGGCATACCACATTCATTGGTACACCACAATATCCTGAATAACACTGGTCTTCCTCAGAAATTGTGTTTGATAGACACATGTGCAACTATTTTTATTTTGTTGCTTGGTGTTGGGCGTGGGGTCCTAGTTATGAACGACCACTCCGTTCTGCATTGCTGCACCGAACCGGGTTTGCGGTGGACCGCAGTCAGCAATATAGCAAGCAATGCATTCACAATGTCAGTCATTACAGCATTAATAGACATGCTAAGTGCTGTGCAGTACACGTAGCAATAGTCTACAGGCAGAAGATATGTGTAGGGTTGTGGAGTACTCTTGAGTAAGCCCGGGTGAACTTATTTGTTCAAACTTCGAACCACCTGAATTTCAGGTGATTGAAAAATGTCGAACCCAAGTCAAACTTATATTGGGAAGTTAAAACTGAAAGTTCATCCTTCTGGGTATGTGATGTGGTTGAACTCTTAATGCTGCTTTGGGCAGCTTTCAGAGAGGGAGGAGCTTTTTGTAGGCGCAGGGTTAGGGCAGTTGAGAAGGTGACAGAGCAGTTGAGTGGGAGGAAGGATTTGGAGGAGGTGGCGATGGTGCGAAGCTTTAGCAAGCCTGATTTAGAAAAGGTTCTAGCATATCTCTTGACTTGTTTTGTGTGCTGTGTGACATATTCAGTTTTTCACCAGCTAACTACAGAAGTGGAATTAGTGTAGAGGAAGGGAACCCCGAGAGTGAGATCAGATTGGGGGTCTGGTCCATGGGATACACACACAAACGTTTATTTTGTGTGAAACATTGAAGCGTTAAGAAAATATCAGGGATAGTTGGCAGCATAAAGTAACAGACTGGCATGGAGGAAAAATATACGCAGCCGCCTAGAAGTGCGTGAACGAACACACAGTGCACGTGCCCTATGGCGAACTCAGGTGCAGAGAGGAGCAGATAATCCCATAGGGCAGCACGTGCTTTTGAGAGACAGTGACTTGGCACTTTAGATGGGAGAACGTTACAGACATCCACTATCATTTCTTAATTGCATGAAATGTGCAGGTGCCCCTGGGCCACACTCGGGTTCAGACATTCAGGGAGTCGCAAGAAGAAATAAAACCTCTTGAACTGAGGGAACATGCAGGTGCCCCTGGGATACCCAGGGGTGCTGACAGTCAGGGAGTCACGACGCAAGATAACATCGCTGAACTGAGGCAACTGCGCAAGTGTTGTTGGGTGACACTCGAGTGCAGGGAGCAGGAGAGAGAATGCCTTAGCGCGGCTTGTGCTATTACGTAGAGACGCAGTGTCATTGCGCTTATAGACATCCAGGGAGGCTGGAGATAACTCTCAGTGACTAAACATCATGTGAATTGAGTGAACTATATAGGTGCATCTGGGCGGCACTAGGTGCAGATATTCAGGGACTCACGAGAGGAAGTAACCTCTCTTAGACTCAGGTGCAATGAGCAGTAGGGAATGCCTGAGCACAGATTGTGCTGTTGTGTTGAGAAACAGTAGCGTGACACTTGGGGTGGGCAAAATTTGATCCAAACATTTACCAATTTAACACGATTCCACGCTTGAGCAACCACTAGTTTGCTATTGATTCCAACCCTTTTGAGACAACTCGAATTTCAAACCATGTTTCAACTCCATAGAAAAACTTGCTGTTCAAGATGTGAACCACTTCGAACCAATTCAAAGTGGTTCAAAAATACCACAAAGTGATTTGGAAAAAGCTTGTCCAGCACCAACTACTCCTGAGGCTGCCTACCAACAAGCAGCCACACATCCATAGGTCACTCTTACCCGTGTGTGCATTTTTCAGGTCGGTGAGGCTGCATTTTAAGACAATCAGCAGGGGGGTGGGGGGCGACGGGAGGAAAGTACCCATTTGAACCCTTCATCTGGTCCCCTTGTAGCTTCACGCTCACCTGCAGGATGCCACTTCTCTATGCTTCACTTCTCGGCTTCCTGTGCTCTTGTCCAGTACCATATGAAATCTCCTAGTATGAGTGTCCAATCAGTCTGACGTCCCCCTTTACCTCTGCCGCACCTCCTGATTAGGGGCCACACCATTCTTTTCTCAGTGCATGCTCGGCCAGTCTGCCCCAGTTGTTCTTGCTCCCCGCTCGTCCACTGGTGGTGCCGCCTGGAACCATATATCTTCTCTGTTTTCAGGCCTTAGTACATTGTATCCAGGCGTCCAACATTATGTGTTACTACTGACTTCTGGAATTGTATTCACTCTCCCATCTTGCTTCTCCACTCTTTTTGACTACTCACTCTCCCTTTCTCCCTTTTCCTATCTCCTACCTTAACTTTCTTCTATGCACCTACTCTATCAGAATTGTCCCTGGACCTAGTATGATAGCAACCTTGCATGTCTCCTCCCCTCTCCCCTTACTTGTTGACCCGCCCGTCCCCCTCCAGCACTATCTGAAATGTCGTCAGGCCTAGTACAATAGTCGCTTGTTTTGTTCCTCCCCCTCCCTTTCTGCATCCCTCTCCCTCACCTTTTGTTTTATCTGGCTCTACCAGAAATGTCATCAGGCCTAGTACGGTAGCCGCCTGTCTGTTTCCATTTCCTCCCTACTCTCCCCCTCCCTTCCTTATCTATGTCTTAGCACTTTCACTATCTGAAATGTCGTCAGGCCGAGTACGATAGTTAATTTCACATCCTTACTGTTCATGGCCTGTAAGAATGTCATTGCATTTTCCCTTGAAGCGCTTTGAAACACATTGTGTATAGGTGCTGTATAAATAAACTATCATATCATATCATTACATTGGATATCCTCCATAAGCGCAGGCTTAACGCATCATCTAGATAACCAGGCCCTGCGCACCTAGCAGCCACCATGCCACAGCCAGCTCTGTCATCCTTTAAGGGACTGCATGTATAATTCTGCAATGTAGGAGTGTGAGCACCTTTATTGCATCCTCCTGACCATTCACAATGATTTAGGGGCACATTTAATTCTGCGGGCAACTGACCTACAAAGCTTTAGTTGACTGTGGCCATCCAGTTCTTCAGCTCAATAGAGGTCTGCTTATCACCTTGTAAAATACCATATTTTTCATGTAGAGAGGTTTTATGAGTACTTCTACAACTGTCAATTCTGTGAAAATCCTTTGATCCCTTGCTGCAAAACAGTCTTCATCAAATCTCTCCTTAAACCAACAGCCAACCCAAATGGTCCAGCAAAATGCTGCCCAAAATACCTTTCATCCCTAAAATCCTTCAAAACCTAATCTACCAACAGCTGTGGGAATATTTAGAAAATAACAACCTTTTCTACACATCACAACATGAATTCAGGCTAACAAGAGGTACAGGGTCCACAATGGGCTCGACATAGACTACCTCCTAAAGAATAAGGCAGACATTGACTCATCGAGTTCACTCATCCTGTGGGACATCATGCCCACCTTCAACACTACCAATCAAGAGAGCCTACTAAAAAGACTGGAGGGCATTTGGAATAAAGGAAATTGCCCTCGGCGGGATCACCTCTTTCCAGACCAAGGCAATATAATAAAAAAAACAATAGCACCATTCAAATCACATTCTCGAAACATTACATGCAGAATACCTCCAGGATCCAGCTTTTCAATGCTTCTCTACAACATGTACACAACCATGCTTCTGAATCTTATTAACAAATCAGACCTCACATGCTTCAACTATGCAGATGGTACGCAAATGTTTTACAAACTCATAAATGAAAATACAAGGAACACAATGGACCTAAGCACATGCTTGCATATGGGAAGTTGTGGATGACTTTAAGCAGACTTAAGCTCACTCAACCCAAAATAGAGATCATGATCTGTGGCGCGTCACCAACAAAACAATAGAGGCATTGGCTCAAAGGTTTAGAATTAATCTTAACCTCTGGGATTGCTCTGGGCAGCCCTCCAGATCATAATTCTTTAGCCTGCCAAGCCATTACAGAAAAGGAAAGACCATTTGCAAATCAAGGTTGGTCCTGCGGCGACCGCTAAAGAGCCCTCCATTTCCCACACTGGACATATTGGACACCTATACACTGCCCACTCTAAGTGTGAGTAACCCTGGACACAAAAGGGACAGTGATTCTACACTATAACCACAGGATAAAGCCAATGAAAGGAGAGGCTTCTTCCAACTCCATACTAACTGACACATCATGCCCCAACTGACCTTTATGCACAGGACCATGACAGTCATTGCACTGAAATTATCAAAGATACACCACCAATATATGTGAAGGATGGGACGTAGTTAAGGCGGACCAAACTGAGTGTTGTGTTCCCTGGATGACAACTAATACTGAGGTTAGTAAATATGTGAGGCTGTAACACAATGAAGGAAAGGAAAGTAAAAATAGGATCTTTTTTATGCAAACAATTTGGTAAGAACAATAAACAGTAGTTTTTAATCATCAACAGACAGTAAGGATATTGTGTGGTCAGTTTGACCAGCGTCTACGCCTCAAGTCTATTGAACATGAACCAAGAGGGAGGGTGTGGTACATCCACTGTTTGAGGTTTTCCCCCCAGAAACAATAAATTAAGGGGAGACATATATGAATAGAACTGGTATTATCAATAATTGAATTCACCAACAACCTTTTCCAAGAGTACAAAATGTGACACCAAGATGGCTACTACGGATGAAAAGATGCAAACATATCACCCAGCATTCTGCACATTCTACAGGGTCCCAATCAAAGGAAAATTCACTTCAAATCCCTATGCATCACCCGCAAACCCTTTCAAGGAAGCCCAGAATCCACTGCATGGAAATTCATACTGTTGAGAACATTTTGATCCAGCCACGATGCACATGTAAAGGTGCCAAGCTACAATTGGAAATGACACAGAGGATCTTCTTTCTCCTTCACAGCAACCAAACTTTGGCACTTTACATCCAAACACCTGTGCCACGAAGAACGCCTGACCTTCAAGAAACCACTGGTAACCGGACAATTCAACTAACAACAGAGTGAGATAAGCACCGGAATCTACACAATTGACACCAGCATGACACCAGTACCAAAACGTCAACCATTTTCTCAGAAATATCTATCATGCCAATCAAGGGCACCCCTAGTTATGCAGGGTGAATTGCTGGCTCTCTGAGGCTGGTTTAGGAAGTATTTTCCCTGTGGCAATCACTGGAGGCGGTGCTACACTTTCATAACATGAAGGACAGAGCAGAGCACACCCAGTGTGCTATATGTGTGGACACAGTAGTGCAGGACGAATTGCTGGCTGTCTGAGGCAGGATCTGGAAGTATTTACTCTGTGGCAATCACTGGCGGCGGGACTACCCTTTTACAACCTGAAGCACAGCAGGGAGCACGCACGGTGTGCGTCGTGTGTGGACGCAGTTGTGCAGGGCGAATTGCTGGCTCTCTGAGGCTGGTTCTGGAAGTATTTTCTCAGTGGCAATCACTGGAGGCGGGACTACCCTTTCATAGCCTGAAGCACAGTGCAGAGCACGTGCAGTGTGCATCGTGTGTGGACGCATTTGTGCAGTTTGGCAGGAGGCAAGGAGGGGAGTGGAGTTCCCCCGTGAAAAACAACACTGAGAAAGAGTGAGTGACTGACCCTCTTCTAAAAAGGTGACTGATTGCATCTACTGCATTTCCAAAACTTTACTAATGGAACTTACACAAACTTAGACTGTTTTTATGGAGTGTGTAGTCAAGTTTGTGGCAGTTGTACTGTGGCCATTTGCAACGTTTTTGGAGGCCCTCAATAGACGGTTACTGTGCCTCGAAATTGTCGTGTCTTGGCTGTGGTTGTGTTGACAAGCGAACGCCTCAACAATTCTCCTGAGTTTGCTTACTAGGACCAGGGGGGTTGTTTGAGGCAGATAACTTGACCCTACTGCAGTGCCCACTAGCCACAGATTCCCTCTTGTGAATTGTTCCTTTTGTTTCCACCACCCCCCCGTCCCCCTGAAAATGAAACCAAGACATTGCATAGAACGCGACTACGTCATGAAACCACCAGGCCAGGCCAGGGAAACGGGGACAGAGCCCACTGAATTCCAAATAACCATGTGGCTGGGGTGACTACTGAAACTGCCAAACAAGTGTCAAGCCCATCGCAGTCACTTGACAATAATGGTTCATTGATGAAACTATGTAGGAATTTAAAACGTAATCTACCGTGCTTCCCAGCTTCTTCATATGACGCAACCATTGGGGGTAATTTATCCAGTATCCCAAATTTGAATATTTTATCAGTTAGCCAACCGCCTACAGGGGAGGTTAATTATGGCACTGAAGTCTTGAGTGCCCTACATGGCAGAGGCTGTGCTTTTAGAACCCTGCTTAGTAGCATATTGACTAAGATTGAGTCACTATGTGTCTTGTTCAAAAATGGCTAATAAATTATTAGCTACATTAGTTAAAGCTAACTATTACTAAGATGGTGGACATTGTTGTGGACAATACCAATGGGTTTTTGGCTTACTCGCCTGGTAAGAAGGGCAAATAAATGGAATTGGAAGGATCCCACAGGTGTATAGCCAGGTATCCTGAGGCACTTTTAAGCCATTCATTTTTAGAGGAAGATGTTATGGCTGTTAGTGAACTTGGAGAGGGGAATCTAGCCTCCCCGGCTGGATCCCTAGCCTCCTTGCTGTTCCAGGACTCAATAAACATTGTTGTGAGGAATGAGGATGATGCTTCGGAAGCATTGTGAGCTGAAATTTCAATGATGAAAAACACTTCACTCGCTAATAAACAGATGGAGAAACATGGGGCGAACTGTGGAATTACCCCAGTGAGTGTAAATCAATTCTCGCTGGAGACTTTGACTAACGATGCACCTGTGGTGTGTCAGCTAGTCAAACCTGTGCCTGTTAATATGCCTAAAATCTTCTCTAAATCACAGGGGGATGGTATCAAGCAGAAAGTTACCCTGCACAGGCCCATGGACAAATGAACACGCCCAGTGACGAAGCCTACTTTAGTTGTTATTTGTGAAAAATAAGATGGGTCCCACCGTAGTGAAAAATATGGGAAATTTTAAACCTTGTGGGACAGGCAGGGAACCAGCCAAGGTAGCTATGGACCAAGTGATAGTCAACAATTTACGAGGGAACTCAGGTGATGGAACTCAGTAGGGATGCAGCCACTCTAGGGAGGGTCCCGCAGATTGTTTCCTCTGCCATGGGTGCTACCGAGGTTAGGGAAGGTTGTGTTAACATTCTACAAACTAGTAATATTTCAATGGGGAGAACGAAGCTGGGTACCTTCGTAAAGTTATAAGAGATAGAACCTACTGAAATGAGTCAGTTCCTAAATTGATCTTCACTACAACGGATGTGGGCCACTATTCCACTATTCCTTGGCTGTCCAGGAATTCACATTTCGAATATAATACAACTTGAACTTCCCAAATGGGGAGCGCAACACATTGGGTATTGATTCAATTTGCATCACCAACAGCGGTTTCACTGTTGTGTACTAATGTAGATGCCTTGTATGATTTAGGCCTAAATTGACAGTTTGCTCTCTACCGGGTACAGAGGCTCCGAATTATCGAACACAGTAAGGGTACACAGGTGGAAAGACCCTATCAGTTGGGAAAACTGCATTTACATGAATACTGTAAAGTCTCTTATACAACTCTTTCCTCCTATAGGAATAAGCTACTAGATGAGGAGATAGTACAATTGACCTTGGCCTATGGGGGAAGGGAGTTTGTGATGGACTTTCCCTCTAGAGGGAACTGAAATGATAAGATTGCTAGTTGGAACACTAGAGGGTTTGGCCACCTAATTCAGGCAGAAAGGTCAATGTGCCATCTTGATAATTATGATGTCTTTCTATTACAGAAAACCTGGCTTAATGCCCCCATGCAGGTTGATGGGTTTCATCTATATCAAGTGATGGAAAACAGGGATACCAGAGGCAGACCTTTTGGGGGTTGATAATCGGAGTGAGGCAGGATATCGCTTCAACACAGGTTGTTCTAACCAAAGAAAGTGGGATAGTGCAGGCGGTTGATTAATGGCCCGAGACTGAAGTGGACAGTGGAACAATGCTGATTATAAATGAATATATATTGACTGAAATCACATGCTTGGGTGAAATACAAGCACAGTTGGAGGAGATTTTGGCAGACTGCGGGGGGTCTCAAGTTAACCAAGTGTTCCTCCTAGGTGGTGATTTGACCACAAGGTGCCTTGATGATCAGGAGTGTGCCACTTTTTGTAACGTGGTTAAAACATGTGCGATGGTACAAAAGAGATGTAACAGCAAGGGTATGCAATGGGTCCATTTCTTGAGACACTCACAACTCACACTACTGAACGGTGGAATGGGTTAACGGTGGTTTTGAATGATAACAGTGACCATGATATATTGGTCCTCACTGTTAGTAAACAAAAGTGGGTAATGGAGCCTCTTGGCTGTACGGGTATTCAATTGAATCATGCAGGTAAAAATATACATTGGACTGTGAGACATATCCTCAAGGCACGTAAATTCCTCCAGCAGCTTACAGGTGGTGAAATAGAGAAACTAAGTAGGCTAAATTGCAAGGAAATTGATGACTGGCTTAAAGTATTGGCAAATAAGACAGGCTCTGTCCCTGATGGGAATTTGATGGCAGTAGACAAACATGTAAATAAGTACGACAGAGTGATACGCGAGGCTAAAAGAAGTATGAGGAGAAAGCTGAGAGAAGTGGTGAGGACTGGATATTCAGACCACAAGATGACTAGACGGTCTAAGAGTATTAAGAAAGAATATAGGCAATGGCTTAAGCGGTGGAGAAGCTCGATCAATAACAGACACTGGCAAAAGATGATTTGTGCTCTGAGAGGTCACCAGAGTAGAAATATCTGGTAGATCTTAGCAGGAGCTACTGGGGACAGTAGGAAGACGATTTTAAATCTTATTAAGGAGAACAAATGGTTAATACATTTAAAAGACAAGGCACATAGTACTGTTAGCAAGCCAGTCTTACAATATTTCCCAGAGAGTTGGCCGACTGCTGCCCCAGAATCGGGGAAGGACAATACTGTATATGCTATATTCCGACGACCTTGTGATGTTCAACCACACCTTCAGTGGAGCAAGGGGGATGTTTGCCACATTGGCTAGATATACTGCAGAAAATGACTACGTTATTAACAAAGGGAAAACAAAGGTCATGCTGGTATCTACCAAGAGGGTTAAGCAGCCCTGTTTTAATACCAGCTAGGGGATTCTGGATTACGTTATAAAATGCCCTTATTTGGGATTAGAAATGGTGCCAGCCGAAACTACACCCATATAAAAGAGACAAAGATAGCTAAAGCCTGCCAGCTGACCCGCCTCATTGAGGTATTTGCAAGAAAAACGGTGGGATACTCTATAGAGGGTATTATCACACTCTATAGCCAGAGTTTCTGCCCTATGGTTCTATATTGCTTATAAGCACTGGCTATGTCCAATTTAAAATGGTTGGACAAACTTGAGGGTTATTTTTAGAGAAGGATATTAAAATAGCCACCCTCTACCTCATGCAATATTTGAGACTAGAGCTGGGCTTAGTCTCACTAAAGGGTTTATTGCTGGCAAGGCAGGGAGTATTCCATTTAAAGGATAACTCACAGCCTAAATGTGAATTGCTTGCCTTGGTGGGGAGTGTGACTGGAATAAAGCATGGTGAATTTAAACAATTGAATTATAATCTGTATGAGTGTATAAATTGGCGCACAGATTTTGATTGGGGTACCAGGTTTGTAACCTTGAAACACTTATTTATTAAAAAAACGGAGACAATGGGATTGGGTAAATAATTATGTGTACTTAATGTCTCTGTGCTTGTATACGTGTGGCGTAAAAGTTACACATAGATATCTGCAAACCCAAAATTATTTGAGACAATGCCCTAATCCAGCAGTTCGGAGTGTCATTCTAAGATTAGGTACTAATAAGATACCCCTGCTTATGCTGGTAGTTCAGTCCCCTACCGGCAGATAATTCACTGAAGCACCGGCACTATGCCGGTGCTTCAGTCTTCTCATTCCCATGGAGTCCTATTGGACTCTATGGGAATGGAATTGAGTGGGGATTACTCAATTGACCAGGAAAAGCGAAATAAAATCTACATGTTCATTAAAGGCTGGATGTCCTATAACTGGTTCTGTCTAAATTCTACTAAAACTGAGCTCATGGTGTATGGGTCTAATTATGCCTGTGACGGCCTAAATCGGGAATATAAGAGCTTCTGTATCGACGGAGGCCGTATTCCAGTGACCAGTAAGGTCAAAACTCTTGGTACTTTCATGGAGGCCTCGTTAAATGCGGACACGCACGTTAACTATATAGTCAAAAACTCCAATTGCTATTTAAGAGTCCTGAGACAGATCTGGCGTCTGGTAACCAAGTCAAATTGTGAAAAATTGGTTTGAGCTATCATTCTTCCGCGGCTCGATTACTGCAACCCGTTACCTGGTGGTGCAAGCAAGGAATGTCTGAACAAGCTTCAAAAGCTTAAAAATGACTCTGTACGCATAGTGTACAACATTGCACATAGAGACCCGGTATCTACGGCCCACAGGGAACTTCATTGGCTCCCTGGGGTAACCAGAGTACATTTTAAAATGCTCACGCTTGGCCATAAGTGTCTGTTTGGACTGCGCTTGAAGGAGAAACCTGAATTCTATACGCCTGCTAGAAGCCTGAGGTCAAGAGAACTCGGGGGAATGGTTGGTCTTTTCCAATTCTGATCACACAGGCCTGGAATGAGCTCCCAGAGCATCTGCAGAAAGAAGATAACCATCTCACCTTCAGGAAACCTCTGAAAACTAGACTATTTGCCTAGGCAGGCCTTCTTATTGTTCCTCTGTCTTGTTTTTCTTCTGTGCTTGGCTTTCATTTAATTTAGCACCCAAATGCCTAAGGGATTTGGCGCTCTAGAGATACATACATAGACAACGGGAATTTACCGCACCTCTGCTGCCCGTAATATCCCGGTATTACTAGGATATCAAGTGGCAGAAATGGTAAACCGAAGTTGCTGTACCTCATAATGAGGGCCATCGTGGTTTTGGTGAGACCACACAAATAGCAACAAGAAAGTCTTCTTTTATACTTGACTTGGTACTCTTCTTCAGAGGAGAGTTGCCTAGCATGTCAGTGCTGGACCGTCTTTGCGTGCCAGAACAGACTGTTATGTAAATGGGTATTTCTCCTCTGGTAAAGCACAGTGCGATAATACATGATTGGTGTTCGTCTAAGTGGGTACCTTCTCCTCGAGCAGGCTATTGAAGTTGTATTAATTCTCAGTAAAGAGGCTGTGACATATTTTGCTTATTTTATATGACTTGGGTTGTCACCCTAAGTTAATACGGGTAATACAGATGTCGGCCCCTTGCCTTCGGTGACTACTTGCTTTCTTTGCCTAAAGATACACAGCTTCACCTCATTGATGATTTGTAACGAGGCAAAGACATGTGTTTGGTATTATTGTTGCTGTACTTGCTCAGGAAGGATTGCCTAGCATTTTAGTGCTGGATTGTCCTTGTGGACAGGGCCATACTAATGCGCAGAGAGATATCTTTCCACTAGTGTGGTACAGTGAGCGGGGCAATGATTGCAGACTCTGCTGAGCACCATTGCATAGAGCAGGCTATTTAAGCTGTATTTGTTCTCAATAGAGATGCTCTCACATTTTGGCTAATTAGGGTCCACATTATATAGGTAGATTGGCCTTCATCATGGGGGGGCTGCAGTATATCATTACCATGGACCCAATCCTTCTCTTTTGAGTACTTTGCCTGTGTCAAAATGTAACCTTCTTGCAACCTCACCCTCTGCCATGTGATCTCTCCACGAAGGCCTTCCTTAATTCTTACCACAATTACAAAAAACATGTTTTAATTCAGCTTTCCTAAGGGTTGAGATGTTGGATATGCATTCCCTTCTGTATCTCTCAGACCGACTTGCCACCAAGAGGAAGCTCTTCCTGTGTTAGTAGCTAAGGATGATGCTGCTAAGGCTGTCTAAAGGGGTCTAATGGGGACGTCCCATTATATTTAAAAGAAATCGAGAGTTAACCCCCTTTTTTTTTAGAACAATCCACTCATTATGGCTGTCTTTAGTGACTTCTGACCCATGGCCGGTGTGCAGTAGCACTTTTAAGTGTATCTATGTGCAGAATGGGATTACCATAATAAACAGTCTTGGACCCAAATGACCAGACAGACTCAAAGAATATGGCAAAGTACTACTTTATTATCAGCTCAATAAAGTAGGGCAATCTGGCGAACAACAAATTGTAGTCCACTCACTCACAATGTATATTAGTTACACAAAGACTTTATACCCAATATATGTCAACTATGACATCATCCTACGTACCAAATAATAAAACCTATCAGGTTTAGGGATTGGTTATGGGAACATTTCTACTTACAGAGTCTATAAGTATTAGTCACTTTATTGGCTGCTCCTTCTCTGGTAGGCAAGCCCCGAACTTCCCTCTAACTATGTATAATACAGATTATAGCAGTATAACAGTAGCAGATTGGCTCATGCAACATTGTATGGTCATAGTTGCATAGGTCCTCATGATAGGTTGGCATACTCTCCCAATCTTGGACACTCGGTTCACTAGCAGCACATTAGCAAAACGAAACTGAGGTGCGGAGACAAACATCAGACTACTGCCCACTTGTCCAATTAGTCTACCATCTCTCATCAGCCAAGCCTTGAGCCAATGCCTCTCCTTTGCAGTTGACCTTGCGGGCGGTTCTCTTCGCTGGGACTTTTTTCTTTTATCTTTTATTCAACTTTATTAACTTTCTCATTGTTACAAAATAAGGTAGAGTCAAAAGCATGATCCAATCCACAATACACCACTTAACCAAAACAACACCCTTAAATGCTTCCCTAGCCCCCCTCCAATGCCAACCCTCCTGGTATAGGCTATGATCTCTGTCTGAACCGAGTAAGTCCACCAGCGTCAAGGTCTGCACGAACCTGGCCTGTGCATCAGTCTTCCATCCACTCGCTCCCCTTCTCCCGGTGTCCCTTTAACCTTTGCACCTTATAAAATAAAAGCATCCCAAGGACCTCAACCAAAATCCTTACTGCAGCTTATCATGGCCCTGTCCCGCAACCCCCCTTCTGTAGGCATGTACCTTGCCCAAAATTCAGCCCATTCCGTCTCAGCATTAGCTACACTACCATGAGCAGCTGCCGTGATTCTCTCCATTACATATATAGGGGCCGATTCATAGAACAAATGTGTGCCGAAAATCGTGGCGCAAGGTGGCGCAAGCATGAAAAAGCAAGCGCACGCACACGCATGCGATTCATGGAAGGCACTGCGCGTGTTCTACCCGGGATGTATGCCAAATCCGTGCATGGCGCACACGTGCGCACATGTCATTGCAACATCCAGAACGTGATGCACGAGGCGCACAGCGAAAGCGCACAACGTTAGCGCACACACCAAAAAGGGGACGGAACACGGGCGGAACGCACGGAATGGGGAACAACACGTGAAAATAAGGGCGTAACTGGGGATGTACTGCTGGGAAGTACACGGAACGCCTGCGTGGGGGATTGTAGAAGCACTCACCTAATCTTATGTGATCTTCATGTGGTATGTAAAAGTATTGTATATTGTTTTAAGGTGCGGGGGAGGAAACGTGACACTCTGGCACAGGATTACTGTTACATTCACGTAGAGAAAAGAAAGAGGATCCATAGGTAGGAGCCCTCCCGTCCCTTGCACACTATCAATATTCCATCAAATGATGGATAAATAAAATGTTCTTCTTTCTAGAGTTTTCTAATTGGTACTCTTTTGGTAAGGTAAATATAAAGACAAACAATGATATAGGCAATAAAGCATAATGGTTTAATCCATACAAACATATTGTATTATCATAGGGTAAAGGTGATGCAGAAAACAAATCAAAATACAATGTTAAATGTTATCCAGATTAGTAACAACCATGTGTGTAGACAGTTCAGAAATGGAAAGGCTGACGTGTTTCGGGATCAACGTCTCTTCTTCTTGAGCCAAATAGGTATGAACTGTAAAATAGCAGAAATAAACAAAGAATATGTCAAGCTATTGCAAAATAGTTTGGACATCAGTTTCATGTTCAAGAACAACGAAATCAAGGCAAGGCATTAATCGCAAACATTGGTGGTTGTACACGGAACGCCCACACGCACGCGAACCACACGTATTCATGGAATCGAATAGGGGAAACCCACGCACGGCCAAAGACACGCACAGGCCTAAACACGTCCGCGACACGAAGGCAGGCAGCAGCGTCCCTGCGCATTACAAAAGTGTGCGCAAACAACAAACATGTATATATAGCTACGATAAATGTCCCATTCAGTGGCCCTCTAGGAGAAATGACGCGTCACGCAACGCACAAGCATCCCATAAAAGCAAGAAAAAGAGATAAGCGACCCCTGTTGCCCACGTGCATGTAAAAAAAACACACGCAGTATGCTGTGGCAGCCAGGAACCCATAAAATACGTACACGATCAACAATCAGGCTAGTATACCCGGAAAAAAAGGGGTACGCAACAAACAGGGACACCCGCAGTGGGAAAATAGCATGTGCGACTCACCGTCTGCCTTGCCTGTAGAAGAAGAACGCGTAGCCAACACCCACCCGCTGTCAAGTAATCGCGTGTGAACCCCAAAACCTGGAAAACACATGCACCGCTTTCCACGAAAAGCACGTACAGAGCGATGGAAACCCAGTGGGACCGTCAACCCGTGCCAGGGAAACGCCCATGCACACGTTACATCACAGACGCGCTTACGCGCTAAGGGCCTTTCCTCGAATTACACGCTGACGTGCACTTTTTTCATGTGCCAAATCACTCCGTATCAAGCTGGCCACACGACAACACACTGAAGACCATGCTCCTGCCCAGAAGGCCATTTTCCTGCCCCCCAGAGCTCGCTCCAGCCTGCCATCTGCTGCTGCCTGCCTGCTGGCCACGTGACCTGCTATTTGGCGCCTGCACGTCCAGGGGCGTAAGAGACACATAAAATCTGGGGGGACAGGGGACATTTTAGGGACTTTGCTTTATTTATTTATTTATTGTGTTTTAGTCAAAGAACTCGACTTTTCACAAAATTAGAATTAAAATAGCAGTACGTATTAAATTACAAATATCACTGTATAAAACAAGAGACAAGAAGAAAAGAAAACAGAAAAAAATTAAAGGATGCAGCAGCAAAGAACATGTCTTTGTATGTTGCATTTCTGGATTTTCCATCTGACTATGAGCTCATTGTAAGAGAGAGGAAATAACAATTACTTCCAGTGGGCCACAGCTAGGACGCCAGCTCGTTAAGGGTCAGATGACCTGTAAGTGGTCTCCTGTCAAATGAAGTAGTTGAAGCCTTTTCTACCAACTAAAAGTTGCTACTTTTTTATGTGGGGCAAGGAGACGTGTGTGTCTCTTGGAATGGAAGGTTGGGGGTTTCAAAGAAAGAGGACATCTTGATTGTACCTCTGAGTAAGCCCTGTTATGGGAGTAGAGGGACCAGGTGTGTGATGTTGCTGATTTGACTGTCCTCCGGGGGGGTATGGATGAGCGATCGTAAGCCCAATCCCTTATAAGCACTCCCCAGGTCCGCGGCCGGATGTGTCGGACCCGGGGGATGCCTAGTAGGTGGGGTGTATGTGGACCAAGGGGTTGACCAGAGGGGCAGCCCGCTATGTGGGCTGCCCCTCTAGCGACCCTGCGAGGGCTGGGCCAGCCTCTCACAATGAGTCTGGTCCCTCTTATTCCATCTCATGCTGGCTTCAGAGCCTAGCCTTTCTTTGCCTTTGTTATTCTGAATATAGAGCTGCACTCTGTTCCTTTCTCGTTTAACATTTGCTGCAAAGCCTGATCTATTTGATTCTCTCATATGTTACTAGGACGGCAGAGCATGGGTCCTCTGCCCTGTTACATTATTCAAAGAGCCCCTCTGGCCTTTCTTTGCCTCTCCCTTGTCTCATTGCTTGTTTGCTTAATACATACCTCCTTGCTTGAACACTCAACATATTCTCCCTAACACAGCAATAGCAGCTGCAGTCTGTCTTAACTTCTATTTTTCCGTGTCTTGAATTGGCCTCTTATTTCTGCTTTTCTGTCTGCAGGGGAAAGGCATTTGCCAGTCACTGCCATGATGGTTCTACCTGGCCATAAGAGGGCAACAGCTAGCCAATATTGGAAGAACATGGCATATTATGCCAGAGACTGGCAACTGCCTTCCTTATGCCTACACAAGAGACACAACTCTTGCCTTTGTTTCTAACAGTAATTCAGTGGATGAAGAAACGCGAGAACACACATATTGCTTATAAATGAAGGGGATGATGTCACACTTGGTTAAGACATTTTGATCATGCCAGGAGCTAATTTCCAGCTGCAATTAAGCGATGACCTTTTAGGCTTCTGGCTTTAAATAACGTTAGTATCACCTGGAAAGCACAGAGGTTGCTCAACAGGGTTGCTGGAGCACGAGGGGTAACCTACTTGTGAGAATGGAGGATTGGAGGGAATTCTTGCCCTGGTTTGGAGCCTGGCCCCTACAGCCATGATGGGGGGAGGGGCCTATTACTTTTGGTTGTACGTACCCTTTGAGGGTGGGCAGACATTGCCTCCTGCTTTAGCCCACTAACAGCTCTGCTTTGCAACTTTATCACACATACCTGTCAGGTGGCATGAAACTCAATGCTACTAATGATATCAGCCTCAGAAGTCTGGAATCCCTTGCCACGTCAACTAGGGTATAGGCTTGCCACCTGAGACATACCAATGTCTGAGTCGGCATCTGTCGCCCTGTGTGGAAGACACACACAGAAAGAGCAGGGCACAGTGCCCTTGTGGGGTTTTCACACTTCTTCCTAGGGGTGGGCACAATTCACTCTGCAGAGAAAGTGGCACATGCTGGGCAACATTCTCCCACTTTGACAATGTCACCCAAAGAGCTTATTATTGCGCAATCCACACTGATGGGTTTAAGCACCTGCTTAACGCGAGATGGCAATTAAGGGCATTTTCCAACGCACTCAAAAAACACAGGACACCCTCTTACCAGTGACATGCCATGCTCAATCATTCTGATCACGAATTGGCATTTATCTGGGGTCATGTTAAATGTATTTATTCATTTATTTATTTATTATTTCCTACAGAACAATTTCCAACATACCCTACATAGCCAAACTGCTAGAAACGTACGTCTACAAAATAACCCAAGAATTCCTAGAAGAGCACTGCCTACTAGACCAGGCACAAGTTGGTTTCAGACCAATAAGAGGAACAGAATCAGCTCTCCTCTCAATATGGGACGACCTAAAAAGGAACGCAGATTCGGACAACAGTACTGCCCTGATTCTTCTTGATCTATCCACAGCTTTCAACACTGTCAACCATGACATCATCATAAAGAGATTAGAAGGACTAGGAATAACAGACACCGCCCTACTATGGATCAAATCCTTCCTAACAAACAGAACCGAAACCGTATGGATGAAACCTTTTAAGTCCAAACCTAGAAACTCCACGTGCGGAGTACCACAAGGATCATCTTTCTCTCAGCTTCTATTCAACATCTACATGTACCTATTAATCAAACTCATCAAAAAACATGGCCTTACATGCTACAACTACACCTCCGATATTCAAATAATCTTCAACATACAAGACACCCGAGGAGAAAACACTACACTAGAGAATTGCCTTCATGATGTATTCAACTGGATGAACCTCAACAACCTCAGAATCAACCCAGGCAGAACAGAGATAATGATTGTTTCAAGAAAGGGAGGAGACATCAGCTACATCCCCTGGCCAAGACAGCTCGGCACCACACCAGCACCATCATCAACTGTAAAAAACCTAGGGGTCCTGATGGATAACAACCTCAATCTAGAGCCACAAGTAAACGCCCTACTCAAGAAATGTTTCTTCCTCCTGCGAGCAGCAAAAAGGATCCTACCATTCCTGTCGTTCGCCAACAAAACACTTAACATCATTGCTCTGATCATGTCCAGAGTAGATTACGCCAATAATACCTGAGCATGCCCGAACGACTTCTAAAAAAATTACAACGCATACAAAATGCGGCAGCCAGACTCCTCCTCAAGCTACCCAGAAGAGAACACATCACATCCGCGCTAAAAATACTACACTGGCTACAATTAAAACAGCGAATAAAGTTCAAGTCCACGTTCATCACGCACAGAGCAATACACAAACAAGGCGCAGAATTCCTAAGCGATAAACTACGCCTACATCAACCAACACGAACACTGAGATCAAACACCGACATCCGCCTGGAACCAAAACCCTATAATAGAGGAAAACTCAGAGGATCCTCTTTCTCTCACCAGGCACCGAAAAACTGGAATGACCTACCTAAGAATATACGGAACACAACAAACCACCTAGCATTCAGGAAACTCCTCAAATCAAGGCTCTTCACAACGTAACTACAACAGCGACGCACTAGTATGCCCACCCCGTTAAACAACGATGAAAATAACACCAACCTCGGTCACTCCCAAAATGGACATACACAGAACCCAAAGAACGGACCTCACGACAGACCATAAGATATTATGGGAAATAGCCAGAAAAGGAGGTCACCATAGACTGATCACATACTCAGAGCGAGACGAAAGCCCTTAAACGACTCATCCACTGCCTCCCGGCCGTACCAAATCCAAACCCCCAGCAGACACATTTAGATAGAAAGTTTGTGAGAGGAGACCACAATACCAGCTCCAGCGCCCAAGGAGGAGAATAGACACCCAATGACATTAATCAATCCATCAGCATTAAAACACCTACAGAGCTCGCTAGAATAGAAGGGTGAGGAGCAATTAGAACACTTACCGAGCGTGCTAGAACAGCACAGGGAGCGCCTCACACAAACCTAAAACCCGGCCAGGCGTAACCCCCTCGCCCACCCTGATGAGACTGGGAGGATTGGCGAGCGCCACACTCGGACAGAGCTCTGAATGTTAGCATGTTAAACTTCATACAACCCACTAACAAAAAACAGCATTTCTATGACTTATCTCACTCAAAAATCACACACAACCATCTCTCGCACAACAACCCACACACACTTCACAACACCGCAACAACACATAAACCGCACCAACAGCACACGAGGACTGACATCGGTCCGATTCTCGCACCAAAGCTCACCACCCGGTGTATACCGAGTTGAAGCTGCCAACAGAACACCACTCCCCTCACTATCCTACTCCCGCTTCACCTACTAACCCATCCCACCTTCTCGTTTGCAGATCCGCCAGAGCGCCTGGGGACCCACTCCATTGGTGACGGTGCGTGGCACAAATACCTTTAACATTTAACATTTAACAAACATGTGTAGCATCACACAAACCCCCCAAGCATCAAGGTGCAATGTAAACTGCACCACTTCCATTGGCTCATGTTTCTTTTCCACCACAAAATGGAAGATTTTAGCGCAAAAGGCAGGTGAAATCACATTGCTTTTCCACTTTGGAACAGTGTAAATACCTCACTCAATTAGCGATTGCTGGTGGAATTGACAATGGTTTCCTCTGGACTCCGCCCGCTTTTACCAGGTTTCATTTCCAAGCAGATCCCAGAGGAATCCCTTTCCTTATTTCCAGCATGAGAATCCACGCTGGCAGTAAGGCTGTATTTGTCTGGTGGAGCGGGAAATACAGGGGTCCTGGTGTGTCCACTCGGCTCCTGAACTCCACCTAGAAAATGCACGAAAATCTGGCCAATTAGAAAAAGCGACAGTAATAGTGTTTTCCACAACTTTTTCTGAACCAATTGACTTGGAAAATGCTGTGTTGCATCGGAAGCTGAATTTATTCACTCTGCCTATTATCCCACCGGAACATTAGGCCAAGTGCTGAACACTGCTGTTACATATTCCTGTGCACAATTTGCATTTGGAGAATTAACTAACTGAGCTACCTTACAAATGATATCTCCTCTGGGGCTTTACCGTCTTAACCCCTTAACTGCCAATGGTATTTCCCCCCAGTGCCATGGCCTTTTTTGGTGATTTCGGTATATCGCCATTCAACCTATTGTAACTTCTTTGTTACAGGAGATATCTCGGCCAAAGTTGGGCACTTTTTTCCCACATGTAGGCGGTCATAACACCACCCAGGAATCCTAGTTTGCTGTAGGGGGGGAGAGAAAATAACCAAAAAGGAGAACATTTTTTTTCAGAAAATGCTAATTAAATGTTGTACAAAGAAGCTTGTGGTGTTTTCCTAGTAAGAGCTAGGAACAAATGGTTTGCTGTGCTGGATTCGCCATTTTCCAGGCTTTCAAGAACAGATTGAGTGAAAACCAAAATAACATATTTTGATATGCTAATCAGCCGTTTTGTGAGAGGTAGGCGATTTTGTTTTTTTTTTATCCAATAGGACATGCGTGGACGGAATGGAAGAAAAGGGTAGGAAAGCTGAATGGGAAGCCAGAAAGGCATACATTTCTGAAAAGTAGACAATATTCCAAGTTTAGGAAGGGGTGATTTGCACAGGTCAGGCAACAACTATGTAGCGAAGAATTCCATAGTTTGGGGGGAAATCGAGAAAATGACTGAGAAAAACCCACAATTTCCTCACATTTCACTCTGGTCACCAACCGAAACACGCAGCCAACAACACATGGCCTACCTTTGCGCGTTCCCACAGATTTCCCGACAAAAACGGTACCTCACATGTGTGGGTGCCCCTACCTGGGTGCAAAGGGAAAAGCCTAAAACACTGGTAACCCCAAGTCTTTTTGCACAGCAGACTTTCAGGAATTTTGCTGATGTGGACAACCTACAGATTTGGGCCTAGGGTGTCGAAGCCACGAAGGAAAACAGGTAACCCCATGCATTTCCGAAAAGAGGGCACCCGTGGGAATCCACAGAGGTTTGACTTGCGCAAATCGCCCCATAATTTATTACCCACACCCTTACAAAGTCTGAAATTTAGTGGAAAAAAACACAATTTTCGCTTTGGGATTGTGGGTAATACATTCTGGGGCGATTCGCGCAAGTCAGACCTCTGTGGATTCCCACGGGTGTCTTCTTTTCGGAAATGCATGGGGTACCCTGTTTTCCTTCGTGGCTTCGACACCCTAGGCCCAAATCTGTAGGTTGTCTCCCCAAACCCTTTGGGGGTTACCAGTGGTTTAGCCTTTTCCCTTTGCGCCCAGGTAGGTGCACCCACACATTTGAGGTACCGTTTACGTCGGGACACCTGTGGGAACACGAGAAGGTAGGACATGTGGTGTTGGCGGCATGTTACGGTGGGTGGCAAGAGGGAAATGTCTGAAAATTGTAGTTTTTTCACCAAATTTCAGACTTTGCCAGGGTTTGTGGGTAATACATTCTGGGGCGATTTGCGCAAGTCAGACCTCTGTGGATTCCCACGGGTGTCCTCTTTCTGGAAATGCATGGGGTTCCCTGTTTTCCTTGGTTGTCCACATGAGCAAAATGTGCTCTGCCGAAAGTCTTGTGGTTACCAGTGGGTTAGCCTTTTGCCTTTGCACCCAGGTAGGTGCACCCAAAAATGTGAGGTACCGTCAGTGCTTTAAGTGGGCCGGGGCTTGCCGGGTCGGGCCCCGCCAGTCTCCAAAAAGTGGGGCTGAGCCAGGGCCCTCCCAGGGCCCACCGGTCCCACCACACCATAGCAGGAAGCATTATCCCGCCGCAGCCACGACGGGAGATGCGCCCGCCAGTTTAACGTTAGGCAAGCGGACATACGTGCCAGCCAGCCAAAGCATTGCTGAGGCTGGCTGGCACTTCTGTCAGTCACTGTAACTTCCCTGATGACCCCCCATCTGAGGGGTCATCAGGGAAGTCACAGTTCCTTTGTTTGCCCTCGCCAGATCACTGACCCTCTGTGAACCCGCAGGCTCCATGATATAATATGTAGATTAGATCACAGAGCCCGCGGGTTCCCAGAGGGTGAAAGACGCCTTGGGCTCTGTGATCTCTGGTCAGAGCAGAGATCACTGAGCCCGAGGTGCCTGTCTCCTTTGGCAAATCTTTATAAAAGATGCCTTGAACTGTGTACGTTTCAAGCCATCTTTTATAAACGTAGAAATATTTCTATGTTTATAACAGACAGCTTGAAACATACACAATTCAAGGCATCTTTTATAAAGCTTTGTCGACGGACAAAGCCACCTTGGGTTTTGTCCGTCCTCAACGCTTTATAAAAGATGGCTTGAATTGTGTACGTTTCAAGCCATCTTTTATGAACATAGAAATATGTTACAAATGTCTACGTTTAAAAAAGGTAGCTTGAAAGTACACAAACCATAGTAAGGTAAGCACACAAGTGTGCGTAACTTACTATGGTTTGTGCACTTTCAAGCCACCTTTTATGAACATAAAAATATGTAACATTACTATGTTTATGAAAGAAGGCTTGAATAATACACAAACCTAGTACGCATACAAATATATAAATGCTCACATATATTTATATATTTGTTTGCGCACCCTACTATGATTTGTGCACTTTTAGGCCATGCTCACAGTGGGTGCCACGCCCCCATTGAGGGCCCACCTCAATTTCTTACCCCACTTAAAGCACTGGGTACCGTTTTCGTCGTGACACCTGTGGGAATGCAGGATGGTAGGACATGTGTTGTTGGCGGCGTGTTTCAATGGGTGGCCAGAGTGAAATTCCTGAAAATTGTGTTTTCTTCCACCAAATTTCAGAGACAATTCCCTCTGCCCACCCACCGAAACACACCGTCAAAAACAGATATCCTACCTTCCTGCATTCCCACAGGTGTCCCGACAAAGACGGTACCTCACATGTGTGGATGCACCTACCTCGGCGCAAAGGGAAAAGGCTAACCTACTGATAACCCCAAGCCTTTTGGCAAAGCAGATTTTGCTCATGTGGGCAACCCACAGATTTGGGCCTAGGGTGTCGAAGTCACCAAGGAAAACAGAGAACCCCATGCATTTCCAAAAAGAAGACAACCGTGGGCAACCCCCTTTTCACTAAAAACATCCATGGTGGTTCAGTGGCCCCCCACACCCACCCAAAACAAGTTATAATTTGTTTTACTTTTGTTTTGCCCCTTTCCTAGGGGCAGATGGGCACATGTGTTTGGCCATCTGCCCCCCCGGGTGGGGGCAAAATGTACTGCCCCAGGCTAGGAGGGGTGGCTCTGTCAATATTTGCAGTGGCCTCCCCCACACCCCAAATGATGGGGGCATCTCATGTACCCCTTCCTAGGGGCAGACATCTGCCCCCAGGGAAGGCTACATAAGGTGCCCCCATCCGCTTAGGGTGGGGGGAGAGGCCACCCTCCCTTTCAAACACAAAAAATCCTGGTGGTCTAGTGGGCCCCCCACCCCCACCCAAAACAAGTTATAATATATATAAATATATATATATATATTTTGTTTTGCCCTTCCCTAGGGGCAGATGGCACATGTGTGTGACCATCTGCCCCCAGGGGGGTGGCAAAATGTACTGCCCCAGGCTTGCGGGGTGGGGTGGCTCTGCAAATATTTGCAGTGGCCTCTCCCCTCACCCCAAATGGATGGGGTATCTCATGTACCCCTTCCTAGGGGCAGAAATCTGCCACCAGGGAGGGCTACATAAGGTGCCCCTCATCCACTTAGGGTGGGAGGAGGGCCACCCCCCTTTCAAACACAAACAATCCTGGTGGTCTAGTGCCCCCCCACCCAAAACAAGTTATAATATATATCTTTTTGTTTTGCCCTTCCGTAGGGGCAGATGGGTACATGTGTGTGGCCATCTGCCCCAGGGGGGGTCAAAACATACTGCCCCAGGCTTGGGAGGGGTGGCTCTGCCAATATTTGCATGGCCTCCCCCCAACCCCAAATGGATGAGGGCTTCTCATGTACCCCTTCCTAGGGCCAGAAATCTGCCCCCAGGAAGGGCTACATAAGGTGCCCCCATCCACTTAGGGTGGGGTTAGAGGACCGGGGCCACCCCCCTTGCAAATATCCCGTGTGGCTAGTGGTTCCACCACACCCACCCCACTCAAAACTATGTTTTTTAAAAAAATATCTTTTTTGTTTGTTTGCCCACCTTCCGTGGGGGCAGATGATCACCCATCTGCCCCCAGGGTATAGCTCCCATGCTTTGGGGGCCAGGGGGGAGAGGGCTTCTTACATAGTAAGCAGCCCCTCCCCACACTTCAAAAACAGATCCCTGCATGACACACCAAACACATATTCTGGGGGGGATAAATGACATTACATCCCCCCCACTTAAAATTGTGGGGGGGGATTTGTCCCCCCTCTCCACCCCATGTCCTAGGCCCATGTACACGTCAGCCATCTGCAGGGGTCCAGTTGCTGTGACCACCCCTGCTGGAACAGATGACTCCCGACTGAAGTTCCATCGCACCACAGCCCAGCACCAGGACCGAGTTGCCCACCCACACCCGCCTCTGGGGTTGCCATGTCAGGGGAAACACCATCGGAGACCACTGGCAACCCCCAGCCAGAGAGGCAGAGGGCTACCAGCTTCAGTGCTGCAGAAGTTGGTATCCTGGTGGAGCAAGTCCTGGTGCATTAGGATGCCCTCGTCAGAAGATCACGCGCCGACAATGAAGGACGGAAGAGGATCTGGAAGGACATCGTGGCTGCCATCAAACTGGAGGGGGTGGCAGCCCGCAACATGCAACACATCTGGAAGCACTGGGAGGACTTCAGGTCCAGGACCCTCAGCAAGGCCCGGCGCCTCTTGAAGGCAGCGCATGAAGATGGGTGCCGGGTCTGCCTTACCAACATCCAGATGAGGGTCCTGGATCGCATACACCCAGCTCTCCACCTCCAGGTCCTTCAGATGCCGACCCGTCCGGAGTCGATCAGTAAGTGTTCGTGCGTACTGTTTGGACGCAGTGCATGTTGAGGTGTGCCAGGAGTTTGCAGGTTGGACATATGTCTTGAAAGGCCCATGTATGGATGTGTATGTACAGGGACATGAGCCTGCCGCATGTGAGTCCAGTCATGTGTGGACACATCAATGATGTATGTGTTCAAATGCATGTGTGGGTGCACACATGTTTACATTTCTGTGTATGTACTATGGCATGGTTGGGGTGTGACACATGGATGCTGGTTCCACCTTCATGTACGTGCACAGTGTACATGTGCGTGTGTGTGTATTTGACATGTGTGCCACTGTGATACACCATGGATGCATGTGACATCGACATGTAGGAGGCTGATTGGCAGAAGTGACATAGTTGCCGATGATTTCACTCTGACAGGTGGTGGAGATGTACAGATGCATGTATGTCTGGTGGCGTGTGTGCATGTGTTCGGCACTCCCCGTGTTGCATGTGACATCAGGCTAACCTTCGGATGCTCAAGCTGTTGTATATGTATGGATGTTGCTGCCTGCTGCAACATTCCTGTTAATTTGCGCAAGTGTGTGGGTTGGAATGATATGTGTGTTGGGGAGTGTGTTGATGCCATCTGTGAAGTTTGACACTGCCACTCATGTGCAACTGTCATGTGTGTATCAGACCATTGTACAGTGCCCTGATGCCTGTGTTCTGTCTCTCCCTGTCTACAGCGTCAAAAGATGAAGAGGGCAGAGACGATGCTGTGGAGCACAGCAGCAAGGATCCCACCGCCAGCCGGAGACGCAAGGAGTGAGGGGTCTGGTGCCGCGCCCGCGGCCACAGCTGCCGAGGGTAGGTCCAAGAGGCGGAGGTCGGAGGCGGACTCCTCGGCAGCAGAAGGGGCAGCTGAGACCCAACAGGGCCTATGGAGGAAGATGGCACGGAGTCATCCAGGTTGTTGGGGGGTTTGGTTGAGGAGGAGGCCGTGGAAGGGCCATGCACGGGGCCTGGAGGGGGGATTCCACTGGTGCTAGTGGTGCAGTCCAGGGGCAGGGACAGGAGGCAGCACAGATGGCCGCGGAGGTGCCTGTGTGTAATCCTGTCCCCGATCCTGTGACTGCATCATCCGGCACCAGCAGGGATGCCTTCGTCCAGACCCGTTTTCAGGGAGGGGATGCGCGAACAACAACTGGCCTTCCTCTCCCTGCGGACGTGGCAATCCGGGACCGTGTTGAGCCTGTCCTGGCTGGGATGGCGTTGCGTCAACATGGCATCCGGGATGAAGTGCAAGGTTTCCGGGTGGACAATACACGTTATTTCAGATGCCTCATTGACTGCGTTGACCTACTAGAACGGGTCACCAGTGCTGGGTTCCTCCGTGTGCTGGACCTTCCACCGACCCCCTACTCAACTGAACCCCCTATGCACTAGTCGTGCTCCATGCCATCTTCCTGCCCACGTATCACCTGGGAACCCTGTGGTGCTGCCCCTGAACAAGCGGCAAGGCTGGTGGAGGACACATCCCTGCCACAGTCGGGAGTCGGAGGTCCAGCAGGGGTGGCCACACCAACAACTGGACCCCAGCAGGAGGAGAACGTGCAGGCATCGACAGGCAGGGCACATGCACGGCAGCAGCAGGCTCAAGGTGGGAGCGATGATAGCTCGTGGCCATCAACATCACAGGGGCAGGCATAGGCCAGAGGGCAGGAGGACACTGGATTGTGAGTGTCTTCCGTGTGGCAGCAGTTGGGCCGGCAAATAGATGCAGATCGGCGGTGGGCGGAAGAGGCATGGCTCACTATGGTCAGGGCGGAAAACTCCATGCGCAGGGCGTTGAGGCGGGCTGAGTGCCTTGTGGCAACTCACAGGGAGTTGGAGGAGGACATGGCTGCATCCCTGCGAGACCTCTGGGCCAGGGAAGAGGCCTGCCTCCAGGACGTTGAAGAGGAGTTCGATGATGCCCTGGCCCGGGACATCAACAAATAAGCCGTTGGACTTGCCTGCCGCCTTTGTACATAGTTATAGGGTTAGGTTTCCTTTGTTTTTTCTTTATTTTGGAGTCCATGGACTTTGCTCCACTTTATGTACATAGTCATTTTTATAGGACTTTTGGTAGGTTTCATTTTGTTTGGGCATCATAGACCCTTCAGGCTTTCACAGACTTGTACATACTTTAGTTATTTTGTCATCCCATGGATCAATGTTTTTTTTTAAATTTTCTCATTTACTTTATTTGGACATTTGAAATGGACCACTTCCCTTTTTTCCTCTTGTGGATTTTTCTCTTTCATTGCATTTTTTATTTTTTTGGGATTGAATCATTTCTTGTTTTACAATTTGATATTTCTTTATGTTTTTTCCATTACGTATTTTAATACAAATCATATTTCTTCATTATTGGTGTTGTGTACTCTCATTAGTTTTGTGCGTGTCACAATGAGCATTGCCTCAGTCATGTGTTGCCACTGTGTGGTTGTACATTTATGCATGGCCATGGTGGTTCTTTTGAGGCTCTCATGGCATGGGTAATTTGAGAGTGGGGGCAGTGGATGCTTGCGTGCTTGTACTGGGGGCCGGGGGGGATTTGTGTAGGCATTAGGGCCATGGGTCTCTTTTGTTAGAACATGGTGTTTGGTGGGCCACGTATCGGGGCCTGCTGGCAGGTGCCCGTCAATGGTGGTTGGGTGGGGGACATGAGTCGGGGCCTGCTGGCAGGTGCCCATCAATGGTGGGTGGGTGGGGGACATGAGTCGGGGCCTGCTGGCAGGTGCCCGTCAATGGTGGGCGGGTGGGCGGGTGGGCGGATGGACAACATGATTCGGAGCTCACAAGTGCATGGTGCCATGTGGGCTGCCTACAGGGCATGGTCAGTGGTGTAGGGTAGTCCCCTGTGGTGTGGGCTGCCTACAGGGCATGGGGAGGGGGGAAAGGGCACACCCAGGAGGGCACACAATGCCAAATCATGTGTAAAACTCCCTGTGCACCCCCGAAATACACGTAACCCGCTGGCGCTAGCTAAATTGTGTGTCAAACACGATAGGCCTGGCGCGAGCGGGGTTTTCGCTGGCGCGAGCGTGTTACATGTATTCTGGGGGGTGCGCTGGGAGTTTTACACACATTTTCGTGGTTGGGGGCTGTATGCTGGTCCACTGGCCTTTGCACCATGTACTGGATTTGTGCAATGTTTTTGGCGCACGGGGCGGGTTGGGGGCGTAACTGGCGCTGCTGCAGGGTCGCTGCACCCTCTGTGCCACGGCTGCTTATGGATGTATTAATCCATTAATACGCTGTGCGCCTAAATGGGTTTTGTCACACGCGGCTGGCGCAGACTGCCACACGCGCACTCTGTGCGCCAGCCGCGTGCGCCACTTGTGCGCCGAATTCTTTGAATTACCCCCTTATTCTTTGCTGTGTTTATGCATTCCTTTTTACCAGGAGCAACACCCTCTTGCAGTGCATCACCAAATATGCCCTTCCTGCCAACAACAAACAGTGCGCCAAATGTGGCAGGCTATTCTATTCCACCTCACTACCCTCCAAAACTGAACAATACCAGTAACAGTGTCTTCGTCTGGGAAACTCTGTCCAATTCTTTAATACATCCAAACACTTCATCCCAAAAGACCTGCACCCTCTCACAGCCTCACCACATGTGCCAATGATCAGCTCAAGCTCCACATTAATTCCAACAAAGGGTGTTCACCTCCGAAAAGATTTTAGAAAGTCGCACAGGGTCATACTGCCACCTGTGTAAAAGCTTAATCGCACAGAGCTTGTACTGTCATGCAATCGCGACCCTGTGTGCCCCACAACACATTCTATGACACATTTTATGTGTTCATGCACAAATGTGTATTTCCATTCTCTGTCACCTCTGCAGCTCTCGTCTCTCTCCTTCAAGCTCTTTGCTTACTATCATTGAGAGCTGGCGTCCATCTTTTCATCATGTCCGCTTCACCCGTGATATGTTATCCACTGCAGCAAGCTTCTATACGGCTCATCTACCTTGTGTTCCTCCGTATATACATTCACTACTCATCTGGTTACTTATCTTCTTTGTATATATGGTTTCTTCTTACTTGTAGGTATGTTTACTCTTGTTTCTTCAGTTACATCTTAATTCTTTAAGTATTATTATGTTGTTTCAGTAGGTCTTTATATCTTCTGCTTATGACATCAATTTCCACCTGTCAGATCTTCTGTATAACTACTCGATATTCAGTGATGCCTGCAAATCTCCTGCTACCACCTCAGTACGAGGGTACATTCGATATGGTTGTCTAAGCGAATAACGTCTCTCATACACTGAATGCGGTATTGGGATGATACCTGGTGTCACCCACAGTGTCTTCCTGTTATTCATCTAGTATGACAGAGTTGAGAGGGCTGGGTCTATCAGTGACGCACATGTCTGCTCCTCTACACCGGTCTGCCTTGGAATCAAAGATATTAAAAAATTTGACCACAGCTGAGCTACAAGTTTTCATTGAGGCAGAAGACATTTAAGTTGGCAGTAACCATGGTTACCTCCTCAGTCCTGGTTTACCTCTATGCAATACCTGTGGCTATTGCCTACTGCGGATTACGCTTGTTTGTGTAATGAGGGCTCTTGCATTCACATGATGTGTCATTTTCTGCTGTCATGAAAAAGAACAGTCAAGTGTTGAATGACTGCTATTGCCACTAACCAACACAATCATATATCTCAAACATGGACTAAAAAGCATACAGAAGAATTATTCTTTTTAGAATGTTGACGGGAAGATTAGAAACCTGAATGAATTAAGGCAAGTCTCGGGAGGATAGCTCAGGGGCAATGGGCTCGCCTTGGAAGCAAAATCACACGGAGCAATGCAGGTTCGATCCCCGGTTCCGCGCTTAGAAACCTCTGGGTATTAAGCGCGTTATAAATAACCTATCATATCATATCAAATGATAATAAAGCAGAATTTTGGCATAGCATTGAGGGACCCTGGTAGCCTTGGGGTAAACTGGGCCATTTAACTCAGTGGTTAAGCCAAAAGTTTGAATAATCTGGAACTTCAAATTAGCATTTAGCATGGCGCAATAGCATAATTGTCAATGATTTCATCCACATGCTAACAAGACTGGATGTCACAAGGTGCACCCCCGGCTGACAATTGTGACCCACTGGTTCCGGTCAAGTTTGCCCTGCAGGCGCCAGGCTGACCAATGCAAACAGTACATGTACACCAACTAACAATGTAACATTAGGTGCATACGTCACAGAGACTGGTCAAAAATTGCCTGGCACAAGTGCAATGTTTTCTGGTGCTGATGCAACAGCGATGATGGTGTCTATGGCGTGGGGTAGGTGATGTCACAGGAGAATGATGCACAGCGGTTAATGGGGAGAATGCGTTCATATTTTTGATCAAATCACATTAAATTAGTCATCAAGCTACTGCTGAATGTAATAGGTTGTTCTATATCTTTGCATCTCAGATACTGTGTCACTCTGTGTTTTACAAATAAATCACTTAAAAGAAATGCAGTGATAATAGAGTCTGCAAAAAGGCACTCAGAATGCACTCATTTGCACATTCCATTTAATTTGTAAAAGAGGAAATCTTTAAGGAGGTCAGTCAATTTTCATGGGCCAAGTAGGAATATGAAAATATATTTATACGGTTATATTTTGTTGCTTGTTTTAAAAGAAATGTCTCTTCTGTGCTGAAGCTTTAGAGTCTACACCAGAGTGCTCTATTGTGTGGTTTGGGACTTTGTCAGGAAGTAGGTGGGAGAAAATTAAACCTTGCGCTCAATGGGACGATTGTACAGGTCTGGGATTAGATACCAGCCTTTGATCATTGCTGATTGAGAGGGAATCAAAAGCTAGAGGGGGAGTTTAAGATGTGTATGTTCGGAAACCAGGAAGTTTGGTAATGGATGAAGCAAATATGGGATGAAAAGTTGCCACTCTCAATGTAAAAGGGTTTAACTTGTGTGACAAATCCTGGGAGTGTGTCCCGTCTCCCCAAGGGGGAGCCACCCTCCTCTGGTACTAGGGAGGTGAGCCTGCTAAGCTTAACACCCCCTAGGGAAGAGGACAAGCCGGATCCACCTGGGGGTGACTCACTCTGAGTGCACAAGGAATCCTGAGTAACTGGTACTGAGCTGAAGGCGAAGGCCTCCAAGAGGGCGAAAGATCACCTACTACACAGGAGAGCCTGATAGCAAAGACTCTAACACTGTCAAAGCTTGCGCAGGGGGTGGGAAACGGGCAGCCTCCCTTGGGGCTTCCTGTGACACAGCTTCTCTAGGCCCCTTTGGCCCGTGCCCAGTGTGTGCACATCATAAAGAGAAGATTGGAATGCACACTTTACAGGCAGTTAGGGCCTCCATTACAATCTTGCTGATTGGTCAGAGAGCTGAAAGCTGTGAGAAGAACGAATCATAGAATTCAAGCTTTTATTCTCCGTCAGAGCCTCCACTTCATACGTTCTGATTGTCATAAGAGAAGAACACATGGTTTAATTAAGCAAATCCCCCTGTCAGTAATGGCCCTCCCCCAAGTTAAGAGCTTGAGCAAAGCAAGGTTCTCTTATCATGGTGACAGTGTCACCATCGGTAAGTTTGTCCCACGCTGGAGCATCATATCGGCATTGGCACCCACAAAGAGCAGATGCAGGTGCTAAAGGCTGGTCAAGAAAATTAAAATACAAAATAACTTACCTCAGCAATGAACGACAACAATGTGAATTGGCGAGGTCAATTTTCAATGTTGATGACAGTGACATAGTTAACACTGAAAATGGAGGTCGGAGGACCTCGCGGATATCGTAAGTAGCTCGGGCAAGCTTCATTTTTCATTCGTAGATTTTAATAGAGGCTTCAGCACCTACGTTAGTCCTTTGCAGGTGCTGAGCAGAGGAAAGACACTGAGGGGCAGGGGCGTGCAGCACTCATGCTGCTCAAATGTGAGCTGATATTGGTGAATACAGCCTGCGTTCCCAGCAATCTGATTGGGTCTGCAGCCACTCCAGGGTGTTAATATGAAATATGCTAATTTTCCAGCAACACACCAACCATGCAATTCTACTGACAGAAAAAAAGGCTTTCAAAGTTGTAGCACATATTCCTTTGATTTTGATTTCAGAATGGTCACACTATCGTACCAACCACCATATGAACAGGCTTACCAGTGGACATTTTTTACGTGGATAACAACGACCTTGATTGGTCCCACACTTTATGTAGGGTTGTGGGGCTTGTTGTCATTTCAACCTGATCCTGGAGGACTTATCTATAGTTGTGGGACCACAACGCTTAGTGACGGACCCGGTGGACATTTCAATTGAATTAAGAGCAGTCATGGGCTTGCTCTGCGTTTTTTGTTTTTTAGCATCAAGTACATCTCCGGAAGATTTGCTATCTATTGGCCACCTAGCGACACTGCATCATGTTCATTGTTTTTTCTCTTTTCTTCGATATTGTCTGTCTTTTAATGAAACCCTAAACTGAAGGTGGGCACCGTTGCTTTTGCTGTCATAGATTTTATAAAAAATTCAAGAAACCTTGTTCAATAACATTCACTGTCTGAACATTGTGTTTTATCTTATAACAGTGTTGGCTGATCTTCAAGACGGAAAACCAGAACAAGTAAGAGTTTGAAATAATTTCATATCTTCCACTATCACTCGGGAGGGAAACCTGCACAGTATACATACACCCAATCAACCTTGTTCTCCTAAACTCAGAAACAAAAGATTAGGATATAGAATTATAAGGCCCTCTGCCACACAAACCAAACCTCATGTGAAATCTAACAGATCAACAAAACCAAATCTTCCTAAACTGAACACCACTCTCCCCAACAATCCTAAAAATAATCTTAGTAAGGATAGTACTATCCCCTCTGACTTTACCAACCACCACATCAAAGGTGCGTTAATAAACATCAGATCCCTGGTAGCTCACGCAACCGATATAGCGGATATTATCAACACTAGAGAACTATATTTTTTAGCTATATCTGAGACTTGGCTCCATGCTGCAGCAGAACCTGCCATCCTACTTGCCATTGCCGACTCTTACACGATCGTAAGAGCTGACAGAGCAACAGCCAAAGGAGGAGGTATTGCCTTTATTGCTAACTTAGCACTCAGAGTAGACACACCCCCCACTGTCAAGTCTTGTGAACTACTTATAGTCAAACTAGCCACGTCTAAGTCTAGCACATTGACCATTCACCTTATATTCCTATGAAGAAGATGTTATGGCTATACTCTCAGCCAATACCAAACCTACCTCCCAAAACTTACTGCTAGGTGACTTCAAACTGGATTTTCAAGACCCTAATGACCAATCTGCCAAAGCACTTGCTGCCTCCCTAACTGCATTAGGTCTTTTGCAAAGAGTTAATTAACTCACACATGAGAAAGGTAGAATACTAGACTAGGTTGCTGACATCAACTGCGAGACCTCAATCACATCGATTGAACCTCAGACATGGATTGACCAATTTCTTGCATCCTTCACAACACTGGCCAAGCTAGAGAATAAGTCTAATTTGACTACTCCACCCTTACCTACCAGGAATAAATGCAACATTACCACTGACAAGCTCCTGCCCTTCCTGCTCCCTAATCTTAACTCCTCGTCCAAGTCACTAGACCCAACAGAACTAGTAGACCTATGCAACTCTACCATCACCCAAGCATTAGACTTGATTGCACCACTTAAACTTCAAAAAAGCAAACCTAAAGCTCACCTTAATACTTGGTTTCCCTCCCAGTTAAAAGGTCTGAGGATAGAGAAAAGAAAATTAGAAACCATGTTTAAAAAACCTACCAACAAAAGAAAATAAAGAGAAAGTAAATGAAATATCCTCCAAATACAAAGCTGAAATTATCCGAACTAAATGTGAAACGTACAACGAGAGGATTCAAAAAGCTAGCTCTAGCATGAAGGAACTTATCGTAATCTTGAGGGAAATGGAATCACCTACTCCCCTTGATGACTCTTGCCCCAAAGACAAAGCATGGTGTACAAACATCCAAAATGCTTTATCCAATAAAATTGCCACGCTCCAAAACAAAATAGCAGAAAAAAGATTAACCTCTCCAAAGCAGAAACTCACCAGAGACCTCAAAAACTCACACCTAAACTTCCTCATTAATTCCAATTTTCCCAAGTCACCATTCTAGAGGTCAAAAAGATCATAACATCCCTTAAACCATCAAAATATCAAGGCGATACGTGCCCCGCTCAAATAATTAAGGAAGCCGCCAGAGACCTTTCCCCTTTTATCACTAAACTAATAAATGCCTCTTTCCGTATAGGTAAGGTACCCACAAATTTAAAAGATGCATGGGGTTTGCCTCTGCTAAAGAAATCAACATTGGACCCATCCATCCCAACGAACTATAGGCCTATCACCACGGTCCCATTCTTACTTAAAATATTAGATAAAGCGGCATACATCCAAATCCAGTGATACCTAGAGACTAATAATCTCCTAGGTTTAAGACAATCTGTATTCACACCACTCCATGGCACTGCAACTGCCTTGATAGATCTGAAACAACAAATTGGCCAAATCGAAGATAGCAGGCCATGCCCCTTAGTTCTACTTCTAGACTTGTCAGCCGCTTTTGATTTGGTGGACCACAATGTCCTTTGCGAACACCTGTCATCTGCGTCCAACTTCTCCCAAGAAGTCTCAGTCTGGATCCAATCCTTTCTCAGTAACAGGTCAATGAGTCTCTTCTCCTCATCGGTGGCGGCCGACCTGTCACCTATCTCATGAGGAGTACTGCAAGGCTCCTGCGTCTCACCGACCATGTACAACATATTTACCAAGCCACTCTTTGATGATTTGGATGATCTGGGTGTCAGCTACACCAGCTATGCAGATGACACTCAGATACTTGTACCTCTCTCTGGTAACTATGACACCGACCTCGGCCTAGTCAAAAAAAGGTACTCAATCGTTCAGGCATGGATGGCAGCCCGCAGCCTCTGTCTGCATAATGAAAAAACAGAGATCCTCATCCTAGGAGCTCAAACTAACCTCAACCAACTTGACGAGCAATACTCTGTATTTAACATAAATGGTAATGTCATTAAGGTTGCCAAGGAAACCAAAACCTCTGCAACAGCGTACACCTGCAAGCTGATTCACTCTTGCAAACCATACCTCTCTACAGATAGCTGCATCATACTAGCGAGAACATTCATCACCTCTAAACTTGACTACTGCAACGCCCTTTAGGCAGGCACCACCAAATATATCACAAGCAAACTCCAAGCCTTACAAAATAACGCTCTTAGAACAGAACTAAGCATTCCAAGGCGAGAACATATCTCCGAGACCAGAAGAAAATACAAATGGCTGCCCATTAAAGACATGATTCACCTAAAAATCCTCTCCATTACTCATAAATGCCTTAACAATGCTGCTCTGCAATATCTAAGAGAAGAAATCATCAGACAAACGTCATTAAAACCTACTAGGTCGGCCAACTCCTATTGTATCATAGCTCCTAGATTCAACCTCAAGAAGGCAGGCGGAAACAGCATCCCTGCGCAGGCTGCCCAACTCTGGAATGCCCTCCCCCTCCACTTGCGTACGGATTAGACATTCCAAAGCTTCAGAGAAGAGACTAAACACTGTTTTTTTTCTTAAATGATATCTAACCCGCCTTCTCCCCTCATTTCTCCCTAATGGTTGCCACACCTGTCTCTTGCCAATGTACTGTATTTATTTTTCATTTATGTAAATAAGCCTTGATGCGTCATTGCCACAATGTAAGCCTTTGTCCTATATACTAGCCTAGTGCTGTTGTCATTGTTTTTGTACCGCTGCATCAATTGCCATGTATTTTTGTATGTATTCAAAACTATTGAAGCTCTATATAATGCGCATAGATATCTTAGGGTATGGTGCACTATATAAATCAATAAAACAAACAAACATTTTACCAACATATACATTTGCCAGAAACATGAATATATGGCACAGATGTGTGTAATAATAGCCAGAAATATGACATCTGTATTGTACAAAGAAGAAAAAGAACAAATGGTAAGAAAAACAAAACGTACAAACTATACAACCTTAACATCGAATGTATTTATATTTATTTAATTGTTTTTTTATGACACGCTTAGTACCTGAGTTCGGTTTCTAAGAGCGGAACCGGGATGAGTTTGGTTTCTAAGTGCGGAACCGGGATTCAAACCTCTGTTGCTCTGTGGTCTTATTTTGAATACCAACAAGTTGCCTGTTAAAACCTGAGTTTGGTTCCTAAGCGCCTAACCAGGATTGCCACCTTTTTTGCTCTGCGTGGTTTTGTTTTGAAGAACAGCATGTTGCACCTGTGCTATCCTCCATTCACTTTAATGCTACCACAAAATGAGTCTCCACAGAGTCTATCAACAGAGCCATCCAGTCCTAGGCTGCAGTTTAGCGCTTTTTCAGCTAGATCTGATGATAGGCACGTGGTGCCATCCTGGAAAAGAGTCCCGATTCCCTTCAAACCATCTTGCTCCAAGTCTTCTGTCCTGGAATGCTGCTGGGGTCAGTTCTAAAATCAGTGCTTCTGATGGCATGCTGCTCTTCTGCAGGTGGTCTGCGTTTTCCAAGAGACGTGGCCTTTTTGTAGGATTTTTCAGTGAGATTTGCAATCTTTTTTGTTTTTTGTTCATGCCAGCGTTTAACTATCCTAGCTGGTGTCCAGCAGGGAAGTCTTTTGATATGGGTTTCCAGACCGTTCATTGATAAAAATGTATCGTGGACCCAGTGGGTTTATCAGGTTTGACGGCACACATTATGGGGTGATCAGCAAAGAGGAGCAACTGATGATGAGCCGAAGTTCTGTCTGATCAGTGACATTTTTGCAGGGTGAGAGAGGCTGGTCCAGTCCCGGATATAATTTTGCATTCTGGAACATCTAATCCTGGTTTTATAATGGGGAAATAAGTAACTACAAGTCCCACAATGAAAAGTTAAAACCAGGCCTCAACTAGCATCTCTCAACTGGAATGGGGGCATGTTGGCATGCATGTTCAGATAGCTCATGATGGTATGGCAATCGAAGTGGGCTCATAGCAAACTATTGTGATTGTTGCAGAGGTGGTCACCTTGGGACGGCTATATTTATATAAACAAACTCCAGTCCTAGAATATGCGGGGAAAGTGCCGGATAGTGGGGGAAAATTATTGTTCTCCTGAGAGTTATCAGCCATAATATCACTGGATGCTGAGTTAAGTGAGCATGAGGATTAGGAAATGCATGATTGGAACTGAGGTTTTGGTCCAAGGTGTAGTGCCCTATTGCTGAGATGCCTTGGACCTATGGACCAGAAGCCTCTATGCATATAATAATTTCTAGATCACTCTCAATTCTTCCAGTCCTTCGTCTATTCTCTCATTTTCCATCAATACTCCTCCCTTCTCGTCTTCCTTCCTCATTTCTCTTCACACACCCTCGTCCTCTTCATCACTTCCCATTCTTCCGCTCCCTCCTTCTCACCATCCACCTCCATTCTTTGGCTCCCTCTATCTACCCCTACATCCATGCACCCTAATTTGCCTCTAAATTCTGATACAATCCACTACTCCTCCTCACGCCTTAACCCCTTTCTCTTTCTTCCACCCTCTCCACAATCGCCAAAATTAGGGAGCCACGTGAAGACTTCAGGGAAGGGGATCACTTTGGGCTAACGCCGAGTCTGGCAGCTTGATTCTTAATTGGTTGTAATTAATTCTTTGCTTTTATGGGTAAGCCCATCTATAACATGCCCCAGTATAACTGTTTTGGCCAGACCAAGAACATGGCATGTTCCACCCAGTATTCTGAGAATAGGGGCGGGAGGACATTTGTTAGCCTACTTAGTTGGAAGGATGGTCGCTTCAAAGTTACCTGTGGAGTAAAGGGTAGGTTTGGAGGGACAGTGACACTAAAGGGCCTCATTGTTTAAAGGTTTTGGGGTTTTGCTTGATTGCCAGGTAGGGGAATAGGGTACTTCTATTTGCTGCTACAATTACCAATATTTCATTGTGGACACTGGTAAAAGTGCTCTCCTTCATCTGAAGACAAATGCAGTTGCACAGCCGTCGAAAATGTACGATTATCTTGTTCCCCAGACCCACCAGGCAAAGAAAACATCAATGAGTTTTTTGGGCGGAATTCCAGCAAAGTGAAATAGTTTGGCAGAATTATTTTTGAAAAAACAACATAGAACCTTAACGCGGACCTTCCAGAGGTCCCAAATGGCCCCTATCTGATACTACCCATATAATCTTTCCTCCCTCAGAATTGGCTCCACCTCTGTATGACTCACCGTTGAGGTGGATTTCTAGAATGTGGTCGGATGGGCAGATTTTAGGAGGCCACCCTAGTTATAGTGAACAGGGGAACTCTGAGATGTTAGCCAACACCCAATCGAGGTATTCATGTAGAGCAGTCAAGGCTATTCTCAGGGAGAGTGTGAGTGGGGTCATGGATCCACAATGAGGTCACACAATGAAGCACACAATAATTCAGTTTAGACGGGTACGTACAAAAATACAATATTTACTCTAGGCCCAAAACACACACTAGGAAATTAAACAACCAGGTGATAATATTACACAACACTCAATTCAAAACGTATATACCATCCACGCTGGTTCTTACAAATGCATTCAATAACTTATTCAACACAATTATGTAAGTAGGTGATGCAGTAGGATGGAACCAAGTCACAAGAAAAGTGAGCTAACTTAAGAAGTCCAATATCTATGAAAGTGGGGCCTTATGCCCAAAACAAAAGATACAAAGGACAGAGGGTGGGCACAGCTGTGTTATTCCAAGAATCAACAGTCAAAATGATAATAAAGCAAAAATTATTGGAGCACACCCTGTTGCCTTAGCACAAGGTCAAAAATCATGTATCAAAGAAGGAAACAGAGCACAGTCTGTGTAACGCTCACCTGGTAACCACGGGGACGTCACTCAGCCTCAGACCTCTTACGACCTCAAACCCTTCCCTGGAGTCTACTCGACTGGAGACTGGGCCTGAAACACAGGATTGGTAGAGTTTAACTCCCTATTGTACCTGTGTGCTTGAACCCCTTCTTCCCCGGGGTCCAACCCTTCCCTTTGATCCACAGCTCACCTTGTTTTCTTGGAAAGTGTGCTCTCCGTCCTGCTTTCAGCGCAGGGGCGCGTTGATTGATGCGGGCTCGTTGCTGCCTAGTTACTTCACTGGCAAGAGTCAGAGAGGTAAGTATAATGAGTCTTTTGAACAGTTCTATAACTTCGTTCCTTTCCTTCCTTAGATGATGGCCGGCGTCCGGGGATGGCGATATGCTGCTGAGATGAGTAGCGCTGAAGGTGAGTGAGAGCGCGATGCGCGATGCGACCCTTTCGTATTTGTATTGAACTGAGTTCTTTTTCTGTGTCTTTTAGGTGCCGCAAAGTTTTCAGCATGGATGCCGGTTATGAAGAAGAAATGCTGTGAGTAAGCACGGTATGCTGTGCCTCTAGATGTTTCCACGCTAACCTGGAGTGTCTTTTCCCTCTTGCAGATGGATGAGAAGTTCCGGAGACAGAGTTCCCCCAGAGCGGCTGGGATTCAGGTAAGCGTTTTAAGATCGTACAGTCTTTAAAAATAAACGAAGATTTGCTGAATGCTTACTAATGCCTTTTTTCTGTTCTTTTCCCTTTTCCTTTGGAAGCGGCGTGCCGGCATGGGAATGACACCGCCGAAGATGCCCGCAGAACAGAAGAAGCGATGAATGATGGGCAGAAGCGCCGCAAGGTAAGGCTGTTCCTAACAGTGTTCTTGTTCTTGCAGGAGCTGAGCGCAGAAGAAAGATGCAGGCCTACTGGAGACCGATCCGAACACGGTGAGTGTCACGCTGCAGGTGCAGAAAACACAAAACATGTTTCTCAGCCTGGGCATGGCTTAAATAGTCTCTGGGTGTCCCAGGTGTGTCTGGGCTGAACCACACCCAAAAGACTAGACTGCACATGCAGTTCTGGGAACCGAAATATGTGGGGGCGTCCATCTTGTCCCCATCAATGCACTACAAGTCCAATCCCCAATGTTATCCTATGGGAGTGAGTGAGTCTGGTGCCACAAGCGCCAAGTCTGACTCCAAGTGGGTCTTTGGAGGGATGGAGAGGCCCTTGAGGGCCATGTAGGTGATCGTGGCCTGGCTCCAGCCTGACATCTTGGAGGGCGGGGGACATGAATGGCAGGAATAATGACAGTCTGCTTCTGGGTGTGCTCACTCACTATGCTCCTTCCAGAGTTACTTCACAATTCATATCAATAGGTAGTCAATCGTAAATGAGCCAGTCAACTACCCAATCTGTGTTGTGGTAAATCCACTTTCTTAATTTTAATTAATGAGGCATGAAGTGTGCCTGACTGTTCAGTGCCTAAATTTATGAATGCCAATGCATTTCGGACATTGTTCTTCGTCAGGGCTTTAAGGCACTGAATAAGTTGTCACCATGTGTGGCTATAGTGATTCATTCTTGGGGCATTGTGTAGCTGCGGGGTATGTAGATAGTCGTAAAATCGGTAGTTTAAATTCTGGTTTCCTCTTTTCGCCGGTAGAACGCGTACAGCTCCAAGGACAATAGCCACAAAACTTCTCCCCAGAAAGTGTCTTAAATAGGTAAGGTTCTTGTGTTGGTGAATGTTCCAGAGAAGATATGCAACAAAGTTACTGGTAGGTAAAATTGTGTTCCTATCTTTCAGGTAGAGCTGCGTTTAGATGTGATGATCAAAAAGCGATGCAATGGAATAACCAGTTTATTCTAAGGTTCTACGGAGAACAGGGGGGACAAATGCTATGCGTTCCCTTATCCCCCTTACTCCGATTTTCCGAGATGGCTAGGTGGGTCAATTGGGGGGTCGCTGGAGGTTGGTTTTCCCACTGTCGGTACGAGTGAGAGGTACCAAGGTGTTGCAGGTGCAAGGATTCTTCTGGTCGGTCCCAGGAGCAGAGTACAACCCTTGGCAATGAGTATATGCAGATGGCACCAATGCAGGACACTTCACCAGATGGGGGAACGTGAGTTTCAATGACAGCCACCACAAACAGGCGACGGCACGTGTCCTTTAAGTCACGGTTGAAGAAGATTTTCCAAACCAGGAACCATTGAAGCCGGAAGGCTGAAATTCGGCAGGAAGGCGATTTACACCACAAGCCGGTGACTATCGCTGTTCCTGGTAATGAATATGGAACAGCAACGGTTCCATCGAGGTACTCACTGGCTAACTGGTCCAAGTGTTGAAGCACCACTCAGGGCATTCATAGATTAGGTAGTCCAGTAGGGCTTCACTGGGAAAACTGCAGGAAGGGATACTGGCTCTCTTCGCAAGTCATCCACAGATCTACAGTCGGCTGCTTTCTACACAGGATACTTGGCTCCAATGCTGATCTGCCAAAATGGCTGCAGGAGTCCTCTTCTTATTCAAGATTTTCCTTGGAAGCAAGTCCAAGTACAAGCCTGCTAATGGCAGGGATCTGCACCATTCAAATAGCCAGCAGTGGTCCAATCAGGGACCACTGTGGGTTTCACTCATGCCACACACCTAGACTTTCAGGCACCATAGATGTGGAATGGGACCAGACAGTCCCACCCCCTTCTTGGGCCAAACACACACAAAGGCATCACTAAGCCAGCAAAACGCTGGGGCTTTCCCAGGCAAATGCATGACATTATATGAGATTTCCTGAGCTGGCAAGGCATGAAGAAGGCCAAACAACAATATGACCAAGGAACAAGTAAAAACCTGTGGCGTGGCCATTTTAGGGCAATAGCCACATTCAGTAGGCATATGCGGTAACCACAAATGTCTTCAGGCATATACAAAAGTAACCAAAAGTATCCGCACTGCATTGTATGGTACTGTGTGCACTATTAAAAAGTTACCAAAAAGGTAAATGGTAAAAAGACAAAAGGCAAACATAATTTCCCAGTGCTGATTTTCTGAAGGACTGATTGGGTTCCAAACACAAAAAAGAGCCAGGGGAGTGAAGGTGAAAGCTTCCCATGCCTGTGAAAAGTCGGGACAGTGCAAAGGCAAGACGTTTGGGGCATCATGGAATTATGGAGGGAAAGTTGCCAAAAGAGAAATCTTTCCTTCCATATATTGTAACTCCTCCTCCTTTTCTTTCTGGGTGCTCACGCTCCACTCTTGTTCTTGACTGCCTTTGACCACATTAGTGTCTGCTGTCTTTCTCCACCTCCCTCTTTCTCCTGGTGCCATTTCAGGTGAGCCCATGTTTTTGTGTGCATCACATCTCAGCTCTGTTCTTTACTTTCCCCACAGCCCGCAGGTCTTACTTTACCACGATACAAAGAATGCACTCCTAGCTTTTTTGTTGAGGGGCATCATCGCAACCTTGGCTCTCAGTGTCCGACTCCACTAGTTTTGAGAATCAGGGGAAGCAGCGTCAAGCAATGATATTTCTTCTTGCACGTTCAGGATCAGCGTCCCTAGCTGCATTTCCATGCCCCTGGTCTTCTGATTTGCTCCATGTGCGGGGCTGTGGCATCACGATTCTTCAGCTCTTGAAAAGCTGGTAAGTACAAAAGACATTGTAGTAGTGGCACTGTCTGGGGTCCTCCACCAAGGTCCCTTCAAGTACTCAACTCCATGGAGGGGGAAAATGGGTCAGGAAGAGGGAACAAGGACAAGAGGGTGGAAGGAGATCAGTAATTGAGAGGGAGGAAGAGAATACACGAACTAAGTTGCAGCTGTGCATGGTAAGAACTGGGGGATGGATAGAGATTGAGGAAATTAGAGGAAGTGCCCAGAACTTGAGAGTGAGGTACAAATAGCTCAGAAATAGAGAGGGAGAAAGGGAAGATGAAAGCACAGGAATGAAAAGGTAGGGAGGAAAAGAATGGCTCTCAGAATTGAAGTGGGTGGAAGAAAAAGAAGGGGGTATACGAGTGAGGAGAAGAGGATTGTGCCAGAAGTTAGAGTATAATGGGAGGCTGCAGGGCTGTAGGGGCAGATATAGAGAGCCCTCAAATTGAAGTAACGGATTAGAAGGAGGGGCCAGTGGTAGAAGTGGCCCAAAAAGTAGTGTAACTGTGACTCAGGGACAGATTAGGAAGGAAGAGAGGAACGTGCAACACATGTTTCAAGGGTTGCAGTCATGCTCGGTGACAGCCAATTGAGGCAAAACAGATTTTACTTTAGCTGTAAACTGATATCCGGAGAAGTGTGCTTTCACTTCACAAAGAACAGACCCGGGATGGTAAAAAAGGTTGCAAAAAGTAGTGGAACTGTTAACAGTAAGAAATAAAAGTAGTGCAATTATGCCCCCTACCATAGATCCCATGAGGGGGCTCAAGAAACGAAAATGATAAAAAGGATGAGGGTGTGTGATCAGTAAAATGGAAGGTAAAGAAGCAGGGGACGTACAGTCATGGAAAAACAGAAAAAACGTTGAAGGGAGTGTGTACATTGAGAATGATCTAGAAGGGTTTGTACCAAACGAGTTATAAAAAAAGGTAGGTGTACACAGAGCCAAACACTGATACTTATTTTATCTCCAGACTTCATTTCTTTTTTTCCGATTTCTTGGCAAATTATATTATATGTGCAGGATCACACCTGAAAAGAGCATTTTCATGCATATGCTTGTTGGTGCACAGTCCCAAAAAATGCATTAATTTAGTAGGTAGAACTGTAAAAGGAACCTAGCAGATTGACAATAAGGTCTGGGGGCTTGAATATCTGAAATGTTTGTGTATAATATGAGGGAGTATTGCTCCTATGTGAGAGGGAAAGTGCTCAGGGTTGTCATGGTTCAGTTGCCATGTGCATCTATTTTTCGTTTTTTGTTTTTGTTTTTGTTTTGGTGCATATTATGGGACTTGACAAAAATGCTCAGTAATATATTACACACTGGGATGGATCTGATGCCTTTGCTTGTCTGGCATTTCACCCCTTAACCAGCTCTAGAGTAAACATCGGGCACTAGGGAGGGTGGAGGGGGAGTGGAGGAGATGAGGTGGCACTCACTGTTGTGTTGTTAATTACAGTGCGCTGCAGTGAAGGCACTGGCATGGGTGATTGCAAATAAGGCAGAATGATGCAATTAAATGAATCAAAGGAGACAACTGCTGTGGGTCTGTTATCTTCTTTATTCAAGCGCGAACCAATTTACAGGCGGTAACCCAGCCTCCTTAAACACGTGGGTCGCAGCCCACCAACAAAGGTGATAAACAGAGGACTAATCCTCTAAACACTATCATGACAACAAAGGTAGGACATTACATCTCCCCGTCACTTTAAGCACGCACCTGGACTTGTTTAATTGAGTTCTTCAATCCATCTTGTGGGCCTTCTTATGACCCTCTTGGATGGACTGCGGGCTTGTGGGGTTTGTCTCGTGTATGCCCCGTCACTGTGGTTGTTGTCGGCATCTCTTTCCTCTTCGTGGTATTCTGAGTCTATATCCGAAGAGTAATTTGCAGATGTTCTTGGGATGCTGACATTGGAGTTGTCACCCCTGAAGGTCCTGAAGAAAGACAAGTTTCTGGTGACTGTGCCCTGGGGGCTTGCTGCTGTTATCATGGAGCCCTGAATGTGGGTTACTGTCAGAGGTTCAGGTTTGAAGGCTGGAGTGTCCTTTGTATTTTGGTTTTGCCATACCAAGACTAGGTCTCCTATTTGAATTGTGCTTGGTCTTGCTTGTCTTTTGGTGTCAGCATATTCTTTTATTCTTGCCCTGCTTTCAATGTCCTTGGTTCTTGCATCCTCAACATGGGTGGGGTTTGTTGTGGCTTGCGGGTTGTGTGGTAGTCTTGTGTTTATGACACGTCCGAACATTAGAGCAGATGGACACTCGCCTGTCGAGCTCTGGGGTGTGTTCCGTATTCACGTAGCAACGTGCAAATGGCTTGCGTGAATGAGCCATTTGTGATGGAGCATACTTGCAGGGTGCGTTTGAGGTTTCCCATAAGTCCGACTTGACTATGGAAGGGATGCCATAGTCAGCAAATGTCTTGTCTAGGGCGGGTATGACCGCCTGAGCGCTTGTGGAGTGGATCAGATGGACTTCTGGGAATCGCAACATCTCTTCAATAACCGCCAAAGCGTATTTGCCATTTGTTAGGCGTCCAAACATATCGACAGCCACTTCGTCCCACACCTGCAGGGGCATTCTCGAAGGTTTGATGGGCTCGGGTCTTTTTGTGTCGCCTCCAGTAGTTGTGTTGTGGTGATGGATTTGGGTAGTGCACTGCTGACCAGGTAGTTTAGGTATTGATTGGCTTTGTTTGACTGTCGTTCATCTTGAGCTGGAAGTGGATGTCGTGATAGGAAGTCCGCTGGGTTGTTGTCCTTGCCCGGGTGGTGAATGATTTTGAAAGAGTACTCTTGTAGCCTCAATCCCCATTGGGCAATGCGTGGCAACGACCGTACAGGAACAGGTGGTAATGTTCGCATGCCCATACAACTGCTCTGCTTTTTTCGGGTTGCGAGTATGCGCATTCGGTGGTGGACAAACTGTGCCTTGCGTAGGCTACAATTCTTCTCAGGGAGTCTGGGGATGCTCCGGGTTTGTATTGCGCTAGTATTGCTCCTAGGCCCACTGGGCTGGCATCTACAGTTAGTTCTGTGTTAAGGTCAGGGTCGTAGTACGCCATGCATGATGCGGCAGCAATCCGCTTTTTGATTTCTTGAAATGCTTCTTCACATGTGCTAGACCATTGAAATTCGTGGTGTTTCCCTGTAAGTAGTAGGAGTGGCGTACTGACTGACGCAAAGTATTGTATATAGCATGTGCAATAGCTTGCCATGCCAAGGAATGAGCATACTGCAGATACAGAGGTGGGTGTGGGGGTCTCCACTAGCGCTTGGACTTTTTCGGGGTCGGGTTTTAGGCCATCTCTCGAGAAAATATGCAAAGAACTTGAGGGTAGATTTACTAATCTCACAATTATCAGGGTTAAGAGTGAGGTGGGCATTTTCCAATGCCATGCAGACTCTCCTTTAAGTATCATCATGACTGTCTTGAGTGGTGCCGAATATTAGAATGTCGTTGGAGTAGTTTAAGCAATTTGGGATGTGTTTTATTACCTGGTGTATCTCGTTCTGAAAGATTTCCGCAGCTGAGGATATCCCAAAACGGAGTCTTTTATATCTGAATAGGCCGAGGTGTGTTGAGAAGGTGGCAATGTACCTTTAGGCAGGGTGTAACTCCAGCTGGTGGTAGCCCTTGTTTAAGTCTAACTTTGAGAACACTTTTGTTCCTTGAAGTAAGTGCATCATATCAGTCATTCTTGGGGCGAGGTGCCGTTCTCGCTCTATGGCCACATTTGAAGCCCTCATATCTACGCATATGTGAATGCTGTCCTTGTTGCCTTTCTTGGGTACTGGTACAATTGGGGATACCCAGGGAGTCGGTCCCGATGCTGGTTCGATGATGTCCTGCTGCAATAGTGACTGGATTTCGTCTTCCACATGCCTTTGTATATTGAGAGGTACGCCTCTGTAGTGCTGCGCTGTCGGAGGTATTTGCGGGTTGATGTGCAGTTTGACTTGTTTGTCCTTTAGTTTTCCCAGGCCTGAGAAGAGAGCGGGGAACATTTTCTGCACCATGTCCTTAGGGCTGGAAGTGTATGCTGACATTATCTGGTACATTAATTAAATGAGTCCCATCTGGATTGCCGACTTGAAACTTAGGATGCTGCCACCTGGCACTTTGCCTTGTATGACGTAGATTTTGATTTTCTGACTCTTGTTCTTGTATTGACAGTGTGCCGTGAACATCCCTTGACAATTGAGGGGCTTGTTTGAGCCATAGGGATATATCAGCGTGTCTGCTTCTTTCAGTGATTTTTTGTCGGTGAGTAATGTTTAGGTCTCATCATTTATTACGTTTAGGGTCCCTCCTGTGTCAATTAGAAATTCTCTGTCTTGTCCATTTACTTGTAACAGCATGGTGGGGCTATATTCCGCGGCTACGCTGTTGCCAATGGCATGGACATATCCCCTTTTTCGGTCTCCACTGGACGAAGATGAATGCGACTCGCGCCTTCTGTGAAGGGAGTCATCTAGATATCGAATCTTTTGTCTGGAGTGCCATCTCCATGAATCATGCCTGGTTCTGGTGTGGCTGGGGTAATCTCTTCTCTTCTTTCTTCCCGCCTTTTCTCCTCCCGTGGTGGCTTACGTGATGAGCTCTGAGACTGATATCTGGTGGCGGTGGGCGAGTGCCTCATGCGGGACCTTTAGCTTTCCCGCCTTGGGTTGCGATCTTGCCTCCATGAGTCTCTACTCGATTCTGCCGGTTGAAAGAAGTTGATGTTCCTGCAGACAGACTGAAAGTGGTTTTCTCCGCCACATTTGTCACAGTTGTGTCCAATGGCTGGGCAAGGGCCGACATGAGGAAATTTAAAACCACACCTGTAGCATTTCTTTTGCTCTATGGGGTCCTTCGTCGTTCTAATAGGGCATATCAATGCAGTTGATGCTGATTGAGTAATTTTGATGTTTCCTAGAGATTCTGTCTGTAGTGCAAGAGCAGAGTCAGCTTGTGCGAGTTGTAATATTTCTGCTAGCGTTCTGCTCTTTTGAAGCAATTTCTTTCTGAACTCATGTGATGCCCATCCGGCTATGGTTTGAGATTTCAATGCTTCATCTGTTGAATATCTGTCAAAGTCACAATATTTCGCTCTTTTTCTTAGCCTCATCATGAAATTGTCCATATTTTCCCCACTTTCTTGCGTGGATGTGTGAAAAATATGCCGTTCATAGTCTACATTTGTCAGCGGTGCGAAATAGGCATTTAGTGAGTCAATAATACCCTGAAATGTGTCTGTGTTGGATTCAGGCATTTCAAACACAATGTCTCGTACCACTGGGCCTAGGGAATGTAGTAGAATATCTCTTAGACAACGTTCTTCCCTTACGCCTGATGCATCAATGTAAATGTGCAGTTCCTGGAGCCATCTGACATATCTGGGGGCTAGACTGCTGGTGTCTGCCATGTCAAATGGTTGCATGGCTTGTAGCTGGAGTGATTCCGATTCACTGTCTTCCTTGAGTGTGGTGTGGCGTGGTGTAGAGCTGGATGATGGGCTGAGAATTCCACTGTCATTGTTGGTCTCAGACATGCTTGCGGTATCCTTGGTGTGGTAATTTGGTTCAGGTGACTTGCTGAGCTGGCTCTTGATGGCCACGGTTAATACATCTGTGTGTGGACTGTGTGTGGTGTCTGGAAACAGTCTCTGTGCCCTGTGGGCTTTGTTTATATAGTCTTTCTGGCTTCTGCAGAGCAAATGGAACGCACGCGTGTATGTTTATGATCCGACCGCGTGTGCTACGCGATGTGCGTATTGTGTGTACCGGCAGAGATTTGTTTCCGTGGGAGCGGGTCCGCCGTGCACTTAATGACTTCTTACTTGAATGACTGATCCTGATCAGGTTGCTCACGGTCGCGTGGATTCTGGGCAGCTCCGGTGCCTCGAACAGGAGGTTCTGCTGCATGTGCTTTAATTGAAGCAGCTGGTAGGTTTCCGGACCTCGGTGCCGCTTCGAAACAAACTCGTCCCCATTGTTGTGTTGTTAATTACATCGCGCTGCAATGAAGGCGCTGGGATGGGTGATTGCAAATAAGGCAGAATGATGCAATTAAATGAATCAAAGGAGACAACTGCTGTGTGTCCGTTATCTTCTTTATTCAAGCACGAACCAACTTACAGGCGGTAACCCCGCCTCCTTAAACACGTGGGTCGCAGCCCACCAACAAAGGTGATAAACAGACGACTAATCCTCTAAACACTATCAAGACAACAAAGGTAGGACATTACACTCACCACAGACACAGATTCCGTAGTGGGAAATAACTATTTTTGAACCAATCAGAGGATATCCTCCGCGCGTACTGGAACACTGCTTAATAATCTCTGTCTGGACTCAATGACACCCTTCATCTGCATCTCACCGTCCCCATCATTCTGCACCTCAAGGTTTCCTGCTTTTTCGACCTACTGTGGCTAGCATCTATGAAGTAAGGCTGATTGTCTCTCACAAAATGTTCACCTTTGAGGCAAATTACTTTTTGTCCTATTAAAATGGTGGAGACTGCTACATGTGTAGCATGACTCAAGTTACAAAAGTCATGTGCTTAACACTGAGCAATTTCACAAATAATTAAGTCAACTCCTTTCCTGTTCTGATGCAACAAAAACCCCACAGTCACTCCCCTGAAGCAAGCCGGGGTGCACCTAGGCTAAATTTTCACAGGAGGCTTACCATTCAGATTTTGGGAGAGACGCTACCTGCAGACACCGTGGGAGAAGGGCAAACGTACTTGTGTGGGGACATCTAACTTTACATATTCTAACAAGAGTGTTTTGGTGTGGCCTCATTACAAGCAGTTTACGCTCATTACTACCCTGACATGCAAATACTTACACCCCATCACGATTTCAAATGCCTAAAAATATATGCATACAAATGTAGTTGACGACAAAGAAATTTTTACATTAGAAATTGCAGGGCCTTTGTTAACTGTGCAGCCACAGGCACGGTTTATTGTCCATCTCCTTTCCTGTTCTTCATGGCTCTATAGGTCAGCCAAGTCAAGCCAACTTAATACAACATTTTATGGGGGTGGGGATAGAGGCTAAAGCCCATTCTGCCCAATCTGGGTTGCTCCTGTGCTCATTTCCCTTATCCTTTCCCAAGCATGCTCTTCCCTTCTACTCCACCCTGTGGGTCAAGTGTATCACCCATGGTCAGTGTTGTTCCAACCATAACCTTAAACACCCAGAAAGAGGGACAAGGATTCTGCTCCCCCCACTGTCCCTTGGTGACAACACCTTTCAACCTCTGCTGGACCATGTGCATTGATGTTGCTAGTGCCTTTCCACATGTTGAGCATGTTGAGCAGTGGGTGCCCAACACTGTGGACAAACGGCTGCCATCCCAGATTACCACATTTTATTATCACTGGCATAGGAGAGGTCTACAACCTAATTCTGACTTGCCACGTGTCCTCTGTTGGCGAGGGTACCCTAAAGATCACATGTTTAGTGCCCATTGGAAGAGCCTACATTTCACTTCATCTGTGTTGTGCCTGTTTATCACTTGAACACGCTTGCAGGCAGGGCAAGAGGGATCGCTCAGCCGATGTAGTAGTTAACAGTATTAATCAAGCTTAACAAATTAATAGTATCTTAGTATGATGAAAGAAGCTGGGCTGCGGCCGTGGGAAACACACTAACACCTCCTTCCACAGTTTCCCTCTGCATGCGTTATTATCATTATTATTCTTAGGGTATTTATTGAGCATGAAACTAGCTTTGGGATGCAATGGAACACTTTACAATCATAGGGGCGTACCAGGGGTTCTCCCAATCTCGTAATAAATAATGACCATAGGTATTCCAAAAAGGAGGGCACACCGTGCAGGAAGTAACGCAGTTTATTACAGCTGGGCGAGCACAAATCAAACAGAACAGTGGATCAGAACTAATGGATGAGGGCTGACAAAATGGCATACAGTGAACATCATTTTTGTACTTGTAATACAATGTTTACAATGTTAGAAATTGTTGCACTTCAATCTTCATGTTTTTGCAGTTCTCAAAAACAATATTGGTTATGATACGTCATTCCTTTATAGCTAAACATACGTTAGTCAAATGTGATTGGATCAAACAGATCTGCCCTCTAATAGTTAATTTCCTCCCCATGTGGTGCCATATTGCTTTCCCACTCCTCCTGCAAACAGTTTGCAATTAGTAAAACATGTGTGCTGACCTCTGGTTCTTCATTAGCCTGCCATTGGTCAGCACCACAGTGGATGTAACACAAGACACCCTGAACTAGTGGGAAGGGAGACATTCACAGGGCACCTGCAAGATAGAGACTTTCATAAGCTTTGTAATATATTCTGTGAGAGCTAGTTATTTCCCAGAGACGTCAGAATTTACCGTCTGATTGGTTGTCCGATGCATGCAACTCCAGTCCACCTCGCCGTTCCTGTGCCCACTAGCTAATTGGCAATGTGAAACAATCGCGGTGTTGTGTGTATGAATTGGGCCAACTTCCCCCGCTCATATTGGCAACTGTGAGATTGGTTTGCTGGCCTTGATCAAGACCCCTTATGACTCAGCGACTCTGCTCTGCTGTAGATGAGCCGCTTGGGTCTGACTTCCCCCCTCCCTTGGCTGTAGTGCACAGGGCATGTGTATGGTGCCAGCCTTCAGAACAAAGCCCAACCTGAAGTCCTCTTAAATATGTTTTTGCCTGTGGTTTCCCTTTCCTTATGTTGGTACCTACAGATACCCTCATGTCGTTGTTATACACAAAGCATCCCTCTCCAGGTTAAATGCAGAGAGAGAGACAGAGACAGAGGGAGAGAGATTGAGAGAGAGAGAGGGAAGGAGAGGGAGATAGAGACGGGTGTGAGAGAGAGAGAAAGAGAGAGAGAGAGAGAGAGATACACAGTGGGAGAAAGAGAGAGACAGAGGGAGAGAGAGAGAAAGAGAGAGAGAGAGAGAGAGAGAGAGACAGAGGGAGGAGAGAGAGAAAGAGACAGCAGGAGCAACATAACTACAGCTACTAGAGTTACCTCATTTTTCCCCCATGAGATGTTTCTGCCCACCCCAGTTATTCCCTCACTTGGTAGGTGTGCCCAGCTGTCCGACACTGAATCAGCAGCTTCATTACATACACCCCTTTAATCTATCTTCCGATTTCAATCGATGCCTCCTTTCCCACTATTTCCAAACACGGTTCCTTGGGCATCCATAACCTAGTTACCGGTGCTCGTGTCTCCCCTTTCCTCTTCAAATCCTTCGAGTGTGCCTCCAATTATCATACAATTCCGCCCATCTGAGGAGTCGGTTACCCAAAAGGCATCATAATCTTCCACATTTGGTGGGGGTGCTACAAAGACCACATTAACTTCATCCACCCCCTCACTCATCCTGGGATGCTTTTCTTCAAGTTCATTTATTTCTTTATCAATTTTATTAACTGACATTATATACTGTCCTTTTCATTTATGGCACTTGAACTGGCCAATGATCCACTGGCTGATGTAGAACGCATCAAGCATCATAAGCACTGGGGCAGTTATTTTTAATACAGCGGCCAGACACCCCGGCACCCAGGCAAATAACGAATTGAGGCAATTGTTTGGTGGGGTGTCATGCTTTTCCTTCACCTTTTTTTCATGCGGGATACGTATCTCCTCGACAACTTCTGTCAGTGTTCCATTAGTTGATTAATTAGCGGGAAGTGTGGTACAACAGCTACTTCGTATCTTATAGCAAATGCAACCTTTCATTCCAGTCATGAGGTCCAATATAAATCAATCTTGTGGGGTCATCAGGAGCAGTGCACAGAGGTCTACTCGCAAAGCATTCAGTCCTTTTTCAGTCATGTTAGCCAACTGGAGCACCCCATAATGTGTGATCTGAATCCATTTAGCATGGGCGGCACTTTGCATCTCAGTGAGCAGGAGAGATGTGAAGAAAACAGATGCCTTACTGAAGAGTTGTAAATGCTGCAGGATTGCATTCAGGCTTTGTGTTGAATCATCTGAAATGAGTTTTTTTTCTCTTTTTCTGTTTATAATTTCTCTTTCTGTTTCTTTCCCTTTTTCTTCTCTCTCAGGGTCAAAGGTTCTCTGAAAAGCAGCAAGTCAGCACGGGCATAACCAAGGCAGGGCTTACGGAGGGTCACAAGTGCACATATACCTTCCCAATGTGGTGGAAACTGGACATATGCTCGGGATCCGCAGGCCCACCAAATATCCATTACTGCCGCTGACCATTTCTACAATGGTGAGATTCTCATTGTCCTCTCACAGCCAGTGTTCACCCCCAGTGCAATCGCCCCTGTCACTCGGAAACATAAAGCATGCCATGTGAGTGGTTTTATATACACAGGGCGGTTTCTTTCATCTATCCATGTCAAGGAATGCACATTACCATTGCATATCCCTTTGCATTCACTATTTACTTTCCTTACCACCCCTTCTTAATATCCCAACAGCCCCTCTGTCTGGTACTGCATCACTCCCCTCCCCCATTTCCTGAATTGTTACACCGGACCTCCTTTTCGCATTAGAGGTCTGGTGTGGAACCACGGTATATCATGCCCCATTGTGGTTTTGCACTGTATTCTTTTGTGGGTAGTAGCTATCTGTTTTCCCCTTTGAGCCCCCTCTGGATGATATTCCAGTACCATATGCTTAGTGGCTTCTTCCCAAGTCATGCTCTCAAGCTGAGTGTAGTTATCCATATACACGTCTTCCCCCTCATCTATCCATTGCACTTCCACCGTGTGCCCCTGAAACAGCCCTCAAGTTCTACATAGAGATAGATGCATCTGGCATCCCCCCTCCTCCTCCTCCTCTGTTACTTCCTGGGCAAGGAATTATGTATATATATATCGAGACAAAAAGAGGAAAGAATGAACCGCACTCTCCGCAGTCAATTGAAAGACCATGGTAAAAGAAAAAATAGCACAACTCGCGACACAGTATGGGTGTGAAGGTATTTAATGTTACCAGAAAAAACTAAAGTACAAGATACGGCTGAAAAGCAGTGGCGAAAACAGAGGCATGACGCCCGTGAGCACGACCCGCACACAACGCATTTCGCACTCGACTGAGTGCTTTATCACATGAAGAGACGAAGGACTGGAGCACTTTAGTAGTTTGGCAAGTGCAGTCCTTTTGCTGTTTCACTGGAGCTCAATGGGTGCCTGGACACATGGAAAGAACGGCGGCCATGATGGAATGAAAAGGCAAAAATAGGCCGTACTGTTAGCCAAGTGGCGCTACAGTAATTAAAGCACTATAAGCACGTTTATGGCAAAAATAACCAAGACGCATACTCTGTTGCACGCATTCCATGCCAGGCGGACCCACGGTTCCACAGTGCCCCAATGTAGTTTACAATATTAATAAAAGGTGGTAATTAATAATATAAAGATACAATTGAACGAATAAAATAACCACCCACAATGAAAAAACCCATCTATTAAATTAGATGGTAATATAGCAACCGTCTTACGGCCACGCAGGAAAACATATGACAAGTATCTGGATCATCATAAAATACAGGTATAGATTTCTAATGCCAGTAAAGTAAGAATAAAGTGCGTGTTCAGGCAGTTATAGCAACAAATTAATGTGCAAAAATGCGAGACCAAAGTGACAATAGCAATATATGTACAAGATGCAACTTGCAGCATTCTGGCAAATGAGATAAAGTGCAAGTGAATGCAGTTGTAGCAGCATAATGGAGCGCACATGCGCAAAACCAAGGTTGCAATATAAAAATCTATAAAAGTGCACGATACAACATTCTGGCCCCATTAAAAGATGAAATAAAGTGCAAGTGCATAGCAGCATAATAATGTGCAAACATGTCGGGCCATGATGACAGAATCAATAATAGCAAAAATTGTGAAGTATCAGCATCATTAAAAGAAGATATAGCAGCCTCAAAATGTGCAAACTTGTAAGAGCCAGAATGGCGGCATTTGACATATATAGAATGACACGGTCCATAGCTAGCCAGAGAAGAGGAGATGATATGAAAGATACCAGTACTCATAGATCTAACATGGGCTGGGAAAGCACGGAATAACTAATATTGACAGAAAGTAGGAACGGTTATTGGTACTAATGTACAAATCAAACAAAAGAAACAGCTGTAAAACTATATGAAAGAGAAGGTGAAACTACAAGAATAGGAAAAGCAAAAGGACGACAAAAAATATTTGAAATAAACAAAAACAATAAAGAGCTCGAGTCCCATCCAATCGTGCTGCAGCAGATAAAAAAAGTTAGACAGACAAAAGTCTGAAAAATGAAAAACACTGATGAAGTAAGGTGTAAAGTAATACAGACAGACCAAGGATACAATATAGGGAGAAAAATGCTAACGGAAAACACCTAAACCAATAGAAAATCAAGATGCATCCACGAGATGAAGGACATCACAGAAATTAACCATATCGACCAGACTTAAGTCCCCAAAAACGTACAAAGCTCCTCATCGAGATTATGTCCATTGGGAAACTTGGTATCGAAGTCCAGAATAAAACGTGTTTCCATTTGTCTTAATTTTAAAACACGGTCACCACCCCTAGGATGAATAGGAATGTGTGCCACTGCAAAAAGCGTAAGCAAATTTGAGTCATTCTCATGTTCCTGCCGAAAGTGTTTAGCCATGGGGTACGCGGGATCTAAGTTTTTAATAGCCCTGAGATGCTGGAGAATCCTGAGTTTCAGCTTGAAGGTAGTGCTCCCAACGTACCACTTCATGCAGGGACACGAGAGGACATAGACAACAAAAGTAGTGTCACAGTTGATAGAATAATTAATGATTTGGTTACATTTGGTGACCGGATGCAAAAAAGATTTACAGGGAGTGGCGTGAGCACATGCTTTACATTTAGTACATTTCGTAAAGCCAATGGGGAGACCGCCAGCCAAATGGAAATGGAAGAACTTTTATCAATAGGTGACAAAAAGCTGGAAACTAGCTTGTCTCTGAGCGATGGTACACTTTTATACCTGATGGTGGGACGTTTGGAAAGTAAGGGGCATAGATCTTTATCCAAGATCAAAACACGCCAATGTTGTTCAATGATCCTGCGAACATTGTGGGAGGCATTATCAAAAGAGACAAGGGCCCTCATTATGACCCTGGCGGAATTCCAAAAACGAAGGCGGAAATGTAATACCGCCATCGAATACCGCTCGTTGCGATCATGACCCGTCACCGTAAAGTACGATGCCATTAGCGACACCGTAGTGAACGCCAACGCTAACTGCACCAAGTACGCGCACGCGCGCCATGCAAAACCGTAATTTCCGCCATGGCGCAACGGTACGCGAATTCTGACCCTAGCGGACATTTACACAACGCCATCAAGCATGGCGGAAAGTACCATTCCGCCATGGTGAGAATTACGGCATCGCGAACCAACCGTACATGGCCCAACTGAGTGCCTGTACTCCACTCCCTGCCCACATTGCACAACTCCTCGTAGGCGCAATGCAGTCACACCATGCAACCAGTGAAATGTACAAGTCACCCATGCATGCCAACGAACAAATGCATGCAGGGGCTCCAAGTGCCTTGTGAGTGGCCATCCATATCCGACATGACACCATCGCCGTACTGATGCAGCACAGGCATGTGAAGGTTCAAGTACACCAAAATGAACTGAAATATTCCATGAGACAAAACAACAACAGTCCCCCATCGCTTGCCACCAGTGTAAATCAACATTCAAAGCAGTATCCTGAGGGAGACTGCACCAGCCCTGTACCCTTGCCAGCAGACAAACCAACCATCAGCATAAGCATGTACCACACAAGTTGGCAGAGTGACTGAGCAGCCAGGCTCATCTCAAGAGGGGCCAATGGGAGCTGTAGGGCACAGATGGCACGAATACAGAAGCAATTCCAATGGACCTGACCTCAGTCTCCCTCCAAGAAACGCACGCAAACACAGGCACCTGTGACCAGCCATTTTCTGAGAATCCCATCATTCCACCAATCCACCTGGCTGACCGGCATCTGTTGCACAAAAGATAATCCCCCGCCCCTGAGCATGACATCATAAAAACAGTCATAATGGCAGCCCCTATCCCTGACCTCACTGGGCGTCGTAGGCAAACGCGGCCAGTACAGTACCACACAACTCTACTCAGAAGCCGGAACCCAATGCAGATCATCTGACAATACATCGCGCCACAAATCGGAATATGCTACATCACTAGCAAAGAATAAGCCTACACGGTCAATATCTGAAGATAAATTTAATGCACAACAAAATCACCAAGCCCATACAGCTATTTGCTCATAAACTCCCAAATTATCTCCATCACTGTGGGCTGCATCCGCAATAAATGACCAGCTTCTTCTTGTGTGACGCCCTGTTCCTTCATGGTACACAGGGGCTACATTTACGTTCAAAAAGGCAACATGGAAGCGCCCAGAACCGCAGGGCCGTCCCAAGAAGTAGGCACTAGTCCAGCTGAAAGGTACATATGTTGCTCCTAGCCACTAGCACTGCGTAAGGGCAAGTTGCCCATTGGCGATCGTCCCATAAGATCGTACTGGTGCTCCACTGATTAACTCGAAGCTGCAGGTGTCGAGTGAAAAAGCCATCTGCAGGAGTGGCGTACAGATGGCAGCGGCAAAAGGGGAGGAGATACCTGTCACCCAAATGAAAAAAAATAATAGTATGGGCATCCGAACTCCATATGTATTACTCAGTTCATTCAACACACTAAATCTACAACCATATGCATGCTAGCCCACTCAAAAGCATTAATTTCACCCAAAAATCACTTGCGAATCATAACGATATAAATCGAGGTGAATACACTATTGGTAACGAGTGTTTGTGTGCATGCGTCTGTTAAAACAGAATCCATTAGATGGGATTAGTAACGTGCACAGACACAAGTGTTTGAAGGCGCGTCGAGACAGGGAGGGTTCAACAAGGGCAGATAGATGATGGACCCACTATGGCAGCTTTGCATCACATAGCGCAGTGGAAGGGGATAGATTCCAAAAAGCCATGTACATGACAAACTCTCAATTAAATCATCCGTCCATGCATCCATTCATCATTCCCTCATCCCGGTATGAAAACGCCTGAATAATTACTCACATTACATTAGAAATTTCCATTGAGTCTGTGCGTAATGCAGTCTGCAAAATCCACTGTGCTCCTGCCCGGATTACTAGTGTAGTGAAGTGACATGTATTTGGGGACGTCCTGCCTTATCGTCCACTACGCTATTGCGCATCCCATTCAATTCATATCAATCATTGCATTCCGCCATGGGCCCTGTCCCAAGGACATTCAACAATAGAACGTTACATTTCCAGTCAGACCTGTGGGCGTCTCCTCGCCGCTAGTTGAAAACCAAAAGCGCTGTCCTTCGAATTCCTCATTTGCAACATCACGTCGAAAAGGCATCTGTGGACGCTTGAATTCACAAATACATCTATGTAGTGCGGCTGTGTGTGAAAATGGTAACTGCCTTCAATCACTAATGGGACTCCCCGCCCGTCGGTGAACGTCGGTACAGTGCTGCATGAGGGTCCACCGTTGATCGAGTACTACATTCCACTGACCCTTCACAAGTTTGTTAGCGACTGCAAAAATAGCATGTGAAACAATGGGACCATAGCAGAATGAACATATGAAGCAATATTTCACTGCCATCGGGATTAAATACATGATTGTAATTGCAAGGTGCCATGCGTCAAATTGCAGCGTTGTGTGCGGGACGTGCTCGCCCAAAAGTAATTGCAGCTGGCACAGGTGGAATGAATCACCACAGGTGGAGGCTATACAGCCTGAAAACACATAAATTGCACACCCAACCCCCTCCCACAACCACACCCACACCCAAATGCTACCGACAGGACTAGCGATGTTGGGCATGGGGGACCTGATAGCACTGCAAGTACTCCAACTTCAAGAAGAAGACGAACACCAACGACTACAACAACCGGCCGCACAGAGGAGACGCAGGAGGAGGAGGAGGAGGGCAAGGCAGGGGCAGCAAGGCCCACCAGCACAGCCACCACCGCCACGCAGGCAGCCCACAATCCCACGCCACCGAGCCAATCCGTTCAACCTCACTGCTGAGCAGATCCACACCCTCTACCGTTTGGACCGGGACACCATAACCGCCATTGTCGACATGACACACGCTGACCTTGTCAGCATGATAGATAGCCCAACCGCCATCCCACCCCTACTGAAGGTGGTGTCTGTACTCCACTTCCTGGCCACAGGCACCTACCAGCACACAGTCGGACAGTTGCATGGCATTTCACAGCCACTATTGTCACGGACACTATTCCAAGTGCTTGATGCCCTCCTGAAGCACGCAGACGACTACATCTCTTTACCACGCTCAGAGCAGGAGCTTACAAACACAAAAGTGGGATTCCATGCACTTGGCGGCATACCGGGTTGCATTGGTGCCATCGACTGCACCCATGTGGAATTGGTTGTCCCACATGCCATGGAGGTCCAGTACCGCAACCGGAAACAATATCATTCTATCAATGTACAAATGGTGTGTGACTCCAACAGGATCTTTACACATTGTTGTGCCCGATTTCCAGGATCAACCCATGACTCTATGGTCTTGAGGAACTCTACAGTACCACGCTACATGGAGCGACACGCAGGGCACCGATCCTGGCTACTCGGTTAGTCTCATTTGATGCATGAGAATGTGTGGTGGGTGATGCGTCAATGACGTGGCAGGAAGGGGGGGGGTGCGTACGTAGCAATGTCATTACACAAACATCCTTCATTGTCCACATACAGGTGATGCCGGGTATCCACTGAAGAGATGGCTCCTTACACCAATCCGGAACCCACAGAACCAGCATGAGGAGGACTACAACCATGCCCACTCACGTACCCGTGTAGTCATTGAACAGGCATTCGGCCTACTGAAGGCTCGTTTCCGCTGCCTCAGCAGGTCTGGCGGGGCACTCCTGTACCGCCATGAGAAGGTTGCAAAGATGGTCATGGCATGTGTCATGCTACACAACATGTGCGTACGTAGAAATGTGGCCATGCCCCCTGACGCAGAACTGCAAGCACCTGAAGATGGTCATGATGAGGGTGGGGATGTGGCAGCACCTCAAGGAGGCCGCGAGGCACAGGAGGCCCGTGAGATTCGTCAGAATATCATAGATGCATGCTTCTAGCACTCACGCCTGGTGGCTGTTACATGGACACGGGACTTGTGGCACTGTGTGTGTCTGGAACATGCACAATGTGGCCTGTACGCCAGGAAAGGCCTCGTACACAAAGATCAATGTCCACACATCTCATTGGATTAATGTGAATATATGTATAGCAAATGTGAAATGATATTACACACCCAATCGACCCGCCACCCAAAAAAGCCCAACACACCCCCTCCACCCTCCTACCTCCCCCCCCCGAACACCAGTGTCCAAAGATGCTCATTGTCATTGGGCAGACGCTATTGCAAGCCCCCTCTCCGGGTATCAGGGGCACCCCTGCCTGTGGAGCGCAGGTTCCTCCCAGATCTACGTTGGGGGCTGCCCTGGACGGAACTTGCAACGGATGATGTCTCTGCCTGCTCACGTCCATGCATGTCCCTAAGGGTTTGTGAGAGCTCAGTGAGCACACGGCGCACAGCGGCAAGTTCACCACATACGTCTTTGGACGTCGCATGCAGTTCCCCCCTCAGGCTCTCGGTGCTTCTCTCCATTTGTACCCCCAGGCTCTCGGTGCTTCCCTCCATTTGTGCCCTTAGTGTCTCTGTACTTCGCTCCATTTCTGCCCTGAGTGTCTCAGTAGATGTTACAATGGCTGCCTCAGAACCCCCACATTCAGCAGCATGCTCCTTGAGGAGCGTGGCCAGTTGCTGCTGTTGCACTATCATCTGCTCGAGGGACTGTTGCCTCTGCTGGGCCATGCCCATTTGCGGTGGTGTCACAGAGGGGCTGATCACCTCATGTTGCCTTGCCACAGGCCTTGTGGGGGTTGGCCAGTCGTCGTCTTGTGGGTGCCCCTGCGTGGTTTCCTCATGGTGTACGGGATGAAACATACAGGGGGATTGGGACAGGTCATGGATGGTTCCTACATCGGCAGCACCGTTTTCTGTGTCGGAGCATTCTGGCATGAAAGCAGTGTCACCTATGGTGCTGCTGCCACCAGAAGCAGTGCCTTCTGTGGCATCCATTGGGGGGACCTGTGGTGCTGCTGTTGTGGACATGCTGCCTGCTGGGGTGCCTGTTGATGTCCCCTCCAGTGTGCTGCCACTTGATTTGTGCTGCTGCCGTGTCTTGATCCGTGCAGCTGAAATGGAGGGTCTTTGGCCGTTGGTCTTGGCCCTCTTTGCAGGTGTGCTGGTAGGGGTGTCCTGCAGCTCGTCGTTTGAATCGGACCCTGTGGTGGAGTAAAGGAGGGCGAGCGTTATTTATGGGTCTGTGGTAATTGGAATGGCAATGTATCACATGCATTGGGGTGGTACCTGAGGGTGATTTGGGTCAGGGCCTTGGGGGTGGTCTCATTTTCGTGTGGATTGAGGGTGCAGTTATTTTGCAGCCTGCAGTTAGGGTGTGCATGCTGCACATGTAGAGGGTGTTTTTAGGATTTTTACTTATTTATGTATTTAATCTGACTTTTAAAGGGCGCTATCATGGAATTTTTGTGGACGTTCTCCTGGACATGTGTTTCTATTGCACTATGGGGACACATGGTACTTCACATGATTGGACATTGTGGATTTAGCATTGTTTTATTTGGGCCACCTACCTGATTCTTCGGATGTCTGCACTCCTTTCTCCATCCCTCCGACTCCCTCTATGCTCTCCATTCCAATGGTGGAGGCACAGATTTCTTCCCAGGGGGTCAACTTGATGGGTGATTTCGATCCTCCCCCGGTAGCTGTGGCAATGTTGCGGTTGGCAGAAAGTATGCTCCGGACGCGTATCCGCAAGTCGTCCCATCGCTTCTGCATTGCTGTGGGTTGCGGGGTGCGGTCCCCACCGCACTTACCAGCTGTGCCACCAGGGCCCATATGTCCTTCTTGTTCGCAAGTGCCGTCCTGGTCATTTGCGTCGAGAAGACGACGGCAGCGTTCTCCTGGAGGGTCTCTGTGAGCACGGTGAGTTCCTCATGGGAGAAGTGGACCTGCCGCTTGCGATCGCACGCTTTTTTAGCAACTTTTCCCATATTTATTTTTTTATGATGGGGTGGCTAACGGGTTGGGATGTGTCTCTGGGTCGGATTTTTAATGGTTGTGTTGGGATTCTGATTTTATAGGTGTACGGCGTGCTGTTTCCCGTTCCGGCCCCATGTTTTCACTTCTGTTTCCGTATATTTACGGTGACCGTAATTTGCGCTGACCGCTCATTACGGTGACCGCTAAGATGGATGGCGGACTTGCACCTAGGGCGGCGTACGACGGCGGTATGGGCCGTTTTGGGGTCATTTCCGCCATCGCGGACTTTGCACTTCCGCCATGGCGTGATGCTTGTGCCCGATGGGTCGGAATTAGCCTCACTTTGCTCCATCGTGCAATGGCGGAAACGCTATTTACGCTATGGCGGTCATGTCAGTTACTTTCCGCCAGGGTCGTAATGAGGGCCAATGAGTCTAGGTTCATCATCTGTTAAGGTCTTGTGTGATTTACAATAGTTTATCCCTACAAAGTCCTCGAGCTTTGGTATAGGCCATTTCGATGTTTCTTTTGGTATAGCCTTGTTGCAAAAAATCAGTAGCCGCTCGAGCACAGTGATAGTCAAACAATGCCAAGTCAGTGCAGTTCTTGCGGTAGCGGATGAACTCACCGTACGGAATGCTTCTTTTACATGACAGCGGATGACAGCTAGTGGCATGCAGAGGTAAGCCAGTATTGGAGGGTTTTTATGCAGACCTGTGTGAAAGCCAGATATATCTAGGGTTACCACCGTATCAAGGTAAATCACCTCAGTGGTGCTGTGGCATTCTGTGAAACTTATATTATATATTTTCAGATGCCCTGTCCTCTCCCTCACCAATGGGCTCATGTAACATTTCAAATGTAGGGATACTTCGCTTGATGCATGTCTCACCAGTATCATCAGCTACAGTATAATTATTTTCTTTATATGGCAAAATCCAAAGAAAAGAGAAAAGACAGAAAACAAAGAGACAAAAAATCCTACCCTATTATTTTCACATTCATCTTATGTTTCTTCCCATTCCCTCCACTGTTCTCTTGCCCACTATCTCCTTCACCTGTGGCCCTTTCATACATCACTATAGCTGAAAGGAATGTAAGTGATAGTTGTAATATACTTCCCATCAAGCAGTGTTTCTCCCTTCTTCTGTTGTGCTGTTGTTGACCTTGCAAAAGTCTGTGACATTTGTCAAAGCCCTTTTTTCCCTTCATGTTCACCGCTGTAGGAATTGCATAGATTACCTCCAATGGGTCAGAAAACCGAGGGTCTTTCCACTTTTGCACAGCGTAACGGATCAGTACCTTGTTGCTGGGATTAAGAGGTTGTACTTGTGGAAATTCTTCTTCCCTGTTAGCATTTGTTTGTTTATCAACATTGGCCGTCCGACATGTCGATGGTTGGACCTGGCGGGAAATGTATTTGGTCACAGTGGTAATTTAATTTAGGTAATCTTTCATTTCCTCTCCTAGAATCTCCACTGTAGGGTTAGCATCCGAAATTGAATGTGCAGGAGAGATAGGCGCATGCATCCTCCTATAAGTTACACTTTAGTGTGGAGTCAAGTCATGATCTGCACCAGGTGAATTGCGAAAGGCAAAACATGCCAGTTGAAGGCAATTAAGTTTACTTCCTTGGCAAGTCTGTTTGCCTGTGGCCGGTACTCTGTGCACAGTTTATGTTTTATCCCCAGGAGGCGCTTTACCTCCGTAGATAGCTGATTGGCGAAATGTTGGTCATTATCCGATCTAATTTCATCACAGAATCGCCATCTTGGAAACACATCCCTCCCCAAAAATTTCGAAGCTGACTTTGCTTCATTATTTACCCAGGGCTCAGCCTCAAGCCAACATGAAAATGGACAGACAACCGTGAGCATGTATCTATAAGAGGCACCTCTGTCTTGCATATCAACATAGTCGACATGCAAGTGGAGGAAGGGCCCTTTCGACCACTTTATCATTCCTTTAATCATTTTTAGAGTATGACCAGACAGAAATTGTTGACAGTTTACACAATTCACCATGAATTCTGCCACCCTCTCATGCAAATTTGGCACATACCATCCTTCACTTATTTTAGCCACTATACTTTCTTTAGATGTATGGACTGGGAAGTACAACTGTTCTAGTGCCACATTTAAACATTTGTTGGGCATTACAGGCTTTCCTGTGCTATTCTGTGTCCAAATACGGTCAATTAGTAAAAGTGAGCACCCACATTGTACCCATAAGTCATTCTCTTCCTTTAAGGCTTCTCCTTGAAGCTCTATTATCTGGACAATAGGCACTGTGTAAAAAGGCTCCTTCCTTTCTTCCTCATTACAAATCCCCCTTTCTGCTGCCATAAATTGGTCTCTTTCTTTTGCCTCTGGGTATCATCTTTTTTTTTTCTTTTGGTAAATAAGCTGCTTCTTTTGCTGCTCTCTCTGCCATTTTGTTTCCGACTGAAATGCAGTCTTGTTTTCCTGTATGGGCGGCACATTTTATTATGGCCACCTCCACTGGCACCTTCAGTGCCTCAATCAATTGCCCTAGCAGCTCTGCATGTTGCACTGGGACCCATCACATCTCCTGAACCCCCTTCTTTCCCACTGTGCCAGCCCTGCATGTATTATTGATGTCACATGGGCTAAATCAGAAAATATATTATCTGCATGCCCTTCCATCATATTCAGTGCACTGATCATAGCTACCCATTTTTCTGCCTGTGCTGAGTAGTGTGATGGTAACCGCGGTTGACTTGCTACTACATATCTCCCATTTCTGTAACACACAACTGCTGTTCCAGTGTACCCCATCCCAGTATCAGGGACTATACTTGATGACCCATCAATATAAACCATGTTTGCCCCTTCCATATCTTTTTTTACCTATATGTTCCCTGCATCACTTGGTCCAAAATACCACTGCAATATGCCAATGGCTTGTCCCCCTGTGGCTTCTTTTGTGTGTGGACCACTGTCATCACTGAGCCATCTGAGTGTGGGAACAAGTAGAATTTCTCTCTGTAGTTAGGGGTGGCCAGAACGGGCGCGTGGGCCAGGGCTTCTTTTACTTCGATGAAATTCTCATTCATTTCAGATGTCCATTTTAATTCCCACTTCTCTTTTTGGTCATCCTTAAGGGCCTAAAAAAAGGGTTTCATGAATGTGGAGTAATCGAACACCAGTGCCCTGCAGTAGTTGCATAGTCCCAGAAACTTCTGCATTTCTTTTACTGTGCGTGGGCGTGCTGTGGTGTGAAGTGCCTCTACCCTTTCTAGTGTTATCCCGCGCCCTTCAATAGATATGATATGTCCCATGTACACAGCTTCTTCCTGGCAATATTGCAGTTTTGCTTTGTCCATCTTGTACCCCTTCTCTGCTAATAGTGTTAGGAGGGGCACTGAATCTGCCTTACATTCTTCCCCTGTTTCACTGCATAACAGCAAATCATCAACATACTGGATCACTGTACTTGGCATTCGTAAATTGCCCAGGTCCATTTGGATCACTCTGCTGAAGATTCTAGGGGACTCACTGTATCCTTGGGGCAACCTAGAGTGCTCAAATCTGGTTCCGCAATACGTAAACATGCTCACGTCTCTCGAATCTGGGTGTAACAGAACTGAAAAGAAGGCATTCTTTAAGTCAATGACTTTGAAGAACGTTGCCTTCGTCGCGATGTTGCACAATGTTGTTGCAGGGTTCAGTACCAAGGGAAATTCTACCTCGGCCACATTGTTTGAAGGGAGTAAATACTGTATGAATCTCCATGACCCACCATTTGATTTCTTTATTGGGTATATAGCTCTGTTGCATGGCCTTGTGGATGTCTATATGATGCCTGCCTTGTTGCCATAGTTCATGTAGGTTTGAGTATTGTTTTGCACAGGGCAATAGTGCCCCTTCTTTTAGTTTTATTTCCACCCACCACTCCTTTCAGTACCCCTATATAATTGGGTCCCTTTGTCCATAACCTCTCTTGCACCTTTTTGAGATATTCCCTCTTTTCACTAACTGTGTTAGGATTGGTACCAGTTTTTCCATTACTTGAACTGGACAAGGTATCTGTAGCTGGAATACCATCTCACCCTCCTCTTCCTCATTGGAGAATAATTGTTCATCCGATACTCCTTTTATTGTTAGTGTCGGGTCAATGCATAACATTGTGTGCCCTTCCATGCTGTCATCCTCTTTCCTACATAGATCACCATGTCCTTGCACACCACCACCCCCTCTAGTTGTAGCACAAGTGTGGTTCCCTTCATATTGTCCATCTGGCACTGTGGTCTGACCAGAAATTCTGATGTCAGTCGGAACAGCTTCCCTTGTATTCCAGGAACCAATCCCAATAAGATCTCGACCCTGTATAAGTAAATGCTCTTTTACAGGAGCTGCGCTCGCAGGGTGCTCTGAGCATGTGCCACCAAAAGGAGTGCGGCTACTCATGTGTACTAAATGCCTGGTGTTGTGCACACCATCCCTTTCTCTGTGAATGAGATTTTTGCATTTAGTTTGCTGAACAAAACTCTCCCCAGTAAATTGATAGGTGTGTCTTTGGAATACAGTAGTTGTGCTATGATATGTTGCATCCCTATAGTTAATGGTAAATCTTTTGTTACTGGAACTGTGCCCACTGCCCCAGAGAAGCCCTGCCTATCCATCACCTTGTTTGATAATGGGAATCCCCCCTACCTAATTCAGGATTTGGAGGATCCTTTGTCTATAAGAAAGGAGAATTCCCTTGATCCTATTTTCACTGCTACCGCAGGTTCCTCTTTGGGGGCATCGGTTACTGCTAGGACTGGACAAACTCAGGCTTTCTGTGGGCCCCTCTATTGCTGCATGTTACCCTGTGGGAAAGGGAAAGTATTTCCTCCAAAAACACTGACCGGGTGTAGTGGGTTACCACATTCTGCCCTAACACCACTGCACTTCCTGACGCTGCTGCTGGAGGTTGTGTCGTTGATGGTGTTACTATTCCGCCATCCGTTGTCCCACATTGTGTCTGTGTCCCTCCTTGCTGCAGAGACAGCTGTCCCTTCTGTGGCTGGGCTGGGAGGAGATGCACCTTCTGCCATTGTGGTGGTAATGTGCCAAACCCCTGTTGTTGTGCCACTTGGATCACTTGTGCCTGTGCTTGCTGCAAGAAAGGGCAGGTGCGTGCAAGATGCTCCAAGCTCTGGCATATGTAACATGGTCTGAGGACCCTGTAACCTGACCCTCTATATCCTCATCTTCTTCTTTGCTGGTATACTCACCCAAGGGGAAAGAATCCCCCATGCATATAAATCCCCTTTTGTGGGATTCCTGTTGTGGCATATATTGCGGCTGCAGGTAACTCCCTTGCTGCTGCATAATACCTGCAGGGATCCTCCCTGTTGGGTGGGTGCTACAACAGCAGCATTAGGCATGGGCACCGCCCCTTCCATTGTGTACTTTGCCAGTTTCTTATGTACTAGATTGTTTTCAGCTTTGGCAGCATTTTCTGCCACCTTCCTCTCGCTTCTCCTGTTTTCATTTGCAGTAATGTACTATTGTTGCCTGTATTTCCATCCATCCCTTTGCTTCTATTCCCACAATTGTATCTAGTGCTGCCTGAACCTCTGTGGGCAGCCCCTTCTCCAATATGTGGTAAAATAGAGGTATGCACTCGTCCCAGTTCCTTCATGTCTCCTGTGTCCAGAGATGCTGCCCCTGTTTTATGTAATTTGCAGGATAATCATCAGGCTTCATTTTGTGTGCCATTGCTGTCCCTAGATCATAGCTATCGGGTACATGCTCCTCAGAACTTTCCACACTTGTGCTCGGGCAGTTGTTAAATGGAGCGCCGTCGTAGGCATTGGTGTTTAATTTTACCCCCCTTGTACTCTTCCTGCTCTCATATTTTGCCTCCTTGTTCCCCTATGATGGTCGGAAATAAGCTCTTCATCCCACCTACTGACAGTGTCAGCCCAGCTGTCTGTTTCTCAAGTGCTTGTATCCATTTGCTGGCCCCTGCTAGAAGGGAGGGCAGGCTACATATTCAATTATCTCGGTCCATAGTCTGCCAAGGGATGTAACCTTGTTTCCCTTTTGTAACAGTGGCTTTTGCCTTGTTCTTGTCCCCATTCCTTTTCCCCCTTTGGTGGCCTGCAACCCACCTACTTGTATCTTCCATTTTCTACTGCAGAGGGAAGTTGACCAGTCCCTTCAAATCTCCCCACTGTCCAATCTTCTTTGCTTTTGTCCCCTTCCTCTGTCTTTGTCTGGTGTGCATTTGCCGCCATTTCCGTCGCTCCATTCTCCCCCTACTCCTCCATCATCTGAGGCTGCACTAGCCTCACCGCCCTCCTCTATTTCCTCTTCCTTTTCTTCTTCCTCCTCGTCATCTAATTTGAATTTGATTCTCCCTGACAACCATTCCCCCTTGGCCCCTTTTGCTTTCCTTCACACCACCTCTATTACCCTCTCCACTTTGTTAAATAGGGCATCAACCTTTAGTCGTGTGTTCTTTTCAATGTCTGCTAGATATCTGTTCTCCCTCGCCCAATGGGCTTCCTCCCATTGTCTTTCTCTGTCCTTCTTTTTCCCCTTTGTTTATTTATCTCCTTCTGTCTTTTCCCACTGTGTGTTTGTATATCCTGCCACAGGTCGTAATGTTGGATAAACTCCATAGGGTGGGGGCAGAGCACTGTGTCTGTCACCTTCGTTTGTTCCTTCTTCCTCTTCTTCAGTTGTTCCCCTTTTGTTTCTTTGTATAATTTCCAGACACCCAATGTATTCTGTCTGCTTTTTTAGTTCGGAGCCCTTGTTTTTTGTTAACAAGTTTGAGAACATGTTTTCTATTATTTTACTATCGATCGTTCCCTCCCCGGGCCACTCATGGAAGCACTGACCCACATTCTCCTGGACCCACTGAAAATTATAATTCAATATTTTATTGTGATACTGAGGCAATTTTCTGCACATTGAGGGGGGCTGTCCAAATGGTAAATGTTTCCCCTGCCCTCCTATTAGCGTCCCCCTATCTCCTAATTACCATTGACCCTCTTCTCCCTTTTCCAATTTGTCCACTATGTCCCACAATAATCACACTCACCTGCTCTCACTCTTCCTTTCTACCCCTCCTTCCACAGTTTCCCTCTCCATGCGCTATTATCATTATTAGGGTATTTATTGAGCACGGAACTAGCTTTGGGATGCAATGGAGCGCTTTACAATCATAAGGGGAAGAACACAGTGAGGGAAGCAGAGAAACAAGGGAGTGGGGATCTAACAACAGGGTAGGGAAGCAATTTTCAGTAATGGATCTCCAGGTAAACAGAGGAGGAAGCAGTGGGGATCAGAACACCCAGTCTCGGGTACAGTGGGGAGTGGATGGTGTATGGATCTAAGCTGTTAGGGGGGAGCCATTCCTTGAAGATGAGGATATTAAGCCCATCCCACTGCGTGCATTAATCCCTTTCACCCCTTGTGGCCCGCCCACTTATCTAATGTCATGCGGGTGCGTGCTTTGACATGAGTCGGTGATACCACACTGTGCCACATAAGGGATATGCAAATGAATTAATGCACAATAACCAGAAACGTATAAATCACCAAATTAAAGCGCTCCTATTTGGACCTTTTTCAAGCATTATCATACAAGAAAAGCAATGAAAAAAATATTCTGGATTAAAAAAAATTGCAATTTTGTCCGCTCCCGTTGAAGGTTTTGATGCCCTGGGCATAAGCTGGTGCATTTCTGCCAGTTTCCACGTGAGTGCATGATTACCCTTTCCAGCTGCATCTCACGTGGGGGGTGGGATATGTTCAGGATGCTGGCACCTAAGTGCTGTCCTTGGAAAATAAAATCCTTTCAGCTTTGCGTGATCGAGCCCAGAATGGGAGCGAAGCCTGCCAAGAAAGCAAGACAAAACAAATCCCATCAACAAAGGGAAACATGCAAGGCCAAATACATGGGAAAGGGGTGTCAAATCAATGCATGAACCTCTGCAAGGAATTCCACAGGCTGCTATATGCTTCCCTCGTGTCTCTGCCCCTGCCTTTCACCTCTGTGTGAGTGTTCCTCTCACCTCAGCTCGGCTATGCATTCTTCCAGGGGGTTTTCACAATAGTCACAATGTTGGTCTGGCTTCTCTCTCTCAAACTGCCCACCCGACCAACTACACTAGCGCGCACACTTAGATGCTTAAGTGGACTTGGCAGGGTACCCATAGTGCCGCAGGCACCGTCAAGGGCTCTTTAGTCAGTTTCCAAGAATAATTATCGCCGCAAATATTTTAGAAATCACATTGTTGAATTGTAGACCATGTCCCACATTCATATATGTGCGTACACACACACACACACACACACACACACACGCACACACACACACGCACACACACACACACATTTCTTAACCTGTTTTCTTAGTTTTGCTTAAAAGGTGGTACATTAGCACCACGTATAAGTCGAAACTAATGCATTGGTCTACAGCCAGGGAGAGATGGCATATGAGGAGGGGCACAATGCTTGTAGGTGTTGTTTTATTATTTACCCACCCATTGGCTGACCATGGCCATGCTAATCCATAAGGCCAATGCGACCTACTTTTGCAAATCCCCACCCAAAATACACCCTCCTGGGATTTTCTTTTAAATTAACTTTACCAAGCCTTAAAATCAAACTTTTCAGTCTAAGTGGATGCCAGTTTCTATTTTTAAACAGTCTTTTGTGAGCTAATGATTTAATTGGTGCTGTTAGCACGCTACTGGTGCAATAAAACGGTTTTAACCAGATCTACCTTCAGCCACTTCATTTCTAAGCAGTATGTGTGTCCTTCACTGACATCCTGTTAAAAACAAATGTTGGCAAAGCCAACAGTCATGGCTTGTGTATAGGTTTTGGATAGGCATTTGCCAGGCTCTGCTATTATATGCCCCGGTATGTGTACCATTTTCAAGCTGCTCCCATTAATGGCCAGGTTTAGTTTAGTTTAGTTTATTATTTGATAATGCGCTCCAAACCCAGGTGTAGTCGGGCGCAGCAGTTGCAAGAATACTTAGGTTTAGGTTACATACATAGGAAATATCCAAAAATTGCAGAACATGTAATATTCAAGAAGTTGCATGAATACAGGTATGAAGAGTGTTCAAGTGAATGCAAGGATGCAAAGTACGGGTCCCTTATCTGAGGTAGTCTATTAAGATGTGTCAGTTAGATAAGTATGCTGGTCAATCCTAGGCTAGCGCAGAGGCGTCCATTGTAAGTCATCATTAGACCATAGCCAACTTTTCACATTACATCTAAATCTAGTGTAAGGTAGGTTGTCTCTCAGTGCGGAAGGGAGTGCATTCCAGGCACGGGCAGCTCTAACCGGGAAGCTCGCTCCACCCGCTTTAGATAGTCTTAATCTAGGTATTTCAAGTAGGAGGTGGTGAGAAGCTCTAGTGTGGTGAGTAGAAGATTTTTTAGTCAGTCGGGCCGAGATATAGGGGGGTGCAGAATTGTTCAGACCTTTGTAGGCAAGGGATAGTGTCTTGAGGAGGACTCTGTGACTGATTTTTAACCAGTGATGGTCTTTCCTAATGTTGGATATGTGGGCTCTGCGGGGTATGTCCAGAGCTGCTCTAAGAGAATTGTTCTGAAGTATTTGCATTTTATTTATAACAGTTTTGCTAGCGCCTGCGTAGAGGGCATTACAGTAGTCCAATTTGGACATGACTAGGGCATTGGCTAATGTAATGCAATTAGTTTAGGAAAGGTAAGGTCGGCAGGCCCTTATTAATTTGCAGGTGTAAGCTGTGGAGGAAGCTAGGGAGTTAACTTGTTTTTTGAGAGATAGTGTGGAGTCGAGGTAAAAACCTAGTGTTTTCACCTCAGTTGCCACTTTGATTAAATTACCATCTATGTTAAAGGCACGATAATTAGGGCTTTGTTTTTTGAGGTTAGAGTCGGAACCCAGGATCAGTATCTCTGTTTTGTCATCATTCAGGCAGAGGCCGTGGGAGGCCATCCATGCCTGAATGATGAGGTAAATCTTATTTACTAGAGCTGTGTCTTCGACAAAGTTGCCAGATAGGGGTATGAGGATCTGCGTGTCGTCCGTGTAATTAGTGTAAGTTACCCCCAGTCTGTCCAGTTTGTCGAAGAGTGGCTTAGTGAAGATGTACATAGTAGGGGAGACACATGAACCTTGTGGGACGCCACAGGTGATTTGTATTCGGTCCGCTGAGGCTGAGGGGGAGAAGACTCTCATCGTACGGTTGGCTATGAAGGATTGTACCCAAGCTATAGCTTCACTTGAGAAATGGGCGGCAGATGCTAGGTGGTTGCATAACACTGCATGGTCCACCAGGTCAAAGGCTGCCGATAAGTCAAGGAGGAGGAGCATAGCTGTTTTACCTTTATCCTTCAACTCGTCGATTTGTGTCTTGAGATCGATAAGGGCCGTTTGAGTGCCATGTAGTGGTCTGAATCCAGATTGGCGTGATCCTAGTAGTTGGTTTGTCTCCAGATAGTTTTGGATTTGGAGGTAGGCTACTCTATCGATAATTTTAAGGAGGAATGGGACCATGGTAATAGGCCTGTAATTAGTAGGGATGGCTGGGTCAAGGGTCTGTTTTTTAGGAGAAGCAGTACCCATGATTCTTTAAGGTTCGTAGGTACGGTACTGGATCTAAAGGAAGCATTGATTAGTTTCGAGATGAAGGGCGCTAGATCTCTTGCTGCGTCCTTAATGACTTGAGCTGGGCAATTTTCACATTGGCAATTAGAAGGCTTCAGAGATGAGATCACCTTTTCAGTTTCCAAAATGGATATGTTAGTAAATCTGAAAGGTTTGCAATTACTTTGGGTGGCTGTTCTGGGTGTGTCGGTTGAGTAGGTGGTCTGGGTTCTTGTAGGGCTCAAGGATGCTTTCTTATTTGTGATTTTGGATTGTAGAGTTGCAATTTTGTTAGCTACGGCATTTTGAATACTAGTGCACCATTGTTTGTCCTTGGGGACATTGTCTGTGGGGGCAATGGGATTTTCCATTTCCCGAAGGATGGAGAAGAGTTCTTTGGAGTTAGAGTTAGCTTTACTAATTCTTTCGTTAAATGTGTCTTTTTTGGTTTGGATTATTTCCTTCTTATATTTTTTAGAAAGGTTGTCAAGAAGGGTTTTATTCTCCACCGACAGTGTATGCCTCCAGATAGCTTGGAGTTTCTGTTTTTGGATTCGTAATTCTTTGAGTTGTGGGGTGAACCATGAGTTAAGATGAGATTCTCGCTTATCTTTGCGTGATTTAATGGGGGAAATTATATCCAAGGCTATGGACATAGCTTTGTTGAATGTCTCAACTAGTGTATTAGGGTCAGTGATAGTATCGCTAACAGTGAGGGCTAGTAGAAGGAGTGGGAGCAAATTTTCAGGCGTAATATCTTTTTTGCTTCTGGTTGACATGGGAGGTACTGATTTCTGATTCTTTGGTTTAGGCGGCTCTATAGTTAATGAGAATCAGATAAGGTGGTGGTCAGTCCACGTTTGTGGTAGAATATTGGTGATGGTAGAGGTACAGTTTCGGTTGGCTATCCAGTCTAATGTTCGTCCTTTTAGGTGTGTGGGGGCTAGAACTTTCTGGGTAAGGCCATGATCAACTAGGATTGATTGAATGGAATGGGCTTGTTTGTCCTCATTATCATTGAAGCCCAGGTTAAAGTCACCTAATAGAAGGAGCTGGGTAGAGTCTTTGATGTTATTAGTAAGGAGGCTAGATAAGTCTTCCTCAAAGTTACCTAGTGGGCCTGGTGATCTATACACCAGGAGGACAGTTAGTGTACTATTGTTAGATATAGGTATTTTGGCCGAGAGAAGTTCGCAGGATGTTATTTCCGGGTGAGGGGTAAGTCTTATATCTAGTTTAGTTTTAGCAATGATGGCCAGGCCACCTCCTCTAGCGTTGGGCCGGTCGACTCTTAGTATGTTGTAGTTGTCAGGTACGGCAATCATGAGTGCAGGACCTGCGGCATCGTGGAGCCAGGTCTCAGTGATTGCAAGGAGATCTAAGTTGTCTATGGCAAGTATATTGGCAATCTCTGAGTTGTGTGCTATGAGGGATCTCACATTAATTAGGGCTCTTGATAAGGTGGAGGTATGATTTTTTCTTGGGTGAGTCTAGGATTGGGCGTTTTAGGCCTCGTCTGGTTAAAGAGAAGGTTAGTTTGTGTTTTATGGCGCCTTCCAGCTGGGGCATGAGGGTTAGGGTCGGGCATGGGTGGGATTGAGGTCGGGCCTTATGGTTTAGTTCTTTTATTTTTGAGGTCATAAAGGCGTGGCAGTCTCGCTCTGAGTCGAGTGTTTCTCTCTTGCAAATTGCAGGGTGTGGAGTTAGTGTGGGCCATTGTTATGGTGACCAGAGTATGTATGTGAGGCCAGTTTTAGAGGTGTACATGTTGGGAAGCAGGTAGCGAAGGGCATCTATATTTGACAAACCCAGCAGTGGTTAGGATGCAAGCAGCAGAGTAAAGTTAACTTTGACACTCCTATTAGCGACTAAGTTGCACATATCAGAGAGTACCTAGATATGACAATCCCTCCAGCGACTAAAAGTACATACATCAATGGCACCTAGATTTGACAATCCCACCAGCGACTAAAAGTGTATACATCAAGGGCACATAGATTTGACATTCCCACCAGCGACTAAAAATACATACATCAATGGCACCTAGATTTGACAATCCCACCAGCGACTAAAAGTGCAAACATCAAGGGCACCTAGATATGACAATCCCACCAGCGACTAAAAGTGCATACATCAATGGCACCTAGATTTGACAATCCCACCAGCGACTAAAAGTGCATACATCAAGGGCACCTAGATTTGACAATCCCACCAGCGACTAAAAGTACATACAGTGGGGGTCACTAAATTTAGAAATAGCAATCTGGCTATGTTCACCTGTAGTATGGTTGACATGCGCATAAACAGTTATGGGCAGAAATGGTACAGCTATAACAAGGTGCGATGGCATGCGACCTAGGGTCTCAAGTAAGTAACAAGATGCTTGTCTGCAGTCAATTTGGTCTCAATGGACTGCCTAGATGCAGGTAAGCTAGGATACGGTGTACAAGCATGCATTTTCAGGACCTTTGAACAGTTAGGTAGTGGTAGTTCACAAGGAGTCATTGATTGCAGTGTTTGTTAAAGCATCAAGATGGAGTATGAGGGATGGCTTGAAATAAGTTGCTAAGGAAGTGATTTGCTGAGGTGTGTGTGGCATATTATTTAAACAGATGATAAAATATTAGCATGCATTCTCATGGCATGGAGGTCATCATGGGTACATCATAAGTACTCCACTTCTAATGTACATTTGTGCAGTAATTGGATTGGAAAACTAAGCACGTTAGATCTCGCATGTGAGAACCGCAATAGATATTACACGCGTACCATTGGGACGATCGGTAGTGGCGAGTTGATACTGCCAACAATAGTGTACCTGTTTGGCAGGGTGTCCGCCGGGAATTTCACGTGTACCGGCAATGACGCAGGGTGTCTGGCCGACGGCCGGAAAGGCAAGGACAGGCAGGGACAGGACTAAAGCCTTTGTGCAGGCCTTAGTGCGATGGCCGGCTACGCCTTACGGTGTGTGATAGGCTTCTCTTGTAGTCAGGTGTAGTCGAGTGGCCCAATCAGACGAGGCGGCAATGTGGAGGCCTGAAAGCGCTGGGAGAGTGGGCTAATAAAGTTGGGCGGCCATCTTTGAATAGCGCCAGCACGGTATTAATATAGCAGCCGGATTGCAGAAACGGCATACACAGGCAAAAGGCATCAGAAGAGCAGCATATGGGAAAAAGCTTGCTCTAGTCAGGCAAAGCACATTAAAGTAGCGCTGAAATTGGAAATTGGGGCGACTTCACTCGGAGGAGGGTGAGCCCACGGGCTTACCTCCGGTTGGGGAGGGGAGCTCCTGCTTCTCCCATGGGATGATGCACTGCTCCAGCAGTGTTAGGGATCTTGTGTTCCCTCGGCGTACCATTAAGGTCAAATCTGTCAAATATCTTTCCCATGTCTGCACAAAAGCCAAAACTGTTGGCATTGCCAATGCTTGTTTATACTACTCTTCAGTCCTTCCCTCCCTTAGCTCTTTGGAGTCTAGCTGCCCGGTGACACGTAGGCAGAAATAGAAAGTCCTGCTTCTACCAATTTACCATACAGGCCTTAAGAGTATCTGGGTGACAGGGCCACAGCCTCCACTTGTGTGCATGTGCTGTGGGGTCACAATCTCAGGAGGCCAGCTGATCGAGGTTTGTTCCCCCATGACATGCATTCTATGGCCATGTGTTGACCCTGCCGGCACAGCCCAGCGCTGCCTGCAGAGCTCATCCATCCCTCAGTGTCAGGGCTAAGTAGCTCTAAGGCTGGCTGATGGGAGCGCTCTGTATTTTACAGTCTCACCACTTATAAAGAGTGGAGCAGCAGTAAACCATCGAACATCGCTCATTATGGAAGGGCAGTCACTGCCAAAATACCTGTGTAGAGAAATGAAGTTGATCTGCCATGGGTAGTACCCGATATCTTACTATAATAAAAGGCCAGATGTATGTTTGTCCGATGCAGTCATGCACAGTAGAGACTGCCCGCTTCGCCTGTTGTCATCGCTTTAGGGAGCAGTTGCCTTAGGATTCATAGTGGTCCTACTGTGTCAATTTGTTTGGCCAAATGCACATAGCTTTGCCTGTTTTCACCACTAGATGGAGCTGTTGTCTTAGTATTTATAGTGCTCCTACTGTGTCAATGTTTTCTGACTTAACATAAATTACAGCAAAACATACCACATATTATATTCACACTCAGAAAAGGTTTTTTTTTTCTGTACGCTCTTTGGCCCATGTACACGGGCTGTTCAACAAGTTAACAGATAAAATGTGTGCAGGGTGATGAAGGTATGGTATGCCAGAAAATATTAAGCAGTATGCAAAATTCTACAACAATGGGGGGAGGGGTGTGTGTGTGTGTGTGTGTGTGTGTGTGTGTGTGTGTCTGTGTGTGTGTGTGTGTGTGTGTGTGTGTGTGTGAGAGAGAGAGAGAGAGAGAGAGAGAGAGAGAGAGAGAGAGAGAGAGAGAGAGAAATATGAAAGCAGGCAATGTTTTTTTGTCATTTTCAATTACGTCCAATGTTCACTGTCTACGTTCCCAGCTATTGACTTTCTTGTTTTCCTTTCTTGTTGCAGGGCTAGTGGGATAGCTCAAGGGCAAGGCGTTAGTCCGGTCCTGCGCTTCAAGTGCGGTCTCCAGCATACAGCATGAAATACAAGCTTAATTGATTCGATTTTTTTTAATTTATTGTGTCTCACGTGTAGTGATTAAATGCCTGTTAACTGGAAGCCAACTTTGCCCGCCCTTACAGTTCAAGCACATTTTCTTCCTAAACAACACTGCTGGAAGCTTTCCACCCATAGCACAGATCAGTCAAGGTAAGTAGCATGTGCTAGCCTGTCCCTCTCTCAGTGCCCGACAGCCAGTGGTAGAAGTGTACCAAAAAAAGTAGTGGAACTGTGGTCTAGGCAAGAGAGAGGGTAGGTGGAAGCATAGTGCAACATGTGAAAAGGTGTTGCAGCCGGGGTATTGCAATAGTCTAAGTGACTAGTAACTAAGACTCCTGTTATAACTTTACACTTGCACAGGGATATGAATCGACAAATCCTCTGAATAGAATGGTGAATATGGTTGTAAAAAGTAGAGGAATGGTAAACAGAAAAAAAATAAAAGTAGTCGGCCACCGCTCCCGACCGTTCCCGCTCACTTCGATCACTGCTGACACCTCTACATCAGGCTTGTACAAAGCCAACGACATTTGACGTGTTCTTTTGGTGCATCTCGTGGTCGAACTTGCAGTCACACCTTGAGTCGAGAGCACCCACTATTGTGAACGTGGGCATTTGTTCGATCACAGTCACTCCAAGGAGGATGATTTCATTATATACACATAACTAGCCATCGATGGCTCAGTTTAATAAGGAATCTACGATGGGGGACCTACATGATGAAGGTACATTTCTGCCTCAGATATGCCTGAGCTCGGAAGGGTCCTCGTCGCCACACTTGCTTGTGTTTTTTGAGCATTTAATTTGTAGGGTCTGTGGTAAATTTTCTCTTACTCAATGTGAAGCAAACAGGGTACACCAAGCAGCACGCGTTGAGGTCCTCTGCTTCGATTTAAAGTGTAAACATTTTAAATGGAGATTGAATACAGCTGCAAAATCAAATAAAACAGAGGTAATATTCTTCTGTTTTCAGGAGATCTTAACGTGGCTATATCAGCATTACAGTCATGGGCATAACGAAGGAGAGGAAAAACTCAAAGGGAGTCTGATAAAATGACATCTTCTACTTGGGAAACCCATTATAAAAAGGTGCTATTTGACGAGTCATCTGATCAGTCACCTGAAGATAGTGTTGGTGTAAGGTAAGTAAGCCTAATAAGGTAGTGGAACATATGGAATTCAACAGGACAAGTTCTGTTTAGCTTTGAGGTCAGTTAAATAAGGGGTGTCCCCAGACCCTGACAGTCTGAGAACTGAAGTTTTTAAATGGTTTAAGGAACTGTGGGCACCCATATTGGTCAGGGTATTTAATTCCATTGCTGTGAACAAATATTATCCAAGTCATGCAAGAAAAGTGCTACAATTCCCATCTTCAAGAAAGGTTTGGCCAGTGGCCAACACTGCTATCGACCAATCTCATTGTTGGACGTCGCTTGTAAAGTTTTGCAAAATGTCTGCAGGCATTGTTGGAGGAGTGGGCAACTGCGAATGATATTATATTAAAATATGCAAACTGGTTTTAGGCAGGGCTTTAGCATTATTGACCATTGTTTCGTGATAAATGCGATTATTGGAAAGTATGTCAAAGGCATAGGTGGAAGAGTAAATGTAGCCTTTTTAGATCTTGCAAAGGCCTTTGATTTACTGGATCTGTCGATTTTGTTACATGAACTGAATAAACTGGTCCATCTAATTTCTGCTGATACATCAGCAAGTGTTTGATGTTCAAAGCTACTCTACAGATTTTGGGATAAACAAGAGAGTGAGGCAGGGTTGTCGTATTGCTCCCTTAGTGCGTGTCTTGTTTCTCAGCCAGTTTTGATCAACACAATACGCCAGCAAAGAAGAATTCTCCCATCCTGGAGCCAGATTAGAGAAACATTGCACCGGTCCAAGTGAAAAGTTACATGGTATTAGCACTAGGGCAACGTTTGCCCTATCTTTGAAAACACTGGGCCATATTAGAAAACTATTGCATGATGTCACCTGCAGTTTGGCATTGTATAGGCACCAGGGCAAAAATTGCCCTTGGGCACAAAAATACATTTTCACTGCATTATTGAAACACGGCAAAGTTTGGCAATAGGGAAAACTTTGCCCTGGTGAAAAACCACATCAGAAATGTATCTTTGTTGCACAATGGCTATTAGCACTAGGGTAAACTTTGCCTTGGTTAAAACAAACACATCAAAAGTGTATCTTTTTGGCATAATAGCGATGCTTGGCTTGGTGCTTATACCATGTCAAAATGCACTTGTCATGGTGAAATTGTTGTCTTTTATGTCCCAGTGACGATATGGCCCTGATTTGTCATACTCCAGGGGGTTCCAGCAAAGCTGCCAATGTGCAAAGTTATTTGATTAACTATGTTCTGGAACTAAACCTATCAAAGACCAAATTAGTGTTTTTTGGAAGGGGCACACCAAAAGAAACCATGGAAATCAACAATACTAAAGTTTAATTTTATTTTCAAAATTGTTTATTGGCATTTTTCAATAATAACAAACAAGTTGTGTGCAATGGAGCCAATCTCAAATAATTATAAACATATGTTTAACTTAACGTCAAAAAATTACAAATGCAAAAACAAAACAACCATAACTGTCTCCATATTCTGTCCGTTTCATATATCGTTAACTGTTTCGGGGGGAGGGTGGGAGTGAAGGGGAACCATCCGGCAACTACAATAGGGGAAAGGCTTCCGCAAGGTCTCTGTCCTCTGTAGTACTTCCGCTGCTGCTGGCTTTATGACAGGTCCCACATGGGCCTGGATTAAGTTCCAATTCAGGGGGGTTTATCATCCGAGGGGTGGAACATGTGTCTGGTGAGTTCCTTCCATGCCTCGAGTGACATACTAGAGTCATCCGTGGATCTGGCCACACAGTCCTCCCATGCCACGGTCTCGGCCAGCACCCACCGTTCAGCCTCTTTTTGCCATAGTTTGAACTGAGGGCCCATGGGTTTCTTCCAGGCCATTGCTATAGTTCTTTTGGCCAGTTTGCACGATATGTCCATGAGCCGTGTTGCATGCTTGAGTTTGGCTGGTCTGGGTTAGGTTCCTAAGAGGCACTCGCTGGGTGTCCAATTATATTTACTCAGGCCAGCTTTTTCGCATGTTTGTTGGACCCTGTCCCACAGAGCCCTTGTCCTGGGGCATTCCCATAACATGTGGATCAGATCAGCTCTTTCCCCCTTTCACCAGTTGAAGACCGGTTGTGCCTGGGGATTGAAGGTGGCTATGCGGCACGGGGTCAGGTAAGTTCTGTGTAATATGTTCAACTGAATCTGCCTAAATCTATGGTTTCTGGACACCGTTTTGGGGAATGTGAGAGCTCTGTTCCACTCCCCTTCAGTCATTTCCGGCCTATATCCTCCTCCCATTTGCTTTTCATTTCCATGCTCCGAGGATTTGGCATGTCGATCAGGTGGCCATATATTAGCGAAACGGGTTTACCGCCCTCTCCCAAGTTGTACAAGAAGGTGAGGAGTGGGTCTGTATCTGGTTCCATCGGCCACGAGTCCCATTTGTGTCGGGCCACAGCTCGAGTTCTTTGGTACCACAGAAACTGGCCAGTATGTATGCCTTCAGTCTCGTGCAGAGAGGTGAACTCCCTGAAAGTGCCTTCCTCATACAAATCTCCCCAGGTGTAGACCCCTTCCCTCTCCCAGAGCCTGATATGTTTCAAAAACGAAAGTGTTGTGCATAGGTTTGCGATCAGGGGGACTGTTGGGGTATAGGAGTTTTGTGAGTTAGTGAGCATTTTCGCCCTGTGCCAAATTTTCCTTCCCAGGTCAGCCAAAAAGGGTAGAGTTCCCAGCAGTTTGGACGGTGCCCAGACCAGTTCTTTCAGATGGAATTGGGACAGCATGGCCTGTAGCAATGGTGTTTCAGATGTGGGTTCATCATCCAGCCATTTGGTCACAAAACTAAGCTGTGCTGCTATGTAATATTTTTCTAGGTTTGGAAGTTGAATACCGCCCCTGGCTGTATGGTAGGGTTAGCAATTGCAACGCTATTCTATGCCTGCCTTTCCCCCATGGGAACTCTCGCAGTATGGTCTCAAGCAGTCGGAAGAAGGGCTTGTGTATATAGTAGTGTACATTTTGAAACCCATAAAGGAAATGCAGGTGAACGATCATTTTAGTTATCGAAGCCAAGCCCATCATCGAGAGGGGGAGTTTCGCCCAGAACGCCATTGATTTGCGCAGGGCGGGGAGTGCTGCCTTTGTGTTTCGATCGTGCATTAGTTCGGGGGTATGCTTAATGTGCACTCCAAGGTAGTGGAATGACGTATTCTGCCACTCGATCCCAACTTCAGGAAGTGCTTCTAAACTCTCTGTTTTCAGGGCCGCTAGGGGGAACATACAAGACTTTGATCTGCTAAAACTCATCCCAGAGACCTTGGAATAATTGTCCAGCACTTCTAACATGGTTGGTACGTTGAGGTGTGGGTCCCTGACGTATATGAGAACGTCATCCGCATAGAGCGAGATGATGTGATCCACGTCTCCCAGACTAATGCCTGCATCGAAGTGTTGCTTTCTAAAGTAAACAGCTATGGGTTCTAGTCCCAATATGTAAAGCATTGGGGATAGTGGACAACCCTGTCTTGTCCCCCTGCATATATCCCATGCCTCCGACACCTACTTCCCAGATTTCACCCTTGCCTTAGGTTTAGCATACAAGATGTTAATCCACCTGATAAACCCGGGACCAAAGCCAAATTCCCTAAGCACTGCCACAAGCCATTCCCAGTAAATGGAGTCAAACGCTGAACAATACTAAAGTTTAAATATGTATACATATAACTATCTTGACTTTTCAAAAAGATGGAATTTTGCTCCTGCATGTTAGAAGGGCTAAAGAAAGAGCAACCACTGGTTTTAACAGCCCTGTAAGGTTCTCTAACTGTTTTGGCAGCAAACGATTGGACAAGTGCCTTGAGGTAATGAAGACGAAGCTGCATAAATCTGGATTGCATGGTAATGAGATCTGGGGAGCATGTTACTGCGCAGACCTTGATACTCCCTAAAATCAATTCTCACCCAAATTATTCTGGGTCTTCCCCGTGTACTCCATGGGACATGTTAAGATCAGAACTAGGAGTTCTAAGAATACCAAGATATTGGCAAAACAAAGATTTGGGGATTTTTTTTATTTTTTTATTAAAGCACACTTGGAAAAACTGGAAAACCCCAACATAAAATGGGCAGTAGGTGAGATAGTAACATCGACAGTATACAACACACTTTTATGGACAAAACAAGGCTCTGCTCCAATGAAGAGCTGGGGCCTTGGACAACTCTCCCATTTTAATAATGTTGAGGTAAAATGTGTCCTTAAGTCAAATGCGATGCAGACGGAGCAGAGGGCCACAATGAGTAGAGTGGCTAATCCCACCTCATTGAAATCTTATTCTCATTTTCGCTATGCCCAAGACCGTAATGCCGATATAGCCATGCTAAGATTTCCTGAGCACAGAAGAATATTGCTAATGCTCAGGCCGAATGTTCTCCTTTGAAGGCGTGAACTAAGTGGCTGGTGGGTTCCAAGTACTGCTCCTGTGAACATGGTGTTGAGGAAGAGCTACTCCATTTATGCAAAATAGATTCATTTAAGATGACCTTGGCTCAAACCACATTTTAAGGACAAAGCTATTAGGACCTGTAGGGAAGCCATGGCCTTGTGGATACATTTTAATGACATCAAACGTATTAATGATGTCTGCAAATATGCCAAAGCAGCTAAGTACGGATACTAGATGTTAAAATGAAGCTTTTATTTAACTTATTGGGTGATGATTATGTATAATAAATATATATGTATAATGCATAAGTATAGAAATAGGAATATTATGCATGTTTATTGGTAAACATGTTCTTTTAATTTGTCTAAACTAGGTATTGTAAGTTATTGAATCATATGAATTAATGGTACATGTACTTGTAGTGTCAGTGTCTGTGGCTGAAATAAAGTGTTCTTGTACCATTCTATTATAATGGGCGTGTTTAATGGAATATGGAATTGGGAACACAAGCACAGAGACGCACATTCTGATTCAGTTTGAAGAAGTACTTGATGTAAACAGTGGGGTGTATATAGTGATATCATATGGAATTTATAACGCAGTTAATAAAATACTTGTTCCATTCACCAGTGTCCAGAGATAAGTTCACTGGCAGCGAGGTACACCGTGGGCACCCCATTGAGCACCTGCTTTGTGATCCGGATCCAAGTTACAAGAAGTTACAGGCGCTGCCACGATGAACGTCGCCTCGCAGGAAGGGATTGCACTCTCAATGCGCCAGGTGAGCAGCACTACCTCTCTGCATCCCTTTCCAAACCGTTACCTTCCCAAATTGACCGCATTGCAGAAAGGACAACTCAAACCACAGACGAGATCTGCGAATACCGCAGGGCCCCAGGCGCCAGCATACCAAGCGCAAACTCTGACGCTGCTGTACTGCTCATGTGCATCAGAGGAAAGGACATAAGTAACGTCCAGAGAGCTACATCCACCATTTTGGTTACCACAGTAACCATTCTAAATACTACAGAGTCGGCAATGGCCGAAAGGACCTGTGAATGTCGAGAAACATTCTGCCGCCATTTTGGTTGCCATATTAACGATCGTAAAAATTACAGAGACAGCAACAGGCACTGTTTGTTTGACTGTAGTTCTGATTTGAAAAAATCCCAACCCTTACTTTAGTTGGAAGGAGGAATAAGGAACTGGTTGTTCCAATGTGGGCATTTAGAGGAGAAGCTACCAAAAAGAGCAGAGAACAAACAAGAGCAGAGAATAAAGAAGAGAAACATGCATAAGTAACACTTATACCTCAGAAATAAACAGTGACACAATTCTATAAAACATAACGAAAGAGTTCAGAATATCTTTTATTTGACATGGATATACAAGGTGTGCCTCCTCCTAAATATTTGTTGGAAGTGAAATGAAATGAAATGAAATATTTTATTTATATAGCGCTCATACACAAGTGTTTGAGAGCGCGACCAGGCAAAGGGAGGGGAACAGGGGAGAACAAAAGGAACAATCTTACTGGGCCCAGTAACAGTAAAAGCATGCAAGTGCATGGGAAAGAGAAAAGGGGAAAGTGCATGGAAGGGGGGAGAAGTGGAAAAGTGCGGAACAGAGGAGAGAACAGAATAAATATTAATAAGTAGAATAAATAAATAAATACGATAAACCGTGGTAGTGAAGCCCGCAAGTGGCAAGTGCTAGGTTAGTCAGATAGGGTATGTCTGATAGTGTAGAGGAAAAGTGGGTGGGGGACTGTATGGGTACAGATACCGACCCCAGTGCAAGTGGTGTCCCGAAGGCAGTGCAGGAGGATGGCAGGGTGGGCAGGTACCTGTGGCCAGGTGCACAGTGCTGAGAGAGAGAACAGATCAGCGGGGGAGGAGAGGGGAAAAGGCAGAGCCGAAGAGGAAGGTCTTGAGGTGCTTCCGGACCCGTAGATGGTTTTCCTCAAGTTTCAAGGTGGCAGAGGTGGCAGGTAGGCTGTTCCAAAGGGAGGCCCCAGATGAAGACAGAGATGTACTGCTGGCTCGTTTCTTTGTAAAACGACTGGCCCTGAGGGAGTTAGATGTAGAGGAGCAAAGGGCTTGAGAGGGAAAGTATTTACGGAGGGATAGTTAAAGGTATTTTAGACCCAGGCCGCAGAAAGCCTTGTGGACAATGCAGAGGGTTTTAAATTTAATCCTTGCATTCACTGGGAGCCAATGGAAGGATTTCAGAGCTGGAGAGATACGATCCCAGGTCTTGAGGCCAAAGACAAGTCTTGTAGTCCTATTGTGGATTAGTTGTAAAGGGCGCAGAGTGGAGGCAGGTAGATTAAGAAAGAGGCTTTTACAGTAGTCCAATCTGGGGAGAACCAGAGATTGGGAGACAGTGAGCTTCTGAGGAAAGGATAGGAAAGGCAGAGTACCTCTGAGGAGGTACAGTAAGAAGTTAGATTTTTTTAGAAACAGCAAAGATGTGTGAGGAGAAGGACAGTAAAGAGTCAAAGATGACCCTGAGGTTCTTAGCCTCGCAGGTGAGGGTAGGAGGAGGGCCACGATAGGGCCAAGGGAGGCCGGCTAGAGAGTGAGGGGAAAGGATGGTGAAGGTGTACCAATGAAGAGGATCTCGGTCTTGTTGGTATTTAGACAAAGATCATTGGCGGCACCCCAATTTTGAATAGCGATTAGGCAATCAGAGATGAGGGAAGGAGAGGAGGTGGCTGAAGGAAGCGTGAAAATTAGTTGGGTGTCATCAGCATAGCACTGGAAATTTGAGCAGAAAATGTAAATGCAGTAGGCGAGAGTTGCCAGGTATTGGTTGAAAAGCCAGGGCGAGAGATTAGACCCTTGGGGAACACCACAGGTACAGAGGAAGATAGAAAATAGGAAGGAGTGCAGGGAGAACCTTCTATTCTGAGGAAAAGGTGGAAACAGTGCTTTGACCAATATGTTTTATGTAATGGACTCATGGCGGCAACAGTAAAGACAGACACAAGTGAACACAGTTCAAGGGTGTTTATTAAACTGTATGCAGGTTGGAAAAATGCCTGATCTAAACCTAAATCTAAGATGGGAGCTAGCATCGACCATCAAATGAAAATAAGGCAGTCCTAGTGGTGGTGTGTCAAATAAAAAGGGCCTATAGTAAGAAGCCTATTGCCAAACCGTGCAACTAATACATAAGAGGGCGTAGGATGGGTTTCAAGGAAAGAAAGAAGTGTTCTTAAATAATATGTCAGGATGCGATATCTTGGGTCTCGCTTCCAACGTTTTGAGCACGGGTTAAGGTGGAATCTTGAAGCACGGCACAGTTCTCGAGCTTTACCCAGCACGAGATGACAGTTCTGGTTTCAACTCAGAAAAATGACTAACACACACAAAGTTCCTTTTTCACTTTTTCTTTTGGGTGATGGATTCACTGTGGCTTTCAACAAAGTCTTCCTCTATCGTTTTCATACAATTATTTTCATCAGTTCACTGTGAACCTTTCTTTGGGTTCACATGATCAGGGTGATAATGGCTGGCTTACCCTTGGGTCCCCCTCTTCTGGGAACAAACCCCTCCAGCCTTCCTCCACCTGGTTCTCTATGGCTTCAATGAGCTTTTGGGTAATAGCTGCAACGATGGATCTCCCTTGTTCGGGCTCGGACTCCTCTCAATTTTCAATGTCCTTTTACACAGTTCCAGTGGACAGGCATCAGCCGGGTTCACATTTTTCAACACACTGTTTCTAAGGACTTTTAGGCTTTGCCCCTTCTCGTCAGCATCCCTCTTCTGGGTTCACTCTTGCCAACTTCACATTCCTTTTCAATGTTTGCAGGATTCACTTCCCTTGCTTTTTCATGTGGTGGGATTCACTGTCATGACCACTGCTTTCAAGGAGTCAGGACCTACCCAACATCCTTGGAAGCAGACTCATAACATGTCTTATCGGCACCAGCAAGTCCCAATTGGGACTTTTTGGACCTTGTCCTGGCACCGGCGGTGCCAGGCTCATAGTAAGGACCCGTCCCGGCACAGGAAGCGCCGGGCTCATATCAAGTGTAAAAGTGCTTGGGTGAACCTACCTGGAGCAGACCATGCTGCTTACTTACCCGCAAGATGATGCTTTACTCTCTTCTGGCAGGGACTACTTTTCCTTCTGGGTGGGGCAGGCACCACTCCCTGGATCATGGATGCTGGAACCCTTCTGGAAGCAGGAACTCTTTTACCTGGGCGAGGCTGCTGTGGAAGAAGACACCTAAGCACTCCTATGGGCTATTTAAACCAAGCCCGATTGGTACCACATGCTTCACGTTATTCTGCATCTGCAGCAGGACGCTCACCGTGTCAGCTCCAGCGAATCTTCAGCTCCGGATCCTGTAATTACGAAAATTACCTGCTGGGAACCAGTCTTCAATCTTCAGCGGCTCCTGCAAAACAAACGGCACAGATTAAACAAAGGCAAAGTTAGCGCTTCAACTCACCCGATCCATCGGCAGCATCCAAGACGTTTTTTCAGCATTTCTCGTCCAGCATCGGGCCTGCAAAGACAAAGAACATTGGTTAGTAACGCTCAGTTACAATACTGCTTACCTGTGTTGCGCTAGCTCCAACTTGCTCGCACTGCATTCCGGCACCTGTAAAGACAAAAGGGAACATTAAGGTGCATTCTACGGCCCTAAGGCAGCCTTCCTACTTACGTGCCTTCGAGTTCATCATCTTCTTGTCACGCTGTCTGCCACGAATCGGGGAGAGCAGTTTCGTTGCCATCGACAGCATCTGAAAAGATAAAAGACATAGACTTAAGGAAAAAGACATTTGAGAGAGCAATCTGAAAACTTTAATACTTACAAGTCACGCTCGTGCTGCAAACGGCGGCTTCGCTCTCATCTACCCTCTGCAATCAAGAGGCGGAACTCACATCCAGTGAAGTAACTGGACCCAGCGCCCCTGCACAAGACGCAGGATGGAGAGCTCAGCATTCACTTACTTAAGGTGAGCACAACAATCACCCGAGTACCACGGGAAGAGAGGGAGAGAGGGGCTAAGAACTACTCCCAACCTTCCAGCCACTAATACCTTGATTTTCCACTTGCAGACACCTCACTCTGCAGGTCAAGCTTTCGGTAAGGAAGGGGCCAAATCCGGGGGCCAGACGAATCCTACGCCTAACGTTGAAGACGTTTTCACCGCCCAGTCAAGACCTGCGCCTCCGAGGGAACCAGGTGAGCGTTACAGAACGCGAAGCCTCATCATACATTTCCCGCCCAGGCGCAATGGAGACTTCAGACACAGACCAATTGGCCCAGTTGCTCGGGGAGTTGAGAGCAGAAGTACACGCAGCACGCCAGGAAACAAATGCCCTAAGGAGAGAGCTAGTGGTTTCTAAGGAGCGAACAGACGACTTGGCTAGACAATTGTTACAAGCCCAAGCGGGACAGACTCCTCTGCCTACCCCTGGTGGAAGCCATGCCCCAACGGCTTCCTCAAATCCGGTGCACATTAATCTACCAGGAAATGTACCTTTGGCTCCGCCCGAACGCTTTTCAGGTGATCCAAAAAGATTTGCTGTGTTCATTAATCAGTGTCGTTTGCACTTTCTGTGTAGACCTGCCGCTTTTCCAACGGACCAGGCTAAGGTGGCCTTCGTGCTTTCATATCTTAGTGGCAGTGCCGCAGATTGGTCTATTCCTTTAGTGACTCAAGATAACCCTATTCTTTACAATTTCCAGGACTTCCAAGCTAGTATGGAAAAATTGTTCGCAAGACATTCTCAGGGACAGGCCCTGGACAATGAACTTCTTTCACTACGACAGGGCAGTCAAGATCTTCTGGCCTACATTGCATCATTTAACAGACTAGTGGTTGAAACCGGATGGCCTGAGGATAAGAGAATCACCCTTTTCTATAGAGGCCTTCGTGGAGAACTTAAAGACGTTCTGGCCCAGGTGGTGAATCCTCCTCAAGACTGTTCCGAATACATTGATCTGGTGGTGCAATTGGATCATAGAATACAAAATCGAAAAGCCGATCGTTCTAGGTTTGAGAATCGAGTTTTTTCAAGACCACAGAGCTCCGTTAAAGGGAATGATACCGTGGAACCCATGCAGATTGGGGTGGTGAAAGGACCTCTAACCCAAAAGGAAAGAGATAGGAGAAGACAACTGCAATTGTGCCTCTATTGCGGGAACTCAGGGCACTTCCTCCAAGATTGCCCAGTGAAACCAAAGAAGAAGACAGTAGGAGCTTCCGATAAGGGTGCCAAAGGTTCGGAGTCGGAAAACGACCTCGCCCGACAAGTGTAGAGGTCCGCTTGCCGAGCGTAAAAACCAGTTCTTTGACCTCGCATTTTACCATGCCCATGGTCCTCGTGAGTCCGGAGCAACCTAATCGTATGCATGCCATTAAAGCATACATTGATAGTGGCGCCATCGGCAATTACGTGGACTGTGAATTGGCCGCCAGGATGAATCTATCTCTTGTTCCTAAGTCTGTGAAAGACGTCATCACCACCCTGGATGGTACGGAAATAGCTTCCGGACCAGTTACTCACACCACCCTGAAAGTGACGTTGGTAAGCCAAGATGGACATCAAGAGAAAATCGTATTTGACGTGATCAAGGCTCCACAGTTTCAAGTTATCCTGGGAATCCATTGACTGGAGAAACACAATCCTCAAATTGATTGGCGAGCAAAGACAATCCGGTTTCCAGAATGCGCACCTACCGCATACCACATGTTATCCGCAGCCCCCCACGAAGCTAGCTGCAACTGCTTCTGAAAGTCCTCACTTGCCTCCTGAATACCGGGAATTTCAGGATGTCTTTCGGAAAGATCAAGCTAATTCGCTGCCTCCTCACAGATCATACGACTGCCAAATAGACTTGGTTCCAGGATCCACTCCTCCATGCAGTCGAATTTATGCCCTCACAGAACCTGAAAATCTTCACCTGAGGCAGTATTTGGACCAGTACCTGGCTAATGGATTTATCCGTCCCTCGAAGTCCCCAGCCTCTTCAGCTTTGTTCTTCGTGCCAAAAAAAGAGGGAGACCTAAGAACATGTATAGATTACCGTGCCCTGAACCAGATTACGATTAAGAACAGATATCCGTTACCATTGATCCCTGAACTTCTTGACCAGGTTAAAAGTGCCTGTATCTACACAAAACTGGACCTCAGAGGAGCTTACCATTTAGTACGAGCAAAAGAGGGCGATGAATGGAAGACGGCCTTTCGTACTAAATATGGACTGTTCGAGTATCAAGTAATGCCCTTTGGGCTTTGCAACGCTCCGGCAGCCTTTCAATATTTTATGAATGACGTCCTCAGAGAGCTCATTGACGTATGTGTAGTTGTCTATATTGATGACATTCTGGTCTATTCGTCCTCTGAGGCGGAACATCGAAAACATGTCACCGCAGTACTGGAGCGGCTCCGAAAACACAGACTCTTTGCAAAATTGGAAAAATGCGTTTTTCACGTCACGGAGGTCGAATTTTTGGGATTTATTTTGTCACCTAATGGAGTCCACATGGACTCAAGAAAAGTGGACGCTATCATTAAGTGGCCCTCACCAACGTCAGTGAAAGGAGTACAAAGCATGTTGGGCTTCGCCAACTTTTATCGAAGATTTATCCCAGATTTTTCTCGAGTAGTCCAACCCATTACAGCCCTCCTCAGAAAGAATAAGCGTTTCGAGTGGTCTACAGAGGCTGAACAAGCTTTTCAGGAACTGAAAACAAAATTCACCTCGGCTCCAGTTCTAAAGCATCCTCGCCCGGAACTTCCCTATATCGTAGAGACTGATGCTTCCAGTCTCGCAATGGGAGCAGTGCTTTCGCAAAGAGACCCGGAAACAAATCAGTTACACCCAGTGGCATTTTGGTCCCGCAAATTTTCAGCTCCTGAAATCAACTATACTATTACAGATAAGGAACTTTTGGCTATCAAGTCCGCTTTTAAAGCTTGGCGGCATTATCTCTTGGGAGCCCGACACACCGTCACCGTCATCACGGATCATCGTAATTTACAGTACCTTAAATCAGCCAAAGCTCAATCCTCCAGACAACTTCGCTGGGCATTGTTTTTCGCCGAATTCGACTTTGTGATAATTTACCGACCAGGCAACAAGAATGGTAAAGCAGACGCTCTCTCCCGAATTGGAGTAGATGAACTCACGACCAATCCTGAACCCGTCCCCATAATTCCGGAACAGAGAATCCTGGGTTTGATAGATGCACAATCCATTGAAGACATTGAAGCTAAGGTTAAAGATCTTCTGACTCCAGCAGAAGTGCAAGACTGGCAACTCAAGGGAAACGATTTCACAATGGATAAGAACCTACTATACTTTCGAGGAAGATTATATTTACCACGTACTGATTTACAAAGACAGGTGATCTCTTGTTACCATGACTCCTTAATGGAAGGACATCCTGGCATTACCAAAACGTTGGAAAAGATAAAGAGACATTTCTGGTGGCCGTCTTGGAGAAAGGACATTAAGGATTTCATAAATTCCTGTGGTGTGTGCGCTCAAAGCAAAAGCCAGAAGGAGAAACCAGCAGGCCTCCTACGTCCAATAGACCTTCCTCCACACCCATGGCATACTCTCTCCATGGACTTCATCACGGATTTACCACCATGCTCCGGATTTAATACAATCTTAGTGATTGTGGACCTATTCTCGAAAATGGCTCATTCCATCCCATTGAAAGGGTTACCTACAGCTCCAATTTTGGCCCGAGAATTCCTGGAAAACATCGTTCGGTTGCACGGCTTTCCTTCAGCTTTAATCTCAGATAGAGGGAGTCAATTTATTTCCCACTTCTGGCGGAGTTGTTGTCGCCTAGCCCAAATTGACATAAGGCTTTCGACCAGCCACCATCCCCAGACCGACGGGCAGACCGAGAGGACCAACCAAACCTTAGAACAGTATCTACGCTGCATGTTACAACAATCAGAGAGCACTTGGAAAGACATTCTCTGGATTGCGGAGTATGCTTATAATAATTCAGTCCACACCGGAACCGGAAAAACTCAGTTTTTTCCTTTCATATGGAATCCACCCTCGCACCTCAAATCTTGACCCACCTCAGACTCTTGGAACACCCGCTGTAGATCACCTGCATTCAACAATCACTCAAGCCTTTAAAGAGGCCACATCTCACCTTAAGCAGGCCAAGGATCAATACAAGAAGTGTGCGGATCTACATCGAAAGGAAGCTCCTCAATATCTTGTGAGAGATCTGGTCTGGCTATCCACCAAACATTTACCCCTAAAAGGACCGCGTACTTTCAATCCACGATACCTGGGACCTTACCCAATCACTGCCATAATCAACCCAGTGGCAGTTAAATTGGGCCTTCCTGCCCATATGAAAATACATCCAGTTTTCCATGTTTCACTACTGAAACCCATGCAACCTGGAACCCGTTTGACAAAATCTCCAGACCCTATTCTTGTGGACGGAGAACTAGAATTCGAAATACAGGACATATTAGACTCCAAGATTTCCAAATCTAAATTATACTATCTGATTGACTGGAAAGGTTATGGCCCCCAGGAACGATCTTGGGAACCGTCGGAACATGTTCATGCACCTCGTCTGGTTAAGAAATTTCATCGAAGTTTTCCTGATAAACCACAACCCCCGGAGAAGACAAATTTGGGAGGGGCCTTGAGGGGGGGTGCTGTCATGACCACTGCTTTCAAGGAGTCAGGACCTACCCAACATCCTTGGAAGCAGACTCATAACATGTCTTATCGGCACCAGCAAGTCCCAATTGGGACTTTTTGGACCTTGTCCTGGCACCGGTGGTGCCAGGCTCATAGTAAGGACCCGTCCCGGCACAGGAAGCGCCGGGCTCATATCAAGTGTAAAAGTGCTTGGGTGAACCTACCTGGAGCAGACCATGCTGCTTACTTACCCGCAAGATGATGCTTTACTCTCTTCTGGCAGGGACTACTTTTCCTTCTGGGTGGGGCAGGCACCACTCCCTGGATCATGGATGCTGGAACCCTTCTGGAAGCAGGAACTCTTTTACCTGGGCGAGGCTGCTGTGGAAGAAGACACCTAAGAACTCCTATGGGCTATTTAAACCACGCCCGATTGGTACCACATGCTTCGCGTTATTCTGCATCTGCAGCAGGACGCTCACCGTGTCAGCTCCAGCGAATCTTCAGCTCCGGATCCTGTAATTACGAAAATTACCTGCTGGGAACCAGTCTTCAATCTTCAGCGGCTCCTGCAAAACAAACGGCACAAATTAAACAAAGGCAAAGTTAGCGCTTCAACTCACCCGATCCATCGGCAGCATCCAAGACGTTTTTTCAGCATTTCTCGTCCAGCATCGGGCCTGCAAAGACAAAGAACATTGGTTAGTAACGCTCAGTTACAATACTGCTTACCTGTGTTGCGCTAGCTCCAACTTGCTCGCACTGCATTCCGGCACCTGTAAAGACAAAAGGGAACATTAAGGTACATTCTACGGCCCTAAGGCAGCCTTCCTACTTACGTGCCTTCGAGTTCATCATCTTCTTGTCACTGTCTCTGCCACGAATCGGGGAGAGCAGTTTCGTTGGCATCGACAGCATCTGAAAAGATAAAAGACATAGACTTAAGGAAAAAGACATTTGAGAGAGCAATCTGAAAACTTTAATACTTACAAGTCACGCTCGTGCTGCAAACGGCGGCTTCGCTCTCATCTACCCTCTGCAATCAAGAGGCGGAACTCACATCCAGTGAAGTAACTGGATCCAGCGCCCCTGCACAAGACGCAGGATGGAGAGCTCAGCATTCACTTACTTAAGGTGAGCACAACAATCACCCGAGTACCACGGGAAGAGAGGGAGAGAGGGGCTAAGAACTACTCCCAACCTTCCAGCCACTAATACCTTGATTTTCCACTTGCAGACACCTCACTCTGCAGGTCAAGCTTTCGGTAAGGAAGGGGCCAAATCCGGGGGGCAGACGAATCCTACGCCTAACGTTGAAGACGTTTTCACCGCCCAGTCAAGACCTGCGCCTCCGAGGGAACGAGGTGAGCGTTACATTCACTTCCCTTGCCTTCTTTACAGTTCTTAGGTTAAAGGCTTTCGACTTTACAAATATTTTGCTTGACCTACTGTAGGACCAATTTGAACTATCTTGACAGCTCTCCAGATCTCCTACAGCATTCTGGTAACTGAAGTTTCACTCATACGGGTGTAGAGGAGGTCTCAAATAAAGCCTGCACTCCAGTCGCTCATTTTGAAGTTCCAGGAACGTTCACACCAAAATATGTGACGTATGATGAGCAAATAAACAAGGAGAGAGCCGCCGCAGTGGGGCTCTGTCCAGTGCCTATTAGAAGAGCAACACCTATTGATGTACCGATACCCAGAAAACCATGGACAGTAAGGTATCCATTGAAGAAACCCTACCAGCAAATGAAACAAAATGAAGATTGCCTAAGTACTGTCCCAGAAGAACCCCGAAAGGCCTTAATGAAAGACGAATGGTGACATCACGAGAGCCCAGACTAACGTGCAGATAGAAGAAATGACAACCAAAAAATGACACACAGAGACGAAACGCCATGGATAAAGATATCGTGAACCTAAAAGATAGAATGATGCTGAAATACAAAGAAGTTCAAGCTGTAAGCAAGATGAAGATTTTCAACCAGTTTACACCTGTAAATATGCTTGGATCCGCAAGAAAGCTAAGGAAACAGTGCGGCTTGCTATGCTAAGTAGAAAAATAGTGCGGCAAGCACCATTATACATAATCTACCTCAAACGAAGTACCTTTTTATAAGTATATTTCCACTTTGCAGCACCAACCCAGGTTACTAAAGGCCAAATGAGCAGAGATTCATATTTAGCAAAACGAGAAGAGACAGCTGAATCAAAACTCGGCACAGGCAACTTGTGCCAGGGAAGCCAAGGTCATACCAACAGAAGCTATGAACAGTAGCTACTTTTAATTGAAACTAAGAACAGAATATCCTGCCTCTGAAGGATCGAGATAAGAAGGCAAATGCAGGTGGCGGGTGAAACGAAAATCAAATACACAAATTGAGAGAAACGAGACACATTCACGGTGTGGGAATCACATGACCAGCAGAGCAAGAAGAAGCACGGATTCACACCTACGCTTGGCACCGAACCAAACAGAGATATCAAAACCTTTCCAGACAGAAGATGCAGTTTCGAGTCCAACCACAGTGAACTAATTGACACATGGCTATTAAAGTAGTGATTGATTGTAACCATAATAGTTGGAGGGCCGGGTAACGAAGGGGCACCCCACACCTGGCTGATCATTCTGTGTGCTGCTAAGCAAAGTACACAATTATGCATGAGTTTGGTGCCAACCCAATCACAATGGACTAAATAATCTAGGGTCCTATAGTTAGTAGAACCAATGAGACATCATACTTTTAGTGACGTCTACAGTAGTTGTTTTTTTGAAGGAAGGGCTTAAACGCCCACCTGACAGTGTTTACCCAATCCCCTCACTCCGTTACCATATACAGATATAGTACCTATAGTAAAGTTACCTTTTTCCAACCAATACAATTGCATGTTAACTTTTGAGTGTTACACGTCAATTATGACGAGTTTTGAGTATGAATGTTACAAGTTGTATGAAGTTTGTTGGAGTTGAAGCGAGAAGGACGATCGCATCACTTCTGATATCCATGACTCCCCGTTTTTTGTACTTGTCGTTAAATGGATTCCCTTTGCCAAACCACTGAGTTGTCCTTATTGATTGGTGTTGGAGTAATGAATCTGCACCCCCATACATCTCAAGGGTGCAGCTATCTCGTCATAAAGTACTTCTGAGCAAACCTCGGCTCTATGGGCCGGCCGGGGGTCTCAGAGTACACGGGGTTAGACCAGAGTCCCTCGAGCTAACACCCATATGGCTCCCCTCAACTCACCGGCATTGATGGACTGCTTGGCTTTCCTCATAACTGGAGTCATGGCTGGTATCACGGTAGCAGAACTTTCCCTCCCTCTCGCTTATCAGCATCAACACGCTCCTCGTACCATTGACATCTGTTGCAGCACACTTGGGCTATTTTCCTCGGTCTTACTATTCCCTCTGCGGAGGTTTCGCTGAGCTGTTTCGAAAAGGGCAAGGTTGTGTCTCTTCTTGTCAGCCTCTCGATATTCGCCACCTTTCTCATCCTCTTGAACTGCCGGGCCTGGGTAGCTGTCTTGTCATGCGATCTGCCTTGCTCCTACTGTGCTCTCTTGGTCCACCTTTTATCACTGTGGAGAAGGGAAAGGGCCGTCAGGTGTGTGTGATTCTGATTAATTTCCTGACTTTGCCTGGCCCTTGTATTGGGACATTTTTGGTAAATGGCTCTTGTGTTAATCCTTTCGCTGATCTGTCGTGCGAAAGTGTTCGTGTCGGAAAAGGGGGAAGCAGTGGTTTTGAATGTCCTATGTTGTAGGCTGGAGAAAAGGTGTTGAAAGAAGGGGGATACTGAGTCTCACCCATTGGTGTCCCATGGGTGAGACGCTGGGTGTATTTTAAAAACAAAAAAAAGTGAAAACTCTGAGGGTGGTCTTTAACCAAAACTTAAATATGAAGGCACACATAGGCAACTTGATGTCCTCTACAGCCTATCATGTCAAACTGCTGGCCCAACCTAGACCTTTATTTCTCAAACTAACTGTGAGACTATTGCTAGGGCCATCGTGGGGTCTAAGATCGATTATTGTAGTACTCTACTGGTGGGAGCAGCAAAATCTGATATCACCAGAATACAGACGCTCCAAAACACCATGCTTAGAAATATTGTAGGTCTAAAAATGACTGACCATGTTTCGGAGGCCAGATGGGGTCTGGATGGGTTTCCCGTCGCTGCCAGGATCCAGTTTCGGCTGCTGACCATCACACACAAATGTCTTAGGGGTTCTGGCCAATGCTACTTAAAAGAACCACTGTTAAAATATGCAATATTAGATCGCTGAGGTCAAATAACTCAAATCAACTACAAATTCCCAAATGCAGACTTACCCAAATCATACAAAGGAATTTTTTTATGGCAGTTCCCAAGGCTTGGAATGATATCCCACCTGAACTTAGGGTTATCGACTCTATAGCAGCTTTTAGACAAGGAATCAAGACGCTGCTATGCAAATAAAAAGCTCCCATTGGCGACTCTCTCTTAATCACTATGAGATCTTTCTGACTATTTGTCACGCCCTTATGCCCCTGGCTTTTTTGGTTGTGATATACAAATAAAATAATGTAAAGTAAAGTAAATACTGTTGATATCAAACCAGTAGCATATGGAGGGAAACAAATAGAACTAGAAGGTTGGTTTTGGACGGGCATGAGATTTAAAGATAGGTCTGCCAAAGGCAAGGTTTATGTTTCCAAAAATGGGTATGATCCTCTTTTGAGCTGGTTACATCAGCGAAGACTAAATATTAAACTTTATCCAAATGCCGAAGAGGTGGTTTATTCTATTGAAGGTACTTCTGATTTGTGGCAACACAAGGTATTTTGTGAAGAGTTGGGAAAGTTGAATGGCTTTATGCACAGGACTAGATTGAAGGAAAACACTGTCCCCATTGTGCAGAAAGTGAGGGCTGTACCTTTAGCACTTAGGACTGCTGTGAAAGAGGAATTAGAAACGATGAAGAAACAAGGTGTGATTAAGAGAATTGAGGCTTCTGAGTGGGTCTCTCCTTTAGTGGTTGTATGCAAACCAAATGGCAACCTTATACTATGTATTGACCGTAGGTCAGTAGATAGATGTGTGATACCTTGCAGACATCCACGGCCCAACATAACTGAAATGTTAAGAACGATATAGGGAACAAAGGTTAAGAGTACCTTAAGTGCAGTTCTGTCTCAAAAGAGTGAAAGTAGTGAGTGCGCTGTCGCATTTGCTTCAAGAGTTTAAAGGAGTGCTGAAAAAAACTATTCGACCATTGAGAAGGAACTTTTAGCCATCAAATGGGTTATTGAAAAATGTCATTCTTTTTTATGGGGTTTCAGATTTACTGGGCGATCAGATCACGAGCTTCTTTAGGAGAAAGGGTTGGACAAAGTATCATCTTGCATTCAGAAATGGGTTGCAGGTTTACAGTGAAACAATTGGGAGGTTGAATATCTTCCAGGTGTTATAATATGATATGATAAATCATTAATAATGCGCCTTTATGAAAGTGTTTCTAGGCGTGACAAGACAAGGAAGGTAAGACAGAGGGAGGAGAAGCCCAAAGATTTTACTAGGCCTTGTGTCATTCAGATCGTGGAAGAGCGAGAACAGGAAGTGCAAGGGGAAGGGAGGTGGTGAAGTGCGAGGGAGAGGGGAGGGGAAAACAGGGCAGCAATGCTCTGAGTAAGTGCAGCCAGGGCAGTGCAGCTCTGGGTAGTGCAAGGTGAGCAAGGGACTGTAGGGTTACAGTTACAGCCCCTAAGTGCATGGCAGGCTTGGAGGCAGTGCAAGGGTGACTGATCAGGAAATAGCCTGGTACCCAGTGAGTCTCTGAGGGTAGCCGAGCAATCAGTAAGTAGAGCAGACAGGTAGGTCAGCAGGGGGGGACAGAGAGAAAGCAGAGAAGAGGACAGTTTTGGGCAACTTCTGGCACTTCAGGTGTTCCGGCTCAAGTTTTAGAGGAACAGGGAGGCCATTCCAGAGGGAGGCACCTGCACAGGAGAGAGAGATCTACCCCGACTCTCTGCCTGGAGAAGCGTCTAACCCTTGAGAGTTGGAGGTAGCTGAGCGAAGGGCTTGAAAAGGAAAGTATTTTGGAAGAGAGCATTGGATGTAGTGCGGCCCCTGGCCCCAGAAAGCATTGCTGTATGTGCTTCTGCAGTGCTACCTTCATGCATCCAGTCATCTGCAACCTTTGCTACTTTGCTACTGCATATACTAGTCACATATGTTAAAAACAAAGCAGCTGATTGTCTTTCAAGACTTACTACTGTAATAGAACCTGAAGGGGGGGATAAAGGGGATCAGGTTTTGAACATCAACCAAGTGGTTTTGATGGAAGATGAGTTGTGTGAAGCTATGTTAATGGATGCAGTGAGGATAGCTTTCATAGAACAATTTGAAGCTGGTTTGAAGAGTAATGATATAAAAAAGGGTGTGATTCCTGATGCCGTTGTACATGTGTTGAAGTACTTCTCATCAAAGATGGTTTAGTACTCAGGGTTGACAGATTATTTCCTCCCCATGCAATGTAGTCTAAAATGTTGTAAATGGCACATGAAGGACATCAAGATATGTCCAAATTAAAACAATCATTGAGACAGGGTTATTGGTGGCCTGGTATGGATTTACATGTTTAGAGATTTGTTCGAGAATGTGCTGATTGTGAGACTGCAGACACAGGGTATGTTGCAACGGTGGAACCCATGACTTTGATGTCAACCTCTTTGTTACCCTGGGAACGTGCCAGTTTGGATATCATACGACCAGTCAAATCTCAAGGATTACTCACGAATTGCATTGTTAGTGGATATGCTTTCTCATTGGGCAGAGGTTGCTTAGGTTTAAAATATAAATACCAAGGAAATTATTAAATTACTAGATGCAGTTTATGAGAGGGCTATCCCTCTATCATAATAATGCATAATGCTGTTCAACTTATTTCTGAGGAGTTAGAGATGTTTTTAAAATGTAATGAAATAGTGCATAAGACCAGTTTCATATATCATCCTGAATCGAAAGGGATGGTGGAAAGGTTTAATAGGGTTATTAAAGAAAGTATCAGGTCTGCCATCTCAGAAGGAAGAGATTGGAGGAAAGCCGCGGAAGACACCATTGTGGCTTATAGATCCACCCATAATGCAACCACTGGCGTCTCGGCTTTTGAAATACTGAGAGGCAGGAAGCCAAATACCAGGCTCAGTCCAGCATGGCTCGGAAGAGCATGTTTGAGAAACGTTGATTTAGATACCATTAAAGGAAACATTAGCAGGAAGAAGGAGAGCAACAAAATTAGTTTTGATATTAGGAATGCTACGAAGGAATGTTTCGTCAAGAGAGGTGATTAGGTGCGCATTAAACTACCTCACAATAGAGTTGAGAAGGGAATATGTTGGTCTAAGCCAATAGAAGTCATCAAGAGACTGCATCGGCTGTGAAGATAGCTGATGGAAGAGTATCGAATGTTAGTAGAGTTTGTAAGGTGGAAAGGCGGTTATGTTCACAGAGTTTTTCTGAAAGAAAGAATGTGGTGGTACACGAATTCCAAAAGGGAAAGATTTTGGCATGCACATAGAAAAGGAGAATTTGAAGCAAAGTTGTACAAGACCTGCGCAGCTCTGTAGAAAACTTGCATATTTGAGATAGTATGTTGAGTGAATGTGTCAACGCCGCCTACAGATACTTATGCTTTAGCATATTGATGCCTTTCTGTTTCTACTATTTCTTATTTTGTGTGGTGCATGAGAGAGTATGATGAGTGAGTGGGTCAACCCTTCCCACAGATCTTCATCCTTTAGTATGTTTAGGCTTTTCAGTTTGTGCAATTTCATACCTAGTTCATTTCTTTGGTGCCTGTACAAACCCCTCAACTTTTTTAGTAGTCTTTCCATCAAGATGTTTTTGTGTAGGTTTTCTTTAATTGGGAAAAAAGGGAGATGTGTACCATTCTATTATGATGGGACTGTTTAATGGAATATGGAATTTGGAACAAAAGCACAACGATGCACATTCTGATTCATTTTGAAGAGGCCCTTGACGTATCCAGTAGGTTGTATATAATGCAGATAATAAAAGATGTGTTCCACTCACCTGTGTCCACAGATAATTCCAATTCCCTCTCTGTCAGGGGCACAGAAATGTCAAGATTTTAAATGTGTACTATTAATCTTCATTGTAGGATCCCCTAGCCCAGTGTTAGTCAAACCTTTTTACGCAGAGCCACCCCTGAGTTAAAATGTTGTTGCTGAGCCCCGCCTTGAGTAAAAATATTGCTGTGGCCCCCCACATGCAATTTTTGCATATATTTCCTATCAAAAGCAGTCACCAAACTTCCTTTTGAAATTACCTTGCGACACCCCTGGACACCCTTCGGGCCCCACAGTTTGAAGACCACTGCTTTAACTTTTTGAGTTTGGTAAATAGAGCCTTGTTAAACTGTGTAATAATTAAATCTATTATGACAGTGGCAAGTGTCCCTCGTAGTGTCATAATAGGTTCCATTGTTACACAATTTAGCAGGGCTATGTTTAACGAACTCCAAAAGGTAAAGGACTGAGTCGGCCCTGTTGTGATTCGAAACTGTGACTGCGGGTTTTAACTGATAAGTTCTCTTACAGGCCCAACTCCTTTGTAGAAACATCATTTGTCCTTTTAGCAATTGTCTGTCACTATGAAAGAGCAGAGGTGCTAAGCAAGGTCTTTACAATTGTTCAGAAAGGTTAATGAATAGATGCAGAGCTTTTTTCGGTGTACTTACTTTCTGCATCATTCCGGTAGGATTGGCCACAATGCGCGGAAAGAAAGTGTCACAATGGGCGATTATTAGACGTTAATAAACAGAAATGGCAAAGCCAACGGTTTTGGCTTTTGTGTAGGCATGGCATTGCCATTTTCAATCAATGCCTTGATGGTACTACTTGACCAAAATATGGCAACAGCTGGCAAAAGGTGTTCAGACATGTAGATTTTATGGCAGCACCTAACAAAAGTTTATTTAATGCCAATATTAAATCTAACAAAATTGGCTTTTCCAATGTTGTTTTTAACTGGAATTCAGTGCAACGAACAGATGCAAGGACATCCATGTGATCTTGATTACGGCTACAAATAAAACATTACATATCATGGACTGCTTTGAAATAACATTAACATCTCATTAAAAGCACATAGCTTGTTCATAGAGATCCTGAGGGGTTGTTTTGGGTAGGGTTGGTAGGGAGGGCCCGGCAGTTGGTAAAATGCAACTTTGGACCAGGTTGACCATGAGCAGTCACTGGGTGGGTAAAATGCCAAACATCACTATAACTTTGTGTCCCTCCTCACATCGTGTGTCAGCAATGGATCTACAAGTAAACGGGAGGAAGCAGTGTGGTCATCACTCAGTCTCTGGTATGTGGGGAGTGAATGGTGTATGGATCTAAGCTGTTAGGGGGGAGCCATTTCTTGAAGAGGAGGGTCTTGAGCTCCTCCCAGTGCGTGCATGAATCCACTTCACCCGTTGGGGACCCGCCCACTTAGCTTATGTCGCGTGGGAGCGTGCTATGACACGAGTCATTGGTACCTCTACGTGCTGTGCCACAGACAGGGATATGCAAATGTACTGATGCAAAATAACAAGAAAAGTAAAAATCACCAAAATTCAAGCTCCGATTTGGTACCTTTTATAAGCATTACTATACAAGAAAAGCAATAAAATAATAGTATGAATAAAGAAAATGACAATTGTACCCGCTCCCGTTGAAGGCTTTGATGCCCTGGACATAAGCCTGTGCATTTCTGCCAGTTTCCACGTGAGTGCATGATTACCCTTTCCAGCTGCATCTCACGTGGGGGGTGGGATATGTTCAGGATGCTGGCACCTAAGTGCTGTCCTTGGAAAATAAAATCCTTTCAGCTTTGCGTGATCGAGCCCAGAATGGGAGCGAAGCCTGCCAAGAAAGCAAGACAAAACAAATCCCATCAACAAAGGGAAACATGCAAGGCCAAATACACGGGAAAGGGGTGTCAAATCAATACATGAACCTCTGCAAGGAATTCCACAGGCTGCTATATGCTTCCCTCGTGTCTCTGCCCCTGCCTTTCACCTCTGTGTGAGTGTTCCTCTCACCTCAGCTCGGCTATGCATGCTTCCAGAGGGTTTTCACAATAGTCACAAGATGGGTCTGGCTTCTCTCTCTCAAACTGCCCACCCGACCAACTACACTAGCGTCGAGCACACTTAGATGCTCAAGTGGACTTGGCAGGGTACCCATAGTCCCGCAGGCACCGTCAAGGGCTCTTTAGTCAGTTTCCAAGAATAATTATCGCCTCAAATATTTTAGAAATCACATTGTTGAATTGTAGACCATGTCCCACATTCATATATGTGCGTGCGCACACACATACACTCACATGCGACCTACACACACGGATACACAGGTACACTTTTTAACCTGTGTTTTTAGTTTTGATATAAGGTGGCGCATTAGCCGAAGCGAATGCATTAGAGTACCGCCAGGGAGGGATGGCATATGAGGAGGGACACAATGCTTGTAGGAGTTGTTTGGTTTTTACAAACCCACTCACTTCCCATGGCCATGGTAATCCATATGGCCAATCCCAACCACTTCTGCCCCACCCAAAACACATCCTCCTGTGATTTCTTTTGAGCTAACGTATCAAGCCGTAAAATCAAACATTGCACTCAAAGCAGATTTCAGGGTGTTTTCAAAGCTGTCTTCTGAGAGCTTATGGTTTAATTGGTGCTGTAAACCTGCTAGTGGTGTAATAAAAAGATCTCAACCAGGTCTGTCTTCAACCACTTCATTTTGAAGAAGTCCCATTTCCACTGAACTCCTATTAAAAACAAGCATTGGAAAAGCAAACAGTTAGGTAGGCATTTGCCAGGCACCTCTTTAATTTGCCCTGGCATGTGCACCATTTTCAAGCTGATGTCATTAATGGCCAGATGGTACCATTGCAGCAATGCCTGGCAAATATCTTTATTATGCATGCACAAAAGCCTGTTGGCATTGCCTATGCTTGTTTATACTACTCTGCAGTCCTTCCCTCTCTCAGCTCTTCAGAGTCTGACTGCCAGGTGACGTGCTGGTAGAAATAGAAAGTCCTGCTTCAAGCCATGTACCATACCGGCCTTAAGATCACCTGGTTGACAGGGCCACAGCCTCCACTCCTGTGCATATGCCGGGGCTCTGCATCTGGGGCTCTGAATCTCAGCTGATCAGGGACCGAGCTTTGCACCCCCAACGCATGGAGCCTAGGAGCATGTGTTGACCCTGCCGGCCCAGCTTGGCGCTGCCTGCAGAGTTCATTCATCCCACATTGACAGTGCTAATTAGCCCAATGGCTGGCTGATCGAAGTGCTCTGTATCTTACAGTCTCAACCCCTTATAATGAGGGCTGGGGCACTAACTCATCGCCATTATAGATGGGCAGCAAGTGCCAAAACACCTCTGTTCAGAATTGAAGTTTATATGCCAAGATGCAAAGATAAAGGGGCCCATTACAAGTTTGGCAGTAAGCGGCAAAAGGGATGGTAACAGAATTACTGCCACTTTTACCACAATGCTGAAATAAGGATGTTTCGTTAATTCCACTTGTGGAATTACCACTAGCAGAATCACTGCCGGCAGAATTACCGATGAGATCTCGTGGAATTAGCAGCAGGGCTAATTCTGCCGGTGAAATTACTGCCAGAACCGCAAATGGCATTTCCACTGTATCACAAGTTGAAAAACAGCTGAATCACCACTGGAAATCAGTGCTAATTCAGTAAAAAACACAGTGCAGTTACCTCCACCATAAAGGTGGCGGTAAATGCACACAAGTGATGAAAATCAAGTCACAGGTGCACCCAATACACTCAGGAGGAGTATAAGGCCCACACCTTACGCAAAGACACATCCAAGAAACATGCAGCCACAAGCAGATGCCGATCATGGGATCCACAAACTGCTACTATTCATCTAGCTACAGCAGCATGCAATACCCCACCAGGAGACAGGCACCACAAAGGCGCAGGAGATGTGTGCTGCAGAGGGCACCATACCACATGTCCGGCCATCCCCTTAGACACTGACGGACCACCAATTAGTGACACTCTATTGCCTGTACCGTCCCACCATCACAGACCTGCTCACCCTAATCGTGGCTGATCTACAGAGCACTATCACAATCAGAACTAGCATCCCCCCTGGTAACGCTTGTGTCCGCCCTACACTTCTGTGCCACAGATGGCCTCCAGAACACTTTGGGACACTGCACGGAATGTCCCAGCCAACTTTGTCAAAGATGCTGGAACAAGTCCTGGATGCGCCGCAGAGGCATGCCCATCAGCACATCTCCATGCCCACCCTCCAGGCGTAAGTGCATGCAGCATTGGCGCGCTTCTACACCATTGCTCAGCTCCCCAACACCATGACGGAAGTGGATTGCCCACATGTGGCATTAGTGCCCCCCCAGACAATTGAGCAGGCACACCAGAACAGGAAACCGTTTCATTCCATGAATGCCCAAATGACATGTGATGCCAACCTCACAATCAGCCACTGCTATACCCGATACCCTAGCGCCACACATGATACTGAGGAACAGCACCCTACCAGCATACATCGACACACAGTGGATATCGTATATGGCTTGTGGTAAGTAATAGTAGTCAATCTGACAAAGACATAGCAATATGACACACATGGAGAATGGAATGAGAAGTAATGTGAGCAAACTACAAGTCCCATGATGCTCACCAAGAAAGAAATGAAAAGGTGATGAGTCATGACTGACTTACCCCAGTACACATACTGACCTCAGGTGACTCCACAGGACATCCTGGAATGCAAGGTAGCAGAGCACAATCAGTGACACCAAGCAAGGCCCCTGTCAAAGCCATTCCCTGTCAATGCATGGGCATGGGGCTGTACATAGGTTACCGTCATCTCCATAGTTTCAACTGCATGGATGACGTCAGTGTGAGCATATGGCCCTTAATAACGTGCATATGGAATGGATGGGATTACACCAGAGTAATGCTGAGTCCAAATAATGCAACCAACTCAGGAAGATGGCAAGGTGCTGTTTTATTAGTAATTATCTAAAACAGGGCATTTAAAACGAACATCAATGGACGTACGCTCAGTCTCTCAATGATCTCCACACAAAATATGTTTTTTATGCAAATAATATGTCAGAGTGACATCATATCACATGACATCAGTGAAAAACCCATCAAGGGTTGGGATTGGTTAAGGGAGACATCTAAATATACTTTTCTCCAGGAGCTAGGATTGTTATTGGCTGTCCATTATCAGACGGACAGCTTATGCCTATCTCTAAAAACATGTAATTTCAGAAATATTGGATACACAGTTTCTCATTGGTCTTCAAACTATAAGGTCCTTTGTTATATGGACTAATACAATTGGTTAGCACATGTGTACCATGTCTGGAAAATTCGGTTCATTTAGCAGCACGTGAGCCCAGACCCAGGTTCAAGGATATAGGGCATGAAACTACCCCACCACGCAATTAACCCAGCATTTCTCATCGCCCATGCCTTCTGCCATGAAATTGTCTTTGTACTTGGCCTTGTAGAGTATTCTCATTGTTGGGAATGCACAGGAGTTAAGGCACTCGCTATCGTGTCTAGGACTCCAAGTTCGAACTCTATTTCCATTCTTTGCTCACCTGAAAGGAGACCACGATCCGGTCCATTTTGTAGTTTTTAAATGCCCTAAATTAATTAAAACTTGGCATCCTTGGTGTTCTTGCTTGCACCCCAACAAGAGAAGATTCATCCTCCGAACGGTCACTCCCTTTCAGAATAGATAGCTGACCTTGGTTGCTTCAGTCTTGAATTTGGGCCTGACAGCCTTGGCACGCAGCTCCACAAGCTCGCCATTTTGCTGCAACACAACTTTCTGTCTCCCTTCATGGTTTTCTGGCTTACTTATTTCATGACACCGATGTCAAATTCTGCACAATGGCGGCTTTGCCTGCATTCAACTTACTACTTATAGCTGCCCTCTATGATGACTTAATCTATCTTGTGTTTCAGCATCTCAGTAAAAATAAAGAAAAAATAGAACTGTGGTCGACAGGTCAAGTGAAAAAGGTTATTGGATACCCAAAACTAGGACAGCCACTTAAAAACAAGAAGTTTAATCAAAACACAAGTGCATTTTAAAACAAGTATTACATCAGCAATAGTGTGAAATAATAATCATAGGCAAACAATTTCGTGATTTTCACACCATATGTCATAGGAAACAGAAACCTCTTAGTCGAGAATGAATTGTAAGCGTAAGTACAAAAATCAGTAATAAATCACTGTGTATAGTTGGCAGTGGGTTAGTGCACATTTGAATTCTAACCACTCTGGTGTTATACAGAGTAATACAGTCGCGACGTGTTTCAGTTCATATGTCAGATGTACAGAACTTTCTTCAGGAGAGAGGTACATATGAATTTCCTATATTCAATCAATAGGCGTGGGCCATTCACCAGACCTGTCATGAGATAAACAGGAGGACGGGGTCAGTACAAATGCTGTGTAAATCTCCAAAAAAGAACACAAATGTGGTTTGTGAACCAAAGAGACAAGGCTGCAAAATTACCTTGAGTCGGTTCAGGTGGGGGCGGACAACTCAGCAAAGAGGAGTCAAAAGATACACGCAGTACTCCTTAGGTGTTACTACAAGAAAAACACAAAAAATGGCTTTAAGATCGCTAGCAGGATTAGGGCAAAACCAGATATCCACGAGTTAGAACTTTAATTAAAAACTGAACAGTGAAAGGAGGTAAGACCCACCTACACATGTAGCAGTAGAGCAGCCACGGTGGAAGATGTAGTAGACTAGGTAGGTCACCTGTCAGGAAAAGTAGTCCTCAAGAGGCTAAAGCTCGGCAAAGTAAAGTCACCTAAAATGGTAACAAAGACAGCTATAGATACACAAGCAGTCTATATGTACACAGACAGTATATCAAGAGATTGGTAGCCGTACACTCAAAAAGGATAAAAGAAAGGCCATCGGTACCTTAAAGGTGGCCAGGCATCTTGTAGCTGATCGCGGTAGCTCTATAGGTATAAATCAGGTCCTGTAGCAAAAGAACGTCACGAGTGTAAGAGTCGTGCAAATCTGTATGGTCTATTGATAAATTAAATGAATGTCAGGGTTCGCCCTACCAAGAAATGGATGGTAAGAAAAGGACAACAGTAAGGTAAATACCTTGAAATACAGGTCAGGGTTCAGGCGCGTGTGACCACATCACGGGAGTTCAGGGAGCGCGCTTGAGAGTCCCACTGCGGAAAGGAGCAGAAATGCAAAAGCCTAGTCGTCAGTGGATATAATGTGAAGAGTGCTCACACAGGGCTCTTGAAAGATCGCTTACTTAGGTAGGTGCAGTATACGGAAAAAATAAAAGTATAGTGCGACGACGGGTCTACGGAAGTGAAGTGAGTAACACTGTGGGCGAGGCTAGGACGGCATAACATGGAAAACACTGATTGATCCGTTGCTAGGAGACACAGGACGCATAGGTCCATCGTCTCTATCAGTGAACTCTGAATGAAGACTAGGAGTGGAATGGCAGGCAGCCATCTTAAGGGGTACCCTGTAGAGGGCAGTGGAGCTAATAACCCGGTGAAAATGATGGTACAGATGCCCTAAACGTAGTGACAAGTGTCAGCAATTCACCTTGAGTCATAACAACTAATCAACTACTAACCAGGAGTGGGAAAAGGTTTGGAGGCGCATGGTATAATGGCTAAACCACATAACTAATGTCTCTTAAAGAGATACAGTACACATAGCATGTCCAATGTGATAAGTGTCTAAGGTCACCATCGCTGTATAAATACCATAATCTGACTAGAAAAGAAAGGTGTTCCTGTGTAAGTCGCCCTAAAAGCCTAAGGTCCGGCCCCAGTATATGTTAGGTAGTTAATGACAAAGGTCGAAAAAAAAGTTCTCTAGGTGGATGGCAACCCCACGTATGTCAGGAGGTACTGCAGCCTGACAACTAGAAGCAGAAGGGTACTCAAACACAGTGTATAGGGTAAATGGACAAGGAACAATCCTCCAAGTTCACAGAATGGTATACAGAGGAGTACAACATTGCACATGGCAATCCAAAAAGGAGCCACAGTTTAAAGTACACATTAAATATGTTGCATGTAAACATTAATCAAAGACTGTCTGAAAGATGTCTGACAGTGACTGGGCTCATCTATGTGCAGCCAAAAATGAAAATTGTAAATGACAACATAGATAAGTAGCACACACAACATCAGGACCACATTTTCAAAGGAGGTGTATAGAAAACAGGGTCCTATGTGCGGGTAAGTCAAAAAGAGGTGTAAATGCAAGCACCCTTCCAGGTAGGATTTAATTGTAAAAGTTTGTGCCACTCAATTGAGTCATTGAGACCATTTAGATCACTCCTAATCCTGAAGATCATTTCTTGTTCTAATATAAGATTCTTGTTTTTGCCATCCTCATAGTCATCCCCGTTTCAGCATCTCTATATAGGTTGAACTTCTGTTCTCATCAATATCTTATTTATTGCGTAGTCTACTTCTTGTCTCCGTTGTTAGTTCAGTTGACCTCTTGTGTTATCGTTTGTCCCCTAGGACTCATACCTTGTCATACTTCTTTATCTTGAGACATCATACACACTTCTTTATGACGTCATCAATCCACCCGTTTAGCTTCTTTTCATACTCCTTCAGGTTTTTCCACCTGTAAGTTATCATCACGTTGAGGGTACATTCGGTAGGGTTGTCTCAACGTATATCTTCTTTCAAACACATGCTGCAGTATTGGTATTATGGCTGGTGTCGGGCATGGCACAATCTCATGTGTCTAATACACAGGAGGTAGGGGGTGGGATCACCTGCAGGTGTACACAGTTGCTCCCCTAAATTCCCCTTCTGGTTGAGTCCTCGACCACCTCCTCAAGTTTGTCTTTCTCTTCGGTGTCCATATCTTCGTCACCCCGCTCAGGGTGTCCGCTGTTTTAATGTGCTCATCCACACTCCAGGTCATATAATGACACTGCCCATTCAGGGTACAGTAGGCCCATCACCCCACATACTTCTGATGATCCTTTGGATACCAGAACTTTGTTCCCTCAGGTGCTAAAATGCTAGCCTTTATGTAATCTCTGATGGTGTCATCAGTCAGCTCCTTGGCTTTAGGTTCATCCTAAGGGTCAACCATAATTTTCATTCCTACTGCCTTTTTTCGGCAGTTTTCTTACATTGTCCAATTATTATCCTTATCATACAGAATACAAATACTATTAGCACCAGAATAACTACAAAGAACTTGAATAAGTTTGTCAACCAATACGGAATCCATGAGAACAGGAATGCAAACCAACTGTCATCTTCAATGGCTGATGTCTCGTCTACTATTTTTATGTGCAAGTCTGTCAACATCGAGATGGCCTATGTCAACGTCCTGTTCTCTCCATCATGGGATGGTATGAATGTGCAACATGATGGCCTGATCTTGGCGCAAACACCTCCTTCCATGGCTGTGATCATGTCAAGGACATACCTGTTCTGGAGGGTCATCAACCTTATGGCCCTCAGCACTCCTTTATCGTGTTAAATCCCATTACAGTGGCATTGTTTGTTTGCAGCAGCTCCCATCTGGTAATTTCTAACCATCTAGCATTTACAGCAGTCTGGACCCGAGGCATGAACATAGATGTGAACAACACTGCAGTTTTACTGAACAATTTGTGCTCATCAGGAATATCATCAAAAGCTGCTTTTCGTTTTTGCTGAGAAGTAATTCGATCTCCTCTTTCGCCGGAGTTCAATTGACCTTCTTTGTCTCATATGATCATCTACTTTTTGGAATTCTTCAATCTTCGGGGCTCTTTGTGGGATCACTAATGCTGGTGAATGGATGTATACCAGAAAGCACACTCTACCCCAGTTCCTGTGCAACTTCCTAGTTCCACAGGCCCAATATCGATCCATTAGGACAGCCATCCCTCTCCTAATTCCTGGAACGTCCATGGTGTTTTTACACCCCTTATTGTATCCAACATAATTTTTTCCTTTGCCTTGAAAGCACATGGTTGCATGAATTAATGGGACTACGGATACTGGCCCAGCTTCATCTGCCATGCATGTCAGCAATTTAGAGTACTTAGACTATGGGCCTCATCACGAGTTGGGCACCGGTGCTAATAGCACTGGCGCTATCTGCCCTACCGCCAAACCCATGGGTTTGCCAGATTTGGAAATCCCCATTCCCCATTGAGCCCATTCGGGAATGCCCCATTCCCCATTGGGCTCAATGGGGAAATTTCGCACTCATACAGCCGGCGGATTTCCCGCCGGCGGTATGAGCGTGAATTTTCGGCAGATTTCCCCCCAGCTCAGAGCTGGGGAGAAATCCGCCAAAGCCCTGATTTGGCGGACCCTTAAATCTGGCGGTAATAGCGCTACCGCCGGATTTAAGGGTTACCGCCAAACTCGTGATGAGGCCCTATGTCTTCAAGCACTCATCGTTCACCTTCTGTACTCCTTGCACTGATTCCTTCCTTAGCAAATGGGCTGCACATGACATTGTTCCATCTTTCTATCCCTTACTGGTGTGACTCGCCCATAGATCAGCAGCTTTGACCGTTCCCAGCATCCACACATTCCAGTCTTCTCCATCATGTCAGAACACTTCATTCTCTTAATTTCTTCAACAATAACCTCATCCTGGCATGCAGCAGGATAGACGAGCATCCCGTCTGCCCATCCAGGTTCCTTCTCCATTGGTGTTGTCTTGATGTAATCATCCTGGTATGGAAACAACTGTCTTGATCTCCATCGCAATGTTGCTCCCTTGGAACTGTCCTCTGGTAGTGCATGGTTTTGACAGTACTCATGGCATAGGAGATGAGGGAGCAGACATAGCAGTTCTTATCTGATGCTCTTTCCCCCACCTTTTTCATGTGTTGAGACCACATATTATCCCCCCGGTGAGCTGCATTATCAAGGTAGGTATTTATCTTCTGATTATCTTCGTCTGCTTCTCTGTTATGTCACTTAACATGCTCATAAAGATCAAGGAAATTATCATCATCTGTACCCTCACTTGGAAGAATCATAGACAATCTTTTTTCCAATTTGATCAGTAGGGAAATAGATTTTCAGAAATGTAAGATAGAGAAAGATAAAAAGAATACATGGACATATATATATAAATATATATATCAGGCATAGGAAAAACATTTAGGGGCCGATTCATGGAATTATTTGTGCCGAAAAACAGGGATCTGTGTGCCATTCTGCCCACAACTCCCTGTTTAACAAATGGGGATTTGCGGGCAGAATGGCGCACAAATCCCAGTTTTTCAGCGCAAATAATTCCATTAATCAGCCCCTTAGTGTTCCATCCTAATACTTGTTGGACATGTGAACCTTCTATAATCACATTATCTTCTTCTCGAATAATTTTTGCTTCAAGTATTCAATTTCGCATCTGAAATTGCAATAATCTGTTCAATTATTGCTATTCAGAGTCTCCTTATCACTGGACCATTCTTGGGATCATGTAAAAAGGTGTGAATGTTAACATCTCTCCTAACAAGGGCAGGGTAGGATTGAAGTATGAACACAAGAATAGCAACCATGAGACTCTTTGTGTTACTGCCAACAGGTATCATGTATTTTATCAATTTCAAACAGATATTCGCCATAAAATGAATCTGGATATTGATCCCTCATCCAATTTTTAATCAGGAACTGATGTTTAAGCATACTGCTGATGTAATATTTATTGCTTTAAAGAATTTCTAAAAGTTAATTTAAGCCTCTGGAATTTCTCTGCAAGTCCTTGCACTTCCTGCTAAAATATATAAGGAGTGTCTATTGAAATCCAGTCCAAAAAGAAATATATGTGCTAACCAGTCGCTGCTTTATCATCCTTCTTCTTGGTCATCGATCGAGTCTGCACATGCGGAAATTCTTCTTTTTGTCTATAAACTTTCACATCACCTAGATGCAACCAAGCTCATCTTCCTGATACCTTAACTGCAGAAGGAGAGACTTCCTCAACAATAAAGGGGCCATTGAATCTAGGTTCATGCCACCTTCTGGTAAAATTCTCAAAGAGAACCAAGTCACCAACATATAAATTTGGCGGTGGCAACAGTTCACTTGGATTACTTGCTGGATGATTGCCCTCTTCCATGTTCATTAACCCCTCCCTCTGATGTTTGATTTGATCTGAAATGAAAGAAACACTGGCAGTCATACATGTTAAATAATGATGCATCTCATCACCTAATGTCTTCGCTACACTCTGGGAATCACTCCTTAATATAGATGAAGGTGTAAGAGGCATCCTCATGCGATGCCCTGTCACTAATTCATGAGGGGTGAGGTAGTGGTCAGAACCTGGCTGATTTCAAAGGGCATACAAGACTAGGGGTAGGCAATATAGCCACCCCTTCTTTAAGGTCAATTTAATCTTGGCAATCCTCTCTTTAAGAAGGCTGTTGAGTCTCTCATATATACCATTTTCTTGTGGGTGATAAGCAGAGGAAAATGGTGCCTTATGCTCAATAGAAGTTCTATTTGTTCAAATAACTAATTGACAAAAGGTGGCCCATTATCAGATCTTAGTACTTCACACACACCCCACCTCTGGAAAACTTCATGCACTAGAAGCTTCGACTCCGGCAAGGGCATCAGGGTGTACAAACGGACCGGCTTTGATCCACCTAGACAAGGGACACACCGGCACTAATAGATACCTATATCCATTACATGTCTGCAACATATTGACACAGATGATATGTAAATGCTGAAATGGACCATGCAGTCGAGGTATTACTCTTCTAATTGTTCTCAGTGTATGCTCAGAAGTAAACATTTGACACTCAATGAAATTCCCCATGAACTGTGCAACGTGTTCCAGCAGATTAGGAACAAATCAGTCTTCTGCAATAGTGGCAGCAAGACTTTCTCTGGTTATATGCACAGTGTAATGCAGTTGTTCAAGTGCGACTTTCAATAAGGTCACTGGTATCACTCGCTTTCCAGTGCTTTCCTGTCGCCATAATGCTTCTGTGGGGGATAGAGAACACCCCCTTCATTTCCATAACTCCTGCTCTTGCTGAGGGGCTCTTTGCTGAATCTCTATTAGTTGCGTAATTAACAGCATATTAAACCTCTCTCATACTAACATGCTTCTAGTTGAACATTCTTTAATGTCTTCAGTATCAAAACTCAAAATATTTGGAGAATATGCAACTCTTTTGGTTTCTATGTCTGCGGCTTCGTTTCTGCGAGAGATAAAATCTATCAGTTTAGTATGGGCTGTGCATTTTACCACCGCTATTGGTACTGGGAGTTGACCTGTCTAATAAAGACGCATGTTGTACTGGAGAGCCTTCTGTGCAGAGATAGCCCCTCCTGTTCCAACGTGACAGCCCTGCATGTACGGTTGTCATCACATATGCATAGTCACTGTACACCGTCCCTTCCTGCCCTTCATGTTTCTCGAGCGTGACAATAAGCGCTACTAATCCTGCTGCTTGCGCTGAAGATTGAGATGGTAGTCTTGCACTCGCCACTACCTCAAATTCACCATTTAATCTGTGTCTTACTACTCCGGAGCCTGAATGCCTCTCCCCACTAGTCTGGTTAATTTTCAAAGAACCGTCAATAAAAAGAATCTCCATGACCGCCAAAGCATTCTCTTTCACACGGGGTATATCATCATAAAATTCAACATAATTTGCACAGTCATGCACATGATCACCTTCTTGTACTGATTCTGCTACGAAATTGGCTGGGTTCACTATTTTACATCTTACGATTTTAATCAATGGATCGTAAATCATTACTTCATAAGCTGAAGCTCTTTGGGACGTTAATGTGTCCTTGGGTTGCTCTAAAATGGCAAATAAGGCATGCTCCACGTAAAGAGTCATAGAACAGCCCATGACAATACTTGTGGACTTCTGAATTGCAAATGTGGTAGCAGCCAAAGATTGTTGGCATGGAAAATGTCCTCTCATAACTGGTCTAAAATCCTGCTGTAATATGTCAAAGGTTTGTACCCCAATGTTGTCCTTTGTGTGTGCACTGCTGTCATGACTGCCCCATTTGTGTGTGAAAATAAATAAAATTCCTTGCTATAGTTGGGAATCCCTAAAACTGGAGCTGTACAATTTGCTCTTTTCAACTCCTCAAATCCTTCTTCCATTTCTTCAGTCCATTCTATCTTTTTCCTACCAACTTGTGCTTTCTTTAACGCTTGCAGAAGTGGCTTGGTATACATGCTTTAATCAAATTCCAAGTGTCACGATCCATGCCCCTGAACCCCTCAAATAAAACAGCCCCCTGGCAACAGTGGGTCTAAAGCCCTTCACACTGGCCCCAAGGGCCTTAAAACTCCATCAGAAACATACATGGAGTCAGTCCTGGTGCCTTTGGCGCCAGACTCATTATCAGGAATAAAGCAATACCAGTTTTGGACCTTAATCCAACATGGAGGCCTATTACACAGCTCAGTTCTTTAGAACAAAGCCATGCGGTTTAGTGTTTTGGGTGTAGCTGGGCCTGGATCTACTTGGCCTGGAGCTACTTTACCTAGGCTATTTAATCCACAGCCAAACAGCAGAAAACGCTTCACGTTATTCTGCACTCCTGCAGTGTAATGCTCACAGTGTCCAGCTCCTGCTCATCTGCTTCTCCAGTGGCCCGATCCTGAATCCCTAGATCCAGATTCCATTAATAACCTGGAAGAAAAAGTACAACATTAGCAAGCAAGAACACTTACCTGTGAAGTAACCGCTCTCGAATCCATTCTGCGCTTCGCTTACCTCGCCCATTTCTGGAGTTCGCTGCAACCTGCAAAGGTAAAGAAACAAGGACAGCATTAATAACAATTCTTACCTGGGCAAGCAGCGAGTCCTGGCAGCACCCTGCGCTTCTCTTACCTCGCCCCTCTCTGGGTTTCACCGCAACCTGCAAGGGAGAAGGAACAAGGTCAGCATTAACAAAGCACTCACCTGGGCAAGCAGCGCTTCGATCGCTCATCACTCCGGAACATCACCGCAACCTGTACAAAGAAGAGAAGAGAACACAGGTTAGCAATTAACACCAATAAACAGTGCAGCGCTCCGCACATCAATAACTCACCATTGTCTTCACCATCGTCGCGGCAACTCCGAGATCGCAACCATCCCTGTGAAAACAAAAAGAGACATTGTTAGGGAACAGCATAGTGGAGCAAGAGGCCGAGAAGACAGAGAAAATGGAGGGAAAGAAAGAGACAGAATAAAGATGGATAAGACATTATAACTCACCTGGAAGACAGCAAACAGAGTCAGAGTCACAGCTGGTCTGGACCCGACATAAGGGCACACGGACCAGTGAAGCAACTAGCTCCACGGAACGCCCACACCAACCATAGGCCCCTGCACAGAGACGCAGGACGGAGAGTTCAATGCACATAAACCTAAGGTGAGCAATAACCCAAAGGGAGGGGATTTGGACCAGAGGGAGGTGGGAGTCCACCCATCACAGAACCAGTATCTTAACCCTCCATTCTCATGTTATAGGCGCTAGCCAATGTCTGGCACATAACCAAGCAGAGAGAGGTCCAGGATAGCGCTTAGACCTCCATCCAGTATCGTGTGGCGCCCCCGTGGATACCAGGTGAGCGTTACACCAAGGCTTTGCGGCAATTGCACAAGCCCAGAAACTGTTGCATTTTTCTCACTGTGTTTGGTTTTGGAGTTTTCATATTTGCCTCAGCCCTTTCAGGCATCACTTTCTTTCCTTCAACCTTATATTCCTTGTCTGCTAAAATAGGAATTTGTTGGACAGTCTTGCCCATATTCATCCTCTGTTTTACTGCAAATCAATATGTCATCCACATACTGTATCACTGCACTCTAAAGATTGATATTGCTTTGATCCATCTGTAGGAGCCTGTTAAAGATCGACAGGGAGTCACAATACCCTTGAGGCAAATGAGTATGTTTTTGTCTTTTTTGTCTAAATGTAAAGGAAGTCAGGTCGTCTGTGTCCTTATGAAACAGGATCGAGAAAAAACACATTTTTCAAATAGATCACCCTGAATTACTGAGCTTCAACTTGTATACTACATAATATCGTTGCAGGATTAGGAACTAAAGGAAAATCTGCTTCTACAATCTGATTAAGAGGCCTACTGTCCTGGATACAGTTCAACGACCCTCCTTTACATTTTCTAATCGGATACACAGCAGTATTGCACAATGACTTTCTAGAGAGGGGCGCCTGCTACATTTTTTGTATTTTTGCAAGGAACTTGGGGTTGGTCACCCTAACTTGCCTGGAGAAACCCAGACGTGGACCCCTTGCTCACTGTGCTCAGAGAGGCACAGCTCCACCTCACTGATGAGGCCAAACAAGGCTGAAACATGGGGTTGCTGTTGATACTCTTGTTCAAAGGAGGTTTGCCTGGGATTTCGGTGCTGGACTGCCCTTGTGGCCGGGACAAAGACTTATATGCAAATGGGTATTCCTCCTTTGTGAAAAGTACAGTGAGCAACAAGCGATGGACTCTCAAAGTGGGAAAAAAACACCAAACAGGTTATTGTGGCATGTTTTTTCTAGAGAGGGGTGCCTGCTGCCTTTTTTGTAAGAAAAGCAAAGGTTTTGCCCCCTATCGTTACATCGACCCTTGTTTCCTCTCGGGGGTCTGGTGTCACCGATACTACTGAACACCCTGTCAGCTGTCTTATTGTGGATATAAACTCATCCCTATCCAAATGAAAGGATTTCCTCCTACCCGAGTGACACCTCCTTTTCTAGGCGTCAATAGTTACCCTGTATTTGCATATTGTTTTGTCTACATTGGTGCTTGTTGCGACTGCCTTTGTGGTGGGTGCATTTGTACTTGTCCCTGCTGTTGTACCTGCTGTACTTGCGGTCTCTGTGTTAGGATGTGTGATCTTGGGCAAAGCCCTCTCTTGTTTTTGTGCTGAATGGCGGTGGATAAGTTGTCCCCCCCTCTTGAAAACTGGCCATTCTGTACACTCCCTTGGCTCCTGCAAACGCACGCAACATGTCCTGTTATTCTACAATTCCAACACACTGGGGATGGTTCTCTGGAAAACCCTCCTTGGTTATGTCCTCTCTGAACACTCTGACACTCATTCTGAGGGTTCTGAAATCCACACTGGTTGTTCTGAAATCTGCCTCCTCTTCCCCTAAAACCCATACCTCTGCCTCGTGGTGCACACCAACACCCCCTGGATCCAATAGAGTGTGAATTATTCACCTGTGATGTAGCATTCTTACTCCTTCTCCGCTTGTCAATACTGCCGCTTCTAAGACAAATTTCAATAATTTATTCTGAACTAATTTGGCTTCCTCAATTTTTCTATTCTCATCCTTCTTTTTGTTCTCCTCTTGTAGTAACAGACAATGATGCACAATAGTCAACTGTATTTCAGCCCATGGCTTCGCTTCCATCCGTGCTTGTTTTTTTCATCTGTCTCTGTACTGCTTGTGGTAATCCCTGACACAAAATATGATAAAATAGTGCCACTGTCTATTCCTATGGTTCACGAGTTTCAAGCTGGCATTTCTCCTGAATATCCTGAATACAAGCAATGGGGTCTTTATCTTCCTTCATCTTTCATGTTATAATTGCATCCATATCCGATGTGTCAGGATACTGTACCCAGAGAGCCCTTGAAACATCTGCCCTACAATTAATAAATGGTGCTCCATCATGCGCTGTGTTTTGTACTTTAAATTATCTTTGTCCATCTGTGGCCATGGGATGTACTGCAGTCTTGGTTCCCCCCTTCTCTATCCAGGGGAACTGTGTGAACCCAATCCCATAGTCGGATCCCACTATTAGTACATCTATGGTAGGGGTAATTGTCCCTATCCACCATCTTGCTGGTAGTGACCTTAACCTGCCTGCTTATATATGGTGGAGACTCTCCCTTCTCGCTACATGATCATCTCCGGGGAAGCTCAGGATATGAAATGGGATCTGGCGTTCTTTCTTTAGAGTGTTCCTGATCTGACCATCTTACTTCTTTATCCATCTGTTGGTTTCCTGGTGGGGGGCACGCACCGGACCCCATGCCTCACAACCCAACTCTCTTTCCTCGTCGGACATTTCTAACCCTCAACTAATGTGACTATCATCCCCCTCACCACTATCTAGATTTAATCTACTCAAAGATAGTGCTTGGCGTTCATCACTAAACATGTTTTCCTCCTTAATTCGTGGTTGAAGTACCAGGGTTTGGTTACCGCTCCCCTGAGCTCCATTCTCAATATCCTGTCTTAGTTGCCGATATATTTGTGCTTCTTCTGCCTCCTGCTTTCTTTCCTTCCTATCTCTCTCCTATCGCTCTTTGTTGATTGTCATGCTTTCTTTTTTCCTCTGCCCATTTTCAATTTTTTTCTTGTTCTTCCCTCTATATCTATTACTGTCGATCCCTTCTTTTCCTTCCTTGCTCATCCTCCCTCAATCTCCTTTCTTGTTCCCTGTCCTTCTTTTCTTGCTCGTCCTTAACTTCTCTCTGTCTAAACTCCTCAATTCTTTTCCCATCTTACTTGAGTAGTATCTGTCCTCCCATCCACTCATTCTGTACAAGTGTTACCTCGTCAGCCCTGTCCTTTTCTCCTTGCCATGGCTTAATTTCTCAGTCTATATCTGTCGATATGTTTAATCTCTCGACCCTTTCTTCCTTATCTCGAATAAACATACAGGCATCTTTGTTTCTTTTGTTCTGTTCTGGGCTGTCGTCACTACTGTAAGCGGGGGGTCCCTATGTCAAGTTACTATTCCCCGGTTCTGCTTTCAATTCCTTTAAAGGATAAACTCCTTCTCTTCTGTAGTAACTCTCTTAATCTCACACAAGCTAAGAGGAGCTGAGAACTAACGCCCTTCCCCTTATGGTTATTAAGCATCCACTCCTCTGGTTTCGGGTCCTCCTTCTGCTCATGGTACATTTACCAAAGTTCTAAAATTTCAAGTCCTTTCTCCAATTTCTTTCCTGCATATGCAGCATGCACATATGTGGTCATGTGTTGCAATACCGCTTTTGACAATGATCCCCCTTCTGGCCATGGAATTAACATTTTATCAGCTGTGCCCTTTACCCACTCTGCACTGTACTGTTTGAGCTTGGGCGCATGTTCTGGTAATGTCTTACCGAGATGCATGAGAGGAGTGTCCTCCATATTGACAAGTCTTGATTGACTGTCGATACTTACCAGATCGTTAAATAAACCTTTTATTTTAACTTCGGCATCGACTCCTCCTTCAATCCAACCACTCTGCCTTCCTTCCGCAGAGTGCCCGTGGAAACTGAGCAGGGATTTCTTCAAAGAGGGACCTGCCCACCGTCAAGATTCTTCTTGCAAGTTTATTTCTATCGGCCGCTTTCCACAGGAAACTCTGCGATCTTCCAGCTAATGACGGAGGATGCCTGATTGTCCGGAATCCTGGAGCTAAACTGGTTTGGATCTTGAAACTGATCCGCACTGCTACCACGTGGGCATATGGCCCTTAGGAAAGTGCATATGGAATGGATGGCATTACACCAGAGTAATTCTGAGTCCAAATAATGGAACCAACTCATGAAGATGGCAAAGTACTGTTTTATTAACAATTATCTAAATCAGGGAGGTTACAATGAACATCAACGGATGTAGACTCAATCTCTCAATGATCTCCACACAAAATATGTTTTTTATTTTAAAAAAATACATCACAGTAACGTCATACTATGTGGCAATAGTGAAAAACCTATCAAGGGTGAGGAATGGTTAAGGGAGACATTAAAGTATACCTTTCTATGGGAGCTAGGATTGTTATTGGCTGTCTGTTATCAGGTAGACAGCCTATGCCTACCTCTATAAATATGCAATTTCAGAAACATTAGATACACAGTTTCTCATTGGTCTTCAAACTAGAAGGTCCTTCGTTATATGGAGTAATACAATTGGTTGGCATGCATGTGTCATGTCTGGAACATTCAGTTCATTTAGCAGAACGTGAGCCCAGACCAAGGTCCAAGGAGATAGGGCATGAAAGTACCCCACCACCCAATTAGCCCAGTATCTCTCATCGCCAATGCCTTCTGCCATGAAATTGTATTTGTACTTGGCCTTGCAGAGTATTCTCAACTTTGGGAATTCACAGGAGTGAGGACACTAGCTATTGTGTCTGGGACTCCAAGTTTGAACTCTATTTCCATTGCTTGCCACGTGACAGGAGACCACAATATGGTCCATTTTGTAGGTTTTAAATGCTCTAAATGAATGAAAACTTGCCATCTTTGGTGTTCTTTCTTGCACCTTAACAAGAGAAGATTCATCCTCTGCATGCTCGCTCCCTTTCAGAATAGATAGTTGATCTTGGTTGCTTCAGTCTTGACTTTGGGCCAGACAGCCTCGCCATGAGGCTCCACAAGCTCGCTATTTTGCTGAGACACAACTTTATGTCTCCCTTCATGGTTTTCTGGCTTACTTATTTCATGACACCGATGTCAAGTTCTGTACAATGGTGTCTTCGCCTGCATTCTATTTACTACTTATAGCTGCCCTCTATGATGACTTAATCTACCTTGCGTTTCATTATATGTACGTGTGTTGAACTTCTGTTTTCATCAATATCTTATTTATTGCGTAGTTCTCTTCTTGTCTGCGGCGATACTTCATTTGACCTCTTGTGTCATAGTTTGTCCCCTAGGACTCATACCTTGTCATACTTCTTTATCTTGAGACATCGTGCACACTTCTTTATGACATCATCAATCCACCTGGTTAGCTTCTTTTCATACTCCATCACATTTTTCCTCCTGTAAATTATTATCATGTTGAGGGTACATTCAGTAGGGTTGTCTCAATGGATATCTTCTTTCAAATACACGTTGCAGTGTTGGTAATATGGCTGGTGTCAGGCATGGCACAATCTCATGTATCCAATTATTGGGAGGTAGGAGGGCGGATAACCTGCTGATCTACACAGTTGCTCCTCTACAAGTGCATATACCAAAACATGATGAATGATCCTGCATGCCCTGTGAATAACTGAAAGTGCACTCTGTAGGCCAAGGCCCCTGCACCACATTTGATTCAAGGTGCGTTATCCACTTGCAGGGATGAGTGCACATTGGCCAACGGCACAATAGGCCCATATATTCTACCTCGACGGACAAACGGCCATATCTAACACTAAACATTCAATCTCTTGTAGGTGACTCATGATATCCGGAATTACCCTGGCCAATGACACCTGTGAGGAACCCTGGTACACCACAGGAGGCTCCCTATAATGAGGCCCGCAGGAGGACCAGGACGTGCATTGAGCACATCTTCGGACTGCTGTAAGCAAGATTCAGGTGCATCCACCACACAGGTGGGGCACTCATGTCCAGCACAGAGAAAGTGGTCAAAATCATAGTTATATGCGCAATGCTCAACAACATGTGCATACGAAGGAACATACAATTGCCTCCAGATGAGCACCATTCCCTCGCTGGCTCTGAAGAGGAAGACGTTACAGGTGAATACAGGGCACCTCATGACATACGTGGGGAGGTGAAGGAAGGACAAATGGTCTGCCAGGACCTCATGGACAATTTGTTTGGACTTAGCACTAATGCACCGCTGACGTCACTGATGATTCACCGAATGCACATTATAATCATAATTATTCTTTTATAACATGTTTAATACCAGAGATTGGTTTCTAAGCACGTATCTATCACCACCATAAAAAAAGAATGTACAAATTGTCTAGACTCAACAGTGATTTATTTTCAAATCAACATTCCCTGATCCCCAACTCCATCACCGGCCCCACACCCTGATCACCGAATCAATCACTCACCCCACACCCTGATCCCCAACTTCATCACCTATCCCATACCCTGATCCCCAACACCATCACCAACCCCACACCCTGATCACCAACTTAATCACCCACCCCCTGATCCCCATCTCCATCACCCAACCCACACCTTGATCCCCAAATCCATCACCCACCACACACCCTCATCACCAACTCAATCACCCACCCCACACCTGTATCCCCAACTCCATTACCCACCCCACACCCTGATCGACAACTTAATCACCCCCCCACACCCTGATCCCCAATTCCATCACCCAATCCACACCTGTATCCCCAATTCCATCACACATCACACACTCTGAGTCAGTCCCATGTGCTGAACAACCAGTGCCTCATTTAGTCCCCTTTTTGCACAGGAAGTGAAGCACAAGACATGCAGCACTGGGAGCACATGGGCAGCATGCTGGCCAGCGACCCCTCGTTAGGGGTGGCTGACACAGAGCTCACTGGCTCACTGCTCTGGAGGGGTTGCATGGTGAGATTGATTCCATGCACCATGGTCTCATGTGAGGCCGAGATTTGTTCTGCAAGCTCCTTCAGCCTCTAGCTGATGAGGCTGTTACTTGCATTTGTGCACACTGTAGTCCAGCACAGCTGATCAATGGATGTGAACAGCCGCCTGAAGGCACCCTGGATCCCGTCGTGCATGCCCTCTGAATGGCACAATTGCTCCTTTACGATGGCACGAATTTCAGCCTGCCATTCCTCAATTCTGTCCAGCCTCTTCCAAATCGCTTGCAATGTCGGGCCCTACACTGGCTCAGGAAATGGTTGGGGGCTCACACCCGCATTGTGGAATGCCGGGCCTGCCTGCTGCGCATGGTCATCCATGTCCTCTGATTGCTCAAAATGGACGGCACAACGAGATGACAAGGGGGAGGGGGAGGGCATCACAGGCAATAGGCTGCGCAGGGGGGAGGATTCCGGTGTCCAGTGTCTTGCAGGTGAACAGGCAGCGCTTGAGTTGGATGAGGAGGACTCTTATTGCACCGGGGCAGCGGGAGCAATAGGCTGGGCATATGCCTGAATGTTGTCAGCACTCGGGCCGCTGTGTAGTACCTAGCAGTGGTGGGGGGTACCCCTGTTGCATGTGGAGCTGCAGTCTCTGCAATGGCCTGAGTAGGCAGTAGAATTGTGGATGCTGTGCCAGGGGGCAGGGAGGTGGACATCACTGTCACCATTGATTTTGTTTTTGTTGGAGTGACACTCCCACTCCTGTCTGAGCCATGGCCCTTTGTAGCGCTTGCTGGTGCCAGTGTGCCCAAGGTACTGGCTTCTTCAGAGGGTTCATGGATGTCATGTGGGCCTGGTCAGAGACATGAAAATGTGCATCAATGCCTTCATGGAAACGTGTTATGTGTGTTGTCATGTAGTGTCGCATATTCTATGGAGTCACAGGGTGCTAGGCCATCAGGGAGGCATACTTCATTTAACTGACAGTATGGCAGTTTACAGCATTGATTGATATGGGTGCATATGGTCTGTGTGGGGATTGTGACTTGCTTGGAACGGGCAGTCATGTGCATCACTGACATATAGGGTCACGTATCCGCTGTGGTGGAGTCATGGCAACATAAGGTTGGACTTTGTCTGCATGGGAGCCTTGCGGCTACTCGTCATTTGCACTGGTGGGTGGTTTGAGACATACATGACAGTGGTGTTCTTTGCCTGACATGTGCTACGTGTTTGGTACCATGCTTAATGTGTCTGTGCATGGGTGACCGGTATGCTGGCAAAGGCTGGTTGTGATGTGTAATGCAAATGTGTGCCCTTGTCATCCTACTTGGTTCTAATGTAAGGGGGATCATGACGTCAATGACTCATGATCTAATTGCAGTGTCATGAATTGTCATGGTTGATCTTGTATCTCTGCATGCTATTAGGGTTGTTCTGCAATGGGCATATCATTCACTTATGTGCTCAGCCGATTTTCCCTGGCTGCTGGTTCTGACCTTAGCCAAACACACACCCTCCAGGCCCACAATGTCGAAGATGTTGCTGACCATCTCCTCCCAAGGGGTCATCTGTAGAGGGTTTACTGTTCATCCACCTGTGTCACCTGTCTCCCTGCGGTGGTTTGAAATTAGGCTGCAGACTTGGGCCTTGAGGTCATTCCACCTCTTCTTCATGTTGTCTGTGTCACGTGAGATATGGCTAACAGCCACCACCTTGTCCCGAATGTCTGCCCAGATGGCATTCCTGCGCTGCTGGGTGGCCTTCGTTTGTTGTGACCCACAGAGTTTCTCAGAATGGGCTCTGCAAGGACTGTCAGCTCCTGATCACTGAAGTTGGGTTTTTCGCACCTGCATATCAGGAACTGTAGACTTGGCCTTCCCTACAGACATGATTGTGCTTGCCTCTGGGAATGGATGGGTCACCTAAAGGTTGATTTTCTATGGATTGTGTTTTTAAGGATGGCTGCTGCAGTACTTACTTCTCCTGCAATTATGTTATTTCCGCTGGCGGTAATTCTGCCCTCTGTAGTTCCGCTGGCAGATTCCGCTGACCAGGCAGTAACGGTAATTCTGCTGAATATGGGTGGATTTACCATTGTGTCCTTGGTTTTCAGCGGTAATTCCGTCCGTTACCAGCAATGGTGAATGCACGCTTCAGCCAAGTTGTGTTGTAATATGACGGTGATTCCTCCACACACAATGGCAGATACAGTAATTCTGCGATGCCGCAATTGCTGCCGTATTACTGCCAAACTTGGAATGAGCCCCAAACTGTGTGCAGGGTGAAGGCATGGTATGTCAGAAGATTTTAAGCAGCATGCAAAGTACCACAACAATGTGTGCGTGTGTGAGGGAGAGGTCTGAGTGTGTGTGTGTGTGAGAGAGATATGAGGCGTAAGTTTTTAGTCACTTTCAATTAAATCTAATTTTAAAGGTCTGCGTTCCCAGCTATTAACTTCCCTGTTTTGATTACTTGTTGCAGGTCTGGGAGGATAGCTCAGTAAAAAGGCGTTGTTCGTTCCTGCGCTTCGAGGGCCGACTCCGGCATAAAGCGTAAAATAAAAGCTTAATAGATTTGATTTTTTAAATGTGTTTTATCTCATAAGATTGAAACCTGTTAACTGGAAGGAAACGCTGTCTGCCATTTATGAGGCAAGTCCACGTGAATACAAAGTTCAAGCACATGTTATTTCTAAACAACACCAGTGCATGATTTCCATCAAAAGCACATATCAGTCAAGGTCAGTAGCATGTGATAGCCTGAGGCACTCTGGTGCCTGACAGCTCTCCAACAGCTATTATCAGGCTCACACAGAGACAAAGCTATTTCACATGTGTTCTTTTGGTGCAACCCAGGGACACAGAAATATCAAGATTGTATCCAAATAAGTAATGCATGTAGAGGTTTATATTTACTATTAGTACTCGGCGAGGGCGCAATCAGAATGCAACAGCCATTCTGATTGGCCCTCGCCGAGTCATTACCAGGCCGGGAATCCCTCCGTCGGGATTCCACGGCCTTTGTCCCCGGCGTGGGGTGTGGCAGCCCCTCAGCCAATGCCGAGCCTTCGCTCAGGACCTATACCTATGGGCCCCAGGGCATTACCTGAGTCGGTAATGCCCCCGCCGCTTGGGTCATATTGCTTAGGTATTGCAGTTTCATTCCTTAATGTAAAAACAAGACAATATTGTTTTCTATTTTCATAAATATTATTATTTATTTGTTTATTTTGTACTTAAATGTGAACATCAATACGTTCATTTTGTATTCACATTTGATCTTATATTAATTATTATTATGGGTTTTTATACGTTAATCTTGATTATTAATTTTATTTCTTTTGATTTATTATTCTGATTGCTATTAATTTTATTTTGTATAAATCTTTGAAATTATGACTACTTCTTCAATTTGATCAATGATGTAAATATCCATTCATATTGTATTTGTACCCATTCCTCCATAGCCAATTTCTCTGCCTCGTGGCATGAACCCATTCCCACCTTGGTACATCTGGCGCTGATTATTTGCCTGCGATGTACCACTGCTTGCTGCATTCCCAATTCTTCTGCGCTTGTCAATACTGCCTCTTCTCTGGCATATTTTTTCTACACCAATTTGGCTTACTCAATTTTCCTGGTCTTATCTTTCTTCTTGTTTTTCTTCTGCAATAGCCAACAGTGATGCACTATTGTCAACTGTATTTCAGACCACAGTTTTGCTTCCATTCCCATTTGTTTCTTCATTTGCATCTGTACTTGCTTGGGTAACGCCTGACATAAAATGTGGTAAAATAATGCCACAATGTTTTCCCACATTTCCCACGTTTCAAGTTGCCAATGCTCTTGAATATCCTGTATGTAAGCAATAGGGTTTTCTTCTTCCTTACTTGTTATGATTGCACCCATATCTGATGTGTCGGGATACTGCAGCCTGAGAGCCCAACAAACATCTGCTCTACAATTATTAAATGGTGCACGGTCGTGTGCTATGTTTTGTGCTGTCACACTTGAATAGCCTGCTCTCCTCATTATGTCATAAGCTTTTCCCGAAGAAAAGCTGCCAAGAGACCCTTTATGTCCCCTATGGCCAGCGTGTTTCTTGCTGTGATTTTTCTAACTCACATATCCATTTTCCAGCACCCAAAGTCAAACTTGGGAGCTTGCACCTTAAATTATCCTTATCCATTTGTGGCCATGGAATATACTGTGGTATTGCCCCCCCCCTTTTTCCAATAAGGGAAACTCCAACAGTCGGCTTCCATTGTCTGGATTTGTGTGGATGGGATGGTCAGAGGGTACATCTGACTTTCCTGTTTCAATTCCTCCTCTGTTCTATCTACAGGCTCCCCAATGAAGGGCACTGATGTCACTGCAGAGATAGGGTGGCCAAAGGTTTCCCTGGTAGTGGCCATTACTAGGGTCATGCTGGTCGGGATTATTGGTTGGGTGTTCTCCCTCAGTTGTTTCAATCTTCTTAGGCTATGGAGTGGTATTGTCAGCTCCTCTAAGTCCCATAGGGGTGTCACCCCTATGGGAGGATGTGGGGTCTTTAAATTGTAGGATTTCATGGTTTTGTATTTGAAGGCGGGCAGAACTTTCCAAAGATGTTAGGGAACTGGAAGGTTGACATTTACCCACAAGCACTCACCCTCGGTCTGATACTGATCCAAGTTAAAGTCTATCTCAGTCTCCTTTTCCGAGTGATAGAAAAATATTTCTCTAGCCCTACTATCCCCATGCTGGTTCTCAGGGTGATATTCCTCTTCACCTCTGTGTGACTGGTTGAATGAAAGCTCCTAAAGGACAGTTCATATATTAAGCCTATATTAAGGGTCTCATCAACTTTCCCCTTTTGATCTTAACTGGGCTTGATGAGAAGTTCAAGAGGGTAAATGTTATTTCCTCTCTACAGGACAAGAGGGGTAGTAATTTGCTTCCTCCCTTTTGGTCACTTTCCCCAGGAGGCATAATATAGATGACAACTTTTGTGGGGCGATTTACCTGAAGCTTTAAAGAGATGAGGATCTTATCTCTGGCAGAAAACCAATACACTTAATACACTTACGTACAAAAAAGATCAAAACTGTTTCCCCTACAGCTTTTCTTACCGGAAGAATGGCTTGGGAAGTTAATAGATGGAAGATGATCCAATTCTAGGGCATATATGGTTGTGGGCTTTGGGGACTATTCCAGATATCGGAAAGGTTGAGTGTTATGGACTCCTTGGTTGCTATTGTTGGGGCATTTGGATTGTCTGTAAGTTTGGTCAATTTTAGGGTTCCACTGTTTGTATCAACAAGGCCACATCCCACATCTGACACTATATGTAATAATAATTAGGCTTTTATATAGCGCTACAAACCCTCAGGTATCCGAGCGCTGCTTATTATTACCCACGGTGTGTGGTGCTCATTTATCGACCTCGGAAGGATGAAAGGCTGAGTTTGGCCCCGCCGGGATTCGAACCTGCGTTAACAGGCTCTGCACGGGTGTCAAAGCGAGCGCTCTACTCGCTGTACCACTTGGCCGGTACAAGGGTGTAAGGGTGCAGAAGTACAAGTCTGGCACAGTGGTGGTATGTTTGTTGGCAAATACTTTTATTTTCATAAGTAAGTAAGGTAAGGGATATCTGAGGTGGACTATCAGGTTGCGACCTCACCTCCCTGGCCTGATGGGAAGGGGCTTTCCATATTGAAGCAGCGATGATACTGTGGGATTTGTCACACACGCTATCTTTCTACTGGTGTTTGGCAACAATTATTTTACTGTTTCTTTACTTGATTCTCTGGGGAAGATCTTTGGGAACTTCCTGTTTAATGAACCGGAGGTCATTATAGAGAGAATTGGAGAACGTTCAAACAGAAAGGCAGGCTTGGAGCGACCAGAGCACTGTGGACCAGTATTTACATCATGTATGTTTATTTTAAAATATGTTCTATTAAAGAAGGGATCTTTACATTTAGCTTTTTATTGACTTTAAGGTGACCTTTGATCTGGTAAAAGAGACAAGGTGTCGGGTTTTCTAAGAAAGAAGCGGTAGAGGGAAAGTCATAAAATTATTGTATTATAATAATAAGCATATAGTTAGAAATTGTCAACATAAAGAGATGAGATACACTTTCTCATTAGATAAGGGAGTTCGGCAGGGATAACAGCCTTGCCTCTGCTCTCTTTAGCTCATTTATCAATGAGGCTGTTGAGGATTTGAACATTATCGACTGACGATCTACCAGTGCTCAGTACTATTCAAAGTAAAAGCGCAATTCAAGTAAAAGCATGAATAAATTCATATAAAAATAGAAAACATTACATATTAAAACACTGGGTGCTTTAATAAGATCCAATTCCAATAGAAACAGTAATATAGTTGAAGAATTCAAGTAGACAATGATAAAACCTGAGCATAACCACAAGTTCAATTAAACAAAAAAAATTTGGTTTTCAATCATTTCCTAAAATGCAGTAAGGAATCAGCTTTCCGGAGAAGGCTTCTTACCAGTTCAATTATTTTTGCATTAGCCAAGATCAGACTATTTAGCAAACAGATAAAATAAAGATGAAGAAAATTTGTGGCCACAGGTGTCCCTGGAATACTTGGTGGCATATCACTGCAGGAGGTAAAAATGTGTGACTATCTCGGCATCCACGTGTCCACTAATGGGACCTGGGTTCCTCAAATTGAATGGGTAGCCACTTCCTTCTTGCAAGAAATGCCTGCATTGAGAAGTTTCACAAAATGGCTAAAGCCCAACACGGGCACTGAGTAGTATGAAAGAAGGCTAGGACTTGAGAGTAGTTAAGAATCTTTACAAGGTGCCTTTAGCCAGAACAGAGTTTTGAGAAACCTGAACAATTCCTGGAACCTGAGAATGGAGTGAGAAGTTTTAGAAATCTCCCGCAAGTAGAAAGGGGCACAGAGAAGGCTGATGGACAACCAGAGCTTGACAGAGTTATGGTAAAGTTCTAGAAAAGTGCCTAGTACTTAAATGGGGTGCTGGACAATGGGATCCTGAGAAGGACTGATAACTGTGGGAGACTGGAAAGACATTAAGAAACCACCTGGAGATATCAACATAGAGTAAAGAGGTGGGAGAGCAGACTCAATGAGACTTGGTAATACTAACGAAGGGAGGAGAAATAACAATATGTGAGAATAATGTCTTATGAAATGATAAATAATAAAACTTTAAGACAAAGTAACTATGTGCATGTTTTATTGATGCCTGTATGCCACACCAAGCAGTCTCGACATGCAAGCTTCCCTCTACCTCCTCTACCTCTCTCAAGCACTCACACACACTCCTTTCTGCTATGTCGCCTCACACCATTGTCTTCTCCCACAAGCGAATGCTTGTCACTTCTCAGGGTTGACCTACTGGGATTGGATTTGAGGGCAATTACCATGGCCCAAAAAGAAAACTCAATTCTTCAAGGGAATTGTTGAGGACATCTTGAGACAATCACACAATCACACACCTGCTAAAGGTGCACTACATTTGAATGCTATTAGTCTTTCACGCAGCAATAGTTGCCTGTAAAATTAGGCACCACATTATTGGCTTACTCCTCGACTCAAAAATAAAGAGGTGATGGCTGGAAGGTTTAGCATGAATCTTAACCTCTGGCATTGCTCTGGACAAACCCTCCAGACCATTGTGCTTCACCTGCCAAGCGATTACAGAAGGGGAGAGACCATATGTAAATCAGGTTTGGTCCCACCCCAAAAGGGTGAGTCCAGCCTGAACTGCTATGTCACAACCCTTCTGAACGAAGCTACAAGCATTCCTAAACATGTTTCGGCCTTGATAGGCCTTACCAGTGAAAAGTAGCTTGAGTCTCTAGGCCAGCAGGCACTGCACCCACTTCTGGGCATAACCGTCCCACTTGGGGTGACAAAGCAAAAACAAAGAGGTGATGGCTGGAAGGTTTATAATGAGTCTTAACCTCTGGCATTGCTCTGGGCAACACTTCAGGCCATCGTTCTTCACCTGCCAAGTCATTACAGAAGGAGAAAGACCATATGCAAATCAGGATTTGTCCCACCCCAAAAGAGGCAGTCCAGTTCAAACTGTTAGGCCACATCCCGTCTGCACATGACTACAAGCATCCCCAGACATGTTTCGTCCTTGTTGGGCCTCATCTGTGAGAAGTGGATTGGGTCACTAGGCCCCGCAGGCACGGGACCCACGTCTGGGCATACCCGCCCCACTCGTTGTGACAAAGGAAAAATAAAGAGGTGATGGCTGGAAGGTTTAGAATGAATCTTAACCTCTGCCATTGCTCTGGGAAACCCTCCAGACCATCGTTCTTACCCTGCCAATCCATTACAGAACGGGAAAGACCATATGCAAATCAGGCCTGGTCCCACCCCTAAAGGGTCAGTCTAGCCCAATCTACTAGGTCACATCCCTTTTGCATGAGACTACAAGCATTCCCAGATATGTTTCGGCCTTGTTGGGCCTCATCAGTGAGCAGTAGCTTGGGTCTCTAGGCCCAGCAGGCACGGGACCCAAGTCTGGGCATACTTGTCCCACTCAGGGTGACAAAGTAAAAACAGGCAAAGAACAATGGTCTGGAGGGATGTCCAGAGCAATGCCAAAGGTTAAGATTAATTCTAAACCTTCCAGCCATCACCTCCTGGTTTTTGCTTACTCCTCAACTTTCCAAATTCCTTAAATCAGCAGCTTTGAGTCCGTATGCATAGACGTTTAAAAAGTCCCAGTGCATACTAGCTCTCCCTGCCTATGCTATGCCTCATCACTAATTCAGGTCATGTTTGTTTGTGGTTGATTTCACTTTGATCTGCTTCACCCATCTTCATTCTCTCCTCGAACTCAGATTTTGATGTGGATATTACAGGGGGGTGCCATGATTCCCCAACCTGTGGGCAAGCCTTGTCCTGGGTAGAGCACTAGGCTAGTGAGTAATTCAGTCCTGTTCTGAAGCTTCTGTGGCTACCAGCTTAATTGATGGAGGGCTCTGTGTGTTTTTATTTTTTCACACAGTAGGCTGCCGTGTTTAGTAACAATGCTATTTCACCGCTATGCAGGCTAGTACAACTGCACGTCAGCATAACAGTGTTTTATTGAGCCGGTTTCACAAAGGTAGAATTGTTTACAGTGTGGCATTTCACTCTGCTTTCAGAGCGGCAATGGGGAATTAGTATTTCAATAACAATTTCTATTTGAGCTTTTGAATAGATGAGGCGGTGTTCGCCTGAAAAGAACAACATTTCAAAACAAGAATAAACTTCAAAACTTCAAATGATTGCACACTAGAAACAGCTTCAACAAGTTAGCGGCTGTGTTAAACATTGCTTCACAAAGAAGTCCCAGATCTGTTTTTGCGACTGGGAAGTTTTCATTTTTTGATAAGATATACCAATTAATTAGGGAATCTGTGTGCCCTAAAAACAGATAGAACAGCATCTGCTGCATGGAGCTGCATGGAACAGGGAAAGTATCTACCCCACTAAGAGTCCTAAGGGTAGATAGTTGAGAAGATAAGGGTCCACCCGCGCCATATATACCTTTCAGTTTCATCATGGGGAGTCAATTGATGTCTGTCCTGATGAAGGCCTAGTCAAATTGAGGGGTGGGGAAGATCGACCCCCCCACCCCCACAAGAGGCCGAAACACATGTCTGTTTTGTTTGTTTAATACACAGTGCATTAAAGAAAAGATATGCAGGTCGGAGACAGAGCACATAACCTATGAAAGTTAGTTTAGATTGTCATGTGTCTGCCATTGTTGGCCAGACAAAAATATTGTAGTAGGGTATGAATATTGTGACTGGCCAGAGGAAAGGCATTGAGGTGACACGTCCAGACCAGTGTCTGTGTAGTAAGAAAAGTGAATTTGTTGTTAAGTGTAATATTTCTGTTTTAAGCTGTTTTCTGAGTCACTTCTAGTAACCCTATCATCAATTTCTGTGAAAAATAGCCCACCGAGAGTGGACTTGAAACTGTCTTTTGGTCCTAGTGAGTTTTTCTATATTTCTTATATAATAAATACATTTATTTCTGTACTTTAAACCATTGAGCATAGTTATGTTTATGCAGGTAGAACATTTCTGAATGGAGTGTGACTGTTTGAGAATAATGATCAAACATGCCTGGTCAGAGTCAGGAAAAACATATGTGTCTCCCAGGGGTGTTCTCTTTTTTTCTGGGTAGAGCGCTACCATGGCAACCAGCACAGTAAAATAAAAAAATTCAAACTTTAAACATTTATATTGATAGTCAGTAAATCGGTTCAGATATCACCTGGCAGCCATAAATCCTCTGGTTCAAATATAGCAATTGTGTACTGGTACCATTAATGCTGTGCTGTTGCCAACTGGCAGCGTCGATTTTCCAAAGATAACAGCAGCTTCCAGAATTAGCCCTGAATATCGCGCTGTCTCGCCTGAAAGGCTGAAATTAGGTCCTGAAAGCAACATACACACATTTTCTCACTTACAAAGTGAAGAGGCAACAGAGAATAAGCTGCTAGATGGAAATAAAATTCCTCTACCCCATTGGCAGCTTTAAAGGCAGTGAGCTCTCCGACCATCCCAGTCATGCTAACATGTTATGCCATGTTAATGTTTCAAAGAAGGATGCTTTGGAGTTCAAGGAAGCTGACATGAAGTTTCTTTTATTATGTTACATCAGTAGGATCGTATCTAAGCTCCATAGAGACTCACTGGCTCCCACCACCCAGGCGCTCATCCTTCAACTGCCTGAGCTGGAACCACCTTCATGTATAAACATTCCACCACTCACTCAACATTCTCCCATGAGGTCAAAGACTCACCATGCATCAAGAGAGATGCTACAGATGCTAAGTGACAAAATTGCAACAATCCAAATCAAAATTGACAAGAAAAAACTAAACATACCCACAACAACCATCCAAACTAACAATTCACCTACCAATGCCAAACCAGAACATAACTTTAACTTCACTAAAGTCTCCATATTGGAAGTCGAAAAAAATAATCCTATCTCAGAAACCTTCAAATTGTCTAGGCGATAACTGCCCGGCTCAAATAATAAAAGACGCTGCCAGAGACCTATCCCTATTCATTACTAAACTTATCAACTCTTCATTCTCTTCAGGCACTATACCAAGTAACCTTAAGGAATCTTGGGTCCTGCCACTCCTTAAGAGGCAAACACTAGACCCAGCGATACCAACAAATTACAGGCCCATCACTACGGTGCCCTTTCTACTAAAGATTCTAGATAGAGTGGCCTATTTACAGATCCAAAAATTCTTGGAGATGCACCATCTCCTAGGAACTAGGCAATCTGGATTCAGACCACAACATGGTACTGAAACAGCACTTATCGATCTCAAAGCCCAGGTTGACGAGCTGAGAGACCAAGGAAAACCTACCTTACTCCTACTCTTGGATCTCTCAGCAGCATTCGACCTAGTGGATCACAAAGTGCTCTGCAACCATCTAAAATCAGCAGCTCACTTCTCGCCAGAAGCCATAGCTTGGATTAAAACATTCTTAAGTGAGAGAACAGTGACAGTCTTCTCCACCTCAGCAGCTGCTGACCCTGTGCCCATCACATGCAGTGTGCCCCACTGATCTTGCGTCCCCCCCACCATGTATAACATTTTTACTAAGCCCCTGTTTGATCATTTAGACCATCTGGGCGTCACCTACACTAACTATGCAGATGACACCCAGATTCTAATCCCACTTTCTGGGGATTACACACAGGATTTGGCCTTGGTGCACAAGATATACCTCATCATCCAGGCATGGATGGCCCGTCATGGTCTATGCCTGAATGATGACAAAACGGAACTCATCATACTGGGGTCTACACATAATATAAAAAACCCAGTCTAGACTACACAACCTTCGTCATAGGTGGCCACATAATCAAAGTTGCCAAGGAGGTAAAAACACTACGTTTTTACCTCGACGCCAGTTTAACTTTAGCAAAACAAGTGAACGCTATGGCCTCATCCACAGCCTAGACTTGTAAATTAATCTGGTCAGCTAAACCCTACCTCTCTACAACTAGTTGCACCACACTGGCACAAGCTCTTGTGCTGTCCAAACTGGATTACTGCAACCCTCTCTATCTAGGTGCGAATAAATACATCAAGCAAAAATCCAAATACTGCAAAACAACGCCCTTAGAGCGGCACTAGGAATCTCCAAAAGAGAGCATATCTCAATAATTAGTAGAGAATCTTACTGGCTATCCACAGCAAACAAAATAATTCAACTTAAAATGGCATCCCTAACATTCAAATGTCTCAATAATTTAGCACCCAGCTACCTCTCAGAGAGGTTCAAAATAGGAATCACATCTAGACCCATGAGAACTGCCTATACGAACTGCCTCGCAGTTCCCCCTTTCAAAATGACTGCAATTGGAGGAAACAGCTTGCCGGTCAAAGCTGCTCAATTGTGGAACTCGATCCCGCCGACCTTAAGACTTGACCAAACATACTCAAACTGCATCAAGTGGCTCAAAGAAAATGAGCAATAGGTGAGCCTACCAACCAACTGACCAATAGCCAAACCAACCTTTCCACTGTGTCTATCTGCTATGTAAATGTATTACCTGCTATATTGTCATTGATCTGCACGTTTTTGTCATTGATTTGTACGTTTTTGTGATTGTGTAACTTTGTAACTTGTAAGCCTAAAGTATTCTTATCTTCACGCCCTGATACCTTCGGGTCCGGCGCACGTTACAAATAAAGAAACAAACAAACAAACATGTGGCTTCTTGATAGTTGTGACCCCACTAACATGCTGACCATTCTATTGTATAACTTATACTACACACCTCGACTAGCAGGTACTCACACACTGCAGTTGAATAGCACCAGCTAGTGCTCCACACTTCTTCATGCACTAGCATCATCAAAACTCTTCACCTCTCCAAGCAACTGGTCAAACCCAGCCCTTCAGCAACTCTCGACCCATCCTCGCTCTCAAGGTAGATCTTATTAGTAAGAAACCGAGCAGGCTACCTACACCTGTGACTTTCTTCTGGATGCACATGCCCCAGGTGCATGCAACACAACTCTCCTAAATGCATATCAGCAGACAGAAAATTGGTTCTTCTCCTCTCTTTTGTATTTGTATTTGTATTTTATTTATTTGTAAAGTGTAACAAGCTCTGTGGCAAACGGGGGCATTTCTTACATATACATATGATACGCAGTTACATACAGGTTAGTGAAATACAGCAGGATTAAGTGCCGAACAGGAGCACACACAAATAAGCAGGTGGCGAGAAAAATATCTAGGGTTCTTGCACTTAGAGCCACATTTTTACATTTCTCCTGAATAAATGGTAGGAAGGTTCTATTCTCAGTGTTAAGGGTAGAGTATTCCACAATTTAGCTGCTAGAGTAAGAAAGCTACTACCTCCTGCCTCCTGTGGCTTAAACCTAGGGATCTTGAGGCATTGTGACTGTGCCGATCTAGTAGGATGATCTGAGATGTTGCGTGTGAAATTGTTGGTCAAGTATCTAGGCACTAAATTCCCAAAGGCATTTTTGTGTGAGTGGCAGGGTTTTGAATGCAATCATTTGATTGACCGATAGTCAGTTCAAGTTACGTCTGATTTCAGAGATGTGTTGAGATCTAGGGATGTTCAGCGCTGATCTAATAGCGTTGTTTTGTATTACTTGCATCTTTTTTATGTTCCGTTGGTTAGTTCCCAGGTAAAGCTCATTGCAATAGTCTAGTTTTGATAGGACTAATGCTCTGCCTATGGATATACAATTGGTTGTGGTTAGGAACGGCCTGCAGGCCATCATTAATTTACAGGTGTAGGCCATAGAGGAGGCTGCCACATTGATTTGTCTTGTTAAGTTTAGTGTGGAGTCGAAATAAATGCCTACTGTTTTCATATCCTTAGAGACCTTGATGAAGTTACCGTCTATATTGAAGGAGTTAAACTGTCCGTCTAATCTATTGAGTTTTGGTTGAGATCCTAGGAGTAGTAACTCTGTCTTATCGTCGTTAAGACAGAGTCCATGCTTATCCATCCAGGCTTGCAGGATGAGATAGATTGCATTGAGTGCTTTAGGGTCAGTTTTGTGGTCTCTGGTGATAGGGATGAGTATTTGGGTGTCATCCGCATAATTGGCATAGGTGACAGCCCAAATAGTCAAGGTCATCAAACAGAGGCTTCATGAATCCATTATATAAAGTTGGAGACACACAAGATCCTTGGGGAACTCCAAAAGTGACTTGTGCTGGGTCAGCAGTAGCATTGGTGCAAAGACCCTCATGGATCTGTTGTCGAGGAATGACTGGATCCATGCAGTGGCTTTGTCAGAGAAGTGTGTGGCTGAGATTAGATGATTGCATGAGACTTTGTGATTTACTAAATCGAATACAGAAGACACATCTAATAATAGCAGGAGGGCAAGTTTGCCTTTGTCTTCTAAATCTTCGATTTGTGTTTTAAGGTCTATCAGATTCATTTCCCTACCATGTCTGGGTCTAAAGCCTGATTGCCTAAAACCAAGGAGATTATTTATTTCTAGATGTTCTTGAATCTGCAGGAAGGCTGCTTTGTCCAGACTTTTCAGTAGAAATGGTACCTTTGTAATTGGTCTGTAATTAGTAGGGATGTTTGGGTCTAGAGTCAGCTTTTTTAGTAAGGGAAGGACACAGGCATCTTTTAGGTTGTTAGGGATTGTGCTTGTTTGAAATGAAGTGTTAATTAGGGAGGTGATGAATGGAGCCAGTTCCTTGGATGCCTCTTTCATAGTAGGAACAGGGCAGATGTCTCCCTGACATCTTGAGGGTTTTAGCTTTGTGATTATGTCCTCTGCATCTTTAATAGACAGAGGGGAGAAGTTGAATAGTTTGTGGGTATTCGGGTGTGGAACTGGTGGGAAAGGTTGAGAAGTGACAGAAGAGAGACTACATTTATTAGATTCTATTTTATCATGTAGCATTGTTATTTTATCCAGTAATGCTTTCTTAATATTGGTACACCAGGTGATATTTTTAGTAGAGGTGTCCGGTGGTGAGGCCGGGGACTCCAACTCTCTAAGTATGTTGAAAAGTTCTTACATGCTAGATTTGGCTTGAATGATACAGTTGTTGTAAGTGTCTTTTTTGGTCTGTAGAATGGCCCCTTTGTAATTGAGGGATGCTATTAGGAATGTATATTTCTTGAAGGCTGTCAGGAGACTCTTCCAAAGAGCCTCAGCATTTCTTTTAGTTTTACATAAAGATCTAAGGTGTGGAGTTAACCACGGGTTTAAATCTCACAGGGTTTGACTTTGCACAGTTTTAATGGTGCTATAGTATTAATGGCATTGTGTAAGGTGTGGTTGTATAAGTCAAGTAAGACAGTGGGGTCAGTGTGTGTGGTAGTGACGTTGATAATCAACTGTAGCAAAGGTAGTAGTTTCTCCTCTGTTATGTTGCAATTATTCCTCGTACATATAGGAGCGGAAAGGTTCTTTTGGTTACGCTGATTGCCTTCTTTTAGAGTGAATGAGATAAGGTGCTCTCATCACTTTAGGTTTGGCATCCCTGGTGGTTGACTTCCACTAGCACCCTTTGTGGAATGCAACACAACTTTGCCCTCCTTTTCCCTAACAGCTACTCAACATTCTCTACCACCAACATGGTTATTTCTTGTGCCAACCGCATAACAAGTAAGGCTGAATTTGAATTTAGTTCATACTTAGTTTGTATTTAATGACTCACAATGCAAATAATCACCAATATACACCATTCGCATAAAAAAAAAACATTTTGGGAATCTAAAATGCAGCTATATATTAGGAGTGATAGATGGAATTCCAAAGTTTTTACAATTTTTGGTTGCATGTGTTATTATTTTAGACTGTGCTCATGTTATCCTATTCATTTGCTAGGAATAAATAATGCGCCACATGCAGGCCCGTCTCAGAGGAAGGAGGGCACAAAGTGGGGAGAGTGAGGAAGGAGAGGGCTGCAGGAGAGAGGTAGAGGAAGTGGAAAAAGGGACGACGCATTTGTGCTACACAACTTTGCATTCCAATAATGATGTGTTATTTATATAGTGCTTTCATCAAAGTGCTTTACATAGAACATATTAACACACAGTATCACCCAACCATAGGTACACATTTATCAACCTCTGAAGGATGAAAGGCTGAATTTGCCTTGCCAGGTTTCGAACCTGCAAATTACACACAGATCTCAGCAGTGAATGCTCAACCCACTGAGATATCTTACAGGCTATAATAACTTTTAGCTATCTTACTGGCTATAATAACTTTAAGAGTTCACACCACCACACAATGCTTATGATAAATGAATGTAAGTTATTATTTTTTTTTCAATTAGGGTTGGAAATATTATATGGGGGGACCCGGGGAGTACACGTGGGAGAAAAATGGCGGGGAGGAGCATTGGTTTGGGAGGAAAGAGGGCAAGGGGATTGGCGGGATGAGGGGAGTATCGAGGCAGGTGAGCGGGTGGAGCAGGAAGAGGGGGCGGGGGTTAGAGCTATGGTAGCTGTGCAGGAGCGATGGATTAGGGGTGGGCTTACTAATAGGCAGAGTAGATCTGCTGATAGTCTGTTCCCCTGCCATAGGAGACCTAGCAGGAAAGAGGGGGGCTGGAAGTGGCACAGCCAGGATGGCTCAAGCTGATGGTGAGGACAGGCCGCTAAGAGGTTAGCTGGGGAGTGAATGGTCTGCTGCGTGGGTCAGGTTGGGGGCGAGGTGAGGTTCACAAGGCAGTGGGGGTAAGGAGCAGAGTTTGGGCAAAGAAGGTTGTGGGGGGCTGCCAGGGCATTGGTGCGGGAGGATGTGAGGAGTAGGAGCACGGTGGACGTATAAACAGACCTGGCGATGGACAAGGAGGTCTAGTAGTGGCAGGAGCAAGTGCCAGGCTCATTAAGGGCGAGGAGAAGCTAAAGAAGTTACCATGCATGGGTATCACAAAGCCTTTGTGGGCACATTTCAATGGCAGCTACAAAAGAAGATACCCAGAGAGCAGGTTGGTATTGTTCAAATATGTGGATGTCATAAGGAAGGCATTTGGGGGTTTTGCATAGGTCGAGGTATGATGAGGAACTCAGGGCACGGATGGGGAGGATGAAAATAGTGTGTGAGGGGAGATTGACATGGATCTGTGGTTACAGTGGATGGCGCTGATATGCCCAGCGCCAATGCTGCATACAGCAATCAGTTTGTCTGTGCCGTACCAGACCTTTCATGGTCGCCCTGCCTTGGACGGGGCAAGGACAAGAGGCAGAGGGCAGCCATCTGCGGCATGCTGCGCTTTCAACAGGGAAGCATGCTCCGGTCGGTGTGTAGGTTTCGGCACAAAATCAGCAGTGTGACGGCACCCTATTACTCAATGTTTTGCAATGGGAGACAGGGGCAAGGGTATGGGTGCAGGGAGAGGGATTGTGGGGAAAGGCCTATACTCCAGTTAAGCTGCAGGCATTGGAGGAATGGCTGAGCTTGTACCCAGACAGGGCAGCAGTGAAGATTTTGGGTTTCAGGAGGATTTTATGCTGGGATTTCAGGGGCTTAGGGCAAGGAGGTAGGCAGAGAACTTGAAGTCTGCAAAGGAGCTCGCAGACATTGTAGAAAGGAAGTTAGTGAAGGGAGTGACAGAGAGGAGTCTGATAGGACCTTTCAGGAAGTTACTGAGGGATTTGGTGGTGTCCCCATTGAGGGCAGTGCCTAAGAAGGTGGAGGAGGAGTTTAGACTGATCCACCATTTTTCTTGGCCAGAGATGATGTCAGTGTATGACTTTGTGGCTGAGGAGGAGTGTGCAGTGTCCTACGTGAGGTTGTTGCTGGTGCATCCGGAGGACTTTTGGTAGTTAGGGACACAATTCAAGGCTCAGATATCTGTTGATATGGGTTGTGCCGTGTCTTGTGCACTGTTCGAGCGATTTAGCTCTTTCCTTAAGTGGTGTTTTACTTTCAGATCAGGTTCCAGGGGAGTACTGCACTACCTAGATGTTTCTTTGTTCATCAGCGGGGCAGGGAGACAGGAAGAGTCTGTGGAGATGGTGGAGGTTTTTCAAGGGTTGCTGGAGGAATTGGACATTCCCTTAATGGAAGACAAGGTAGACGGGCTAGGAGTGGTCGGGAGGCATACAGGAAAGCGTGGTTAGACTTACTAACCCGGGGGCATGGAGTTGGAGAGGGAGGGGGATGCGGAGGAGAGAGGGAAGGTCGATTTGCTGAACTTCATAATGGATTGCATGGAAAAAGTTTGGTCTAGGGCAATGATAGTGGGGAAGATGTCAGGTATGACATCAGGAAAGGCCTTTAAGGTGATGAGGGAGGTGTTGACTGCGCTAGCGGGGGAGGCTGGGGCATTTGGGACTCATTCTTTCAGGATAGGAGCAGCATCTGGAGAGATGAAATTCTGGATGAAGGAGCAAGGCAACAATAGGTTAGGGCATTGGAAGTCAGCAAAGTACAAGGTTTAGATCAGGGAGGTGGGGGTGGTTAGGGTCGGAATGCAGGTGTTGGTGGGGTTTTGGCATGGGATCTCATGTTTTTCTCTTTTCAAAGATGCAGTACAAGGGAGCCGATAGGTCCACCAGATTTGGATCTGTGGCCAATCCATGGTGAAATCGGCAGGGAGACAGGCTGCGTAGAGGGATTTTTGTACCTGGCATGTACTTACGAGGAGATGCTTTTTTGATGGTCGGGATTGGGGGCTTGCGGTGGAATCCATTTTTGCCCATGTTAGTGTTGTTGAGAGAGCAGCACGGGGCGCCGATGGTGCTGTTTTTGCATGTAGGAGAGAATGATTTTGTCAAGGACCGGGGGTGGTGTTGATAAAGAAATTAGAGAGGGACTTAAGTTGGTGGCCGGAGATATGGCCGAAGTTTACAGCATACTGGATGAAGTTGATGCCAAGGCAGATGTGGAAAGGGTCTTATAAAGAGGGGGCTGTGGAGTGAACAAGGAGAAAGATCAATAGGGAGATTGGGACATTTTGCACGCTCGTACACCATGAAATTAAGTATGAGCAACGGTCTATGATGGGTAACAAGCATTACCTGCTGGATTTGAAGATGGCAGTGGAGGACTAGGTACAAATTTGGAAGTAAAGAAAGGGCAGAAAGAATAGGGGGAAGTGAATTCATTATTTGTTTGGTCAATAGTTAATTGTCATTAGTCTGTAAGGCTAAAGAGCCAGGTTATTGTTTTGTTGTAAACTGTGGCCTGTCACAATAAAGCAATCTTTTGCACTACACAATTTTTTGTGCAGTTTAGCCCAAGAGGGCCCCCAGTGGTAAGCGCATGCATTTCCTCCCAGGGTGGTTTGGGCGCTGCACACTGCTCACGGAGCGGGTGCAGCGTGATAGAGGACTGCCTAGCATAATGCGGTGTAGGGAAGTTTTGGTAACAAGCGACGGTTGTCGGTAGGCATGTTGTGTTGCTCACCCTCGCTCCCAGGGTTCTTCTGTTATCAGGGAGGATTGGCGCTTTTGGCGTAGGGTATAAGATACAGGCGGCTAGTAAAAAGGAGTGGTGATTTATAAGGTAGGCGTGGCATTGGTGTGGTAGACTGGGGCATTAGGGGATGAGGATGATGTACTAGATTGTGTGTTATTGTTGCTGATGTGGCTAGTGAGCAGGGCTAGGTGGCCAAGTGTAGGAAGTGGGAGAATGGTGTTGAAGGAGAATGTTGAAAGGGGACGGGGGTTGAGGGGAACTGGGGACACCCTTCTTTGAAGGATGGCTGGGGCAAGCAGAAAGGGTTATTAGCGTGGTAAGTTAGGAGGTTAGCGCTGTTTGGACAGGCAGGCTAGCCGGGGGGTACAGGAAGGGTGAAGAGTTATGGAAGAAGGATGGGCGTGGCCTCAGGGAGCAGATGGGGGACAAATGTGGGAAGAAGGGCGAGAGGAAATGGGGGAAGGAGGGCTGAGGGGAGGGAACAGGGGGAAGTGAATTATTCATTTATTTGGTTAATTGTTAATGGCCTGTAGTCTGTGAGGCCAATGAGCCAGGTTTGCGTTGTGTTGTAAGCTGTGGCCTGTCACATTAATACAACCTTTTCGACTACATGTGAATATCGTGAACTTTGTGCAGCCCAAAGAGTGTTTTAGTTGTGTGGGGTGAGATTTCTTTGATCTATTTAGTGAATATGCTCCTCAGATGAATGCATCACTATTTACTCGCATGTCACTTTCCACAACTTACCTAAGACATTAACAAGCTTGAAAACAACATTGTATTTTGAGATTTTTCTGTTTGGTTCTCTGGCTGGGGATATGTAGGGCCAGAATTACACCAAAGAGCCACCGTCACGTTTGGGGTGTAGCAGCAGCACCAGTGTCACAGTGGCACACCAGATCAACGCCGCAAATTAATCTGGTGTCACATATATCACCACCTCCATGGAATACACGAAAATCACCCCATGCCTGCAAATGCCACAGAAGATTGGGGTTGGCCGAGCTCAAATAATGTTGACATTGAACTTAATAAAGCATCCAGGTTAGACTTTGCCCTAAAACCCTGGGATCTGATCATCCCTGAGCTGCTATGGCTCCTCCTGAAAGAGAGGATCACATACAAGTCACTTTATATCACTCATCAAGGCCTCATTTGCAAAAGCCCTCTCTGCCGGAGTCCAGGATAGGCAAACATGTTCCTAAAAGGAATCTGCATTCCTCCACCATCAGCTTACTTTCCAAGCCTAGATCCAACAGCAATCGCCATGCTGACAGAACTGTGACACGGTGGCATCCAGAATATGGGACTAATGGCCTCATCACGACTTTGGCGGTAACCCTTAAATCCGGCGGTCACGCTGTTATCGCCGGATTTAAGGGTCTGCCAAATCAGGACTTTGGCGGATTTCGCCCCAGCTCTTGGCTGGGGTGAAATCCGCCGAAAATTCATGCTATTACCACCGGTGGGAAATCTGCCAGCGGTAAGAGCGCACATTTTCCCCATCGAGCCCAATGGGGAATGGGGCATTCTCGAATGGGCTCAATGGGGAATGAGGAATTACATTACCGCCGAACTTGTGATCCAGCGCTATTAGCGCCAGGGAGTTCGGCGGTAGGGCTAATACCGCCGGCAGTAATACCACCGGCGTTACCGCCAAAGTCGTGATCAGGCCCTAAGTCTCTGGAGATCAGGGCAGACCCCACCGTTCCCTGATATTTGCACTACTGCGGGACATGTTTTTCTGCTTTTTTTGTACTATGGGTGCAGGTTTCTGCCGATCGAGTTTCATCATTTTGATTCAGGTTGTATTATGTTATGTCTTTGGTTTCCTGATATGGCCTTGAGTCATGGACCAGACAGGAGTAGCTACTGTCACATTTTTTGTTTTTCTTGTATTTTTCAATTGTGTTTGTGTATTTTATTCTATGTGTGTGTAAATGGTTCTGTGTAGGTATGACTGAGGCATGGGTTATGTATGTAGGGGTAGGGTTTTGCAGTAGACAAGGTACATGAACATTTATTGCTTGCCTTTTCTATTTTGTTGTTATGTGTGGTGACATTTTGATGAACATTTCACAGTCTTTGCATTAAATACATTCTTTTGTGACCACCTTTGGCCAATATACTGCATTGGATTGTTATGCATGGGACCCTTTTCCTGTTGGTTTTCGGCAGCTCCCCATTGGTCCCTGCACTCAGTAAATTCAGATTGGGATGACCTCGTGTTTGTGTTGTGTATTATGTTATGTTGCTGATAAATAGAAATATGCTTTCTGCATTTCAATTGGTTAAAAGGTGCATCTGCAGTGCTTGCATCTTCCATCTCTTATCTGCCAGCCCTTCCCCTCTGTGAACTGTATCATGAAGTGCTTGTGCAGCAGTTGTACTGCAAAAGGCCTCATTATTAATCTAAATAATAAAATCAATATAAAATAAACAGTGCCTTTGCTGTTTTTGCATGCATCGTTGGCTAGCCAGCCGGGGCTCATTCTCTGGGTCTATGGAGCATAAAGTGCAGCACATGCAGAAAGGTCCAAATAGGGACTCTGAGTTGAAGGGCAAATCACATACCTTTAGCTCGACTGTGGATGTGCAGCCGTGCAGAAGTGTCATGTTTCTGAAGGTTAGGGAGATGGGGCAGAAGGTTGAAGTAAGGATAAGCAGCAAAGCAGTTGTGTGTATAGCAGCAGCTCTAGGCACAGAGATAGAAATGGGCAAGGGTCTTCCAAGAGGAAAATGGAGGCAGAAGGGTGAGCTTCAGCTAGATTATGGAAGCATCATCCTAGGTTCGGGATCCAGCGTACATGCTACCCTGTGATATAAAATGATAGCTGGTAATAATGTCCCCATGCATAATGTCCCCATGCATAATGTCCCCATACATAATGTCCCCATCCATAATGTCACAGGTAAAATCCATTGGCAACATTATATATGGTGACATTATGTATGGGGACGGGTTGCAAGGATGTCACCTGCTACCCTTGTAAAAAAAAAAAAAAATTGGATGTTGCAGGGGTGTCCCACACATGTTCAATGTAATAATGTGTCTGCAAAAAGCAGCAACTTTTTTGTCAGGAGACATTTTTGCGGGAGCATTTTTACATGGAACCTTTAAAACATGTCTCTCCTCGACAACGTGTTGCAAAGTTATAGAATTTATTGGGATGAGGCATGTTTTGTGTGCATGTGTCAAGTTTTGTTGTTTTCTCTTAAACATTGTTCGTGTGTGTCTGCATGGGGTGTGTCTTCAGGCCCGAGTTACACGCAAAAGGTCCTAGATGGAGAGAGAAACGTACATCTAGACATAGCGTTAGGTGGAGAATGGTAACATTGTTGAGGATGATCTGGACTAGTCTGACATCCCGCTATTCCTCTCTCGGTAATTACTTTTCTTGCTGTATTTATGCCTTCCCCCAACCAAAAAAAGGTTTGATAAAAAATAAATGTAGTGATTCAAAGTGTGTAGTTACATGATTTCATGTCCTTTAAAAAAAAAAAAAACATTCGTCACTGCACTGAACAATATCTCCAAGAATGTAGTTGAGGGACACTGATGCTTTTAAGTACTAGATAGACAAGAGCTGACCACATACAGTCCACATCCATTCAACATTTAAGGGACTTGTTGGGTGACCATAGCAAATTGCCCTCTAAAACATGTGCCCCACACATGTGAATAACTGATTTTCACAGCATATTTTATGAACAGAACAGTTGAAACACTATATCAAGTTTGCGTGAACTTGATAATACTGTCTTTTTTTAATGATTAATCCTTCTTATCCTCCTTCCATTTTAACCTGCGCCGGGAGGTCTCTAAGGATACTTCCAGAGGATATACATGGCTCAACCTGTCCACCCTTTACGGCTGACTTAATCTCAAGTCTGATTAGAAAATGGTCACTACAAATATTATCCAATACCTCAAATGCTTTTATGAGGCCCCAGTGCACGACTGACACACAGAAATAATCTATCGTTGAGCTACCCATTGCCGAGGAGAATGTAACTCTGCCGGGAAGGTCCCCACCCATCCGCCCATTTCTTGACTGCACCCCCCACTCATAGAGATAGTGCCAGAGACGCAACTCTTCCACACAGGGCCTGGTATCCATCATAATGGGAGAGGATATCCCTGCCATGGCATCTACTGTGTTGTTGTGTAGGTTATCTTCTGTTCCACCCCCCAATTTTGCATTAAAATCACCTCCCAGTACCAAACACACATTGCCCAGGGGGGCCTTACAGAGAGCTCCTCCAGTGCAAGAGCCAAACCACCCGGACAGTTTTTCTCATACTGTTTGGGGGAACTATTAAAGAAATTCACTACTAGGAGGTCCACCTGGGCTAGTCTGAGAATTCTGACCACTAGTATATATGGCACCGGAGTTGTCAAAGCCACCTGCACACTCTCCAGGTGTGTTTTGATCAGAAAGCATAGCCTAACATAGCTTCTCCCTCGCTTATTTCTCTCTGCCGCCCACTGGTATGAGACAAAACCATCAACATTGATCTCATCCTGGGACCATGTTTCTTGGAGCAGTACAACATCTATTTCTAGGCCAGCCATATTCTTATTCCAACCTTATTCCAACCACATTCCATGATAGTAATGACAAAATATCTCACCCACCCACAATCCACACACTGGGAGGGCCCCGAGCAGCGCCCCGTGCCACCTCCTGCAACTGCCCATGGGCCGCCCCAGGGGACTGGCATCATTCAATGTCATCCATATCAGTCAATGTTAATACTCAAACATATATGGGCATATGTGCGTGAGACAGTGAGTGAGAAGTCGTTCCACATGCATAAAGATATGGAAAAGTACTTAAGTGTCAGTAATGTTAATGATCTCATGATGCCTCTAATATGCAACAGATATTGTGTAGAAGGATGGTCACATGCATGGATGAGAGATGAAATGCATCTGTTTAGTTGTAGTGGGGTGGAAATGTAGTTGTGGAGATGAACATGTATAGGAGTATTAACACTGGTAGTCTTATTAAAGTAAGATCAAAGTGGTGTGTTGTGGGAGGGTTGTGACTTATGTGTGATAACTGATGTTGTGCATGGAGTGATGGTGTTGCAGCAATAAATATATATTTTAGGCTTTTCAGGTTGAATTTGCATGGTGCAACCTAGACTTTCAGGCTAAATGTAAATTCATGGAAATATTGTAACATACGGGGCATGGTGGGATGTAACACTTGTGCAACAGATTTTAACTCTTTGTATAACCAACCAAGAGTTAGGATTTTTGATGGGCATTGTTATGTTGTAATATCGAGGATGTGATATTCAAAATATAGTTTGTTAGCATTTAGGATGTTCAGTTTAATGATGGCGAATGCATTCAAGTGTGATATGTTTGAATGTGATGCAAGGTTATAGTTAGCGTAACAGAAGTGTGCGCTAGTGTATGGGTGTGATGTGATGGTATTGTGAGGTGACAGTAGTGCACATTTGGACTTTCTAGGATTTTAATGTAATTGTATTCTGCATGTAATGTGATGCATTACTGTGTGACACAAGCACACATTGGTGTTTATAGGATGTGAAGTGGAGGTATGGTAGTGAATGGGAAAACAAGTTATTGTAGTGTGTCAGTAAGTGCATTTTAAGTGGAAGGGAGGTGAAATTATGGTCGCTTGACTGCATAACACAAATGTCACAGGATATGACGCGAGGCACTGCATTGTGCATGCATGTTTTGAAGGTCATGTGATGGTTGGTGACGGTACACCAGTGCGCGTTGATTATAGTATTGGCAAATATCTTTCAAATCCCCTGTTGTGGGTAACTGCATATTTTTGGTGTATGTGGTGGATGAATGGTTGTGTTTGTGTGTGAGTATGCTGGAGAGAGAGTGTGGTGGTTGGGAAAGGAGGGAGGTGAATTGTATCTGGATCCTTCCCCACACTCCCCGTGTGTGTGTGTGTGTGTGTGTGTGTGTGTGTGTGTGTGTGTGTGTGTGTGTGTGTTTTTTTTTTTTATGTGTGTTTATGTTTGAGAGTGTGTGTGGTGCTTATCCATTCTTTGTCTGCATGGTTGAATGGTGTGTGTGAGTGATGTCACAGTGAATTATGTCATGTCTGGAACGTGTGTGTATGAATTAGAGAATGTTCATGCCCTGATGGTTCAGGTCAGACAGAAAGATGTGGCATGGGTGGTGGGACCCAGTGGGTACTCCTCTGTATATAGTTGTCATGTTGATGTAACAGAATGAAGAGGGCTTGTGGAGGATTGGCCTGAGTCTCCAAGAACCCTTGATATAATACATACCAGCTGAGGTGTTCTCGTGGCAGGAAATGACTAGTTCGAGCAAGCCACACATTGCTACCCTCATAGCTGAAAATATGCTAATTAGACTGACCTTTCATGCAGGAGCAGTAAGAAAAGATCACTTGCTCGTGGGTAAACAACTGTGTCATGCTCTGTGGGGAGAGCCATTATTGGCGGAGAACCTGGGGAGGGGTCAGGATCATTGCTCTAAGAATGCTGGGAGTTGTATTTTTATTCCTGTTTTTTTCTTGCTCTTTTATAATTAGAACAGTTTTGCACAATAGTAAGCCTCTGTGCTTTGCCATAGAATTATTTCGTGCCTTCTGCTAACGGGCATCGTCTGTCGTCAGCTGCCCGGAAGCCCGTGCCTAGTCTAACATTACGAGTGGAAAAGAAACCCCAAAACGACAGGGATCCTTGGCAGATTTGAGGCATGTGTTTTGTTTTAATCACAGTAAATTAAGTCATTATTGACAGTCCGAGCAGGGAAATTAAACTTAATCATAGGCACTTGTGTTGATTTAAATGACTGTATTCTGATTTCTGATCCCTGGTAGGGGGCACTCAGGGCAGTGACCTTATGGTTTTTTTTGCAAAGCTAATGTGATTGCTCGTTTGCTAATTGCCCGTTACTGGAGAGGTGGAATGACCCGAGTCTTCGGATGGAGACTGCCAGAGGTTAATAATAAAACATTCCTTGAATGCTGGCGCCTGTTTCCTGGATGCTTAAATACAATCGCCTATTAGTATAAGGATTTTCGCGGTGGTTAGTGGGTTACAAAATGAATTGTATTTATTGTTGATTTGTGAGTGAATTGTTGATGATGTTTTTTTAATGTGTTCCTCTGCTATATATATCATGTATACTGTTCTGTGGACTTAATTTTTAATTGTGGACAGAATTGTTCCTGTTGATGTGGGATGCTAGTTGCTGCTATATTGTCCTATGTATGGTGCCTCAAGGATTGCACTTTGGGTTGATGATAGGTACTATGTCATTGATTTTTATGTATTGGGGGAATTAATTAACAAAAAAGTGTTCCTTCTTTTTTATTGTGAGTTACAATAGAATCAATATGCCTTCAAAACCCATGAGCAAAATTGTCTGAGTTTGAGTTCTACATACAAAAGAAGAAAATATTACTTGTCCATGTGGCCGGGATCAAGGCTTCACATCTGCTTGGAACATTACATGAAAGCATTGAGGGTGTGCTGACTTTCTGCTGTAATTAAATAAGTCATCCAACATTCTGAGAGTCTGGCAAAACTAAAGTAGTAACCCAACAGCGGATCCATCCGGGAGGAGCAGAAGGCTGCTCGGCAGATGGATTGCGGCTAGACTGCAATGTGTTGGCTTTTTCTGCAACCAGACAGATATGGCACGCTAACCCCATATGCGGGCCAGGGTGCGTTTCCCATAGTCTGGGTCTAAGTGGGAGTGAATTGGAAACAGTGCGCCACGGCTGCCTTCCATGTGTCCTGCAGGCCGAGTGTGGTCGCCCAAGTTACACTGTGAGTTACAGGAGATTGCACTTGTTTCGGTCTTGCATTACCCGCCTCCAGCTTGCACTTTTTAAGTGCAGCAGGAGGTATCTCGAAGCCAGTACAGCCCATTGTTTTTGAAACCGGTTTCACTATAATGCACTAATCAAGATTTGAAGATTGCTGTTTTTTCCCAGTGCTCGGTACTAGCCCCAGTCAGCAAAGATGGGGGCAGTGTTGACCCTTTGGCGCATCTCATATGCACTTGGCCCACCACTGGCTGAAAAAAAGCCCCAAATAGGAGGCCACCATTGGAGAGATACCCCCAGTTCTGGTACTCACAGCGATCTGATATGAAGAGATATCGCTATGACAGGAGAGAGAATAGAGTGATATAGGGTCAAAGTTTTTGAACAGGGCAAGGAAGGAGGTGACTCTCCCATAATACTCAAGTATTATTAAAGGTACTCAGTCTGTGGAATCTTAATGAACCTTTTCTTCATGCCCGCCCAAGTTATACCTTTAGGAGAATTGACAATCTATACATTCGTAATGCCACCCACTACACAGGGTGTGTGGGCTGAGCGGTGTATCCATATCTTTGCAATTTCTGATTGGGCAGCAAACACAGATGCACGCTCGCCTCCTCAGAACAATCCAAACAAAATATGCTTGGGTGACAACCAAATCTCAGATCCAACCAGTCGGTCCAAAGACTCCAAGATTCCGATCCAGTGACAACCAAATCTCAGATCCAACCAGTCGGTCCAAAGACTCCAAGATTCCGATCCAGTGACAACCAAATCTCAGATCCAACCAGTCCATCCAAAGACTCCAAGATTCCGATCCAGAAAGACACAGGGGTAAGAACATATAGCATCAGCCAGTTTTGCATATGTGCTATTTGTACTGTTTGTACAGATCAACACTCTCTTTTGAGATGTGGTTTTCAATAAGTTAGGTCGCAATGATGTGGATCTTGCTTGTGTGCATATATTCTAATAAAAAACATTTATTTGAAGACATGTTTCTGTGAAAAGTAATCACCCTGTAAAGAAAGAAAAACAAGGATTCTTGTGGATTTTTAGTTATTCCATTATCCTGTTGCTAGTAACACCCGCCTCTCAGATGGCCCGTACTGTGTTGCCCAGAGTTCAAAATGCAAGAATTACGGGAAGGGAAGCCGGGTTTGCTTCTCTAAAAACACACATTTTGAAAAATGTAAAAACAATGACGAGTAAGACATTTTTGTCAGACTGTATACTACATTATAAAGAGCGTCTGACAATCCTCCACTCACCTACCAGATCTTGCTGATTTCCAGGGCGTGCTCATTCCTAATGGCCATCATTGAAATAGTAAAGGGACCTGTCTATTTTACTGTTTTACATGGCAGCCATCTTTGACGTTTTTTAAAGGAAATTGGGCATGCGCAATATGTTTGGAGCCCAATTCCCTAACGAAAATAATGCTAAATGCAATAAACACCCAGAGGAAGCCAAAGGGTGCTAATATTAATGATGTTTATTACTAACACCATGTTCGGCGGGGACAGGGCCCGCAAAGCTACACAAACGTTTATCTGATCAATTTTCACAATGTTGTGTCCCTTTCCCAGAGCCATAAAATTAATGAAATGTTGCCAGTGGTTCCTCTGCACAAAAACTGTTCATGTGAAAAATAAATGCTCATGTTATGAATGAAAACATAATACACTGTTTGGTCTTCTCTAATTCGAGGGCGATACATGTCAATGTATCATTATAACTTACATGTGCGCAAACACGGGTGAGCAGTAACATCAGTACAGCTGTTCACAATCTTTTCATTTATTTTTTTAAATGGGCAAAATGTATTTTCATCCGAAGATGTGAAAACTGCACATTTGCTAAAGATTTCACATGCGTTTCCCATATTTTTGAAGAACACAACAGGAAACTACAATTGCAAACTCCTTGGGTGCACTACTCTGTGTCCGTGATGACGTCAGTAGACAGGTGAAGGGAAGGATGCCGGAGATGAATCCACCACTTTGAGGCCATAAATCACCGGACTTCTGCAGCAGGATTACCACTGGCGAAAAATCTGACACAATACAGATGTAGCCGTAACGGCTCCAAAAATGAGGATCTTCTCCGCTTTACCGCCACTCATAATCGGCTGGTAATTCTGTCGGACCGAGTAGCAGTAATTGCAAATAATCTTCATGGTCATTTTGCAGAATGACCGACAAACTCATAGTGTGCCCCATAATGAGGTAAGAACTCCATCCGTTGTGCAGAGGTATTGATCGCAAGAAATTGAGGAATTATCTCTGGGGGAATTGCCTCATGTGAAAATCCTCCCTTATTCAAGTAGGGCTTCAGAACAGGGACTGACCTCAACTCATAAATAGGTTTAGATTCACCAATTTACCACCAGACAGCAACTGTAATTCTGTTTGGAGTAATTAGCACTTAGAATACCACCAAACTCGTAATGAGGCCCATTTTGTGTCTTTTTAAGAAACCTTCCTTAAAAGAAACATTGCCTACTCTCAAGACAAATGCAACTACAGTAGATCTTGCATGGGAGTAGACTTGATTCAAAAAAAGCTTTGAAAAGAAAGACAAATATCTAAAAAAAAAGAATTGTCTTGACAAAAATGAAATGATGATTAACAAATTATAATTCTCTTTGATGCTCATCCCAAAGGAAAAATGGTTCTAGTTGAAACTGTTGGTGGATTCATTTAATGCTGCATCATTTGGCTGTCTGATTCCTTCCACCAGGCTGCTTTTGCATGCAAGCTGGGCCCAATATCAGGGGCAGTTACAATGATGCATCCCCATTGTAGCTCTCCTATCAGAGGGGTTCTATCCACACTGTCCTTCCCTACCTCTCATATGATATATGATAGGTTATTTATAACACGCTTAATACCCAGATGTTTCTAAGTGAAGCAACCGGGGTTTGACCCTGTGGTGCTCCATGTCGTTTCGCTTCCAAGGCAAGCACGTTGCCCCTGAGCTATCCTCCCGAGACCACTTTGCCATTCTCTTACAGCACATCTTGTCTCCCACCCTCCATCATGCACACTTCTGGCTTATTGCACCTCCACAAGCCTTCTTCTGGCATCTTAATTCCATCCATCACTAAATACCCACCTCTCGCTAGCTGTCGGCCCTATGCAGTATGAGACATTTTCTGGGTTTGTGTTCTTGCCAGTGTTTTGAGTGCCAGCCCTGCAGACATTTGCCTGGCATTAACATCCAGTACAAGAAATATAGTTGGAAAACTTAATGTTCTGCCAGTTTCTTCTACTTAGATTTCAATCAAGCATCCATTGAAATGCTAAAGTAGGTACTTTTGTGATTGGTTAAAGGAGAAAAGCACTGCTGAGGTTATAATAAGCTAGAAATACATGCATATGTCCTCCAAAGATAACAACTTTCTAGTTTTTATGAAAGCAGGAACATTTCATAGAAACACATATGCCTATTGGAAGGACTTTCAAGTTGCCACTTTTGTTGAAAAGGATACATCAATGAGCATTTTGTGAATATGAGGTGTGGCCAATACGATAGCCTCAATCTATGTGCCCAACATAGGCCAAGAAGCTTTTCTGAGAGACCTATTGACCACATTTGAGAGGTTTGCGAAAGGACACATTATACTGATGGGAGACTTCTACTTAGCCTGGTCACGAGAACTATACAGGAGTGAAGAGGGGGTCTTTGCACAAGGAGGGTGCAGGGTGGCCTCCATATCTCTGTAGCACAGATTTGAAGCCTTGGACCTTTGGGATGCCTAAAGAGAGGCACAAGGGGACAAGGAGAGGTTCACCTTTTTTTAAATGTGCACGGTTCCCAGACTCCTGCTCCCTCTTTCTTCCCCTCACTCTGGCCACCCTATATGGGCTCACCCCCTTCTCCTTCATCTGAAGCCAGAAACCTTGGAGTCATCTTTGACTCCTCTCTTTCCTTCCTACCTCACGCCCAGGACCTTGCCAAGAAGGCCCACTTTCAATTCTACCTTCTCAAAGGAATATTTATTTTCCTCACTTTTCCCCAGAAGCTCAATGTCTCTAGAGCTCTGGTCCTCTAGGTCGGACTACTGCAACAGCCTCTTCCTCAATCTACCCATGTCCTCTCTATGATCCCACCACCTTAGCCAGAATAGGGCTGCAAGACTTATCCTTGGCCTCACGCCAAGGGACCGCATCTCTCCAGATCTAAAATCTCTCCACTGGCTCTGGGTTGCTGCAAAGATCAAATTTAAATCCCTCTGCATCATTCACAAGGCTGATTTGAGCCAGGCACCACGCTACCAACAACTGGCTCTCACCAAATACTCTCCCTGCAGATCTTTACGCTCCTTTGGCGCCAACTATCTGCATGTCAATCGCTTCTCTAATCATTGAGCTGGTGGCCGATCTCCTCCCATGGCTGGCTCTCTCCTCTGGAACAGCCTCCCCCTTACTCTCTGTCTTGAGCCGGATCTCCATAAATTCTGGAAGCTCCTTAAGAGTTCCCTGTTCACCTCCTTCTTCCCCTTCTCCCTCCCTTGCTAAACTCCACAGTCACTGATTTTGGTGACCGGGCCTGCACTTATTGTTTTTGTCAGTTGATCACTCTTACTAAGTGATCTCTGCCTGGCCTTTAACAGTTGCTTGCAACTTATTCCCCATCGCCTCCCTTCGTGGCACTCCTTAGCACTTACCGCCCCACGCCCTGACTCCTCCCTTCCTCATCCCCTCTCTCTCTGCACTTGCACATTCTGAGTGCTCAAGGCCTAGTAGGGTTGCCTGTTTCTTTCTTCATTGTTATTAAAATTGCCTTTCACTCCCATGTTCCCTCCTCATTGCCCTGTGGCAATTTACTTGATGCATAAGCACCTTACAAATGCACAATAAAGGAATAAATACAATTCCCAGTCTCGATTATGTGTGGGTCTTGGCCCCTGTTCTGGGGCAAATCAGAGGCAATGAGGTGTTGTCTCATTGGGGTAGCTAACCACGCAGTGGTCACAATGGATCTACGAATCTCCATACACAAACCGGGGATCTGGGGTTGGTGGGTACTGAGTGAACTAATGCGTGACCCCGTCATTGGGAGGGAATTGGAGGATAAAATTACTAGCTTCTTTGATTTGAATAGAGTTATGGACATGGGGAGAGCATTTGCTGGGACACATTTAAGACTACTGTTACAGGTGAGTTAATTGCCGCTGAAGCAATAATGGACAATCAACAAGGCTCCTTGAAGCCCAGATGGAGCCCGAGGTTGAAGAAATTAGGAAGCGGTCTGCAATAGCTTCCACCAAGAGGGTCATGAGGGAATACAGACAAACAGTAGGTCACTTTAATATCCTTAGAACTAAGAAAAGGGAGAAATGTTTACTGTTCATCCGCCAGCACTACTACGCCAAGGCCAATATGGCTGATAGGTTGCTAAGGGTAGCTGCCGCTACTAAAATCGTCACTGCCATAATGGACGAACAAGTTCTTCGGCACTCTCACACAGTTGACTTCCAGGAGTGTTTTGCCTTGTACTATGCAGACCTTCACTCGTCCCAGGACCCCTTAGACAACTACATGGGGAATTTTTGTATATAATCCGACTGCCCACACTGGGGGCTGAGGGTAGAATAGGGCTCGGGCAAGAATTTTCCGAAAAGGAGGTATGAAGGGTTATAAATGCACTGCCCCTTAACAAATCACCTGGGCCAGATGGCTTCACCACAATATTTTACAAAACATTTGAAAGGATTCTGGACCCTCACCTTACTGGACTCTTTAACCACTTTTGCGGCACAGGTTTAATCTCGGAATCAATTGAGGAGGCAAAAATCACCCTCATCCCCAACCCCAATAAGGACCCAATCAAGTGTGGCTCTTATAGGACAATAGCGTTAATTAACTTAGATGCCAAAATCTATACTAAATTCTCGCCAACAGGCTGGAGGGCTTTCTCTTGGCCCTGATACACCCTGACCAGTCTGGGTTTGTAGAAGAATGCCAAACATTTGATAATATTAGACGTATTGCTCACCTGATGGCGAAGACCCACAAAATCTCAACCCCCATGGTCCTCCTTTCCCTTCACGCTGAAAAGGCCTTTGACCAGGTGGAGTCGTCGCTCATGCTCAAGGTGAGGGATAAGATGGGGCTGGGAATTGACTTTATCAAGATGGTCAATGCCAATTAGAATACACCTTCAGCATGGCTCCTCAAAAATATATCCTTGTCCTGGATGTTCACATTAAGTAGCGTGACCAAGTTGGGGTGTCCTCTCTGCAATATGCAATCTACTTAGATGCTCTGCACCAGACATTGCAGGATTCTGATAAAGTCCACAGAATTCCCTTTTGGGGGTATCAACACAAAGTTGCACAATTTGAAGATGACATGCTGCTATCTGACTTTGGGGTGATCTCAGACCTGAAGATTAATCTAACCAAATTGGAACTGCTAAATATAATGGTGAGGGGAGAGGTGGAGGCATTGAAGGCTTCCTCACCTTTCATCTGGAGACCCAGGGATCCGTTATCTGGGAATGCATATAACCCTGAAGCTCTTGGGGTGGTACGTGGCTAACGATCCCCCTGTGTTGTCTACCATTCATGCTGACCTTCATAACTGGAGTGATCTAAGGATCTCCTGGGTGGGCAGACTGGCTGCAGTGTAGATGGCCATGCTCCCTCGGTTGATCTACCTGTTCCAGGCCCTACAGTGGTGGTCCCTTATAACTTTTATGGTGAATTGGGAAAACTAACAGGCAGCTTCATCTGGGCGGCCAAGAGACCCAGGATTAATTGCAATGTATTAATGTCCCAAAGGAGGCAAAGAGAGATGGCACTTCCTAATGTCCAACTGTACTTTCAGGCATGCCAGATTCGGGTTAGGCGGGGAAATTGTGGGTAGGTATGGACCGGGCGGCGGTGAGGCACAAGTTGAGGGATGCTTTATGGCTGGATAGGCCTTGACATATCTACTTGAGTGCCATCATGAAACTGAGGGCTGATACATGGGATAAACTGTTGAGGAAATACAGGATTAAGGGGCTGATTCATGGAATTATTTGCGCCGAAAAACAGGGATTTGTGCCCCATTCTGCCCGCAAATCCTCATTTGTTAAACAGGGATTTGCGGGCAGAATGGCACACAAATCCCCGTTTTTCGGCGCGAATAATTCCATGAATCAGCCCCTATATCTTTTACATACCCTTTGATGCCCATTCTTAACAATCCAAGTGTTTCACTGGGAACGAGCAAGTCGATTCTCCATTGGCAAAAGGAGGGTGTCTTATGCTCCGAGACATATTTCAGGTCCCAGTCATCAGATCTTTTGTCAAATGCAAACAATGTTTTGGGTTGAGTGAAGAAGGAAAGATTGAGGTACTTTCACATCAGGCACTGGCTTCTTGACCTGGAAATCAAGGCAGCAGCAACTCGGCAGCTTACGTCCTTTTGAAAAGTTTCTAACCACAGAGGACAGGTCAAGGGACCTTATATCCACCACTCTGGCATCTTGGCCACGCATGGTGCGGTGGGAAAAGGCGATCCGGAGGGAAATACTTAGGCATGATTGGGAAAGGTTGTGGAGAATCATACCCAAGTTGGTTAAGGCGTCATAACTGCAGGAATTCTGGTACAAACTGATATTAAGGTGGCATTTCACCCCAGTCCGGCTCCATAAAATCAACCTGGAGTCCCAGCAGACTTGCTGGAGGAGGTGTGGGGGAATAGGCTCATGGGCCCATATTTGATGGAGATGCCAAAAAATAGAGCACTTTTGGAGAGAGGTGCAGGAGGTGCAGGTCTTGACCTTTGGGGAGGAGGCAAAGACGCACACAGAGGAAGTGGTGCTAGGGTTGGACTGTGGGGGACGGAGGGATGTGCCCAGAGATCAGAGGAAATCTCCAATGGTGCTTGCACTTTCAGAGATGAAACTCCCTCCATCCAGGATAGACTTCGTAAGGTTTGGGACGTTGTGACGTTAGAATGGGCAACTTATGCCATGAGAAATAATGTACCTCGGTTTGCCAATGACTGGAGGGATGTACTGTCATTTCTCAAGAAACACTACAGAGTTCAGTGATGCCCACAACGCCAATTGACCTGCCAACCTCTGCAGTTGCAACATGTTGCCCTCTAGTTGGGGGCAGGGGTAGGGGGGCAGTTCCGGGAGGGGGGTGCAGAATTGGTGACGTGTGTAACAATGCTTTAGTGTTGAAGGGTTCTGGTCACAGTTTTTTGAAAATTAATGAACAGAATTAAAAATAAAATGAGCATTTTGTGTTGAAGGCAAATTTGACAACGTTTTAATGTTGCCAGTAAAAATTCAGCAGGTAGCATTCCCATTTACCCACTAGACATGGCAAGGATGGGGCCGATTTTAAAATTGGGTGGCAGAATTAAGGTGGGACCAAGCAGGGCCTCTTCTGAAAAAAATAGAAAACCGTACAGTGTACATTGCATACTACTTTAAAAAAGCCGTAAACTGTCCACATCTTTAGAGAACACTCATTTTGTGATTAGGGGCAAATAACGGGTTCACTTAACGGAGACAGAGCCCTGAGAATCATATTCATTAAAATAAAACTGGAGAAAATCCCCCACCCCACCTGCTAATAAAACAAACCTCTTCCACTTCACAAGAACTGATTAGGCAAGTGAGCCCAATCGAGGAAGATAGCTTCTGAAGTAGTTTTCAAACATGTATGTGAGAAAAGAAACATAAAAACCAACGTGTTAAAATGTGGAAACGTAATCGACAAAAAACGCTGATGTTGCAATTCATCTGAGGCTAAACTTAGGCATACTGAATGTTGGACAATAGCACTAAGCAGTGAAAACATGGGTCTTGGAATATCCTATCTGCAATAATTTAAAAAATAACATGAGTGACGGATAAACCTCCAATCCTTACCTGTCTCTGTGAAGTGAAGGGTCACAATAGTACAGCCTGTGATTCCTTGAAGGAACATCTGTCCACAGTGCAGTGGTCTTTTTTTCCCTCTGACATATAGAGTGAATATTCTGCATGCATTGAAAGGGGGGGGGGTAACACCTCACTTTATATTTTTGTAAGGATTATTTAGATCAGCTGATTTAGTAGTTCTGTCTTTCAAGTGGATTCCTTCAAAAGAATTCACAGGTGAGTTGTTTTAACCGCCTTTCTGTATGAATATTGGATCAAATGGACCTCTACCCACATTTACTCCATTCCAATATGACTGCCCTGGCCTCCGACCTCAGAATAAGGCCAGCTCAGTTTTCAGGACTTGCAGTCCGTTGCTACTCCTGATATCTACAGAGAGTTTATGTACACCCAAGCTTCCATCGCCTTTCAATCGGAAGGTTGTACGTCTATCTATCTATACAGAGGATCACACGCTGCACTATTGACTATTGTGACCCTTCACTTCACAGAGACAGGTAAGGATTGGAGGTTTATCCTTCACTCATGTTATTTATTAAAGCACAACGCTGCTTAGTGACTGCCTCCGCTGATTTAACAGCAGCAGGACGACTCATGCATCCCTCTTTGTTTATTACCTACACTCTGCACGTCAATGTGAATGTTGCTCTATTCCACACTGTAGTGTGCAGTAGTAACTTTGGGCACCCTTATCTGCAGAATGGGAGTATCATAGTAAATGATCTCGGATTCAAATACACAGATAAACTCAAATAATATGGCAACATACTACTCAATAAAGTAGGGAAACCTGACAAACAACAAATCGTAGCCCACACGCTCTCAGTTACATTTCAGTTACAAAAAGGCTTTATAACTCAATGTACATCCGTTATGACGTCATCCAAATAATAAAACCTAACTGACAGAGGGTTTGGTTAGGGGAACATATCTACTTATAGTTTATGTAGGTGTTAGTATCATGATTAGCTGCCCCTCATCTGGCAGGCATACCTTGAATCTCCCTCTAACTACATATAATACAGATTATAGCAGCATAGCAACAGCGGATTGGACCCTGCAACAATGTATGCTGAACAGTACATAGGCCCTCGTGATTGGTTGGCATCCTCTCCCAAACTTGGACATTCAGCTCATTAGCAGCACGTAAGCAAAATGAAGCCAAGGTGCAGAGAACATCGTCAGACTACTGCCCACTTGCCCAATTAGTCTACCATGTCTCATCAGCCAACCCTTCAGCTATGGCTTCTTCTTTGTACTTGACCTTGCTGAATGTTCCCTTTCCTGGACCTTAAAGGGGAGTTATGGTGCATTGTTATTTTTGTCTGGGGCTTATGAATAGGCCTTGTTTTCTGGTCTTGAACCACATGTGAAGAGTCCATGATTTTGTCCATCTCGCCTTTTGCCTTTCTATTTAGTGCTATTTGATTCAGATTTCCTTTACATCTCTTTGATGTTCAATGATGTCCTTAAATCCCCTGCTACCACTTCAGGTCGAGGGTACATTTGATATGGTTGTCTGAGTGCATACCATCTCTCATACACCTGATGCAGTTTTGGAATGATACCTGGGGTCATGCACAGTGCCTTCTTGTTCATCAACCAGTATGTCAGAGGTGAGGTGGTTCTCTTCATTCCCCCCTCTGGTCAAGTCCTCAACCACCTCCTCCTCAATTTTCTTAATTTTTCCTTTACAGAATGACTTCTTTGGGATCCATATCTTAGTCCACCTAATCAGGTCACTTGCATTCCTTATGTGTTCATGCACACTCCAGGTCAAATGGTAGCACACCACAGTTGGTTGACAGAACACCCAACACCCTACATAGTTATTATGATCCTTGGGCTAATAAAAAGTTGTTCCTGGGGTGCCAGAGGACTTTCTCTCAGGTGCTCATGGGTGGCGTTTTTGGACTGTATGTTCTTGTCAACCACAGCATTCACATTGATCCTTATCTTCACCCCAATTGCTTTCTTTGCTGTCTTCTTGCACTGTCCTATGATTATTCTAATAAGACAGAATCTCAGAAACACAAACACTAGTATTGCTCCAAGTAGTTTGAAGGTGTTTGCCAACCAGGTTGGAACCCATGAAAACAGGGATAAAACCAATCTTGATCCTCAGTCTCGTCTACTTCTTCTACCAACTTTGTATGCAGGGTTGACAGCATAGTTTTTGCTTCAGTCAGGGTTCCCTTTTCTCAGTCGTGGGAAGGTATGAATGTACAGCAGGAAGGCCTGATCTTGGTCCATTGCTATAATTAAGTCCAGGACATACCTGTTCTGGAGGGCCATTAGCCTGATGGCTCTTAGTGCTTCTCTGATCGCATAAAATCCTTTTATTGTTGTGTTGATCGTTTCTAGCAGATACCGCCTAGTGATATGTAACCACTTGGCATTTAATGCAGTTTGAATTCCTGGCATTACTATGGCTATAAATGTCTCTGCCGTTCTGCTGAACCATCTATGCTCATCTGGAATGTCATGATAGGCTTCTATTAATTAGGCAGAGAAGCAATATATTCATTTATATCTTCATTATCTTCCCCAGCATCCCTTTTAAGTCAGACGATTTGTTCAGAAATGTAAGGAAAAATATCACTCATGTGTTTGTTGGGGAAAAGAAAAGATATATCATTCTGGGATACTTCATTTGAATTCTCAAACAATATGTCACGAAATTTGAAGAACATAAGAAAATAAAGACGACACATGAAGCAAATTGTAGTTGTAAGAAGTATTGCAATGGTATTCAGATGCCACGTTATCTCTTTTGGAGTATCTGGTCTTCTTGTTAGCAATGTGTGTCTGATATAATAAAACATTCTAATGATTAATTCAGTTATTCACCTTCAATCACTTTTCAAAATGTGGACTTTGTAAAAACATAAACTGAATTATGATTGCGATAATAACTCTGTGAATGATAGGATTTTTTTTTATGATTTCCAAAAAATGCAACAACATCCACGTTTTGTCACACTAGAGCTGGATATGTTTGGGGTATTTATACATAAACAGCATGCAGAAATTTGTGCAACGTTTCAGGCAACATAAAGTGTGCTATGCAAACTTTGTGTCTTATTTTAAGTCTATAGTCTGTTTTTAATTTAACTGAACACATTCTTGAATTACAGCAAGTTGTTTGTTTCCTATTAAATTTAGGAAATGTCAATTTGTTCTCAAATGTTTTTAGTCCACTGATTCTTTGTTTTTGCCCTTGGTAGCTGATCTGGTCAGCATGCGCTGAACTTCTTGTCTTGCTTCACTGTCAGCGACTGCTGGAGGGGTCTGCGTCTCTTTTTTGTAGAGCTTTATGTCATTCAAGTGCAGGTAGGCTCATCTCCTTTGAAGTTTTACACCATTAGGAGTGACCTCCTCCACTAGGTATGACCACTCAAAATGGGGCTTGGTCCCCTGGATACAAACTGGGCTGCATAAGAAAGACAATAAAACATGTTGTTTGGCAGTCTTCCGCAATCTTCTTCGACCCTTTGCTCCGATTTTTTGATCCGTTGAGAAATAAAAGAAACACTAGCCATTATATTTTTAAATAATCATGCATTTCATCCCCTAATATTTTTGCTGCACTATGGGCATCATTTGTTATTCGAGTGGGAGGAGGAAGTGGTACCCTCATGTGGCATCCAGTCAGCAACTCATGAGGAGTTATGTGGTGATATGAGCCAAGCTGGTTTCTCAGGGCAAATAAAGCAAGTGTAGGGATGTAGCCATCACTTCTTCAGAGTAATTTTGATCTTTGCTATCCTTTCTTTGAGAAGTCTGTTTAGCCTCTCACAGACACCATTTGCATGTTGTTGATAAGCAGAGGAAATCATGTGTTTATGCCTAATAGAAGAACTATCTGTTCAAACAATTGATTTACAAAATGCAGCCCATTATCAGACCACAGGACTTCGCATATACCCCATCTGGGAAACACCTCACACCCGAGAAACTTTTTCAAGTGCATGAGGTATCGGGATGCATGCATGGACCTGCCTCAGTCCATCTGGAAAAGGCATATACTACCTCTAGCATGTACATATAACTGTAGCATACTTGTAACATGTCCACTTAATCTATATGTAGATGCTGAAAAGGACGATTGGGTCTAGGGATTGCTCCTCACAGTGTTCACAAGGTGTACCCTGCTCTACATTTCTGAAAAAAATGCAATTTACAATAAACTGTGCAACATATTGTAAAACATTTGGTGTGAATCAGTCTTCTGTGATCCTTGCAGCAAGACTCTCTCTGGTGGTGTGTGCGGGGTAGTGAAGTTGCTCCAGGGCCACCTTCAATAATGCTAGAGGCATATCTGGCTTTCCAGTGCTGTCCTGCTCCATATAACCTTAGTAGGCGATGAAGAACATCCCAGTCTCTTCAATAAATCCTGCTCTTCCTATGGAGGTCGACCTTGCAGCTCAATTAACTGTAAAATGGATAACCTATTAAATCCTTCCTGCATTATAATGCATCGTTCTGACCCTTTGTTTAACATCTTCAAATTCAAAATTGGACATTTTCTGAAAATATGCTGCTCTTTTGGCCTCTACATCTGTGTCTTTGTTACCACGAAAAATCATGTCTGCCCCTTTAGTATGGGCTGTGTATTTCCCCACAGCGATAGAGAATGGGAGCTTTAGTACTTTAATGAGCTTGCCCAATAGAGACACATGTTGCACTGGAGTGCTGTCCGCGCAGAGGAAACCATCCTTTTCCAATGTGATAGCTTTGCGTGTATGGCTGTCATCACATAGGCAGAGTCAGAATACATTGTCACTTCCTTCTCTTCAAATCTCTGAAGTGCAGTGATGAGCACCACTAATTCTGAAGCCTGCGCTGAACAATGTGAAGGTAATGTCACACTCGTCACAACTTCAAATTCAGCATTCTTTTTTAACTTCGCTACTGCCATCCCAGTATGCCTTTCACCAGTTGTTTGATACATTTTTCAAAGAACCATCAATAAAGAGAACCCCCCCCCCTCCGACTCGCTCTGCTATAAATGTCGCTGGATTCACTATTCCACATATATAACAATTTTGATTGCTGAATTTGAAATAATCACTTTCTTATTCAGATGCTCTTTGTGTAGTCAATGTGCTTTTGGGTTTCACCAAAAATGGCAAATAGGGAGTGCTCGAGAAATAATGTTATTGAGCATCCCATTATAATACTGGTAGCTTTTTCAATTGTGAAAGCAGCAGCAGCTAAAGCTTTTTTGCAAGGATAATGTCCTTTCATTGCTCGATCTAGAATAGCAGTATAATAGGTTTATGGTTTGTGTCCATGTCGTAATGGCGTCTTCTGTTTAGGGAATGTTGTCATCACTTCTCCATTTGAAAGCAAAAATAAGAAAAACTCTTGATTATAGTCTGGTATTCCAAACACAGGGGCTCTGCGAATAGCCCTTTTCAACTCTTCGAACCCTTCAATCATGTAATCTGCCCATGTTATTTTACTTTTATCTATCTGTGCTTCCTTGAGTCCTTTTAAACGTGGTTGAATATATGTACTGTAATAAAAAACCCAGGCCCTACAATAATTACATAGACCTACTGTTGCTTTTCTCTTACTGTCTCAGGTTTTGGAGTTTTCATGATTGCTTCTGCTCTTTCAGGTGTCATTTTTCTCCCCACTTGAGTGATGATCTGTCCTATTTACAGGACTTCTTGTTGACAATATTTTAGTTTTTCTGTGTCTCTTTGGTATCCTTTTTCTGCTATTATTGTTATTAGTTGAAGTGAGTCTTTCCTGCATATTTCCTCTGTCTCACTGCATACTAATGCATCATCTACATACTTTTTATTGTGCTCTCGAGTTGTATGTTACCTAGGTCCATCTGAAGGACTCGTTGAAAAACTGATGGAGACTCACAGTACCCCTGAGACAATCTTGTATGTTTTAGGTGCTGATTTGTATACCAAAATGAAGTAAAATCCTGCGAGTCCTCATGAAGGGAAATTTAAAAGAAGGCATTCTTTAAAACTATTACTGTAAAATATTTGGCTTTATCTGGGATGTTACATAATATTGTAGCAGGGTTTGGAACCAGAGGAAACTCAGCTTCAACGATATTGTTTAAGGGGCAGAGATCCTGAAAAAATCTCCATGACCCCCCAGTTGATTTCTTCACTGGGTACCCATCTGTGTTACATGGGGACTCTGATGGCACCAATATTCCCTGCTTTATTAAAGCGGAAATGGTCTCAAGTATGCCTTCATCTGCTTCTCTGGACATAGGGTACTGTTTTGCGCATGACAAAATTGCTCCTGGTTTAAGCTTCCTTTTAACTGCTCCTGCTCCACTCAATAGACCCACGTCATATGGGCTGCTGGTCCATAAAATGCTTGTCATTTTTTCTAAATGTTCCTGAAATAAATGACGGTTTCTTTTTTACCAATATAGAAATTGAGAGGTAGGGTGGGCACCGCTTTGTCTTTATACTAATTCAATAATGTTGCTCGTTTTTTCTTATATTTGGGAGCTCATCCTTTACCCTAGGCACTGGGTTATCAGAACATCTACAAAAAAGAAATGGAAAATTTCCATCTCAAGATGAGCTCACTCGCACTCCCCTGGTCGGGTTTCAATCAATGTTCAAAGTAGTACAAAACTGTAGTTAGTTGTTTCTTATGTAGTTATATTTGAAATCATTAATCGACATTTCTATTTGTGATTTTCAGTCTCCTTGTTTATTCCTGACCAATCAGTGTTTCGCAATTATAGCCTATGCATTTCGGACATCCGTCCATCACCAGGGCTTTTAACACTATTCATAATCATGAAATCAGTGACAATCTTGTCATTATGATGCATTCCCAATTATTCACCATTCAGTGAAATCCGTAAAAAGATAAAGTATCATCACGTACCCAATTGTAGTTGTAATCCAAAAATGGAATGCCACGAAAAGATGCAAAAATATATAAAAACAAAACGAATATACATTATGGAACATTGTTGTTATACATTGTGAATATTTAAATCGTATAATTATATAGGTCTCTACCTGTAGGTCTTCTACTTCCTAGAGATTGTATACATCTCTGCTGTATGGATCTCTGAGCAGCCCACATTAGCAGCTCCTGTTCAGTAAATACATAAATAACCTTATATAATTCCCCTCCGAATCTAATCTTTTTCTTTTAAGGTCGCATCATATTATCCCTCAGGATCATCGTTCTTACCTTACGTAAAATACTGCTGTGCAGGCAGGCCGGCTGCACAAAAGGAGCAGCCGCTGTATGTAATGGCGTACGTATACACTAATCGCTTGCGCGCATGCGTGCGGTGTTTCACTCGGTACCTCGTTCTCCTCTTTGCTCTTTAAAGTTCATCGGGATAACCTGCTCTGTAGCTTTACGGTATCACTGTGTACATCATTCTATGCTGGTTTTTAGAAAACAATATTTTTAGAAAACCATGAAATACTGTGTCTCGAGCGTGTATTAAATCAACGCGAAAACGCGCGTGCCGGACACTACCTCGCGAGGTCCCGGGCATGCGCCCAGACCTCGAAGGTAGTGTTCATGCGGACGAAAAGAAGTGGATCATCTATCCCTATTGTTTAATGCTGTACTCTGGTTCTTCGTGTCCTGCCCTACCAAGCGGACCTGAACAGGATCATATTTATTGAATACCATGTCATTATTCAAACTAGCTCCTCTAATACAGGGGTCGGTTGTTCTCAAGTTACCAGTTGTTACCAAATACAAGTAGCTGGAATGTATCCACATTAATAACATATCTTGGCATTCTTCTCATATTCTAATCTTCAATTACCTGTTCCAATATTCACAAGAGAGTTACTTCCTATTTTCTTGGGTTTACATGCATCACATAACTTACAGTTTGGTCCCCATATATTCTTAGTTTGACACTTTTTATCTCACATGTAGAATCAATTCATACCAGTTAGACATGAATGTTGGCTACGTAACATTGTATATATTTATGTGCATTCCCGTTCATATTGTAATGTTCAATAGAGGGTCTTCACATTTGGCAGCGGAACCACTGCCTTACGTCCCATAGGGAGCTCCCTGCGGGACACAACGTGTACCCTCTCTTAGTATTCAGTGTTCTATCACTTCATCTATATTTACTGAAATTCACAAAAAGCACATAAAGTTCACTTCCTCATTTATACCCCCCGGTCTCAGGGAGTCAAGTCGATCGATCCAAAATGATTCTCGTTGGTTCAACCTTCTCCCTACATCTTCATGTGTGTTACGTTGTTGGATAGCCTCGAGAACCTGTATCCTCATCTGGCTAATGTTGTGCTTCATTGAATTCCAATGTCTTGCCACTGCTGAATTCACATTATTGTTCCGAATGCATGATCTATGCCCGTTCCATCGTAGCTTACCAGGTCTTTTCGATTGCCCTACATAATAAATGCCGCATGGGCATTTGATCGCGTAAATTATGTTTGGTGTATCACATGTTGCATATCCTCTTAATTTGATCTTTTCACCCGTACGGGGGTGGTCTACACTATCTCCCTTTGTTATGAAGTTGCAGTTACTGCAGTGTAGGCACGGGTATGTCCCTTTCCTTATGGTCTCAATCGTTTTCTTCCCGGGTCTTGTTTTCCCCAGCCTGTCTCTTAGATTTGCACTCCTTTTGTAAGTGAAAGTAGGCAATTCTCTGAACAAATGTTCAACTCTCATGTCGCTTGACAATGTACTCCAGTTTTTCTTAATCACACTCTTAATCTTATTGCTCTGTGTCGAGTAACATGAAACATAGACTATATTCGGTTCTTTCTTCTCTTTCCTGGTGTCGGTATTTGTGGGTTTCTGTAAGCGCTCTTTTGCTGCCTTTATCTCCGAGGATTTGTATCCTCTGGCTTCAAATCTTTCTCCCATTTTTTCAATCTCTGTTTCACACACCATTTGATCATTCACAATCTTCTTTACTCTCATCATCTGGCTGAAAGGTAGATTCCTAATTAGACTCGGTTGATGGAAACTAAGGCGCTGGAGAAGGTTATTGCGATCCGTCTCTTTTCTGTAAATGTTGGTTTGAAAACTGTTGTTTTGGATTTGTATCGATACGTCCAAAAAGTGTATTTGAGTTTTTGAAGTTTCCTGTGTGAATTGTATGCGCTGGTCTATGCTGTTAAGATATATAAAGAAATCATTGAGAGATTCCTCTGTACCGATCCAGATTCCGAAAATGTCGTCGATGAACCTGACCCACATTGAAATGTAATTTCTCCATACTGCATGCTCTAGGACATGATCCTTTTCGAATTTATGCATGAAAGTATTTGCATATGTGGGGGCCATCGATGCCCCCATAGCTGTACCGGATGTTTGGATGAAGAATTTGTTTCTGTACTGAAAGTAAGAATTTTCAGAAATGAATTGAAGTAGTACTAGAATAAATTCCTTGATTGCCTTTAAATCTCCCTCTTTATGGAGTAACCATTCTATTGCTTCCAAGCCCAAGTTATGTGGGATTGACGTATAAAGGCTCTTCACATCGATGGTAAACATAATTGAATCGGCTGTGTATTTGTTCTTACCCAATCTTTCCAGAAAGTGCGTGGTGTCCTTAATGTAGGTATCTGTTTTTTGTATAAAAGGTTGCAAAAATTGATCTATGTACTGCCCTAATGGTTGTAATATGCAGTCTACGCCAGAAACAATAGGTCTCCCTGGTGGTTTGATCAAACTCTTATGTATTTTAGGCAGTGTGTAAAAGTTCGGTATTCTAGGGTGTCTATTAGTAAGAAAGGATCTTGTTTTTTCACTTATCCAACCTAGTCCCTCTGCTTTCTCCAGTAGTTCTTCTAAGTTCTTCAATATTTCGCTTGTGGGGTCATTGTCCAATTCTGAGTATACATCAGTGTTATTGAGTTGGTCCATACATTCGTTATGATAATCTTGACTGTTCATAATGACAAGTGCTCCCCCTTTATCCGCTGGACGTATAGTTATATCTTCATATCCATACAAACCTTTCAGGAGGTTGAATTCATTTGGTTTCAAATTTCCATACTTCGGACGTTTGAATGAAACTTTTTTCAAATCTTTCAGTACTTGTCTGTGAAAAATGTCTGTAGATGGAACACTTATTGATGGCATGAAATTACTTTTTTTTCTGAATTCTTGTAATTCTTCTGGATCTAGCTCCTTGGATTGGGTCGTGTCAAGTATATTTGGCAGCTCATCCTTTACCCTAGGCACTGGGTTATCAGAACATCTACAAAAAAGAAATGGACAATTTCCATCTCAAGATGAGCTCACTCGCACTTCCCTGGTCGGGTTTCAATCAATGTTCAAAGTAGTACAAAACTGTAGTTACTTGTTTCTTATGTAGTTATATTTGAAATCATTAATCCACATTTCTATTTGTGATTTTCAGTCTCCTTGTTTATTGCTGACCAATTGGTGTTTCGAAATTAAAGCCAATGCATTTCGGACATCCGTCCATCATCAGGGCTTTTAACACTATTCATAATCATGAAATCAGTGACAATCCCGTCATTATGATGCATTCCCAATTATTCACCATTCCGTGAAATCCGTAAAAAGATAAAGTATCATCACATACCCAATTGTAGTTGTAATCCAAAAATGGAATGCCACGAAAAGATGCAAAAAAATATAAAAACAAAACGAATATACATTATGGAACATTGTTGTTATACATTGTGAATATTTAAATCGTATAATTATATTACCTGTAGGTCTTCTACTTCCTAGAGATTGTATACATCTCTGCTGTATGGATCTCTGAGCAGCCCACATTAGCAGCTCCTGTTCAGTAAATACATAAATAGGGCAGGACACGAAGAACCAGAGTACAGCATTAAACAATAGGGATAGATGATCCACTTCTTTTCGTCCGCATGAACACTACCTTCGAGGTCCGGGCGCATGCGCGGGACTTCGCGAGGTAGTGTCCGGCACGCGCGCATGCGCGTTGTATTAATACACGCTCGAGACACAGTATTTCATGGTTTTCTAAAAATATTGTTTTCTAAAAACCAGCATAGAATGATGTACACGGTGATACCGTAAAGCTACAGACAGGGCTTTAAGTGGGCCGGGGCCTGCCGGGGCTGGGCCCCGGCAGGCTCCGAAATTTCGTTTTGAGGCGGGGCCCTGCCGGGGCCCACTAATCTCCCGGGCAGCCCCGGCCACTACACGAAAAGGCATTTTTTTCTACAGCCTGAAGCTCTCGCTCGTATGCGAGAGCTTCAGGCGTCAGAAAAAAATGCCTTTCAGCTATAATGGTGGCGCCGCACCTGCGAGGCATCCCTTTAATCAAGGGATGCACGTGGGCCGGCGCCACCATTATGGAGAAACGTGAGGCCGCTGGAAGGAGAGGCCTTGCTTTCTAAATACTGAAGCTCCCGCGGATTCGCGGGAGTTTCAGTCTTTAGGAAAAAGGCCTCTGCTTCCAGTGGCCTCACCCTTTCAGCCTTAATGGTGACGCTGCCCCTCCCCAGCTGGCGAGGGGCAGCACCACCATTAAGGCTGAATAGGCGAGGCGCTGTCCCCTGCCAGGCAAGCCTATAAAAATAAATACAGAGATCAGCACCCTCTCCCCCATAGGGGAGAGGGTGCTGATCTCTACAAAAGGCTGCCTGGCAGGGGTGCCAGTAGCCCATTGAGCCGGGGCTCGTCAAGGGGGCGTGGCCTAACGGCCCATCAAGACCCTGTTGTTAGGCCACGCCCCCTCGATGGGCCCCGGCTCGATTTGTAGTGCCACTTAAGGCACTGGCTACAGAGCAGGTTATACCGATGAACTTTAAAGAGCAAAGAGGAGAACGAGGTACCGAGTGAAACACTGCTCGCATGCGCGCAAGCGATTAGTGTATAAGTACGCCATTACATACAGCGGCTGCTCCTTTTGTGCAGATGGCCTGCCCGCACAGCAGTATTTTACGTAAGGTAAGAATGATGATCCTGAGGGATAATATGATGCGACCTTAAAAGAAAAATATTAGATTCGGAGGGGAATTATATAAGGTTATTTATGTATTTACTGAACAGGAGCTGCTAATGTGGGCTGCTCAGAGATCCATACAGCAGAGATGTATGCAATTTCTAGGAAGTAGAAGACCTACAGGTAGAGACCTATATAATTATACGATTTAAATATTCACAATGTATAACAACAATGTTCCATAATGTATATTCATTTTGTTTTTATATATTTTTGCATCTTTTCGTGGCATTCCATTTTTGGATTACAACTACAATTGGGTATGTGATGATACTTTATCTTTTTACGGATTTCACTGAATGGTGAATAATTGGGAATGCATCATAATGACGGGATTGTCACTGATTTCATGATTATGAATAGTGTTAAAAGCCCTGATGATGGACGGATGTCCGAAATGCATAGGCTATAATTTCGAAACACTGATTGGTCAGGAATAAACAAGGAGACTCAAAATCACAAATAGAAATGTGGATTAATGATTTCAAATATAACTACATAAGAAACAACTAACTACAGTTTTGTACTTTTGTACTCCTTTAAACATTGATTGAAACCCGACCAGGGGAGTGCGAGTGAGCTCATCTTGAGATGGAAATTGTCCATTTCTTTTTTGTAGATGTTCTTTTTTACCAATGTCATTCTCTGTGGTATTTCTCTATTCTCAATTTTCATCCAATAAGTAAGACTTATGAAAAATATAAATTCATCCTCTGAATATTAATCTCTGAACAAGTCTTTGGGACTCATTCATTACCAGGAAGGAGGTAGCCATGCTGCTTTTTGCAGCATGGCTACCCCCATTCTGGGCACCGGGTATGGGTTCCCTGAATGGGGAAATATCGGGCCATTATGACCTTGGAGGGCCTGGTATTTCCCCATTCAGGGGACCTGGATCTGGTCTATCCCATTCCCATTTGAACCCCCACAGGGCTCAATGCGAATGGGGAGAATCCTAACAACAGGCCCGTCATTAAGTAATATTCGGATTGTTGCTAAAGGGCACTGGGGCCTCTTTCCAATGTGGCCACAGGGAGTATTAGGAACACCAGCCCTGTGATAGCTGCGGCGTCCGCGAGCTTCAGGTATTCGAAGGAAATGCAGTTATACTCCTCACAAGCAGTGCGGTCAGTGATGTGTCAGAGCGTTTAAATGTTGCTCCAGGGACGTATTTCCAAAATTTGGTATTCGTGTCAACAACTCCAGAGGGCCATGTCAACAAAATATTGACTCCATACAAAAATATTTCTGGGTCTAAAGGGACCCTTCATACTGCTTTTTGGCCCTTAAAACCTAGTATGAACTCTCTCATATTTATAATGTATCCCTGGAGTTGAACACACTTTCCCTTTGTCAGTAAAAGATATCACCATGTTTACTGTTGTCATCAAGTCGCTCCCTAATATGTTAACTGGTGTCTGAGAGTGCAATAGTGGCATTGACACGTCATGCTCATCTTTAGAAAGTGGAAATTTGTCAGTAAAAGGGACCAAACTTGTGGCACAGAGAATCCCTGTGCATTCATGGCAATCCCAGATATTGGGTATTTTCCCTCTCGAAAACAAGAACGAGTTGCTCCTGTATCCATGAAGAACGAAAATGTCTTGCCTCCTATTGTCACCTGACCGTTGGTTCCTCTTGTGGGTCTGGTATCACAGATGGTACTGAACACATCAAGTCGATCTGTGGGCTTTCGTATTGTGGATATAAATTCATCCCTGTACCCGTAAAAGGATTCCCTCATACTACTGTCACACTCCCTATCCCGGGTGTGGATACTTGTGGCGCTCCTGTATTCACATTCCATTGTGGCACTGTCACTTGTTGCACCAGTGCATACTATCATTGCTATGTCTGTACTTGTTGTGTGGTTACCCTTGTGGTGACTGTGTTTGCTGTGGGATCTGCTGTGTTTGCTATGTTTGTGGCGTGCCTGTCTGATATTGCATGTGATTTTGGGCATCATTTTCCAGTGGTTCTATATTGTACTGTGGAGAATTGCTCATCCCCCCTCGTGGAGCTTTTCAGTTATGTTGCATGCATCCTCCCCTACCTCTATACTTTCGGCATGTAGGTCCTGTTCTCCCACAATTCCGACATTGCTGTGGTTGTCTCCCATTAAATCCTCCTCCCCTTGCGGGTTTTGAAATCCACCTCTTCCTCTAGGTCTATTCCCTATACCTCATGGGCAAAAGTTGTACCCTCTCTGATCCATAAGGTGCACTACATTGCTTTGCTGTGCTGACTGTACTTTGGTGTGGCCACTCATTCACCACTCGTCAATACTACTCCTTCTACAGAGAACTTCAACAATTTCTTCTGAACTAACTTTGCTTCCTCCTGCTTTCTATTCTCAGCTTTCTTCTTATTTTTCTCTTGCAACAATCGATAATGGTGTATAAAAGTCAGCTGTAATTCTGGCCAATGTTTCACTTCCGTCAATACCTGTTTCTTCATCTGCCATTGCACTGGCTCAGGCAATCCCTGACTTAAAATATGATGAAATAATGCCACTGTTTTATCCCATGGTTCCATTGTCTTGAGACACCAAGATACCTGAATCTCCTGAATAAAAGCAACAGGATCTTCATCCTCTCCCATTTTCCATGTCATAATCGCACCCATGTCTGATGTGTCAGGATACTGTACTCTAAACGCCCTATATATGTCTGCCCTGCAATTATTAAATGGCAATCCGTCATGTGTCATGTTCTGTGCTGTTAGACTTGCATATCCTGCTTGTTTCCAAATGTCATCAGTGCTCTCCTGTATAAGTGCTGCCAGTAGGCCTTTTACTTTACCCACTGCTAGCGTCATTCCAACTATCATTCTTTCTAACTCATGAATCCATTTTCCTGCACCTGCTGTGAAACTAGGTTATTTACTTTTCAAATGTTTTTTGTCCATTTGTGGCCACAGAATATATTGTGGTTGTCCTGCCCCTTTCTCTATTAATGGGAATTGTGTAAATCCTGGTCCAAAATCATATCACCCTACACTTTGCGTCTGCCATGTCGGGCTAGTTTTGCCCATTCATTTTTTTCCTACCAGTGACCTTAACCTGCTTACATATTACGGGGAAACATCCAAATCTGACCATGTTCCCCTCTGACTATTCTAAATCTGACCATGTTACCCCTTTGTCTATGTTTGCATTTATTGAAAAAAATGCATGCACCTTCTCTTCGCTCTTTCTCATCCCTCTCTTCTTCTGACATTCTTATACCCCAACTGGTATCGCTATTATATCTTTCCTCATCATCAAGATCTACTCTACTTAGGGACAGCCTTCTATGCTCGCCCATTCATTCGGTATCCACTCTATCTCCTCTTTCCCCTTCAGTGGAGATCCCGCAACGCTCCCCATAGTCTCATTACCACCTTTTTTTTCTCTCTCATCTATCTAGATCCCCAATTCTTTTCAGTATGCCTTCTGCCTCATGCTCAATGGCCCATGTCAGTATTCTCGATATCCCTTGCAGCTCCTTGCGTGCCTGTTGTGATCCTCTCTCTTCTTCTCATCGCTCTCGTTCCTTAATGGGTATCATACTTCTATTAACAATATGATCTATTTCATCATCTTTGTGTCCCCTACTCCTCCTCATTTCTTCTTCCCTTCTTCTCATCCCTCTTTTCTTTTCTTCTTCTCTCCTTCTTTCCAACCTATGTTCTTTCAACCTTTGGGTTTCTATTTCTTCATGTTTCTTCTCTTCTCTTCTCTCTTCCTCTTTTTTCTGTTCTTCATACCTTCTCTGTTCTTCTTTTCATTTCCTATCTCTTTCTTTCTCTTCCTTGTATGCCCTTTCTTGTTCCTTTTCTTTCTTTTCTCTTTAACATCGTCAATGCCCTTTCCTTCTAATTTAAGTAGTATCTGTCCTCCCATCCATTTGTTTTGTACTATTGTACTACCAAAGGGCTCAAATTGAATAACGGATATAAGTAGAAGCATCGAAAAGTGGCAAATAGAAGGGGAGGAGTCATCTTGCATGTATATATGTATAGAGGGGGAACGCAACAGGATTTATTAGGGAAAAGGAAATACCTCGATGCCACATTCCAAAATGGAATAGAATAGAGATGAGATATGTCTATCAGGAGAATAAGACAAGATGATTTTAGAAAAAGTACACACGTGTTTGGGGGTTTGAAAAAATATCAGTGGAAAAAATATATTGATATGTTTTGAATTAGTGATGATAAAATAGTTTTAAAGCTCAAAAACTATAAGAACGATAGCAATACAATTTGACAAACGTTATTAGACCCTATAAAAGTAAGCAATTGGTGCCAATAAATCTAGGAGGGTAGTATAAGATTCTTAAATTATCAAAAATAATAACAGAATAGTACAAATTGATACAAATGCTATAAGAAGAGATAAATTGGATATTGTTGTAAAGGCTTGGAAATTGTTTGGAGAAACTGTTTTTGGGAAATGGGCAGCGATTGATGGTGCTGGTCCGAAAAGTGTGATTAAATAAATAATAAATGAAAAACCTGGTAAGTATTGACAGTTAAAAACAACTTGTCATTATGAGGGACACTCCCCTTTTAGATCTATGCAGGAGATTACCAAGATACACACATACATTTAGAATGTACCACGCTGAGTGGTTATGAGGCACAACTAATAAAACACTCATGCCATTGCCCCAAGAAGGCTCATTATCAAAATGGTACTGTGACGCATGACAACATACTTGCATGCTAGATATACAGGGAAGAAGCTACAGAAAAGGTTAACTGTTTTAAAACTATGGAAGATGTTTCGGAGTGAGAAATAAGACCCGCCTGAGAAGGAGTGGATGCTCAATCAGCATAAAGAGGAGAATGTAACGCCCTCAGCTCCTCTTTCTCCTCCTAAAAATGATAGCACAATGGAAGACAAACAGGGAATCTATCCTCTAAAGGAATGAAAAGCAGCAGCGGGGTATGTAAGTCCAAAATACACACCTCCCGCTTATAATGGTGAAGGCAGCATGGAAGAAAGCAAGAATAAAGAACGTAAATATATGTCTACACGCGACGAACATAAAGAGCGCGATGAGAGAAGGGACAGACATATAGAAATAGAAGAGGAAGTCAGGAGACAAGAAAGAAAGAAATACAAAGCAAGTGGAATGACAATAGTACAAAACAAATGGATGGGAGGACAGATACTACTTAAATTAGAAGGAAAGGGCATTGACGATGTTAAAGAGAAAAGAAAGAAAAGGAACAAGAAAGGGCATACAAGGAAGAGAAAGAAAGAGATAGGAAATGAAAAGAAGAACAGAGAAGGTATGAAGAACAGAAAAAAGAGGAAGAGAGAAGAGAAGAGAAGAAACATGAAGAAATAGAAACCCAAAGGTTGAAAGAACATAGGTTGGAAAGAAGGAGAGAAGAAGAAAAGAAAAGAGGGATGAGAAGAAGGGAAGAAGAAATGAGGAGGAGTAGGGGACACAAAGATGATGAAATAGATCATATTGTTAATAGAAGTATGATACCCATTAAGGAACGAGAGCGATGAGAAGAAGAGAGAGGATCACAACAGGCACGCAGGGAGCTGCAAGGGATATCGAGAATACTGACATGGGCCATTGAGCATGAGGCAGAAGGCATACTGAAAAGAATTGGGGATCTAGATAGATGAGAGAGAGAAAGGTGGTAATGAGACTATGGGGAGCGTTGCGGGATCTCCACTGAAGGGGAAAGAGGAGATAGAGTGGATACCAAATGAATGGGCGAGCATAGAAGGCTGTCCCTAAGTAGAGTAGATCTTGATGTTGAGGAAAGATATAATAGCGATACCAGTTGGGGTATAAGAATGTCAGAAGAAGAGAGGGATGAGAAAGAGCGAAGAGAAGGTGCATGCATTTTTTTCAATAAATGCAAACATAGACAAAGGGGTAACATGGTCAGATTTAGAATAGTCAGAGGGGAACATGGTCAGATTTGGATGTTTCCCCGTAATATGTAAGCAGGTTAAGGTCACTGGTAGGAAAAAAATGAATGGGCAAAACTAGCCCGACATGGCAGACGCAAAGTGTAGGGTGATATGATTTTGGACCAGGATTTACACAATTCCCATTAATAGAGAAAGGGGCAGGACAACCACAATATATTCTGTGGCCACAAATGGACAAAAAACATTTGAAATGTAAACAACCTAGTTTGACAGCAGGTGCAGGAAAATGGATTTATGAGTTAGAAAGAATGATAGTTGGAATGACGCTAGCAGTGGGTAAAGTAAAAGGCCTACTGGCAGCACTTATACAGGAGAGCACTGATGACATTTGGAAACAAGCAGGATATGCAAGTCTAACAGCACAGAACATGACACATGACGGATTGCCATTTAATAATTGCAGGGCAGACATATATAGGGCGTTTAGAGTACAGTATCCTGACACATCAGACATGGGTGCGATTATGACACGGAAAATGGGAGAGGATGAAGATCCTGTTGCTTTTATTCAGGAGATTCAGGTATCTTGGTGTCTCAAGACAATGGAACCATGGGATAAAACAGTGGCATTATTTTATCATATTTTAAGTCAGGGATTGCCTGAGCCAGTGCAATGGCAGATGAAGAAACAGGTATTGACGGAAGTGAAACATTGGCCAGAATTACAGCTGACTTTTATACACCATTATCGATTGTTGCAAGAGAAAAATAAGAAGAAAGCTGAGAATAGAAAGCAGGAGGAAGCAAAGTTAGTTCAGAAGAAATTGTTGAAGTTCTCTGTAGAAGGAGTAGTATTGACGAGTGGTGAATGAGTGGCCACACCAAAGTACAGTCAGCACAGCAAAGCAATGTAGTGCACCTTATGGATCAGAGAGGGTACAACTTTTGCCCATGAGGTATAGGGAATAGACCTAGAGGAAGAGGTGGATTTCAAAACCCGCAAGGGAAGGAGGATTTAATGGGGACAACCACAGCAATGTCGGAATTGTGGGAGAACAGGACCTACATGCTGAAAGTATAGAGGTAGGGGAGGATGCATGCAACATAACTGAAAAGCTCCACGAGGGGGGATGGGCAATTCTCCACAGTAAAATATAGAACCACTGGAAAATGATGCCCAAAATCACACGCAATATCAGACAGGCACGCCACAAACATAGCAAGCACAGCAGATCCCACAGCATATCTCTGAGATGTGCACATCAAATGAGTGCCACTAGATTATATGAGTAAGAAATACATTTGGAACACAGGTTAATATAACCACACAACTTGTCAACATGTCGTGATTAATCATCAGTGGTATCATTTTGCTTACCACAGGTTAATTACTTTAGACTGACTTGCCTCTGAACAATATCTGAGTTTTAAGCAACTAGTTATGTTTTTCTAGTTAATTAGGTTCCTTGGTGGCTGCACACCTTGTCTCTATTTTTTCTCTCTAAGGCTGACTATTCTGGATACTCTTTTCCGTTATACCTAGTCACTTCATGGTGTACACACATAGGGTGTTTTATATGCATGGTCTTGGGGACCTCTATTGCTATAGTCTGACTACAACTTGAAACAGGAGAGATGGAGAACGTTCCTGGGCTAGATACATTACTCATACTCATATAACTATGTACTTCCTGTGTAAGAAATCTGCATCTATAAATTATGGAATATGTGGTGAAACATTATTAATTTGTGTTTTCAGTTGATATTTTGCTCCTGAAGAAGGGGTTGTTGCCCCGAAACACGTAGAGCTCTGTTCAACAAAAAGTAAAAGAAGGCTACAAAAGATCTCTAAGTCTACTGTGTGAATTTGTCTTGGAATGCCAATAATCGTATTCATAACATAAAACGAATTAGCACCCTGAGCGGAAGAGTAAGCCAATCAGGTGGCTAGGAACGCAGACTTGAACAGCAGGTACAAGCCCGCGTTCCAAGCCACCTGACGCCTGGCTCTCCCCACCGCCATCTCCCCCACCCTCTGTTTCTTTTTTTGTAATCACCCCCACGCACTACTTACCTTATTTCATCGCATCCGCTCCTTCTCTTTGACTCCTGCAGGCTACCATGGAAAGGGAGGAGGGGCTCCTTAAAGGAGCCCCGCCGTGCCTTTCTATGGTTGTCATCTTGAAAAAGTTTTTTCCTTCCTACAGCGGAACACCGCACGCGGAAAGAAAATCCTTTTTTACCACCCCGCGTTACTGTTTTGGCAACCCGGGATGCTAATGGCCTTCATCCCATGTTCCCGAGGCTCACATGGGGGATAACAGTCCGGAGCCCTCATTGTACGCCCTCGCTTTGCTCGGCTCAATTCCATGCCCTGGAACGGGGGATGAACGCCACATTGTTGGCTGTATTTATAGTGCAAAGGTGTGCAGGGGCAGGGGAGTCCTAATTCGAGGACGCCATTGTTTACGTATTCGTTACAACCTCATGTCAGGTTTCTGTTATCTCCCCTGCACCCACATTCGATTTTTTAAATTGCTTAAGTGTTCATTGATGTAACCTAACAAAGAGTAGGTGTGCAGTAGACCCATACTTTTTCCTGTACTCCTGCAATCTTATTGTAAGCCTTTCTCACACAAAGATGGTCAACAGTCAGAAACAAGAGTATTATAAAACAGTAGCTTTGGCTAATCTATAGGCCTAATTACAAGTACAGTGGTGCAGTAAAAAACGGTGGTAAAATGGAGGTAACTCTGTTACAGCTACATTACTGCATAGCCATACTCTAGGTTTGGGGGTGAGGTGTAGGAAACACTTCCAGCAAAATGCTGGTTGTAATTATGCCACCTTACCACCACAAATTGGGAAACTTGATGAAATTACTGCTGGCGTTAATTTCCCGGAAATCTGCCAGGAGTCTTATGGAGTGCATAGATGGGGCAAACACTGCCATAACACCACGTGTGATCCGCAGATAATTCCGCCAGACCCAATGGCAGTAATGGGAAATCTGTTTGGCGTATTCCAGTGGATTAACCACTAAAATACTGCCAAACCTGTAATGAGGTCCACTGTACAAGATATAGCCATCATATGCCCATCATTTGTTTCTGGTACTCAGATCAAATGGTAGCCATTTCAAACACATGGTCATTTTTGCCAACAAAGTCCTGTTCTCACAGAATTACATCATATGCAATCCAAACAACCTGTAGTCACACCATTGCCATCTAATACCTATGTACTTACACCATTGGCAGGTTCTATTATGTCCAGTTAACTTACCAGTGGCATGTTTCATTAGGCCAACTTAGAACATCAGTATCAGGATCTATTGTGCCAAGGTAGCAACCTTGAAACCACCTTGTCCACTTAGCACATCAGCGCTAGATTCCATTATACCTAGTAAGGACAGCAGTGTTAGATTCCATTATTCCCCATGAACACAGTAAATGTGGATTTCATTATGCCGTTAGTACAGCAGTTTCAGATGATGTAATGCTCACTTAGCACAGAGGTTCTAGATTCCATCATGATCCATTAACACAGTAGCGCTAGGTTCTATTATGCCAAGTTACAATAGTGATGTCAGAATCCATTATGCCCAGGTAAGACTCTGCAACCACAGTTTGCAAGGGAAGTCCAGATTCCAAAGTTCCAGTCCTTCCAGTAAGACTTGATTGCAGCATGTTGGGTTAGTAACAAAAGTGGAAAAAAGAGAGACCTAGGCTAATTAGCCTTCGGTATGGGCCGCACACCCTTAATACCCACTTCGGGTTAAACAGTTATCTTGTATATTTATATTGATTTTGAGCAAACTGTAACTTGTTTCAAATTCCTTTATTCATCCAAAAATTATATATATCGTTGTTTCAAAAAATCCTAGTAATTGGTTCAACTTCACCAATTAGGCTAGTGCTGAAGCTGGGGCAAACAATAACCCTATGGTTAATGCATTTCGGAACACTTCCTTCTTCTGAGCCGGGTTATAAATGCACTACTACTACTGTAGTAATATATCGTGCCAATACATTTCAATTGACATAATACCATTCAATAATCCATTTCCAATACCAAAAGATAATACAAGACCATAATTCAAAAGCATCAATCAAGAAAACAATGCTTCAAATAGACAGGGTGCCCACAGGTAAAAAACAAACATTGACGCATAGAAAAAGGAAAAGAAAATGAAAGTATAATAAGTTTGCTTGCTCTTAATTTTCACCATAATTAAACAGCTTCTAGACCTGTGGCGGTCAGCAATGTGCTATTTGTTGTGCACCATTCACATGTATGAGTAAAATGTTTGATAAGCTCCAGATATTCAGGGTGACACCATTTATTAGAGTGATATCGTGGTCATTAAAGTTTCAACAACTAAATGTTATTGCGCCCTCTTTCTATTGCAATGCGTTATGTTACTGTGCTTAGGTGCTCGCATATAAGTGCTGAATGTCATTTCTAAATAGCGAATGTTGGTGCCGTCACTCATAATATTTCAGTGCGCCACATTAATTTAGTGCTGGTCACTACCCTGTCTACTGTAACAATCCCGGTACGGGAGTGAAAGTATCCTCAGTTCGCTTTGTTGTAGTGTTCTGTAAAAGATTGAGTGGCACGCATTAAGAACAGTCCTCACGTTCTCTAATATATAGATTTAGCTAGTCTATTTGGCGGATAGGTAATGTGTGCTTGTCATGACGCGTGGAAATTGGCGGCCGTGGAAGACATGGAAAGGACGCTAACGGCTGCCGTGGGAAGCGCAGCAACGGTCTACTCTTCCTTTTTTTTGCTGTACGTCATTGCGCCGGCTGTACATGTACTCGCCCATGGCGGCGCGATGACGCGTTGCAACCCTCGTCCGCGGTGGGTCATAATGCTGAGTTCGGCGCTCCAGTCCTTCGGTGCTTACGGTGTCTTACCTGCTTCCCTGCAACCAGTCTCTCCGCTCTTCTTCTACCTTTCCCCATTCCTGTCTGTGTGTGCTCCATGCTTCTTGCTGGTTCCCCCCGCCTTGGCTGCTTACCTTCTCGCTCTCTTCGTGTTCTCCCCTGCGGCTGTACTTCCTGGCAGCTCCTGCATCCACTGAGCTATTGTTAAGGTTAAACGATATGCTTGAGCAATACATCAGATGCTTTTGCAACCAGGCACAAGATAACTGGAATTCACTCATACCAGTGGCCGAATTCTCACATAACAACACCACGCATACAGCCATTGTGATTAGTCCTTTTCGATGTACATATGGATACGACCCTAGGCACATACCTCTATCTACGAGACAATCTACCAACATACCCACCATCGATTTCCTTTTGGAAACCCTGAAGCAGACTCATAAGCAAGCCCAAGAGACTCTTACCGAAAGCGGGCAAGAATACAAGAAATGGGCTGATAGAAAGAGAAGGAACTGTCCAAATTGGCAAGTAGGGGATAAGGTATGGTTGTCAACTAAATATCTACCCAAGCGGATCCATATGGGGAAATTCGCTCATAGGTACATTGGCCCTTTTACCATCTGTCGACAGATAAATCCAGTGGCGTTCCGCCTAGTCTTGCCAAAACGCCTTCGAAAGATACATCCAGTATTTCATGTCTCTCTTTTTAAGAAATTTCAACCAGACCCTCACAACAGATGGAAGAAAAAGGAAACAAACCTAATAGGCAGTTTTCAGGAGTATGAGGTCTCCCGAATATTAGACTCCCGCTACAAGCATGGAGTACTTCAATACCTCATCCTCTGGAAGCGGTACCCCTGGACGGAAAGGTCTTGGGAGCCAATAAAGAATCTGAATGCACCCAGGCTGTTACAACAGTTTCACCGAAACCTCCTGGGGAAGCCCGGAGGGGCCGCTTCGAGAAGGGGTCATACTGTCATGACGCGTGGACATTGGTGGCTGTGGAAGACATGGAAAGGATGCTAACGGCCGCCGCGGGATGCGCAACGATGGTCTAGTCTTCCTTTTTTTTGCTGTACGTCATCGCACCAGCAGTACATGTACTCGCCCATGGCGGCGCGATGACGTGTTGCAACCCTCGTCCGCGGTGGGTCCTAACACTGAGTTTGCCGCTCCAGTCCTTCGGTGCTTACGGCGTCTTACCTAATTCCCTGCAACCAGTCTCTCCGCTCTTCTACCTTTCCCTGTTCCTGTCTGTGTGTGCTCCCTGCTTCTAGCTGGTTCCACCCGCCTTGGCTGCTTACCTTCTTGCTCTCTTGGTGTTCCCCCCTGCGGCTGTACTTCCTGGCAGCTCCTGCCTCCACAGAGCTATTGTTTACATTACGTTGTATTTCTCGGCAGCTTCCGGAAACCTTCAGCTTTGGATCATCGGTCAGCTGGTCTACCTTCTTCCTCCGGCTACTGCAATTCCTTTTGACTGTCCTTACTCCAACGGAGCAGCTATTAACATCGCACTCAAGCTGAACCAGGGTTTTTTAGCTTGGCTTTTCCCTGGATTTGGGGCTTGCTCCCTGGGGGTCCCTCTGCCAAGCTATAAACCCATTGGCAAGGTGGAGGGAAAGGAAGACCATATCTTCAGAGAATTCGTCGGAGGACATTTATACAGGTGAGGAGGAGGAGGAGGAGGTTTTTTCGTGCATAAAGCTGGGGGTCCCTTCGGGTAGCCCGGGGAGTTCTTTCTTGAGTTCTGAGAGTACTAAGATGCCATATCATCTTACCTTTGGTCTGTTGATAGCACAGTAAACAAAATACTGCTGCTTCTAATTCGAAATGCGGACTCAGACCGTGATTCGTTGTGTTGCTAAGGCAACAATTGGGTACCAATATGGCCGCACGCGTTCTCACGCGTTTGCCATGTTGGTGTGGGAAATTCCTATGTAGCAGTTACCTACGTTAGGTAACGTCTAGGTTAGGTACAATTGATGGCTGTAAAGCGTATTGAGAGCGAGGATGGCAACATGCTAAACGTGCTCAGGCGTGAATACACTCACTGATATGGTATGAGGTGCTGGGTGCAGAAACACCTTGATTGCATAATCAATCGACCTGGAAGACCAATAGTGGCTGCCACAGGAGGTATCTCGCAACCGCTTGGGACTTATATTGATTATTTCCTCCAACCACTAATACAGAAGGCAGAGACATATGTGAAAGACAGCACACATTTCTTGAACATCTTAGAAGAAGTACAATTAACTGATCAAGACATTCTTTTTACGATCGATGTGAACAGCCTGTAGACAAGTATTCCCCACGACTTGCGGCAAGAAGCAGTTGAGTGGCTACTTTTACAGGAAGGCGAGATAGGAGCAGTAAAGGAATTCATTCTAACACTACTAACCTTCATCTCAATGAACTCTTATTTTGAGTATAAGAATGAATTTTACATCCAAACCTCGGGTACAGCCATGGGCACAAAAATGGCACCTTCATACCATACGCAAACGCATTTAAGCATCGATTCAAAACAACCCATATCTTGAACAAAACCCAATGGAAAAACAAATTGAAAAAGTGGGTACGCTATATCGATTATATTTTCGGTATTTGGCAAGGAACAAGAGAGTCACTGGATGAGTTCATGATATACACCAACAACATAGATCCTCGTATACAATTTGCCTCAGATATTTGCAATCCAGGCATACATTATCTAGATATCAATGTCAACATACACAATCAACAGATCACAACCTCTCTGTTCACTAAATCTACGGACAGAAACAATGTATTGCATCGCATGAGCTTTCACCCGCAGAAAACCCTGAAGAACTTACCATATGGACAAATGTTGCATTTTAAAAGAATCATTAGTGACCAGAGAGAATGTGAACAAGAACTAGAAAAACTGAGCAGAAAGCTAGAAGAACGAGGGTACCCAGATGTAGATTTGCAAGCAGCAAGAGACAAAGCATCTACCAAAACGAGAGCCAGCGCTCTCATTCCAAAAAACAAACAACAAGCTCCAGCACTAGTATACGTGTCAAAATTTTCTTCACAAAGCAAGCAGATCAAAAGATGCATCAATAAACACCTGTAAATGCTCAAAAGTGATGAGAGAACTAAAGATTTATTCTCTGACATTCCCACGTTTGCATATCAAAGATCAAGCAACCTCAGGGATCTGCTCGTGAACACCAGGGATAACAAAACAAGAAGAAGCAAACCCAAGAAAGTGGGTACTTATCCCTGCTTAAATTGTAGCAACTGCAATAACATCATAAAAGGTGGAGTAGTTTTACATCCATATACTGGAGAGAAGATAACAGCAAGATGCTATGCGACGTGCAACACAGAAAACTGTATCTACTGCATACGTTGTCCGTGTGGACTATATTACGTAGGTGAAACAGGTTGCAAATTAAGAATTCGCATTAATGAGCACAAATCATGCATATGCAACAGCAATGCGAACTCAGCAGTTGCAAGACATTTTAATGAGAAGAAACATAACATTTCACAGGTTAAGTTCCAAGTCCTAGAAACTCTCAAAACACATGGCTCACACACAGACTCGAAAAAAAGAAGACAACAAAAGGAAGCTTATTGGATTGATTGACTGGAAGCATTGTCCCCACGAGGAATAAATGAAGAACTCAATCTTAACTGCTTTTTATAATAACACTGCTCTTTTCAAATTCACCATGTCATTCCATGTATGCCAAACAGCACCAGGCTGTGAGAATATGAAAGATTTAATAGCCTCCATGGAATTACCTTAATTATGCTAACCATTGTTTTCTGGTCCTATGCCAGAATGTCTGACAGAACACACCATAACGTAGAGACTTTAAACACAACAGTTTGCTATGTCAAGGTGAATTGCATAAGAACTAGGTTGTAGCATAAATTAATTAATGATTAGCGCACTATTTTACCTTATGACACATTATCTCCAGGCACGAGATTGCATTAGTCCAACATACAGCATTACTTTCTAGATCAATATTTCTAGTTTAATGTATTAGCAACCCAGATAGGGTAATACACCAGTTATGCAAGCAACATGTTTGTGCACCCAGCACATCATACCATATCAGTGAGTGTGTTCACATCTGAGCGCGTTTAGCATGTTGCCACCCTCCCTCTCAATACGCTTTACAGCCATCAATTACATCTAGCCTAGATGCTTTTTCGTAACGTAGGCAACTGCTACATAGGAATTTCCCACACCAACATGACCAACGCGTGAGAACATGCGGCCATATCGGTACCCAAACGTTGCCTTAGCAGCGCAACGAATCGCGGTCTCAGTCCGCAGTTCGAGTTGGAAGCAGCAGTACTTTGTTTACCGTGCTATCAACAGACCAAAGGTAAGATGATATGGCATCTTAGTACACATTAACTATCCACCAAATAGACTAGCTAAATCTATATATTAGAGATCGTGAGGACTGTTCTTAACACTACAACAAAGCGAACTGAGGATACTTTCACTCCCGTACTGGGATTGTTACAGCAGACAGGTTTGTGACCAGCACTAAATGAATGCGGTGCACTGAAATATTATGAGTGACGCACCAACAGTCACTATTTAGAAATGACATTCAGCACTTATATGCGAGCACCTAAGCACAGTAACATAACGCATTGCAATAGAAAGAGGGCACAATAACATTTAGTTGTTGAAACTTTAATGACCACGATATCACTCTAATAAATGGTGTCATCCTGAATATCTGGAGCTTATCAAACATATTGCTCATACATGTGAATGGTGCACAACAAATAGCACATTGCTGACCGCCACAGGTCTAGAAGCTGTTTAATTATGGTGAAAATTAAGAGCAAGCAAACTTATTATACTTTCTTTTTCTTTTCCTTTTTCTGTGTGTCAATGTTTGTTTTTACCTGTGGGCGCCCTGTCTATTTGAATCATTGTTTTCTTGATTGATGCTTTTGAATTATGGTCTTGTATTATCTTTTGGTATTGGAAATGGATTATTGAATGGTATTATGTCAATTGAAATGTATTGGCACAATATATTACTACAGTAGTAGTAGTGCATTTATAATCCGGCTCTGAAGAAGGAATTGTTCCAAAATTCATTAGCCATAGGTTTATGGTTTGCCCCAGCTTCAGCACTAGTCTAATTGGTGGAGTTAAACCAATTACTATGATTTTTTGAAACAACGATAAATATAATTTTTGGATGAATAAAGGAATTTGAAAAAAGTTACAGTTTGTGCAAAATAAATATAAAGTTACAAGATAACTGTTTAACCCGAAGTGGGTATTAAGGGTGTGCGGCCCACACTGAAGGCTAATTAGCCTAGGTTTCTCTTTTTTCCAGTTAACTTTAGTGCCCTACACAGTGGCACTTAATAGTGGGATTCACCCTACTAATTATTAGCAAACCAAAGCCAAAAAAAAAATACCATGAAGGAAAATAATACAAATAAGCTGTGCACTCTCGCCAACTCATTTTTGTTATTAACAAAAGTGAACATTCCACTGTGTCCAGTTAGCAAAAATTCTATTTTTCCCAGTTGACAGAGCAACAGAATATTCCAGTATTCCCAATTAGCAGAGTGAAGCTGTATTCAATCTGGATCAGCATTACCAGCAAAATGAACCCCCCCAAAGAACTTCCATAGGTCTGGAGCTGAGTATATAGCCACACATCACTCATTGTGGGCGCATTTATCCCTGGAAGAAAGCCTTAGTTATTGGTAAGCTCAAATCCATGTATTCAACACAGATAAGCCCTTTGAGCTAAGTAGAATCTGCCACAGTGACACCCCAGTACCCATGACTAGAGGTTCATCTCCAGTTCAGGGGCACATGAAAAATGTATTGGAAGTATGCAAATTAACTCAAAAGCAAGATTTTCACTCCAGAAAAATGTCTTTGCTTTGTAGGGAAGTGCTATTTCAAGTATGCATAAACCCATCACAATGGTGCTAGTGTAAGCTAATATAAAGTAGAATCAACCATTTCAGCTGAGTTATATATGCCAAGGCACCACCCAGTAACCATCACTGGATATTCACCTCCAATTAAGGTTTGCATGAACCACACATTTCAGGTATGCACATTAGCTCCAATTCTAGTTTTTCACACAAGAAAATGGTCTTTGTCTCAAAGGACAGCGTGGTTTTACATGCAACTTGTTTAAGCTAAAGCATACAGCCCTCTACACTGCAAACAACTGCATACACATTTCACACTTATTAGAAATCACTAATGCAGTGCATCCTTGTTGTTGCAACCATGAGACATGTGTAGAAAACACTAGCAAACCTATGATGGGTTTCTAAACGCTAGTAAAAAAAACCTTTCCATTTGAAATGAGAAAGTAGAATATGCTATTTCAGCGAAGCCACATATGCCATCCTGTAGACATCAGTGCAAGTTTACCTTGGTTCCGAGCCGCACATAATGCTTTGTGGGTATGCATATTACAGCAGATGCATGATTTTGACTCTAGAAAAAGATCTTTGGGCCTCATTACAATTTTGCCGGTCCGGGGACTATGGTACCGGTAAGCTTGCCGGTACCATAGTTCCTGGACTCGCAAACTACGAGTTGTGCTTACGGGTGCCTTTCTGCCTGCCAGTTTGGACCTGTTGGGCAGAGCAGCACCCGGGAGCACAGCATGCCGCATGCACCAGCCCCATTCACAAATGGTGCCGGTGCATGCGGCTTCCCCATTCCCATTGATCCATTGATCCATTGATCCCTATGCGGCTCAAATGGGAATGGGGAAGAATTTTTTCTGGCGCCCTGGAATGGGCAAGTACTAGGTCTGCCAGGGTTGTAATACCCCGGTAACTGTCCATTCCAGGGTGCCGGAAAAAAATGACTCCGGCGACAGACCTGCCTGTGTCCTGTGCCTTTTAGGCCAGTGTCATTTCTAGGATCTATAAACCCACTATAATTTCGCTAAACATGCCCCAATCATTCATCCACAAAGATGTCAGAATATACTGCACTGATGATACCTAATAGGAGTAAAATGAATAGGCCTATGTTTGCTTCCTCACTCTGTTTACTGCATCCATCAAATCTGTACTTGCTATTGTAGTCTTAGCCCAGAAAGTATGTGGGCCAAAGCTACAACATCTTATGCTGATTGGCTGAATGTATTACTGTTTACTTACAAAAATCCACAAACCTCACCAGCAACAAAAATGTCAGTCTCCGAAATGGATAAGCCACCTTTCAGCCAAAACTGAAAAGAGACCAAGAAGAAAGCACATAAATTGTAACTGTGAAAAGCATACCAATAATAACCTTACTGAAGAACATATACATTGCAATGAATATGAGAGTAAATGAGGAAGTACACAAAGACAAATAGCACATTAAGTTAATAGTAAGTGGTGACAGCTCATGCATATTAATGCACTTAAAATAGAGAAAAACAAAAAATATGCCACAACCAGCAATAAAGAATACAAAGCAGTAGTAACACAGCAAACACATAATGTAAGAGATCCTCAGCAATAAACACCCCATCTTAAGCTAACAGATACTGCAGAAAACATTGCGTGAAAACAAGATGAAAATATGCCTGTATTTACCAATAGCAATACCATTGTTAGTTTCCAAAAAATCTATCCTTGGCCTAGCCCCACATGGGCGACCAATTTGTCAAACTGCAACTCTACCTCAGGGGGGTGTGGACTCTGGCACCCCCTGCAAATATATCTCAGGCCGAGTGTGCACTGTGTTACTGCCAAATTGCTATGCTATGGACACACAAACATAAGACACAAGGAAAACACATGAATCAATTCAACAATAAAAACACTTTTATTCATGGACAGCAAGGCATGATAAACAGTACTAGCAAAGCATACTGGCTTCTATGCAAGCAATTTAATATTAATTATCCAGTCCTGCTGGATCCATAATGCTGATAGCAAAATACATACGGCAAGTGTCGGCATTCAGCATTCCTCTCCAATCCACACCACACTTCACATTGTCAATGTGTGTGCCTATCTCCCCTTCTGCCAGTATGTCAACAACCCATCTCTAGTGTGTGCAAATCTCAACAACACAGCTTCCTACTCAACAAGCCTTTACTCCCCTTTTGTGCATGAACTGCAGGCAGCCCCCACCGATCTGCATGGGCTGATCTCAAGCCTCGTACCAGGCCCCTTTCCCCTTTCCAACCCCCTCTGCCAGATCTGCTTACTCGAACTGCCTCAAGCCTCTGCAAAGCTCATCTGATCTCCTGACAACTCTCTGCCAGATCGATCTCATCAGTTCTCCCAGAATGCTTCACCAAGCTGCATGTCAACCGATTCTTCAAAAGCCGTCTCTGCCAAACCGCCTCCAAGCTGCATCCAAAATGCTTCCCCAATGCCTCTCTCTCTCATACAACTACTGCTCATTTCAGGCTCCCAGTTATAGTGTCAAATCATGTCACTCTTTCTCCATGGTTACATGTCAAAACTCTCTTCTGTCAAACCAGCATTTCTAAATCTGGACAGCGCTTGGAGGTCTGTTACGTTAATCTTGTTCTAGTCCAGTGTGTTCTTAGTTACCGTGACATTGTACATCGTATTGTGTCTGTATTCTATGGCCTTCTTCTGTCTGTGTTATGAAACAGCATCCTCCCATTTCTCCTTTCATTGAAATCCCTCTCTCAATGCATGTCTCTGTGCAAAGCACCTCACTCCCTGTGAATGCCCCCACCTTTCTGTCTGAGAGCAAGCCAGGGCCTGATAAGCTTCCCTTATCCTTCTTCTACTCGGGCAAAGGCGACCTAATCTGTCTCTCTACCAGCTTTTGCTTACATATTCCTCGATTCACAGTGCACCATAACAATGTCTTCGCAGAACAAGGTGGAGCTGCTCTGTGTGTCTTTCAAAATGGTTCCAGAATGCCAGCTACATGCTCTATAGTGCCTAACGCATTCACTCACAAACCAAGCGCTATACCATGGCACAAGGCATACTTCTAAGTGCACACATGCGTGTGTCTAATTGCATACATAATACATAATAACATATGTCTAAACATGTCTCTACAAGGCACTTCATATAACAAGGCCTCTTTCTCTAGCAAATGCATACAAAATGGCAGAATAATATGGATAATGGATACATCTGTCTCTGCAACTGTCTCTGAAATTGGCTCATGACAACATACAACAGGCCATATATATATATATATATATATATATATATATATATATATATATATATATGTCAGGAGTAGGGTTGGCCTAAGGCCAGGTACTATTGGAGTTGTGGGGCCAGGGACCTTGAAGAAGCCCATTTCCAGAAGGGTACTGTACTTTAAAGGGCTGCTATGCCCTTTCTGCAGACAAAATGCGGCTGCAAACTACAAATCCCAGCGCTTGACTCGCCAGGACTACAATCCCCAGCATGCTTTGCGGGTTCGGGAGCCAATGGGAAGCCGCGCTGGGTGTGGCTCGCTAATGCCCATGCGCAAGCCCCGAGGCACGGGGCTTGTGCCCGAGACGCCGAGGAGAGAGGACGTAAGCCCAGCAGCTCCCCGGAATCCATACGCGAGGGGCCTAGAGCCACAGGAACAACGATCCAGCCCCTCGCTGACACAAGATAAGTGCCGCTCAGCCCAGGCAGAGTCTGGGATCATTGGGGAAGCGCAGGGGGCATAGCCCGACCCCTCCCAGAGCCCCTGCGCATCACGTAAAAGCTAAGTGGGCGGATTCACGGGAAAGTCATATTTGCTAAAGTGAAGGAAGGAAGTGTGCATGGTTTCACGTGCATTCGTCTCATGGGAAAACGCCGGAAGGGCGCGTGAGATGAAGGAGCACTAGCTTGGGGAGCCCGGTCTGAGGAAAGGCCGCGTTTTGACACCCGGTCTGAGGGAAGACCGTGTTTAGGGGCAAATTGTAAACTTGGGGCTTGATAAGCCACGTGCGGCAGCGCACCCCTAAGATTCGTGGAATATTTATATTAAAAACGCTGAATGCGTGTTGAGAGAGTTTGTGAGAGAGTGTGAGACCAGCAGAACGTGAGACATACGCTAATGCTTGTCCTTTGTTTTCTTTTAGTTTGAACCTGATTCGAACCTGAATCTCGGACTGCAAGGACGTGGCACAGGACTTGACAGCCTTTGCAGGACAGGACTTCAAAGTCTAAAGCAAAAGCTAAGTGTGCTAGTGCATGTGACTGTGTTCATGAAAATGTAAATGGGCTAATGTCAACAATTGTTTGTTGCTAATCCTGGTATGCTGCTGTAGTGCTCAAAGGAGCACCTTCATGTTTGTTCTAAGGGGAGGTGAAGGTGACAACACCTTTACATGTAAAGGTGTTACGGCAGTTCCATCAGCCAGTTTGAGGAAAGTGTGCAGACATCGTTTACCCTAAAATCCCCAGTCCCATCCATAACCTCTTCGCAAGCCTCAATCCAGTTATCCTAAAATCCCTCTACCTATCCACTCATCGAGATCCTAACCCTCCTTCCCCGCTCTAGTTAAAGAGGTCTGTGTAAGCTCTGTCTTGCAGGCACTGAAACCATTGAGGGGGTGGTTGGTACTGCGTCGCTCCTGCGCCTAGGACCTGAGCATCTCTGACAATATATATCCTGTTGAACACCATGATCCTGGAAAAGAGCAGAAAACTGAAAATAAGGCAAAAGCCTGGGCAGCCACACGTTCACGCCGGATGGCAGTAGAGTTAACACACCAAATAGTTACATAGAGTTAGTGGTGCAGAAAGCAAGGAAAGAGAAAAATCAGGTTTGAGGTTTTCTGGCAGCAACTGTGAACTAGGAAACAGTAGATGTGATAGAAATACCACAAAGAGCAAGTCCATGTGCCACAGAACACCATTGTGTGCCCAACCAGAGGACATGCAATATTGTAATGTAACTGTGATTCAAGTGACAATGATGTCCTAGGCAAGAGCCACAAACACACTGAAAGTACTGCTCATGGAGAACATTCCAATATAGGGGATGCAAAGTGATTGTCATTAGTCACCCAGAAAATGATATGGGGACTCTGATAAGTGGCACTGAAAGGAAATGGTCATAAAAACAAAGACACAGTTACAAGTGTCATTATTATTTAAAATGTGTATGAAGCGCGAACAAGGCACCAGTCCATCTGAGCACTGACAATGTAGACATCATACTATATAATAAAAGGCCAGATCTATGTTTGTCCGAAGCCGTTCTGCCGACTTTGCCTGTTATCACCGCTAGAGGGAGCTGTTGCCTAACACATACAACAATAAGACAAAGTTCAACATCCAGGCGAACAAAATGTGTATTTCCACAATGAGAGCATATTACTTGCTGCAGAAAAGGCCCAAAAAGGGGATACCACTTTAACAGATTACTTCAAGTTGCAAACACTGAGAAAATATGTACACAAAAAAAACATATAAACAGAAATGCATTTGATTATGCTCTATTTCTGAAACAAAATTGTCCATTGTACTTTTGTATTATGCAATTTTCAATTGTAATGTGTCTTGGAATGCATTTTATATCAAACATTTTCTTCATGTACATTTGAAACTTTATTTGACTTAATTTACTTTATTTTATGATCTCATGTCTACTTTGAATCATGTTGTACGTGCATTGTATTACTCTGACATCCCTCAAAATTATATATTTCAGTCCAAAACATGTAAGTGGAATCCAAGAAAATGAGGAGCAGATACAACAATTGCCCGTATGTACTACATTGAACTTTCAACAGATTCTGTGAGATTTTGTTTGAGGTTACTACTCCACCACGTAAAAGGAGGAAGCTCCTTTACAATTCTTTTTTCTATTAACATAAATTATTTTTAAATACACTAAATAATATATTTATACTCTGAAAATGTCTTCCTTTACGCACATTAGTCTGTGTACACAGGCTTTTCCACTAGTATAATCATAAAACAACATTGTCATACAAAGATTAAAAACAAACATACTAAAAGACAGAATGTATCCCATCACCAAGATTACAATTTTTTATAAAACCTCAAAACTAAAATAGCAAGACATACAGAAGAAAAACCACAGAGGAGACACCCCATTCTGGATCTTAAAAGACTATTAAAATAATGAGTTGCATAGCCATGCTTTTAAGGATTTCCTGATTTTAAGATAATCAGAATCTTGCAAAGGTTAGGGGAAAACTCTTCCAAGATGTAAGTTGGGGGGCTTCTAGGCACAATAAGTCTTAGGTATGGTGACCTCTTGCACCTCTAGAGATCTTCAATTTATCAGCCAAATAAGATATATATATTTTTTTTAAATGGACCGCTTTGTAAGCAATACACAGTAACTTGAATAAAATCTTTGAATTTAAAGGCAGCCAATGAAGAGAAGCTAAAACCAAGGTAATATGACTGAATTTCTTTGCCCCAAACACCAAACGGGCAGCAGTGGGAATAGCTTTCGAAGGTGCCAGAGTAGATTGTGTGCTGCATGGATTAGAAAGAGCAGGATAGTCCCAAAAGCTTATGTCAAGGTGGGGGTTATCAGAAATTGCAGACATATTATGAGAAGAAATACTTGGGCTGGAGAATTGATTTATCAATTGTTATGTGTGGAAGTGGTGTATGCACTGCAGCAGTGAAGCAGACGGAAGCCAAAGAGCTGGGGTTCTTCCTGTATGGGAATAACATTAATTTGTATAGTACAAGAAGCTGCTATCAAATAGCCTATCTCACCCTACAACCAATGCTAGCTGTCCCCACAGTGACAGACTTTCCCTTGGTCGAGGGTCCCAATTTAAGCTACAGCTAATAAGTCATAGGCCGGTAAGATAGCTCAGTGGGTTGAGTGCTCGCTGCTGCGATCTGAGCGTGATCTGCAGGTCACAGGTTCAAATCTCAGCAAGGCCAACTCAGCCTTTCATCCTTCTGAGGTTGATAAATGAGTACCAATTTCGGTTGGGTGATATTGTATGTAAGTATGTGCTCTTTAAAGTGCTTTGGATTAATGTGCTATATAAATTGCACATCATTATTATAAACGAAAATAATTTTTGGGAAAAATTAAGTGGGTTGTCCAGCTACCCATTGGACACCCTTGATACAATGATGCATATATTTTGAATTTCTTTAATAAATATCTTTGTGTCTGTTACTTCTTAGCTGTAGCTTAAGGAGAGTCAGTCTCTTCTTCTGTCCCCTCACCCTAGACAGGGGGCTCACCACCTCAACCTACGGATAGGCCATCACTGTGGGGACAGCTAGCATTGTTTGGAGGGTCAGATAGGCTATTTTATAGTGGTGTTTTGTACTATACAAATGAATATGTTAGCCTTGTACTTTGTGTGTGTGTGTAAATAATAGGGATAACAAACAGGGCTTAGATACCCTTTTTGCTCCTTCCTGTGTGTTATTTGTTCCTGTAAGCTGCACCCAGTGCCTCGTGTTACGGATTGATTCAGTTGTTTATACTACAGAGGATAAGTGATAGAGATACAGCCCAGCTTCTCTTGGCTTAGATATCCATCTGCCAGGTAACAAGCGGAGCAGTAAGGATGACACTTCGATCTACGGCACTAAGCAATCATAAGGAACGCCATGCCACAGGAGGTGATTATGGGCTTTCCACTTGAATAGTTTCCTGTCCACACGTTGAAGAAAGTCAGATAAGGACTTGTAGAATATTTAGTTTGATTCCGATTGCATAGTGCCCTTTTGCATTGTGGTCCGGCTTGGCCTAGCCTATGTGGCAATATGCAATGGGGGGGCCAGACAGGCTTGTACGGACCGGCATTGTGAGCCAATGTGTGCAGGTTAAATTGCTTAATCCATGTGTAGCTTTTATTTTTCAGCAATGTTACAGGGCAATGTGTTGGAAAATATACACATTTACGCAACTTTTTCCCAGAATAACACCTGTTACAACTATGCTGACAACACCCAGATCATCCTCAAGATTCCAAACTCTCCTCCTTTCTCCACCCAGATCTTGCATCCTGCCTCTCAGACATTGCTTTACTTTACTTTCATTATTTATAATGCACAGCCTTGGACCCTTGGGCATTAGAGCGCAGACGAAATTAAACAAAACATAAACCATAAAAGGATGAGCCGGCCAGCTGAGCTGGCTATGATACTTGATGTGTCTCCAATATACTAATTCAAGAGAACAGCAGAGTTTTCGGGCATTTCTTAAAGGTCGTCAAGGAGGACTGGCCACTTAAAGCGAAGGGTAACAGGTTCCATAACTTAGGTGCGGCAATAAAAAAAGCACTGTTCTCTGCTTTCTTCATTCTACAACGTGAGAGAAACAAGTAGTTCTGGCAACTGGACCTAAGCACCCTGCCATTGACTTGTGCCACCACAGGAAGCCAGTGCAGGGAACGTCTGGCATCAGAGTCGTGATTGTGGCGGGATAGGCCGACTACCACTCTGATTGCTCCGTTCTGTACAACATGGAGTCTGTTAGAGTCAGCCTTATGTAGACCAACCAAGAGACTGCTACAATAGTCAATCTTTGCCCCAGTGATAGCTCTAGCTATAGTTTCCACATTAGCCTGAGATATAAATGGTCTGAGATGCGACAAGAGTTTAACGTAATATATGGGAGGTGATACAGTACTGCCCACATGGGCCCTCATGGACAGCATCTGGTCCAGGACTACACCCTCAATTGTTAGCTTGGGCTGAGGGCTGATTTTATTGTGCCCCAGCCTAAAGGATCTATAGGCCAGGTACAGCTTAGCTAATGCAACAGAGCTGCCCACAGTCATCAGCTCCATTTTCCCTCTATTCAGGGCGAGGTTGTTGTTGGTCATCCAATTCTCGATAAGAGTAAACACTCTATTGAGTTCCTGTTCATCCTGTGGGTGAATGCCTGGGTGTCGTCAGCATAGTTGGCAAACATAACTCCTTCCTGTTCCAATAACGAGAAAAAAGGGGCCATAAAAATATTACAGAGGCAGGGGGAGGTACCCACTCCCTGTGGCACCCCAAAAAGCACAGGAGTTGGTGAAGCCTCTACCTCCTCAAAACAAAACCCTGACTCCTCAAAATGACCTCTGGATGACAAACATCACTGTTTCTCAACCCCAGAAAAAGCTACATCTAAACCTGCAGCAAAACAGCACCCCTTCCCCAGTCCAGGACCTGCCCCCACTGCATCACCCTCAGGCAAAAACCTAGGATACACCTTTAGCTCACACCTGACCCTCTCCCATCGCATTGATGCAGTCTCCAGATCATGCACCTCCCGCCTCTGCATCCTCATGCAGATCTTTCCTTATCTCTCCTACCCCCACAGAGTTTCCGCAATCATGGCCATCATACTCTCATGCCTAGGCCATTCCATTTCCCTCTATCTAGGCATGACCACATTCCAACTGAGAAAGCTCAAACAAGTTCAAAACTCTGCAACAAGGGTCCTCCTCGCAATCTCCACCAGAGAACACATCTCCCCCGCATTTAGGACACTCCACTGGCTGCCCATGAGCTGACGGGCCACTTTCCGAGCCATGTGCATTACCCACCATGCAATTCACAAGAAAAGCCCGGAATTCCTCCAAAACAAGCTCACTCACTACCACCCAACCAGAAGCCTCATATCAGGCTCCACACACCTCCTGATTGTCCCCCCTTTCAAGTTCTCCTGATTAGGAGGTGCTTATTTCCTCTGTCCTCACATCCACCTTCTGGAACTCCCTCCCCTTTGTGCTCTGCCTCATAGAGGATCACCCTCAGACCCTCAGAACCTGGCTGTTCCCACAACTTCACAATCCCGCGGCCTCCCCCACCCACTCCCCACCTAGCACATATACGTTTCATCCAGCAGTCCTCCTGACCCTTTCCCCCACACACTTGCCACACCTGCCCAGCTGTCAGCGACTATCCACTTATTTCCTTTCAACCACTCTGCTCTTCCATCATGCCTTCCATGTGAGACACCAAGCATACCTGGAGGACTCAGGTAGTCACTACAGCAACTCGCACCTACATTGAATCCTGACAGTGGGCCATGTATTTCACCCATATGGACTTGGGTGTGGGGGGGCAATGCATTGCACTTAAAATGCACCTTCGGGAAATTGTGCTGATCATCCAGTAGGCAGTCAATCAGGCAACTCGGACCCCTCGCTCATGGTTGTCAAGGCAGGTAACTCTAAAGCACTGGATGGCGGGCCAGGCCGCTGCATGTAATCATGAAATGGTGTCCTTGTCTTGTCACTAGACGGAACTAGGGATGGCAATCTCTCAGTGTAAGAACCTCCCAGAGGGTGAGTATTATGCATTCATCGAGCACTTAGATTGCCTGTGAAATGCGGCACTGCTCCTTGTACATCGATGGAACCCAGGATATAGACATTGTTGTTTGTACAGCTAACAAATTTCTCCCCTTACACACCACACCGTCGCAATTTAGCAGGAAGCACAGTCTCACTCCACACACCTTGACACACATATAACACAAACACTATTGCACAACACTTCTGCCATAAGAATGAAGCAAATTTTAACAACAAAAATTTGAACTGTAGCTTCCCACATAACTCTCTATCTCCTACGTATTCCTCCACTGTGTCCATAGACACTCCATTTAGACATGGGTAACTACCAGGGCCTTGGCCACCCTCTCATAACTTGAATGGCTAAAATTCACACTCGCATAATAACACCTTGTAGTGATCAGCAGTGATCATATCTGCTGGGCTGCGCACGCTGTCACGCAAACCCCTGCTTCTTTGTTATTATTCCGAGACCGGAGTTCGCGTGACAGCAGCGACGGTTGGAAGAAGGTGGGAGAAGGTGTGTTTGTGCCGGCGGGCTTGTCTGATTAAACATGAAGAAACTTACTTCATATTGCCTCCGCCTTGCTTCTTACACACCTCCCAAACTCTCCCACATTTTTGGGACTCCAGTCCTTCCAACGGTGTTGGACCAAAAGCGCTTTGGGACCATAATTATGGTGAAAGGCTCTATAACAAATGGCTGAATGAATTCATGAATGAATGAATGAAGGACAATAAGGATATCATTCCCAAAATCAATCCATGACAAAACTAAGGATTGCACTAAAAGTCTAAAATGCACACAAGATAAACAAGGTTTCACTGATCACAGTGCCAATAAATGAAAGTTAGCAGATTTCACTCATGTTAACATGGGGGGGTGTAAGAAGAAGAGCGTGCAGCATAAATCCTAAAGAGTTAGCAGTGTTAGCAAAATCACAGGAGGCTCCAGCAATAGCAAACCATTTGGATAAAGTGGATGAACGGAGGACATGCGAAAACAGCAGGGATTCAGTTTTCTTGGTGTATAACTTAAAACAAATAAGAGGCCATCCATGATTTAATATCATGTAAACAGTTCCATAGTCGCCACATATCACTTTCAAATGAAATTCTGAGATACAATTGTGTATAATGGTTGCACAGACGCACTGTTTCTCAACTAAAAGTCCCAGTGCTTCCATATATAAATTAAAACACATAGGCAATAAACTGGGACCCTGGGGAACTCTGAAAAGGACTAAAAAAGAATCTGAAGAGAAGAGTAATTGCCACTGGGGAAGGGTACAGATTGACTGACATCACAGACGAGATATGTTTAAAGATGATTTGTCAGACGATGAAGTAGTATTCAATATAATTATTACATACTGGATCAGAATAGAGAGAAGGAAAATCCCACAGCGAATGGCAATTGTGTGCCCCCGTGAGGTAGGCCTATTGAGGGGGGTGGGAGAAGTCAAGATTAAGCTTACACCAGAAGCAATTTTACATCAAGCAAGGCAGCAGCCCATGTTTCGAGAGGCGGATGAGGGTATTTCTTAAACCATCTCAGCTATGATGGAACAGGGTATCTTGGTGATGTCCGAGTCACTGTGTAATACTGCTGTGTACCCTGTGAAAAAATTGAAAGGGGGGTCGTGAAGGTCAATTCAGGACATGAGACCAATTAACCAGATTGTAGAGGCAGAGTTTCCTCTAGTTCTGAATCCTGCGAACATTTTATGTAGTATCCCCACAGGGGCACCATATGTTATGGTGATTGATTTTAAAAATGCATTTTTCTCAATCCCGTTGCATAAGGACTCTCAAGACCTCACGTCATTTACGTTTCGTCAGACTAAACTGAAGAGTACCCGTTTGCACCAGGAGTACTGTGAGTCTCCATCGATCTTTAACAGAGTCCTACAGCTGGACCTAGGCAATATTACATTGGAAAATAGTGTTGTGCTACAGTATGTAGATGAAATTTTAGTTTGTAGCACGACAGAAGATGAGTGCAGACAAGATTCGATTCAGCTAATGACTATCCTAGCAGACATGGGATATAACGTAGACAAGGAGAAATACCAATATTGTCAGTAGGAGGTGTTGCATAAAGGCCAATAAATCTCGCATGAGGGAAAGAAAGTTACACCACAAAGAGCTGATGTGATTATGAAAACACTAAAACCACACACAATAAAGCAAATGCAGCAGTCTCTGGGATTGTGCAACTATGTTAGAGCATGGGTAGTTGATTGTAATTCATACACGAGACCCCTTTTACAGGCTTTAGAGAAAGTCCAAGTGTCAAAGGAGTAAAATAGAATTGTATGAGAAAATGGAGTAGTGGTTTTAGGAATTGAAAAAAGCAATTTGTACAGCTCCAGTTTCAGGAATTCCCAATTATTCTGAGAGTGTTCTGCCTATATTCGCACACAAATGGAACAGTTATGACAGCGGTGCTTACACAGAGGACTACATTAGGGTACAAACCTCTGGCATACTGTAGTGGAATTCTAGATCCAGTTATGAGAGGACACATTCCTTGCGAACAATCGCTGGCAGCAGCCGCATCCGCCATTGTGAAGTCTACAATCATTGTGATGGGGTGTTCCATGACTTTATTCATTGAGCATGCTTTTTTTGCTTGCTTGTTTTGGGGAAACCAAAGGGTACACTGACATCTCAGAGGGCTTCTGCATATGAGGTAGTTATACTGAATCCAGCGATTAAAATAGTCATGTGTAAAATAGTGAAACCTGCCACGTTTGTAGCTGAGCCTTTGGCAATAGATGAGCAAGTGCATGATTGCTCTAATTACGAGGAGTTCTATGACGAGATCCCAAGGGTGAAGGAGAATGCTCTTGCAGGGGAGGTTCTCTTTATTGACAGGTTTTCAAAAATGGATTAAACTGATGGGGATAGGTATTTGGGTTCAGCTGTGGTAAGGCACAGAGCTAATGGGGAATTTGACGTGGTAGCAAGTGCAAGACTACGTCTCACTTTTCGACACCGACTTCAGAATTGGTGGAGCTTATTTTTGCACTTGAGAAACACGAAGGACAGGAAGTGACGGTCTACAGTGACTCTGCCTATGTGATGTCAACCGTGCACACAGGGCTAGCACAGTGGAAAAGGAGGGGCTACCTCCGAGCGGATGGCACTCCTGTGCAACAAGCTGCATTATTGGACAGGCTTATTAAAGCACTACAACTCCCAGTATCCATTGCAATAGTTAAATGTGCAGCGCATACTAAGAGGACTGATTTTATCTCACGTGGGAACGAAGCAGCAGATGAAGAGGCTAAAATGGTTCCATATTTTTTAGATATTTCTAGTTTTGATACTCCAGATGTAAAGGAATAAATTGTCATGATTATGATTGTTAACAAAGGATTTAATCATTTGTCTGGAACACAGTTGATAGAAGTTCAAGGCAGTGCTCCACAGGTAGAGAAGAAAGAATTATGATCTTTATTGTCCTGTGAAGCATTGTGGTGACAGGGCAGCACTGGTAACCGGTTATGCCTGTTGCCTTATTAAGGGTAGAACTTGAACAGCTGAACTACCCTGCGCATTTAACTAGGGAAAGCCTCGCAGCAGCTATTGCAGAGGATTGGTTTGTACCGAATTTGTTAGAACACATTGCTTTTTATATAGAAAATTGCATTGTATGTCAAAGGTTTATCGCTGGGCACAACCTGCAAACAATCAGAGGAGTGATTCCTCGACCCAGTGGTACCTTTCAGCATTTACATATTGACTATGTCAATATGCTGCAAGTATGTAGTGGATATAGGTATATGATAGCGGTGGTGTGCCCCTTTTTGAGATGGATTGAAGCTGGTCTATGTACACACCCTGATGCCACTTGTGCAGCAAAGATTTTAGTCTGAGAAGTCTTTCCTAGATGAGGAGTATGTGAGGTGCTGCGATCCGACAATGGGCCCCATTTTGTAAATGAAGTATTCAAACAGATTTGCCTATTGCGAGTATAAAACACAAGTTTTCTTCTGCTTATCACTTGCAAGTGAACGGCTTATATGAGGGACTCAACAGTCTGCTGCAAAGAAAGAATTACAAAACTCAAATTGACACTGAAAAAGGGATGGCTGTATTTCTTGCCCCTTGCATTATATGAATTAAGGAATCAGCCTGGGCTGGACCACCACCTCACACTCCATGAATTAGTGACGTGAAGGCGAATGAGAATGCCACTGTTTCCTCTTTTAGAAGTGACGCCCATACGACTGCAGAATTGTTAGGAAATGAGCTACGTGCATATTTGACATGTAAGACCGCTAGTATCTCTGTCATTTCAGATCAACTGAAGCGGAAGGGGTGTCAGTCTCAGGACACAGGTGAAGACCATTCAGCCATTCAGTAACTGGACCTAAAGAACTACCTGTACCTAAATTATTTGCTGGAGATCCCATTTTAATACGCAACTTCACTAGGAAGTGGCACGCGCCCCGTTTCAGTGGACCATACATTGTTGAGGATGTTACTCCCTCAGCAGTAAATGTTCAAGAAAGGCATGCCCGCATTCATTTGGGTGACATGCAGACTCGATCGATGACGAGGAAGAAGGATACTAAGATTGCTGATTAAATAAATGCAAGTGTGCATTTGGACGGTGGCTTACTCCGGACACTCTTTATAGATATTTTAGCAGTAGTGAGAAAGTAACTGTTCTTAAGCCACAGGAATTCTTTTTTATGGGACTTTAGAAATACTGATATGCTAAAAAATGCCAGATCTCGATTTTATCTTTGATGATTGGAAGAGGGAGCAGTTCCCTGATTCTATCCTTGCTGAGTTTCTCTACGTTCAGATACATGGTTCTGTCTGATATCGATGTCCATACACGTCTTCTCGCTGTCTTAGTTTTTATACGCCGAGCTTACCCTGCTCTTGTTGGGTGTAGAACTGACGTATGCACTTTTGTGCAGGATCCTAAGAATGGCCCTGCGATTAGAAGATTAGTGGCAGCGATAATTGAGCAAATTCGGCAGCTACCTGAGCATCTAACAAGGCTGCAGAGAAGCACTGAAGAAAATGCAAAATCATTTAGCAATTGTACAGACGCAGTAATGCAAGTAGACAAAGTAATTATAAGGCTGGCTGCGTAGTGAATAGATTGCAGGTGATGCACCAATGTATATATATAGGAATGTATAGAGTCTGGATGTTCCACAACGCATTTTTAGCAAATATGGACCCTGTGAATGAAAGGGCTGGGAGTGTGGCACAGCTGAATAAAATAGCTGACAGCAAAGGAAGATTCGAGAAAGCTTGTCTGGCCCAGTGTCAAGAGTCCGGCCTGCCGAGAGCCTAGTTATCTACTCAAGAAGATACATGAATGTGAGAAGCAAGCCGAGCTCCTGTGTGAGGTGTAATGGAAAAACACTAAAAGTGCCAAGGTTTCTTCATTTAATAGTACTAAAACCAACGAAGGAGCTAAAATATGTGGCTTCCAGTCACATGGCCAGATGAAAATAGAGTTTGGGGCAAGCTATACCGAGACCAGAAGATATGGCCATGCCTTCACTCCCTTTTATTCTCAGGCACAAGGAGCCTTTGCAAGCCGAGATCAAACATTTAATTGAATGGCAGATCACAGGAGTGATGATGGATGTTGGACTAATTGGGTGGGGAGGCATGACCAGGCCAACCCGACCAGCACCCGGGGTACAAGCTTTCGTGCTGTTTGCGAGTTGAATATTCCAGAAGGGTGCAAGCGTGTCAACCAATTGTAGAGGGCTACGTAGCAAAGAGCCCTATAGTTTGAGAAGCCAATTGCATATCGCATATTGTATTAGTCTGACACGGAAGATGACTTGCACTTGGGGTGGGCTTAGTTGTCCGCCTGTTCTTAGAGACCCAATCACGACCCTATACCCCATAAAAAGTATACTTAGATGTTCGCTTTTAAGCCTGTCACATCCCCTAGTAGGTTTCATATTTTGCCACGCAATATGATGTCACTTATGACGATTTATTGCTATAAAAGTGATGATTTTTATGAAATTGCTTAGATTATGCTGTGAGACGTCTGTTGATGTCCTTTGTACTCCCTGTTTTAGATAATTGTTAATAGAACAGCCTTAATGTTTGCCAACTTCCTGAGTCAGTCTGATTCTTGATGTATGAGTAGGATCTGCATCCGATCCATCTCAGATACTGCTACCTCATCTTAAAGGACCCTCGTGGGTTCACTTAACACAAATCTAACCGTGACCCAATTACTGTTACTATAAAGGGCAGAGAGTACAACTCTTTGATACCGTTTGATGTACAACCGTATCAGATAAGTACGGTTGAGGAAAGAGCATTTGGTGGTGATATTTCCACAATGCGGATACTATGACAGCTCTTGAGTGCATTTATCAGCTTATGTCAAGAGATATAAAAGTGGGCCGGCATTGTGAGTTAACCGTATTATCAAAGAATGTTGCTGGTATAACTTGTCGTGGGTTTTGTGGCATCAGTGTTGGGGCCTCCTGTCCCTCTATGGAACATTGAATGACAGTCTTGATTCCATTCAGTCCTGGCCAAGCCGGGGAAACTTATGAGAGCGGTGCACACTGCACACCAATGCTGTTTTTCAAAGAGGACAGCAGAAGGCAATTCGAAAGACCTAGGCTCTTTTGTTCCAATGATCTCTCCTTAGCTGAAGTAAGTTAAGGGGCCTGAGGCTCGGGAACCTGCAACCATTTGTCCAAAGTGCCAGCCTTAGCAGTGGTTGACCCAAGGCTGTGATTCTGAATACTATCCGTCTTTGGCATAGTCGCCCTGGAATAACCCACCCCAACAGCCTTTCTGATCTTGTTATGTGTCTCAGCCAGTGAGCCGGCATTGGTCGGTGGTCTTGAAAACCTTGCAGATGTTAGACCAACGCGCAGTCCCATATTCCACTTGGATTTCCGTCTTCTACGTTTATTTTGTGATTTCTTATTGGCCGTGGTAAGTAACAGGCAATAAGACCTGTGGTTGCTGTGTTTCAGGGTGAAAGACTTCTGTCACATTGGCCTCCATTTTGAGAAGAGTATGTGGAGATGAAAAAGTAGAAGGTGGAGAGTTCATCATACTTGACTCCTTTAAATGATCTGTGTCCGATATGTAAATACTACCATTGGAAGCCTTATGCCTCCCTGTAGGATCAAGCCTGACACTATTGGTCAGCATGGCATTGACTACCCCTGTCAGAATGTGCTTGATGGCCCTCTGCTCATTGGTCAGAGAAGAATACAGACCAAAGATTGTGTCCACTGTCACTGCCACTGTGATAAGACTTGGGGTAAAGGAAATGTCAACTGGTGCCAAGTTATCGATCACGAATGAGACACTGGAGTCTATGCTGTGCGAATCCAGTACCACCTCCGCAGGCACAGTGATTTGTTGCAAGGCGGGACTGGTGGAGAAGTTTGTGTTGGGAATTATACATTTAGAGGCCAATTCTGTGTTTGGAAGGGTGCCTCCCAGAGATTCTTTTTGAAAGTTGAGGCAAGTTCAATAGAAAGTTATTATTGTCAATGTTAATTAGTGATAGCGGGGAGCTTGCCATAGCGAAAGCACTAATTAAATTGACAGATTTCGTGCAAGCCCCAGCCGCAGGTGAGAAAAAGATGGTAATTTTGGTACAGTCAGCTGGCTCTTTATGAGTGGACCGCTGAGTATGTTTAACCATACCGGTTTGTAGGAAAGGAACCTGTTTACATACTTGCACTTGGTCAGTGATTTTCTTTTGAGTAGGCGCCACTTCCGCCGGTGACCAAGCTTTCTGTCTCCATGAAGCCGCAACATGGCGTTTCACTCGGCTATGAAGCGCGTAGGAGCGAGGTAATGGAGACTTGGTGGTTTTCTTTCTGTGCATAGTTTTGTCCGTGATTGTCAAAAAAGGAAAACACTAATTGCAGCCACAACACTGCAGGATTACAATACGCTCCTTAAATATTTCAATATTTCAAGTGTTATCGTGGAAGGCAACCATTAAAAATGGTTCTGCTAACTGCTGCTACCAATATGAATTGAATGCGGTGCTTGTCGAGTGCAAAGTCCTGGCATGCCTGCCTGCTCCACAATGGCTCCCCCCGCGGACGACTGCAGACCACTTTGTGTGCCACTCAGCAGGGCACTCTGTGTGAGTCTGATGATTTTATTGCTCTGAAGCAGAGCTCCTGCTCTGACTACCGCCTCCAACCTTCAGCCACTGAAAAAATACTCTAAGGTCCTGTGTCTCCACTGCAGCCCACTCCGTGTCCTGGTCTGCGCAGTGCTCCGCGGAAGTCGGATGATTTTGTTGCTGTGAAGCAGAGCTCAAGCTCTGAGTACCGTCTCCAACCTGCAGGCACTAAAAAAATGCGCAAAGCTCCTGTGTCTTCACTGGCTCTCCGCTGCAGACCACTCTGTGTGCCACTCAGCATGGTACTCCATGCAAGTCTGATGATTTTATTACTCTGAAGCAGAGCTCCTACTCTGAGTACCTTCTCCAACCTGCAGCTACTGAAAAAATACTCAAAGCTCCTGTATCTCCACTGGGTCTCCACTGCAGACCTGTCCTACACCAATTAATGCATCTAAAGCCATCTACAGGCAGCATACCCAGACACAGGGTTTGATAAAGCCAAATAATTCAGGTGCTGTTACCAGTCAACAATGTGTGCCTTCGAATAGTGGACTGTCGAAATTCCAGAGTCTCTATAAATGTGCAAACAAGAGCAACAACTGGTCGAACATCAAAGATTAAGGGACACCTGCAGGGCTTGTGCAAGTTAAGGCAAGGTTCATCAAAAGAGACTACCCCATGCACAGCTTTGCTTATTTATTTATTTTGATGCTTCAAACAATGACGCAGGCAGAAATGTTCCACTTCAGGTGATCATCATGATGAATTCTCTTAAACCTCAACAACAACAAAAAACTCAAGGTCTAAAGAGCAGGGTGGCTAATGAATGAGCAAGTGCATGGCCTGATGAATGGTGCAGCTGTGGCATGGATATGACATGAGTTGGAGACTCCTTTCCAAGACAACCAAAATGACATGAAATCCCTTTGCAGTTCTGAGTCATTACATCCCCAGAAAAAACATTGTTGGCGCCAACAATATTTTTTCTCTTCTGTTTATCAGCAATCTCAACATATTCTATGACTGGTATAATTATATAAACAAACTACAGTCCTAGAATATGTGGAGAAAGTGCTGGTTAGTGGGAGAATGTATTTTTATTTCCCACACCGATGCTTGTTTCATTTTGATTTAATGACTAAATACAGTGTGCGAAACACACACAACCAGAATGGTCCTATATAAAATGTGATGCATGCCTGATTGCCAACTCATCTGCACTGCTGACTGGAGCTCTAATGCCCTTCCTAATACTATTGCCCACTAGCACAGCCATGTCACTGTAGGTTTGAGTGCAAAGGGCATTATCGAGTCTTTAAGTCAAAAATGAAAAGAATTGTTGGGGAAATAATGTTTTTTTTCTCCCACTATCCAGTTCTTTCTCGCCTTATTCTAGAACTGAAGTAGGCGAAGAACCACACAGAGCACCACCAGAGAGCAGAACATGGCAGAGGTATTTGCACCCTAACTTACTGCAGACTTACTCTTAAAAATTGACAGAACACTACAGAATTTTGGAAGCGCCATATAGGGCAGATAATGAGTTCAGCACATGCTTTGCTAGTAGATGACTTTGTTCGAATTTGGGTACTTTATGTAAAAAACAGCCTTACTTCTCACCTTCCAGGGCAATTCAATTGGTGTAAAAGCCTTGAGAAACATCTGCGTGGCTCGAAACACGTGTTGGCTGTTACACGTGATTGTGATTTTGCCAGATCCAATTATTGATCCTAATGGATCAACATTAAACCACACAATATAAAAATATTGGAAGTTGTGAAAGGAATAATTTGGTATATATACCAGCACTTGTTCTACAAATTAATGACGAATCTGACACCAGACCGACGTAGTGTGACATTGTCACAGGGCTCTCCTACAGCACCCCATCCTAGTGTGTGGCAAACTGTGAAGATGGCACCACTGGTTCCACCGCCTTCTTCCTGCAATGACAACTAGCATATTCTGATCATGCAAACGTGTGACAAGGGCCAGCATCCAAGCATTATATTCTGAGTTTTGGCAGGATGCTAGCAGTGTATAGAAAACAGAAAATAATGAATACATAAAAATAAGTACAAATCAGAATGGTTTCACAGATGGTCGCCAGAAAGTAGAAAATAATCATCCTTCCAGGCCTTTTCTCTTCTTGTGACTCATTTCCTTGAGCCCGGAGGCAATTGAGAGTGTAGCGTGTCTGTTTCAACATCATGATTTGATTTGAGCGCATATCCCATAGGAACCAAGCAGCGAACAGCATCTAGGCGCAGATAACTCTTAATGGTATAGAAAAGGAGAGTACCCTACCGCAGCTAAAATGTTTTCAATTGGTTCCTAAAAATAGCCAGAGATTCAATTTGTCGCAAGTGGAGTGGAAGAGAATTCCAGGCGCAAGGGCTTGCAACTGAGAAACGCCTTTCTCCCCAGTAAGCCGTTCTAGAGGAGGGAAATACCAGTAAGCCGTGGCCCCCAGGAGGCAATCTGCGAGTGGGATGCTAAATCATTATTTTTGATGTTAGATATGCTGGGGCAAGGGCCTAGATACACCTGAAAACAAGACACAGCATCTTAAATTGAGTCTGCTGCAGGACCAGCAGCAAGTGAAGACTTCTGCGGAACTCAGAGACTGGTGATTTCATTGATAAATAAAAAATCAAATGTACTGCTGAGTTTTGGACCACCTGAAGGCACTGTAGTTAAAATCCTGGGCTACCTACCAGGAGAACATTGCAGTAGTCCAACCTGGCATTAATAAGGGTGCCTACCACTGTCGGTCGAAATATCTATAGTGTACGTGCACCACCAACTCTTGTTGTATAATACTTATAGTTGATCCAGTTTTAATGGAGTTAAAGGCGGTGTGCAAACCCACTGGAGAGGTGCCTCCGTGGAATGGCACACAACGAAAACAGAGGGTATAGACAAAGGCCGTTAAGCCAGCGGTGCAGGCTGCACTCCCAATCACCACAACGTGGTGTGTCTATTCTGTGTTGTTTGATCAAGAGAAATGACCAGTTTTCATCAAATTGTTGCAAAGTATGGCTGTTTATTCTTAGTTTAATATTTAGCAATTGTACATCTTAGTGAAAGCAGATGTGCAGGGTGAGTTCAAAAATGGCCAATGCATTTCGGAAACTGAATTCCTTCGTCAGGGCCAGCTCATACTCAAATTATTGAGATCCGAATGTCAGAAATAAACAAACAAACAAATCTATTACCCGCAATTCATAACATATAAACAACAGTAGTTAAGTAAAAATACAACATTCGTCAGGTTAATTCGCAAAAAAATGTGTAAAAAAACAAGTAAACAAAGCAATCAGCAAGTACATTATCATGGTTGCAGCATTCCAATATACCGGGTGTAAGTACCCCGTATTCAAAAAGCATAAATGTCCAAAATCAATAACCCAAAACGTGATCGATTATATGTATGTAAAGAAATAAAGACATACTAATATCATATATGATGGTAAAAAAAAGCAAAAATACATACGTGCAAAGCCGTAACATTTGTGTAGTTGGATTGGCATATCGTTAAATCACCATGATGATGAAGCACCAGAACGAATAGTAAAAAGAGGAGAGGTAGAAGAAAAAACAAAGAAAAAACAAGAGCTATTTCTTTCTCTACGGTTTAGTGAAATCATTCAAATGATAATACACTTACCTTGCCATAAAAACAGCATAAATTCAAATCTTGAAGAAGTCGTCAGGGTAATGATTCCCGAGAAGCGGTTTAAGAAGCTACAATTGGTAATAAACAGACTTAATTATCTGATTCACCTGTATATTTCACCCCAAGCTGGACTGCCAGATGCATCCAAAGTTTTTTTTTACATATTCTGTATATTTAGAGGCGATACCAAATAGTGTGGGACAAGGAGTCATCAACAAAGAGTTTGCCAAATTATTTTTAGAACCAAAAACAATTTCGGTCTTAGAAGGATTCAGCTGGAGTTTATTCTGAAGCATCCATAACGGAATACATTCTGCACACTTCAGGACACATTGCGCTACCTCCAGAGGCTGTTTTAAGCAAACATAGATCTGGGTATCATACTGTAGATAAAACTGTGCAAAAATCTTTAATAATGGACAGATATATAGATTAAACAGTAAGGGAGACAAGGATGAACCCTGAAGTACTCCGCAGTGAACCCTTAGAGTTTCAGAAAGATAACGGCCTGTCTTTACTTGTTGAAGTCAATTGGTTAGAAACGAATTTGAACAATTTCTTTGCCTTTTGCAGATACATGTCCTAAAGATGTTAATCGAGACTTGAGTATGCCATAGTCCACAGTGTCGAAGCATCACGAGCATGCTAATATCCCCCTTGTCGGCAGTTTCGAGGAGATCATCCCAGACAGTTAACACGGCAGTCTCCGTACCATGGCCTGGCCTAAAGCCCGAATGGTAGGGATCCAGGATATTAATTGCTTCCACATGATCCTGAAGTTGCATTGTAACAATTTTCGCAAGGAGTTCTGCTGGCCATAACAGCCCTGCAATAGGACAGTAGTTGACAAGGACTTTGTAAACCAATGTAGGCTTTTTCAACAGGGGTGTTAGATAGAATGTACTTAATTCCTCTGGCACAACACCTTTAGCAAGGGATGCATTCACAAACATCAAAAAATGTTCAGTGAGCGCATGTGCATGTTGTTTGGTCCGGTACGCTGGAGTTGGGTCATATGTAAAATGTGTAGGTTTGAGATGATGGAGTAGTTTCTCAAAAGTTTCTTTTTCCACTGGTGAGAAGTTAAACTCGGGCAAGCGTGCTCTTTTGACTGCTGCAGGATCTGTCTCAGAGAGAATATGTGTCAGTTCAACATCGAAATTAAATCTAATCTGATCGATCTTCCTTAGAAAAAAGATGTTAAAATCATCAGCCATCTTCTGAGTTGGTGGCGAACAGGTGTTTGTACAGGTTGGATTTGAAAAGTTTCTGATAACTGTATACAGTTCCTTGGGTCTATTTGCTGCAGAATTTATCTGTTTTTGTAAACACAGTGCTTTTGCCAACACAATTTCATGCTTATAAAGTTATAAAGCGGATCTCAGTTATCCGGTACAAACTTTGACGAAGTTTGAGTTTATCATTATACCACGGATTCCTCTTCTTATGCATAGTTTTAGCTGTTTGGAGTGGGGGGTTGTGTCACTATTGGCTTGAAGCTTTCTCATCATAGTCTTATAAACATCGACACCAATGGTGGGATTGTATATAATTGGTATGTCCCTCAGATGTTCGCTGTCAGAGATGTGATCCAGATCTTATTTCTGCCAGTGCGGTTGTGAGATTGAAGCAGCTTTAGTTCTGACAGTGGTTCGCTCAGTTGTCCATGTAAAACGGACCAGGAAATGGTCTGACCAGCGTACAGGTTCATTACTAAACCCATTCAGATTAAGAACCCTAGACAATATAGGGTCTATACAATGTCCACTATTATGGGAAGGGAGATCCGAAAGCATACACAGATTGTGAGAGTCCAGAGTGTCATTTAGATGTTTGCAATCACTGTCGTCTGGCTCATTACACCATATATTTCTCCCGGTGAAATAAGCCTTGACTGATTAATCGCTTCAACCCCTAAATAGGTATCCATATTATCTAAAAGAAAACGCGGCAGATCCTGGACTCTATAGCACAGAATCAATTTACAGGAGTCAATGGGAGTGAGCTGACACGAGCAGGCCAGTACCTGAGAGGCACTGTCCCAATTTAGAGTACTGATATTTTGAATTTCAACAGTATTTCTATGTAGAATGGCAACTCCACCTCCCTTGTTCTGTTCCCTGTTAAGTCCCTTTATCTGATAGCCAACTGGTACCAAAGAGTGTAAACGTGTCAGGCAAGACGATGTAAACCAGGACTCAGTTATAAGAAAAATATCAATATCATTGGCTTGAATATAATCATTTGTTGCCACAGCATTCTTTATTGCTGACCTGGCATTAATAGAGCCAATGTAATCATGCTCCTTCGGTGCTGACAGCAGTGGACAGTGCTGACAAGATGGTTATTCAGATATTTAATTTTTTGTAAGCCTTTATAGTTCTTGCGGCAACCTCCATCTCTGAGCTCTCATACTCATGGCACACAGTCGGAAGGTGTTCGAGGTCAGGTTAGTTAGAGAAATCTACGGTCATGAGTACCTGGAATGCCTAGAATAGCAGTCTAGTTGTCATGGATTTCTTTATCAACAGCACATACCTCATGAGCACCACCTGACCTTCACAGATGGCAGACCCTGGTGGCGGATAGTGGTGGACACATCTCGGAGGTGATCAGAGCAAACAAAATGGCACAAGCTGTCATTTTATGGGCTGCCCAGGGCCTCCTGAGGACAGTATTGCTGGAGATGGCACTGTGCGGCTGAGTGCACCCATGGAGGTCACAGTTGTTTCCAGAGTTCATGTCCAACTTAGCGTCAGTGCTACATGTTATGCACAGTCAAGGCGAATGCATATTATATATAAAAATATATAATTGGTTATTTATAACACGCTTAATACTCAGAGATTTCTAAGCAAGGACCCGTGGATCGAACCTGTGTCACTCTGCCGTCATCTTGCTTCCACGGCGAGCGTGTTGCCCCTGAGCTATCCTCCTGAGAGTCATTGGGCCTCATTACGAGGTTGGAGGTAGCCTTGCCGGTAAAACCGGTAAGAATATCCGGCACCCGCAAATGGGCAATTGCCCTTTCGCGGGTGCTGGTGCCGGTAGATCCCCATTCCCATTGAGCCCAATAGGGCTCAATGGGAATGGGGATGCCTGCAGCACCGGCACGGTTCATTACCGTGCCCGTGCTATAGGCTTGCTGTGATCGTGGGTGCCTTTCATTCATCCAGGTCAGCCCTGGCGGAATGATAGGCACTCGCAAGCACAACTCAGAGTTTGCCGGTCCGGATACAACGGTACCGGTAAGATTACCGGTACCGTTGTATCCGGACAAGCAACCCCGTAATGAGGTATTGTGTGTCAAGCTAAGAAGAGAAGACAGAAGGTTCATGAAGGGGAAAACAGAAACAATGCACAGTTTAATGTTAAAACAGTAAATGTTATTTTGTGTCAACCAAGCATTTACTGAAATACAAGGTCTCCCACTCTAAAAAGGAAGGGGTTTTGCTCACAGAGTAGGGGAGCACTATTCAGGAAATTCTTCAATTGCAATTGGCGCTATGGGAAAATGCAATCGTCCTCAAGAACTTAACTTGTGTCCTTTTCAAAGCTTTGAAACTAATTTAGCATCTCAATGATGACTGTGATTTTAGTGTCCACTCTATACTCTGACAGCAACTTTGTCGGTTTTACTGCTGGGAAATTGGCTTGCTCCTCCCCACACTCCCAAACCCTACATTCAGGAGAAAACTGGGCGGAAGGAGCTGCTGAAATAGAAAGAGTCCATTGCCCAGTAGGCGTTCAGCAGTACCCAGGAACAGACAAAGATATTGGAATCATACCACCTGTTTGTGACCATGTAACTGCGTAAAGATAAAGGGTTATGATTTGATATGATAAGTCATTTATAACGTGCCTGTACACAGGTGTTTCTAGGTGCTATGTTTCTAGGTTAGGATGCAGCCTAGAACTGCAGTGATTCCTTTCACAACAACAATAATCCCATACATGAACTACCCTCAAGAGGCATTAATGTACTTATACTTTTTATCTATTTGGGTTTACATAGGGGCAGAGTGTTTGCTGAGTGTTCTGAAGGGTGAAGGAGAACCTCTGTTACCTCTGTTACCTGTTGGAAGGAGTCTGCCTTTGCTGTTGGAGTCTGCTTTCTGTTTCTATCAATCTGATACTTCAAAACACACTCCTAGACGTGGAGCATCGCTGAGTTTTTGCCGAGTGTTATGAAGGGTGAAGGAGAACCTCTGTTACCTGTTGGAAGGAGTCTGCCCTTGCTATTGGAGTCTGCTTTCTGTTTCTATCAATCTGAGACTTCAAAACACACACTACTAGACACGGAGCATCGCAGAGTGTTTGCAGAGTGTTCTGAAGGGTGAAGGAGAACCTCTGTTACCTGTTGGAAGGAGTCTGCTCTTGCTATTGGAGTCTGCTTTCTGTTTCTATCAATCTGAGACTTCAAAACACACTCCTAGACGCGGAGCGTCATGGACTGTTTGCCGAGTGTTCGCATATGTGTGAGCAAATGGACTCTGAAGCAATGAACTCCCGCACCCGAAGTAAGGTACGTGCCCTTGACACCGCCCACAAACAGACTCATATAATTTCTGCCTCAAATATAAAATACAAACTGTGTCTTCAACACCAGCAGCCCTTGGTTCCCAACCACACTGACAAATTGTTCCTCCATTGTGCTTGATTGTCAAATACGGAATCTTCTTATTCAATTTCACTTAATTCTTAACAACCCAACTCCTCACCTTTGTTTGTTGTTAATGACTTCTGGCGTTTCTTCTTCCCTTTGTCAGGATTTCTTTATTTGTAGAGGTACGGCCTCCAACGGACGAAGCCACTCTGCCGCCTGTACAAGCAGGTCCAGCAGAGGACCCCCTTCCGTGAGCGCCAGTAAGGGGAAAAAAGACAGCGGCACAAAAAAACCTCTTAGATGGTTCGACGCCTACGCTGCAGGTGCCGTAGACAGAAATACTCTGGATTACTTCTGAAGTTCTTGGCTGTTATTCTTGCAAAGGCTTCTCCAAAGGTAAGGCACAAATCCCACTGAAAGGACGTACACTAGTAATACCAAGTGTGTCCGGTATAGAGACCGCAACAGGACGGTATAGCAGGACCGGAAGATTGGTGATTTTGCCGCGGAAGAAAACACTGGAGCAGAAAGGTAGAGTAAACACTCAGGAAAGCTGGGGGCCAAGGGAATCCAAGAGGAGGCAAGGAAGGGAGTGGAAAAAAACCCAAGGAAGGAAGGCAAAGGCAAAAAACAACGGAGAAGCGATAGACAGAAAATCCGAAGAAAGAGATGAACCCAGAAAGGGAATTGGATCGTGAACTAAAAACAAAAGAAAAAACAAGAAAACTCCACACAAGGGAGAGCAGAGCGGGAAGAAGGGGAACGGAAGGCAGTAGAGTGGAAAAATTGTAGCGTATTCACCCAAAAGCGAAAGCAAAAGGTTGCAACGCACCAAGCTGTGCAAAGGGGAGGGGGTAAGTACCAAAAGAGAGAAAGGTCACAAATAAAACTAGAGCGAGGCACCAGGAAGTGGAAAGACAGAAAGTGGGACATTCTAATGGCGGCAGAGTTTCCAAGCACTCCATAGCCGCCAAGAGGGCATGCGAGGGATACCCATGACATTGATGTCTTTTCCTCGCCGGGAGGCTCTTTGGTCTGCTCGGAGCTGGTGTTGCCTGGATCCCACAGTGTGGCTTGTCCGGGTGCACTGTCTGGCTTGTCTGAAGCCGGGTGTGGGTTGGGCATTGCTTGTGATGGCTTAGGGGTGGCCATGCCTCTGTGTGATGTTGGGCTGGTTGGTCCCGAGTGTTTTTCCTCCGTGCAGCCCCGCGAGTCCCGGGTGGCATGTTGCGGAGGGGGCGTGACCGTCGGTCCCTCTGTTGCGGGCCCATGGGCGGCTTGCGTTGTTGTGTGGGTGGTGGTCTCTTGCCGGCTGGTGAGGGCGTGCCTCCGGTTGCTGTGCGCCCTGAGGGCGTCAGCGGCCCCCTGCAGCCTTTAGATTTGGCTCACGTGTGTTCCTCGGTGCCCCTCCCGGTGTTCATGCTCGTAGCTCCAAATTTGCTAATTGAGATAAGTGACCCAAAACAAAAGTTAAATGAAAGTGCACACTTGCAAATTCCAAATGGAGTGAGCCCTCCAAACAAAATTGCCACTGCACTGCATTGCGCACGCCCTAAAGACATTGAGAAACTTGAAACACATATTCTAAAAAAACAATCCAAAAAAAGATGCCACTCCAGCTCAGAGATTGGAACTCTGAGGTGGCGTTTTATTAGAAAGCCTACTCAAAATGCTGAAACCAATTTATTAAAAACTGTAAAACCTCGAGTACTCACTAATCTGCAAGGAAGTGTACTCCCAAGGATCATGTCCCAAGATACAAGTGAACTGACAAATTTGCCTGTCACTTCAGAAATAACCAATGGTGATCTATTAACAAATACATACGCAGCTGAATTGATTGAAGCACAAAAAGGAAAATCTGTCTCAGAAAAGATTAACTCCACGACTGTAATCATGGAAGTAGTTCCTAGTGGAGCAAACCAAGGAAAAATTATACTTGAAAACAAAAACTCACCAAAGCAAAATGTGCTAGGCTCCCAAAAAGAATCATGGGCCCCAAAACGACCATGGATGATTTCACCCACAAAGAGTGCTTCAAAAAACATACAGTGTGAGCTCTCTGGTCCTACAGAATCCTTTGTATCGCCAGCTAAAGACTCTAATGAGAATACTGCTGAGCAAGAATTACAAAGGATTACATCGTCTGTAGAACCAAGTGTCTCTGCCAGCGTGACCGAAATTGTTCTCTGGAAATAAAAGCACTACAAGAACAAATTTCAAATCTTTTACCTCATGGGGAAGCAATTTCTAAGAAGAAGATAGCATTTGAAGACATTACCTCTTCCTCATCGGAGTATAGCTTAAATGAGAGCAACAGAAGCAGAAGAATCACTCATAAAAAACACAAGAGCTATACTCACCAAGGAGTAGCAAATGAAGCAAGGTGGCTCAAAGAGGCTCAGGAATCCGCTATAGCTCCAGTAGCCATAACCATGGCCCTTTTCCTCAAATTATACAAAACTTTGAATGACAATCAGCGGGATCAAACAACCATGATCGCGCTAATGAACAGCAAAATGATTTATGTGGAATCAGTCATGGAAGCAATTAAAGAAAAGCGAAGCCGAGAAACATAAATGGACGGAGTAGTCCTCAAAACATTGATTGATTTGCTACAGGATGCCAAATCAGATAAGTGCTTCTTATTAGAAGGCATCTGAGAAATCTTCATGAATCTAGCATCGCAAACAAAAAATGGTGAGCCAGCCAGTGATTCTAATACCACCCAATCTACCAAAAGTGAGGAACAAAGAATCATGATGCCAGTATTGCCCTCTTCTGGAATCCCAGACGCAACCTCTCAGATTCCAATATTTTCTGGAAACGACGCAAGTAAGAAAACCACTTGTGAAATCCTTGAGCCTTCATCAGATGAATTTGTGAGGCCTCCGGATAAAGCTGTGACTAACCTTTTCTCAATATTTGATCCAAATGCAACCAAAAAAGTAGAGGCAACAAAGTTGGATCATCCACAGAAGAAAAGCTTAAAAAGTACTTGTAAATCAAAAAATGTAAAAAATAAGTAAAAAAAAAGATTTGCGGTTCAAGAAGCTTCCTAAGAAAGTTAAAAATTCTGACAGAAGATGAAACACCAAGTACCTCTCTTCCTCCCTGTGGAAAAGCACCAGGGACAGCAAATTGCTTGCCGCCGGCAAAGACTTTCCCTCTATCTTTATCCTCTGACGACTCTAGTGTATACAACGCTAGTTTCCAGGAACTACTAGATTGTTCTGTTTACGAAACAGAATATCTGCTAGAAAATGAAACCCAGAAAAGGGTGATTGTGGATTTCAATATATACGAATCCGAGGATGTATGCATAGACCCTACAGTAAATAATAATAAGACCGCAGAAATGTGTTTAACTCTAAGCGAGAAACTGGAAAAATGTACATCCAAATACACAGATAGAAGCAAAGAGTCTAAGATGGTATCACCATCCAATGTGTTTTCACCAAATGTTGAATAATCATCGTACAAAAATCTCAGAAAATGTGATATTGACATCAACTGAAATACAAAGTACCTGAAAAATAATTGGAGCAAACAAAAAATTGAATAAAACAAAGCAAAAACCACCAGCAAATACAGTTGTGGTCCTGGAAAGAATGTCATGAAGCCCTGATGGCCTAATATTGAATAGATCAGCCATTATGAAGATCCTACAATACATTCCTCAATTAAAAACTATAAAATCAGAGGAAATTCTGTCTGTAAGTTTTCCTATTGAATCTCGTGTTGATCTACTTGAAATCGTCGCCAACTCTGTCATACTCGCATCCATCATGATAGAGGCCTATGAAAACTTTAGGTAACTAGGCTTACGAGACCAGTGTCCGACGAAGACTTTGGTGCTGGGAATTGGAACTGTGGAAATAACAAAAATTGCCCAACCAATAGAGAGACACCAAAGAACGATGCTGTCCCAAAATTTGAAGCAAGAGCTGAGATTCTGAGCTCAAAACATAGAGTTAACACATTCGCATTAGGAGTACAACGGAAAGGCCAACTACAGGAATATAATAAAATAAGAATAACCATAAAAAGTAACCAAAACCAAGTCCAGTTAAATGCTACAACCCAAATATCAAAAGATGATCCGAAATATTGGAACTGGCTGGCCGGCTCCCTTGTAACGAAATCAAAATTACAGCCATCCCAGAAAACGCAAAGAGATCAGTGGAAAATAGGGAGCTGGAATACCAGAGGTGTTCGCCATCTTTTTAATGATTTCGGCCAAAGTCTCAATAATCTCGAAATCGTTTGCATACAAGAATCATGGCTAAAAATTGCACCTATTAAGGAAGGATATACTGTGTTATTCAATCCAGCTAAAGGAGGTTTGATCGGTAGACCCTCTGCAGGCCTAATAAAGATAATTAAAAACAGATCTAGAATGATGGTGATTGAATCTACAAATATAAATCCATACATACAGTCAACATTAGTGCAATTTGAGTCAGAAACATCAATGCCCTATCAAACACTATTAATAGTGAATGTATATTGGAACCCTCTGAAGAACGAAAACGACCAATTCACAGACCTAATTATGGATTGTCTGGACCGCAAAAGAGAAGTATACCAAGACATGGATATTCTTACTAGTGGTGATCTCAATGATGATTGCTTTGAGGAAAAAAGGACTATACAGAAAGAAATAGCTGGAAAAAATTGACAAAAGTGCGAACGTGGACAAATTTAGAATGATGAAATGGATTTTAGGAGACTTCACAGATTAAATGGAAACATGAAAGGGGATATTCCCTCTGCCAATACCTGGACAAATGGTAAGACGAGCAAAACACTGGATTATATGTTCGTCTCTGAAAACTTTTTGCTGAAAGTCTTGAGCTTTGGTGTAACGTCAGTTACACATAGTGATCACGATCCAATTATTGCTGTGATCTCGCAATGTAAGACAAAGAAAAATCCGATATGGGATACTAAGGTTGAACTGGAAACAGGCCTAAATCGCCTGAGGTTGAAAAGAAATGATTTTGACACCGTACTACAAAATTTGGACAAATGGCAAATCAAAGAAAACATTTCTGTACAATATGATGTGTCTCTACAGAGTTTCAAAGAAAGTACAAGAAAACATGCAAAACCAAAATTCAAGAAAATGCATGTATTGGATTTAGAAATAATGACACAAAAGAGACAATTGCGAAAAGACCTATATGCATTAAAAACTCAGAATCGCAAAGAAAAAAAAGTACTGATATGGAAAAGAAAACGAAAATATAAAAATTGGCAGAAGTCACATAAAGCATCATTATTACAACATAAATGCCGAATGCATGCAAAAAGCTATGAATAATACAAATAGTAGAACATTATTGGATCTGTTAAATGAGAAATATTTAGCTTCATCTCCTTTAAATCCCATCTCAGAGACTAGCTGGATTGATCACTTTACAAAATTGTTTAATGACATAAAACAACCCTGTCCACCAAGTGACAATAAAGAAGAGGATGGGGTTGCATGGAACATCAAGTTTGACAATGAAGATATAAAAATGTTGATCAATAAAGCAAGTGCATCACGAGCCCCAGGTCCAGGCGGCTTATCTAATGCAGTGTTAAAAGCGGATATAGAAAAATGGGCTAAATATTGCGGAATGCTTTTCAACAGAATTATCAAGCTTGGAAAAATTCCCAAATCATGGAAGTTGGCCATTGTTGTTCCTATTTTTAAAAAAGGAAATCGTATGGAGCCAAAAAATTACTGACCAATTGCTTTGCTGGACTGTCGGAAAGATCTTTGCTATACTCCTACTAATACGCTTAAAAAGATGGATTAAAGAAGCAAATGCATATGACAAACACCAGTCCAGCTTTGTCAAACAGGTAGGCTGTAGCTTAAATTTCCTATTGCTAGGATTGATGAAAAAAAGAGCTCTCACACATAAACAAAAACTGCACATAGCCAGCATCGACATGCGCCAAGCTTTTGATATCATAAACCGAAAACATCTGTTAAATGTTAAATGTTAAAGGTATTTGTACCGCGCACCGTCACCAACGGAATTGGTCCCCAGGTGCTCAGGCGGATCTGTAAACGATAAAGGTGGGATGGGTTAGTAAGGTGAAGAAGGGAGTAGGATAGTGAGAGGAGTGGTGTTCTGTTGGCAGCTTCAACTCAGTATACACCGGGTGCTGCGCTTTGGTGCGGGTATCGGATCGGAGTCAGTCCGCGTGTGCTGTTGTTCCGGCTTATGTGTTGTTGCGGTGTTGTGAAGTGCGTGCGACTTGTTGTGCGAGAGATGGTTGTGTGAGTTTTTTGAGTGAGATAAGTATGCAGTTTGAGCTTATATTGGTTAGTGGGTTACCTGACCTTTACCATGCTAGCTTTCACAGTTCTGTCTGAGTGTGGCACTTGTTGGCCCTCACATTCCCATCTAGACGCGGCGCAGGCCAATGTTTAGGACTCCATCCAGGTGTGTTCATGCCAACATTTGCACTTTTATCTAGATGCGGCACAGGCTAGTGTATAGAGACCCATCCAGGTGTGGGCATGCTAACATTCACAACTCCATCTGAGCGCCACGCAAGCTAGTGTTCACTACTCTAGGTGTGGCACATGTTAGCATTCGCATTTTTCTAGGCACGGGTATGTTATCCTTCAATCGATCCTATCCAGCCTAGCAGGCCAACGTCTATCTAGATGAGTCTGCCGGTCTGGATATGTGGGAAAAACTAGCGGCAAAGGGGTGCCCCGCGGACTTATTAAAAGCAATAAAAGAATTACACTCTAACACCTCAATAAGAGTTAAATTAGATCAAAGTGGCAATCTATCGAGCGAAATCAAGACAACGAAAGGCCTGAAACAAGGCTGTCCGTTAGCAGTCACACTTTTCTGCTTTTATATCGAAGACCTGCAATATTCCTTGGACAACAAAAGAACTTTTCCCCCAAAAATAAACGGCAGACCAGTTGGCCGTTTATTATACGCCGACGATCTAATCATATTAGATCACACTCAAGTCGGCTTACAAAGAGCTTTAGCCCAGGTCGAAAAATATGTCAATGAAAAGAACTTAGAAATAAATGCGGAAAAGTCCGAAATATTGACTTTGGTGACAGAAGATGGAAAAAAACAAAAATGACAAATGATATTGAATAACATGCAAATAAAGCCATTCAGCGAAATAAGATACTTAGGTATACAACTAAGCGGGACAAAAAAAAAAGAGCCCTGGAAAAAGATGCTAAAGACGAAAACAAAACAACTAATTGCGCAAGCAAACATTGTTAACAAAAGATATGAGAAGTTCTCCCTCCAACCTGTAATTACATTCTACAGACTCAAAGTAATACCAACACTAATTTATGGTGGTGAAACGTGTATGAACATCGGAGAAGACTTTTGGAATTCTTTGGAAGGGTTATTTTGGAAAAACATCTTACCAGTTCCGAACGCCACCCCAATGTCGGTGATTCACCACGAACTTGGCTTGACAGCTTTATATGTACATATTACATATAATAAGCTCATGCTTTACAGAAAATCAATGAGCAACATTAAACCACCACAATTAGAAGTATTCTGCGAAAATAATAACTTTATAGAAAAGGCAGTCGAAGATTGGAAAAAAAGAGAACCATCGAACTCTTGAAGACTTGGGCCTAGATAAACATACTCTGGCAGAAAACCCAAAACTTGTCAAAAGAATGTTATGGGCAGAGGATTGGTCTATAACTGAAATAAAAAGAGAATCATAAAAGACAAGACACATACACTTCTAAAAAAAAACTGTGGTGTGATGTCTATAACACCTGATTATCTGAGAAAATGTCCAAAATTTGCACAACAAAACAACGATGGCAAGCTATAACAAAGAACAAACATGCACAAAGTGTAGACTATGTAAAAAAATGAAGAGTCTCTTAGCAATTTGGTGTTATTCTGTACAAAATTAAGAGAGATCAGAAATCTAAATCTAAAGAGTAACATTGTAGACTTATGTGGCCTAGACTCTGAAAAATGGTGGAATTTGATATATGACTGCCGAACACCACGAATCAATTACGCAACAGCCACATTTTTGGAACAAACATTTAAAGTATTAAAACACTATAGTGAAAATGATGCACATTAGAAGTACCAACTTACTGGCGAGGCATCTTTTGTACAACTAGATGAAATTGAAATGTTCTGTTTAAATTTCGATGTTAAAAGTACAAACTAATTAATGCTTTGTATTCGATTTGATTTGGCTGTCCTCACCTTGGGTTTGATTCTATTTTCTATCTATGTTTCTATTTTGTTTTCACTTTGTGCATGATCTTTTTAACCAAATTAGAAATTGAGAAAGGTTTGTAATAAACCATATACACTTAATAAAAAAAATACAAAAAAATAGAGGAAAGGGTGTTTCACCCACAGACAAGTACAAAATTAAAACAACAGTCATAGGGCAGACCTAAATCTGCCATACATAAAAGGGACATTTCTTGAGCAAATGGACAATAAATGATGATGAGTGCTTACTACAAGAACCAGGGACAGGACAAGACACGACATACAGTCCTCAAAAAGGACTAGGCATGTATATGGTGGTGCAACCAGAGTAGGCATTAGGTAATCAAGGGGGTTGAGTAATGAGAGAGTAAGGGAAGTGTGCTCCTTCTTGGTTGAGGAGGTGGAGCCTTAGAGAAGATGAAGAGCAGTTATGGTAGAGGAGTTTTTAACATGTGAAGGAAGGGAGTTTGAGTGGTGCAGTGAAAGGAGGGAGGAGGAGTAAAGGAAAGTGGAAGTGCAGGGTAGTCAGGAATGGAACAGAAGGGGGCCTAGAAGAACAGAAGTTGCTTGGAAGAGAGTAGTGGGCGATAATGTCAGTTAAGTGGGTGAAAGCTCATGCATGCATTTGAAAACAAACTGTAGGAATTTAATAAGGGACTCTTTTTTTCATCGAATGCTAACCAACATGAAGGCAGTATTTGGAGGTGAAGGAGTGTGGAATATTGTAGATGGTACGGGTGGTGAAGTTGTGTACTTTGTAAAGCATGGATATTGTAGTTAAGGTGGGGAGGCTGAAAGAGGTCCACTTTGGGGAAGGGGACTGACAAGCCTGTTTTGTGACTGATTTTTGTCTCGCCATGGGAAGCTCATAGGGTTCTTGCAGGATTCCAGCGGGAAAATCAGAAGAAATGCTTGTTGTATGTCACCCCTCCTGGGGAGCATGGTAGCTCCCAGGATCTGTATCATGGTCACATGGAGGCAACCTTGTGACCAAGTTAATAAAAAGGACGAGACGCTTCCGGCTCGTCAGTTGATCCGAACCTGACTCCTGCGTCCTTTGCTACTGTGCACCATACTGGTGCGGCGCAGCGTGCTGAGGCCCTGTTGGCGTGGCCCAGCATTGAGACGGTGCCCTTGCTGCGCAACAACGTCCCCACGAGATAGCTCTGCCGGGTGATCACGGCCATGTTGGAGCAACCCCAGCCGGGGTGCCCCTAGGGAAGTGCTGTGGTGTGCAGGGTGCCCCTGGCAATTTTTCGTAGCTCTGGTGATCCGGAGGCCGCAGGATGCTCCCTGTAGTCCGCCACCAACTGTATGTTGTATCCGGTGTTGCGGATACCATAGGGTGGCCCCTGCGATCCAGCCACCCTGCATTATTGCAGAGTGGGTGTTGGCCTGTTGATCCAGGCGCTCTGTGCAGCCTGCCCGGGAGACATGGGGCAGGCCGCTAACAATGGCGATGAGGATGGTGGTCGGGGGCCCTGGACTGGTGAAGGTGCAGGCTGCTGGAAGCCTGATTATTTTTTTATGTTTAGTGGCCGTTCACATGCGGTGGTGTCGGCCGCATGATAGCGAGGACGTGCGCCCGCCCCCTGATGTAAGGAAACACCCTGGACTGGAGCACTCAGATAAAAAACAAAAACAAAAATAAAAGAGGAAACGCAGGCTGCAGCGGCCCCCGAAAAGAACAAAGGAAGTGGGCATGGCCTATGACAAATGGGTCTGCGGCGGTGAAACGAAAAAAATAATAATAAAAAAAAGGAATGAACCACGACACAAGCCTTCATAAGGAATCAAGAAATTGATTGAGGCCTGCGGCAATCCAGGAAGGTGGAGGGTGGCCGGATAACACTTGTGACAGTGACAAAAGGGGCATTGAGGCCTGTGACGGCTCCAAATCGAGGGGGCGTGGCCCATGAAGACCTGGGCCTGCCGCAGTGGAGGAGAAAAAGAAAAATGATAAAATGATATAAGAGCGCAGGACATTGAGGCACGCATCGCCCCAATGGAAAGGGCATAGCCCATCAAGACCTGGGTTTGCACAACAGTGAAAAAGGGAAAGCAACACCAGACCGGTTTTGCCAGCCTACCAAGACACATCAGATGAGGCTGTGGGGACATGCTCACCCCCAGGACAACAAAAGTCGTGTGTGGGGAGTCTAGGGAAGCCAGAGTACCCTGTTTCCCCCCCACAGCATCAAAAGGAGAGGGCCCGCATCCAGAGGGTGGCCCACAGAGCACTGGTCTGTGCACCGGTAACCCAGCAGTCCCGAGGGCCCATCGATCACGGGTGTTGGCGGCAGGTTCCAGGTGACAGCAACGTCATGCACCTGAACAGTGAAAACAGGGTGGGGCTGCCCATGCCGGATGTGCGGTCGCCACCTCAGAGCCATGTGACCGTGACTCTCAAGAGGAACAGGGGAGAAGTGGAGGGTTGCAGCTCTTGCGAGTGCCTGTGCGCCCTCTACTGCCAACATTGTCCAGTAGCGCCTCTGGGCAGAGGGGGAAGTGAAGATAGTGGCCTGTCATCCTGCCCTCAACCCAGCACCCTGCCACGGTTATCCCCCCCCCCACCATCTATAGATTAGGCCGAGGTGGCCCCTGGTACCTCGAGTTGCAGCTTTGCCGGCCCTGAACTTTCATCTTGCCACCAGCATCAGGCCATGATTTTGTCCCACTGCCTAGAGACTAGGCCGAGGTGGCCCCTGGTACTCCCAGGTCCGGCACTTGAACCACAAACTGTGATGAAGAGTTCTTCACGGGTGATTGCGGGGCTGCATGTAATGAAAGTGGACCCGGTAATCATACACATAAAGGCTGGCACCAGCATACATAAATTGGACCAGCAAAAATATTGCGCAAAGTTGTGTTCCTGCGCTTGTGGGTTTTGTAGTGAGGGGTGCCAGGTGTGAACGGTGGTGGTGTGTCAGTGGGGCAAGGTCCACTCACCCAGGTTAATAATGGGTGTGCTTGTGTGTGGAGTCTTATAATGTATCACCAGTACATCACCAACCCGGACCGTCACCCCATGGATAACCTGGGCCCCTAAGTGTGTGAAGACAAGTGGTATTTAGAGTCCTAGTATTATTGTGTGCATTGTGGTGTGATTTTGTATTTGTTTGGTCATTATGAAAAAGGAGGAGTGTTGTATGTCACCCCTCCTGAGGAGCATGGTAGCTCCCAGGATCTGTATCACGGTCACATGTTACTAACATTTGACCAAGTTAATAAAAAGGAAGACCCCTATCCGGCTCGTCAGTCTATCCGAACCTGACTCCTGCGTCCTTTGTTCCTGTGCACCATGCTGGTGCGGCGCAGCGTACTGGGGCCCTGTTGCCGTGGCCCAGCATTGAGACAGTGCCCTTTCTGGGCAACACAGTCCCCACGAGATAGCTCTGCCGTGTGATCACAGCCATGTTAGAGCAACCCCGGCGGCTGCAGTGTGCTGGATGCCCCCAGCAATATAACATGGCTCCAGTGCTCCGGAGGCCGCAGGGTGCTCCCTGCGGTCCACCACCAACTGTATGTTGTATCCGGTGTTCTGGATACCATTGGGTGCCCCCTACAGTTCACCCGTCCTTCATGATTGCAGAGCGGGTGTCTGCATGGTGATCCAGGCGCTCTGTGCGGCCCGCTCGGGAGACAAAGGGCAGGCCACTAACAATGCTCAGAAAAAAGTACATTGTGGGAGCGAGTGGGAAAAAGTTGCTAATTGGAGAGAGTCACAGGTGATTTACTCAGTAGGGGGTGGTAGCGAAACAGAAATGAGGAGGGGTCACATATCAAAGACGTCTTTATGGGAGGGCAAAAGGGGCACATGCCCCAGCTCCTGTCTATCGAGGGGGCACCCTCATGGCTTCCTAATTGAAATCAGTCAGTGCTCATCTGTTTTACAAAACTAAAATAACACGTACCGGGCCTCATTACGGCTTGTGCGGAATGGCTTAACGGGTCCCGCTAATGGGTGCGGATCCGTTAACACCATTCTGCACGATTACAAGCTCCCCTCAAGGGACCCGGTAATGAACGCCTGGTCAAACCAGGCGTCGTTACCGGGTCCCGCGAGGGGAACAGGGAGCAAACAACGGGCCGCTTGTAATCGGCCCATTGTTTGCTCCCTCTCCCATTCCAATTGGGCACTATGGGGGCTCAGATGGGAATGGGGAAGATCCGGGCCCGGGTTCCCAGATGGAGGAATTACCGGGCCCCCCGTACTCAGAATGGCACTGTAATTCCTCATTCTGGGAAACTCATAATGAGGCCCACCATGTTTTATGGTGCGCTGTTGAGGTGCCAAACATTCAGCCAGGTTGTTGCTGACCAGTTCATTTTGCTCGGATCAGTTAATCCTATAATGCTTTTTGTGTTCACTGTAGTACACACAGTTTGTCCAGTCATTATAGCAGAACTCATGTAGTATTCTCACCATTTTGTGGGTTACATATAGATCATGTGTCATATCAAAATATTGATACATTTGAGTGTCATGATTGCTCAGAAGATAGCTCAGTTTGTTAGGTACTGGCTACAGAGATTTGTGTTCATTTGTCAAAACACAGTACTACATTCAGCAAGGCAGACTCAAGCCTTTCCTATGTGTGATGTTGATAAACTTGCACGTATATAAACCTTTGTGATAGTAACACTTAACGTGTGCTACACAGCAATTGAAATGCATCAAATAGCGCTAGTTATAGAAAGTGACATAGCATCCATTTGGTACCGGTTTGAGGTTCCGTCTAGAGCTTTGTTCCTCCAAACTAGGGTTGTTCAAACTGGCAACCACTTCCCAATCAAGAGCATGAAGTGTTAATAGGGAGAAGTGATTAGGTTGTCAAATTCGAGGCACTGGAACAAAAGTGTTGAGGCTCATATCCCAGCTTTTCCAGCGGAAGATGCAGTGATCCTGGACAAATCATCTTGTGCAATTGTATTGTATTGTGCTGTCTCCTGTGAAAAGGTTAGCCTTCTCACTTACGGGTGGCGTTGTTTAGCCTAGTGTTTGATATTTATTTTCATGTAGGCCATTTGAGTGGAAGGGATTCTAGACAGAAACAATCAAACCAAATGTCACAGACCGATGGCAAACATATTTTCTAGTCCGCTCATTTGGCAAAAATTGTCTGCTTTATTATACAACTTGAAAGGTACTACTGCACATACTAAGAACAGTCTTCAATCCTGTCTTTCGGGTGTATGTAAAGCTTCAAGATACCATTGAAAGAAGAAGCCGTTAAAGCTCACATCAATTTATATTGTGGCGCTAGCATACCTGCCCTGGTGATAGAGAAAATGAATCATTGTACTTTTACATAAAATGCTTCTATAAAATGTTGTTTTTAAATGTTGTCATATTGGGTTATTATGTGAAGTGTGTACTTTCGAAGTCAGTTCTTAAAACAAAAAGGCATTATGTTAGTTCATGAAAGTGAAACACCCACAAATAATTGCACCCGGCTCCATGACAAGGACTGGGAAAAGATGTGGTCAAGTGCAAATATTGCAGATGGGGCTGAAATCTCAGCTTCACCTCTTAACCAACCTGTGTGATCCTGGGCAACTAATGTAATCTTGTTTTGCCTAACGTGTACAAATTTGTCTGTAAACTTTAGACAACTCTCAGGGTGTGATTCTGTTCAAGGGGCAGTTAGCGTGGTAAACACCATGCTTCATTGCACCTCCGTTCTCTGGTCACACTCCTCCACAGTAGCGAAAGTGCAATAAGTGGATCCCCACCAAAGGAGGTAGTGCATGTGTCTGACATTTCTACACTCTCACTAATGTGCAGCAGTGACGGCAGAATCCACATCCAAACAACCTGTTGGCGGAACTGGTAGTTGCCAGGTTGCCAGATTGGTTTCCAGCCAATGCTGGCAACGGGCACACAAGTTCCTGACTGGTGCATTGTGTGCTCCCTCTGTGAAATCCCAGACCATCAGAATAGGGGTTAATTACCAAACATGCCTGTAAACCATAATCTGACATTTTCTGCAATTTACACCTAGCTGAGAATCGGACCTTCGGTCTCCATGAGTCATTTAGTTTTAAAGGTATGCTCTTCAAAAAAAGTCTCATGAATGGTTTTACTGGCTACACTGTTGAATTGTGCATAATAATCGTGACCATTGATATACTGCACACTACAAAGTCATTTGTTTCTTTGCTGACTAATAGCAAAACCACTTAAAAATCATAGCTTCTAATTTATATCCATAATCTACGCAATCTCTCTACATGGTTGAGCACTTTTACTTTTAATGAGACTGTCTTCTCTCTATGTTGCGGTAGGTTTGCCTTTTTCATACAGCTACTTATCTGTGCCCTGCATTTGAACTACACCTTTCTCGTGCCTGCTATTTCTAAAATGTTTCCTGTACCTATGCCTGAACACAAATAACCTCGTCCTGGACTGGAAATGTTGCCATTAAAATGCTGCTTGTTTATTATTCCGATTCCAGCTAGTCTGAAGAGGGTAAGGAGGATTGCTAGGGAGCCCCATGCATATTTGTATTGCTGCAGGATTAAATATCAAGCTGTGGGTGTGATCGTGATGTAGAGACGGCGACCAGGGATTTTGTATCCCATAATTTCTTTGGTTCAGAGGTGGGCCCAAGGAGTCTGTGCCCCGGGCTTCAAGTTCCTTAAGATGGCCCTGGCGCATATACAGTAGCAATGGAGATGGAGAACACTTTTTTAATTTTCGGGTGTTGGTGCCTCACTGAGCGAATCAGAATACATTGTATATCCCTAGGAATTAGTCCTGTAGTAATACATTGCCACATCATACTGATCGCAATTATGTTTCCATATTACAAATCTGACGGAAATTAATGTGGCAATGATGGAAGGAGGAAAAGAGGGTGGGTGGTCTTTTATCAGAAATGTTGCAATATAAAGAATGGTCAATGGCAAAGGCCTTAATTTTTGGCAGCAGATAATTTACTAGTCAGGGGGGTAAGGGACATGCTGTGGGTATTGGCCACTGTGCATTGTTATTTACTAGCAAGGGGGTATGGGCAGTGGCATCACTGAGGGTGCAAGTCCCTGACCTCTGAAACCCTATCCCGCCCCCCCTTGTGCACCCCCTACCTAAGAGGAGCAGTGACTGTGTTCTCTGTTCGAGGTGTTATTTGTGACACTCACTGAGGAAAATGTCTGCAGATCACACAGAAATACTCGTTTTGTCTCAAAGCGAACAGTGATCGAGCAACTAGCAGCCCCTCCGATCAGAATGTAGTCCACGAAAATACTAATGATGGGCCATTAGTCACTGAATTGTTTCGTGCATGCATTCTGATGGCAGAGGAGGTACAGTGGGGTGTGGGTAGTTGGTGTGCACAAAAGCCTCTCTGCAGGAGTGCGTGTAACGTCACACATTGGGCCTCATTACGAGTATGGAGGCAGCCATGCCCTTAAGAAGGGCATGGCTGCCTCCATACCGGGTTCCAGTACCGGGTTCCAGTACCGGGTTCTATGAATGAGGAATTACCGGGTCATTCCGACCTTGGAGCACCCGGTAATTCCTCATGTACAAAACCAATCCCCATTCCCATTTGAGCCCCCATATGGCTCAATGGGAATGGGGATGGAGCTAATAACGGGCCGTTTAATAACAGGCCCAATATTAGCTCCTTGGTCCCCCCTCGTGGGACCTGGAAAGGACGTCTGGTTTTACCAGACGTCTGTTCCGGGCCCTGCTAGGGGACCTCGTAATTAGGCATCCCGTAATTAACGGTGCCGGTCCCGTACCGTCACCCTTCATTACGGGAGCGCAAGCCTCGTAATGAGGCCCCTTACCTTTCATAGGTGCCCCCCGACTTTTGTCTGTGCCACCCCTACTTTTGTCTTTGTCTTTGACCCCGTCTGTGCCCCTCCTAAATTTGATTCCTGGCGACGCCACTGGGTATAGGGCATGCCCAAAGGGTGTGGCAAGTGGGTTTGTTTCTTTGAGCATAATGGGTGCGACATGAACAGTGGCACGGCTGAAGGCCATGGTCTGCGGGACCTGCTTGTTTACTAGTGAGGTGGTGATGGGGCACGGCCTAAGGACATAACCAGTCAACCATGTTTCTTTGATCCTAATAGTTGCAGAGTGGACAGTGGCCATGGCTGAAGGCCATGGCTAGTGGCAAGGACATCATTTTAACCAAAATGCGAGGGGTAGTGGAAGTGACATCCCACAACCCTTGACCTCCCTGATACACAGTAAGTGATGTCATTTGACCCTGCCCTCAAGTGACATCACAGGAAGTGGTGTAATGTTATTTGACCGCGCCACAATATTATATCACAGGATATGACGGCACACAACCTTTCACTCCTTGACATCACAGCAAGTGGCATTGTCGTTTACTACCTTAAGAAAAATATGGTTATGATACCACTGTAATAAGATATACATTTCATACGAGAATGGATCACCATATATAGCGTTATAATCAGTGTGTCAAGGTCCATATTACCATGGGTATTACATGATCCCAACCCCCCTTGTTATGTGGATCTGCCCTATTATTTCAACATGACTACATATCATTTCAACAATGCTACAGAGCAAAATTACATTCTGGGGGGAACAGGAGGGATATGCGGGTATTGGGATAGGGGAAAGCCAGGTAGAAGGGGAGAGGGAGTATATTTAACCACAGAACATGTGTTATTATGGTCTATGACATACACAGTATTCAATGATTTTGGAATTTATCTTCAGCATTATTTTTGATTCGACAAGTTACCTTCAGGGTTACCTCTCAGTAGGATGTGTTGTGTTGTGATAAACTGTTTGGAGTTGTTTCATATACCACATTATTACTTCAAAAACAGCCAGACATCTCCGAAAACCATCTTCTTCAAAACCTAGAGCTAATTTTAAAATAGGTTTGATTATTGTCTTGGCAAATATTGATATCTGATCATGTTCCTATATCTCGTCAAATGACTTGCATAACTCAAGAGGAGGAAAATATGTCAAGTTCTTATTTCTACACATTGCTAGTATTGTTTCCACATAGTTTTAAACAAGTATAAAACAGTAGTACGTTTTCAACTCCAATTAAGCCATTAACTCTCAGAAGACTGCTTTTAAAAAAATAAGCTGGCAGGCGCTTGGACCGCATAGTTTGATGGTAAAGCTTGACTTTTTAGGTTGATCAGTTTTGAGAGAGCTAATGCTCGTTCACCCCCTATGAGATAGTTAGTTTTGAAATTGGTGTATCTATCTCGTCTTCTACACATAAAAGGCTTGATTAAAGCCAGCTCAAAGAGTTCCCATGAGGAGGTGTTTTGGCTGGGAAGGGGCAGGAACTGGATCCGAAGGACCGTAGGGATTAGCATGGGGTACAATTAAAGAAAAATCTAAGCAAGCTGATAAAAGCACTGTAAAAACTTGCAGGTTTCATGAAATACAGTCAGCAATCATTCTACAAACAAACCCATTTGACAGAGCTGTGTCACCACACAAAACAAGGAAGGACTCAAAATGTGTGTTTGTCAAGGAGGGGAAAAGTGATTATTTTGCACAAAAAGAGTATCCGAACCATTTGGTACCATATCCGCTCACCTGTAACTCATTGTTGATCCAAAAAGGCGTAAATTGAGCTCTATCATAGCTCGTGCCATATCGAAGGCCATGATGATAGAGGAAATGGCCGCAGAGATTGCTAAGGAGTAATAAAGAGTCCCATTTGAAGTGCCTTCCCTCTGGTGGTTGCTTGGAGAATATAGCTTTCATGCACCGGCTGGGGGGCGGACATGGGCTTTAACGACACGCCAGCCAGAGCTTGGCTAGGCCTGAGTGAAGCGAGGCCCACAGCTCGGGCTGCGCGCCGTTAAACCCCATGACGTCCCCCGAGCCGTGGCATGCAAGCAATTCATACCCCGGGACAGGCAATCAGTAATTTACTTACAATATCGACGCAAGTCTTCCAAAAAAATAAGAAAAAAACAGAGCATTCTAAACCTGAAATCGCATTAACAAGTTAACGGCTGTGTGAAGTGCAGCTTCAAGAAGAAGCCCCAGATCTTCTTGTGACCGGGAAGTCTCCTTTTGGATAAGATGTACCTGTTGACAAGGGAATCTGAATGCCATGAATAAAACATAAATAACAGCATTTGCTGCATTGAACAGGGAGACCTGTTAAGAGTCCCATGGGTAGATATTTGAGAAGAGAAGGGTCTACCCGTGCTATATATATTGCAGTTTCATCATGGGGAGTCAACTGCTGTTCGTCCTGAAGGAGGCCTAGTCAAATTAAGGGCTGGTGAAGATAGAACCCCCCCACCCATATAAGAGTCCTAAACACACGTCTGTCAACACTGTTTTGTTTGTGTAATACACACAGTTCATTATATATGCAGGAAATATATGCAGGTCTGAGACGGAACACATGACATCTGAGAGTTAGTATAGATTGTTACGTGGTTTCCGCTGTCGTTTGGCCAGAAGAAATCACTGACGCAGAGTGTGCATATTGTACATCGCCAGAAGAAAGGCATTTAGGCGGCAAGTCCAGACCTAGGTCTGTGCAATTAGAAAAGTGAATTTGTTCTTAGAAGTACTGTTAGTCATGAGTGTAATGTTTCTGTTCTTAGCTTTTATGAGTCACTTTTACTAACCCCATCACTCATTTGGAGATAAATAGTCCACCGAGACTTTTATTTGGTGCTATTGAGTTCTTTTAAACATTTTATATAATAAAAACATGTATTTTTTGTACATTAAACCATTGAGCACAGAAATGTTCCTGCAGGAAAAATATGTTTTGAATGGAGTGTGACTGAGCAAGAATGATGATGATAGATGTTTGGTTGGAGTCATGAGAAACACATGTCTCCCACGGGTGTTCTTTTTTCTAGATTTTCATCCCAGTAGACAGAGACACTAGTCTGGGCCCCACCTTTTTGAAGGGTGTAAATATTTGCCACAAATATGCAACTGCTACCAGGCCTTGCATGGGGGCCCGAACCAACTAAAAAGGATTTGTCAGGGGTATTCTTCCCCATACCTTCAGAAAAATTTTAAATGATGGGATAAAAAGGTGCATTGCATAGCACACTTTCTGTGAAAAATGGACAGAAGGTCAGACAGTTTGCAAGGGTGTAGGGAAAAAAGTGCAATAGATACAAGTCACCAAAAGTGCACAAGCGCATTTCCCAATGCATTATCATGGCGGTCCTTGCAATATATGCCAGTATAAAAAACATTTTCATGCTAGCTGTGCCCATACATTTCCATGCTGGCGCCATCAAACATATGCTAGTATTCCCATATAAGAGCATACTCCTGTTCGCTTTGAGATGTTTTTTATAGTATTATTACTGGCACTAGGCACGAAGTTGGCTCTGCCAATATACGCCAGTACTTCCATGTACGAAAATACTCCCGTTGGTTTGTCCATTAAAAGTGACATGTCAAAATAAGAAAACATGTCCGACCGGGTTCCAATGTAAACCAGTCTAGACTCATAGGTACACTTATCCTCACTTCATCATAGATGCTCAGTTAATAAAATGCATATTGCCCCGCCCCCGTCCCTGCCCGTCTCTCTGTATAGCCCCTAGGTTAAGACTTTCATCATAGAATTTGCTGTGTTTAGGTAAACTAGATATGTTGGCTCTGTTTTTCCCAAGGCCTTCTACTTGTTGCCCCTTGATTCAGAATGCTTAATAGTGCAGACATTTTGTAGCCAAATAAATCCACATTTCAGAGAACATTGGGACGATCATGAAAATGCCATAAGTGTATTTCTGTCAATGCTGGAAGCAGGCTAAGTGCTTTGGTAGGCGCCAAAGTCTGCGATTTGCATGGCCTCTTGTCACTTTACTTGCCCATGCCTAAACGGTACATGTTCCCTTCCAATGAATTATCAGTTTGTAACCAAATTGGAAATAAGACTTATCCCGGATGCAAGGAAGGAGGGCTTGATGTGGGGATGAAGGTGGGTTGGGTAGAGTGTGTGGGTAGATGGAACATGTCAACCGTTCTCCATTTTCCCCATGACACAGATAGAGTTTTTCAGAGCCACAAATGCAGACCAATTAGCACAGTAGGCGAAAGGGGACGTTAGTGTTGAAAAATGCCGGCGTAATATGTAGCCTGTACCAGTGCCATCATCAACTGCCAGTCCCTCATCTGAGTACATTCTGAAAAATGACAGAGAACCAGTCCTGCAAGAGCATTGCACTGACGGCCAGAAACCTACTTCCAACATTCAGGAGTATGCCAACATTATCCATTCCATTTGGGGTACTCTAGTCCAGTCCAGTCCTGTTTTTAACTTTGAATTCTGGGACTTGTAGTCTTGGATTTCCACGTTATAAACTTAGACCCAGAATGCAAAGTTAGAACCAAGACTAGCCTACTGTCTCCCAAATGGAATGAACAATGTTGGCATTTATGAAACCTGCATTGGACATTGCCTCTCCTGGACAATAGGTACTTGCTCAAATGTTTTGTGCTCTGTGAGAAGCACAAAATATGTGGCATTAGTTTTCCGAAAAAGGGTTACTGTAGAAGCACTCTCCAAACATGGGGCGCTTTCTGCTAGAACAAATTGTCGCTGTTTCACAAGTTCGGCTATGTATGATTAGACTGTCTGAAGGTGCTCTACATCACCAGAAAGGTGACATTTTGGGTGACTTTATAACCCAATTAAAGGAAAATATAAACCATGGTCCTCACTCCGAGAGCTACCCACAAACACTGAATCCGTCGCCTGTCTTCCCCGTGCCACTGGCGTATATTCAAGTCCCGGTGCCGCGGGAAGTTTGAATCCCGGTCGCGTTTACAAACCTCTTCAGTATTCAGTGCATTATAAACAACCAATTATAATATTGTGAATAGAAAATATAACAGCTAGTTGAATCTTTATTTTGGAAAAAGATGGGGTTTCATTAATTTTCAAATGCGTGGTCTGTTCCAGAAGATTGGGGCGACACTCAGAAAAGCTTGTCTCTGGGCCTCATTACACGGAAGGCGGTGAGCCATGGCGCTATTAGCGCCATGGCTCATGCCGGTAAAATACCGGCACCGCCTTGGCGGAAAGGGGATTTACTGCCCCATTCCAAGGTTGGAGGGGCGGTAAATCCCCCTTCCGCCATTGCCCTTCCCCATTCCCATTTCTGCCCCATAGGGCTCTATGGGAATGGGGAAGGCGCTAATTACGGCACCGCAATTTTGCGGTGCCGTAATTAGCTCCGAGGTCCCTTAGCGGGTTGGTTTTTAATGCCTGCAAAAAGCAGGCGTTAAAGCACGAACCCGCTAAGGGACCTCGTAGCAAGGCGGTAATGGTTAACTGTCACCGTTACCATTAACGGTGGCCGTTAACCATTACCGCCTTCCTTGTAATGAGGCCCCTGAGTCTATTTTCGTAACTCTGGAAATGATCAAAGCCATTTTATCTAGATTTTAGGAGTGCTCGATTCTTCCTAACAAATGATGCTTGGCTGCGAGATAGCAGGGGGACCGAGAGGTAGTGGTTTGAAAGTTAGTCAACCTAATTTAGAAAGAATGCATGATTGAAAGGGGAGGTAATGTAAAGAATTTCGGATAGATTATGCAGAATTGGATTATTTTACTCCTACAAGAATGGGCTGCAGAATTGAAAGCCATTTTAGTGGTCTGAAAGTTGCTTTTGAAACTCCAGTAAAGATGGCATTCGAGCCATCTATTGACACAGAAACAATGATTGAACAACAGAACAAAATGAGTTAGAAGGTACACAATCTATTACTACTTGTAAAACAAATAACCAATAATGCAGCAATTGCACTTTCATGATCATATGAGCCACCACAAACAATTTGAAGTTGAGAAGGAATCCTAAAGATTTGGTTCAGCAGTTGTCTTTCGGTATTATGCCCCAAACACCTTAAATAAGACATCTAGGATTGAGCCAAATTAGAAATGTTGCCATAGCGAAACTGCAGAAATATGCTTCCATTATTATTGTTATGATATCTATTAGGCGCAGATCTAGCTCCGAGAAGCAACGCAGTGCTTTTACAGAGGTAGACAACAATACAGATACATAACGGAGTGCTTTATAGAGGTATACAACAGTACAGATGCATAACGGAGCGCTTTACAGAGGTAATAACAGAACAGATATATAGCGGGGGTGGGATCCAAAAGGGCAAAGGTGTTGAGGGCGAGAGAAATCTTGAAGAGGTGGGTCTTGAGTTATTTTCTAAATTGTAGGAGCGTGGGGGCGAGTCTGATGCTGATGAGGAGGAGGTTCCATAGTCTTGGGGTATAGGCAGAGAAGGCTTGTTTTCTGGTCCTTTCTTTTTTGCAGCAGCGGATTTGGTGTCTGCAGGTGTCCTGGCTTCTGGTGGTGCGCAGTCCGCCAGAGATGCTGAGTTTCTACGCAAGGTAGCTGGGTGACTCGAGGGAGACTGCTTTACAGATGATGCAGAAACACTTGAAGGTGATCTGTGCATGCAGTGGGTGCCACTGGAGGGGCGATTAGGGCTGCAGTGGTGTGGTTGTCTCTGATCTAATTAGACCCTTGATGAGGCCTGTGGTCACGTGTAGGGCACTTTTCAGGGGCAAAACGGAGGATGATGGGAGGGATGTGAGGAGTGCATTGCCCCCATCCAGGTGGGATAGGACCAGTGCTTGAACAGCGAATTTAAAGGTATCCGAGGTAGGAAGGGCTTGACTTTCCACACAAGGAAGAGCTGGTACCAAGCTCCTTGAGTTTTCTTATCTATGTGTGTCTTGAAGGAGAGGTGTTTGTTGATGTGGAACCCGCGGGTCTTGGCGCAGGAGGTGAGCCCAAGTGTGAAGCCCTCAGAGTTCAGTGTTGATAGCTAGGTCTGCATGTCTGGGTGTTCAGTGTTGTTGCTGTGGAGAAGGAATTTGGTCTTGGAGGGGTTGAGCTTCAAGTATGCACTGGACATCCAGGACTGGTTCAGTGAGAGTCAGGATTTGAGCCTGTGGATGTCCTTGATGGAGTCGATCTTGAGGTATAGCTGTGTGTCATTGGCTTATTGGTCGATGTGGATGTTGTGTGTGGTTTGGAGGGCTCCCAGTGACTCCATGTATAGATTGATGATCACTGTGGAGAGTATGGAAGCCTGCGGGACTCCACAGGTGATGGGTAGCATTAGTGATCTAGAGGAGTCCACATGAAGAAACTGCTAGTGGTTGTCGAGGTAGGATTGAACCAGAGTAGGACAATATTACTGATCCCCATGCACCCATTTAGGGTGTCCGTAAGCGCCTCGTGGACTAGTGTGTCAAAAGCGTCTGAAAGGGTTGAGTAAAACCAGGAGGCAGGGGTGGCCATCTTCAAGGATGTTGAGGGTGTCATCAACCACCTGTATGGTTGCTGTCTCCTTGCTGGATCTGGGTCTGAACCCAGATTGGTAGGTTTGGAGGAGATTGTTGGTGTTGATGTCTTGCTGCAGTTGTGCAGCTACCACATTCTCGATGATCTTAAGGGAAGATGGGTGATTGGGCGCGAGTTGTTTAGGTTGTCAGGCTCCAGAGTGGGTTTCCTTAATATAAGGAGGATTTGTCCTATTTTTAGGGTAGATGGGAAGGTGCCTTGAGTTAGGGAGCTGAAGAGAGGGTCTCTGAAATGGTCCTCATGTCCCCTATGCGAATGTCAACCCGCAGAATGAAGAATGAAAGATGTAACACTCTGTTCGGTTCAGAACCACCTGCACCAATGTATCCTACATATGAAAAGACATATTCTCTCAGATGACCTCTCAAAGCATATCCAATTGACGGCTTCGAAGAGACATCAATGGATGAAGGTGGCTGATAACAAAGTCCAACTGTGATGACGTCACTAGTGACAACATGACTTACAGCATTAGTCATGAAGCACATTTTTTATACTCCTGCGTGAAGATATGCAGACACACACAGGTATACATGAAGAACATGCTTATACCTTCTGTAGACAGAAGACAGATACACAGATACATTTACCTACTTTTAAAATCTTTTCTTTTTCTTTAGGCAAATGCAGAAACACAAGAAATTTGCAACCGCTTTATTGCAACTAACCATAACAGCGACCGGAACATGTAAGGCACCTATAGGGTGACTAACCTCTAAGAAGATATTAGAACACATAGGAACATCATAGAGTGACTGTAGTGAATACACACAAGACCACAGGCCTAGAATACATGGAGGGAGAGATACAGGGTCAGTAACATGAAGCACAGAGATGATGTTCGCAGCCAAGCACAAAGGTGGGTGCAAAATTCCTGATTCCCGAGGCAGTGAGCCACCTGCGAGAATTCAGAATAAAATCCTCATAATTGCAGGCAGGAGAGCTTTGTTTTACGGTCTCTGCACAGGTGATCCAGCAGAGCCAAATAATGGCTATTTATTTGTGGTGAGAAGAGAAGCAGTTCTCAGCGAAACAGAGAAGACTGATACATGTGTTGCATACCAAAACTTGCAGCCTGAAGGCACTCTCTCAGGCTAGGTGATCAGACCTGTGACAACAATGGGGACACATAGCCATTCCCATTACCTTGAAAAGGTACACCGAGCTCTGAGAACAGAACAGGGTCCTAGGAGTGGGAATACCAGATTTAGCCAATCCAGACGCTCTAATAATGGGGTGGTGTACAATATTGTACATGCCAATGGTCTTCGTGTGACCCTGCAAAAATGAAATCGATAGTTTTTAGGGAAGTCTCAGGGGAACCCACCTGACATGTGAGACCCAATGAGTATTCAAATTTATACTAGCTCTACAGGTAATAGACTGAAGCTCACCAATTGTGATACCACTTAGATTTTTTGGGATGGAGTTGATGTTTGTGACATCATTGGGATACAAAACCGGGTGACACCAGCTCAGGAGATGTGATTTCTGGAGATTTGTGATGTCTTGCATGATTCCTGTCTATTGGAGAATATAAGACAGTGAACTTTGCCCCATAGCTGAGGCGTCCGTTATTGCCAGCGGAGGTTTTGATGGGCCTTAGATAGTCTGCTGACTTGTAATATCATTCATGCAAGCCCCCAGGTCCTCTGGCCTATTACAGAGCTGTTGATGATCTCCATTTAGGGAAGGAGAGCTTCTGCTGGGAGGGTCTTGAGGATGGATACTGGGAGGATGTCGCCTGTATACGATGTGGCTTTGAGAGTGGCAAGGGTTTCTAACAGGTGTTCTGTTGAGAGTGTTTTGAATGTTGTCCATTGTGTGGAGATTTTGCGACGTGGGAGATGTGGTTGGTCTGTGGATGCAGAGCTGGTGTCCATGTGCTGGCGAATCTTGCTGATACTATCCATGCAGAAGGTGTTGATGGAGTTATTAAATTTAAAAGACACTGAGGATAGCCAAACTTCAGTTTGTAAAAGACAGCAACACAGTTGACAGATCTCATACTCCCATGACACTGATAGACATAATGGTGTGTCACCCACATGCTGATTCATTGAAATGCCATGGCTCGACAAAAGATCCCACAGTGGTTCCATATAGGGATTAAAAAGTACTGGTGACAAAATGGATCCCTGAGGAACATACAGCACATAGGAAAAGGGGGGAAGCTTTTAGTCCCAATCTAGACAATATGGTGTCTGTTGGAGAGAAATAATGGAACCAATTTAGAACCACTCTCCCAAATCCCATTAGTCATTAAAGGTGCTAAGAATTATGAGTGGTCCACAGTATCCAAAGACACAGTGACATCAAGATTCACCAGCAGGTAGGCACCAACCTCATCAGTCAGGGTTAAGATGTCACGTGGATGGGGACATTCTTAAAATTGTAAAACAAATGTATAATGCACTATATACGGAAGAGGTTTATAAGCGTGGACCCCAGATTCGAACCTGTGTTCTTCTGCGTCACCTTGCTTCTGATGAGCGTGCTGCCACTGAGCTATACTACCCGGTCTCAGTATTATGATTGACTCTAGAGCCCCACTGATAGGATCGAAAAGGAAGAGCGCGAGAAATATAATCATTTAGTTGCAAGGAAACTGTATTTTTCTAGGATTTTTCCTAGGAATGCTAAACTCGATAGTGGGCGGATGTTATTCAAATTGTTTGTATTGGGATGTTTTTTCTTTATTTGTGCAGTAATTATCCCCATTTTTAGTTGGGTGGGAAAAACACCTACCCAAAAAGAGGTAGCGCTAACCTCATAGAATGCTGATAGGAAAGTCACTGAAAGTCCCATCTGGAATTAGATATTTCGAATAAAAATAGGGTTGAGAGCAGCTACCATATTGAGGAACGTGTAGAAAGTAGGCATGGGAGAGGGCTCCCAAGTTAAATTGGAGAGTTTGTTCTCGAACTTCGAATAGTCATTAGTGGGCTGATTTCTGAAATCTTTATAAATAGGATGATTTTTTCAATGAAAATGTCATTTCATTTTTCAAATAAATGCTTGCAATGTTTCCGTTTTTACTGCAACAGAACATTCATTGACAGCTGTAAATAAAGCTTTTGGTTCATTATCTGTTGTTAGATGAGATGAGAATAATGTTAAATTTCACCGTTTCAATCAAGTGTCTCCTGTTGTGCCCGGACACAGTTCTGTGCGGGCCCGTCTTCTTTTTCCATGGCAGCTCGGAAGTGATGGTGGAGCGGCACGATGGGCTGGACACTGGCGTAACAGGGGCCCCCGCAGCCTCTGTGGTGCGGGGGGGGGGCCCGCTAGCACAGGCCTGGGAGAGGGCCCCACTTGGAGAAAAAAATGGAGAAAAAAAAGAAAAAAAATATTTGTTTTCAATATCTTTTTTTAAAATTTCTTTTTGAAATCACATTGCCTTCATAAAGACAATATTTCTGTAACAGAAATTATGTCTTTATGAAGGCAGAGTGATTACAAAAAGAAACTTTCTTTTTGAAGTCCGAGGGCTCTCCTACCCCATGACATGGAAGACCCCAGTCTTTCTGCCTTCATAAAGAAATGATTTCCGTTATGGTTTGGTCCTTAACAGAAATAATTTCTTTATGATTTCAAAAAGAAACAATCAGTCGCCAAACTTGTGCTTTTTTCCGGCACCCGCGAATGGGCAATTACCGGGTCATTATGCCCCCGCCGGACCCGGTAATTGCCCATACGCGGGCACAGGAAAAAAATGCTCCCCATTCCCATTTGATCCCCATAGTGTTCAATGGGAATGGGGAGCTCGGATGCACCAGCACCATTCAGAATGGTGCCGGTGCATCCGACATGCTCTGCTCGCGGGTGCCGGTATGCCCGCCAGGTCAGACCTGGCAGGCGGGAAGGCACCCGGAAGCAGAACTCGTAGTTTGCTGGTCTGGTAACAACGGTACCGGCAAGTTTACCGGTACCATTGTTACCGGACCAGAAAACTTATACTGAGGCCCAATTTCTTTTTTAAGTAATAGGGCTCCCGTCAACCCAATGACGTGTGTGAGTGTATTGTGAAAGGGTGTACACAAATGTATGGGTGACTGGGTGTGCATGTGTGCGTGTACGGTGAAAGGGTGCACACTTAAATGTATGATTGGCTTCCTAGGTGTGCCTGTATGGTGAAAGAGTGCACACTTAAATGTAAGGATGGCTGGGCGTGCATGCGTGTATATGGTGAATAGTGTTTGTGCTTGTGTTCAGGGGCACAACAAAACCTACATTTCGGGGGGCTGATGCATCACATTTTGGAAGAGGCGCTAACTTCACGGGTGGTGGGGGAGGCAAACTTATCTGTGTGGGGGCATCTAACTTCTTTACGCATTTTAATGAGACTATTCTAGTGCAGCTTCAATGTTACAAGCAGTTTACTCACCCACTTATGAACTGTCGTGAGAATGAACAGTCTCCTGTTCCCTTTCTACCCTTCCAATCACTTCCCTGGCATGAAAGTACTAAAGCCACATCACAATTTCAATTGCCTTAAGAAAATTGGCATTTGGATGCAGGTACTAACAGTGAAATGATTTACGTTAGTAACTACTGGGCCCTTGTTAACAGCGAAACCCAGGTGCCATTTAACATCTGTTTCCTGTTCTGTCCGGTAACTGCTCTGAAGGTCAGCCAGGTTGAGTCAACATAGCCCAAAGTTTCTGGGGGCGAGTGCTGCAGCCCAGTTAACTGAACATTGTTAGGCCCCTACTTGTGTTTAATGCCTTAATTACTTATTGGTAATCGTCATTACTCTTAGCCCTATTCTTCCTTGTCCCTGTACTTAAGGCAGTACTTGTGTAGGAGGGAATATGCCCCATACACAAGCACTGGGATGAGGTAGAGGTACATGGAGGTAATGCCTGACTTAGCTACCTCTATATTCATTACTCCTAATCCCACTCTTCCTCATCCCAGTACTTACCTATGAGGCAAGGAGCCTCAAACGTAAGCTCTGGGAAAAGGAAGAGGGAAGTGAAGGTAATTCTGGGCCAAGGAGCTGATTTTGGAGGTTGGGGTAGGGCATGGGAGGGAGAGGGGATGTGTGGGTGGTGGGATTGTGAGATAAATCATAATGGTTGTCCATGTCCAGGCTAAGCAGGCATGATATGTGGTATTAGTGGCTAGAGAGGCATTTTGGTGCACCCAGTCTAGTTATTACTCAGTTTGGTATGACTTTTTTTGACTGCGCATTTCTGATAAAGCAGTCCTGCTAAGTCTAATTACCTGGCTAGATTGGCATTTGGGTGCTGCCAGTCTAGCCATTTCTCACTGTAGCATTGTATATTTTTTGAGCATCTGTGATAAAATGATATGGTATAAGTCTATTAAAACCCGCCTATTCACAAGTGTTTCTTGGAGCGACAAGCAATGGAGTGAAGATAGAGGGTGGACAAGACATATGATCTTACTAGGCCTTGTGTCATTCAAATCGTGCAAGTGCGAGAATGAGAAATTCAAGGGGAATTGGAGAGGGGAAGTGCAAGGAAGAAGGTAGGGGAAAACAGGGCTGTAATGCTCTGAGTAAGTGCAGCCAGGACATTGAGGCTCTCGGTAGTGCAAGGAGAACAAGGGACTGTAGGGTTACAGTTACAGTCCCTAAGTGCATGGTAGGCCGGAGGCAATGCAAGGGTGACTGATCAAGAAAGAGCCTGGACTCAGTGAGACTCTGAGGGTAGCCAAGCAACCAGTCAGTATAGCAGACAGGTAGGTCAGGTAAGTCAGCAGGGGAGGGAGAGAGCAAAAGCAGAGGAGAAGAGGAAAGTTTTGAGCTGCTTCCGGAACATCAGGTGGTCCGCTAAAGTTTGAGAGGGGCAGGGAAGCCATTCCAGAGGGAGGCATCTGCAGAGGAGAGAGAACTACCCCCACTCTCTGCCTGAAGAAGCGTCTAGCCCTTAGAGAGTTGCAGGTAGCCGGGGGAAGGGCTAGAAAAAAAAGGTATTTTGGAAGAGAGCGTTGGATGTAGTGTGGGCCAGACCCCAGAAAGCTTTGTGGACAATGCAAAGGGTCTTGAACTTGATTCTTGCAACAACCGGGAGCCAGTGGAGAGATTTCAGGGCTGTAGAGATATGATCCTTAGGCTTGTGGCCAAGGATAAGTCTCGATGTCCTGTTCTGGAATAGTTGCAGAGGGCGGAGAGTAGAGGAAGGCAGCTTGAGAAAGAGGCTGTTGCAGTAGTGCATCCTAGAGAGAAACAGGGCTCTGGAGACAGTGAGCTTCTGGGGCAAAGTGAGAAAGGGAAGAGTCCCTTTGAGGAGGAGCAGCTGGTAGGTAGTGGGACTTCTTGACAATGTCCGAGATGCTAAGAGAGAAAGAGAGAGTGGAGTCGAAGATGACACTAAATTGTTTTCGCCTCGCAGGAAGGAGAAAGAAGAGGGCCCAAGGTGGGCGGCCAGAGTGAGAGAGGGAAACCAGGGGCAGGAGTCCCAATGAGACGGATCTCCATCTTAATGGCACTAAGGTAGATATCGTTGGAGGTGCACCAATCCTGAATCACGGATAGACAGTCAGGAATGAGCAAGAGATGAGAGGAGTCTGAAGGAAAGGTGAGTGTCATCCCCATAACACAGTTAGAGGAGAAGGTAGAGATCAGGTGGGCCAAAGGGGCCAAGTAGAGGTTGAAAAACCAGGGTGAGAGGATAGAGCCCCAGAAATGCCACAGGTAGAGAGAGAGGTGGCAGAGAGAAAAGGACCAAGTTGAGAAGGAATGCTGGAATAAAGGTTAGAGAGCAGATCTTCACAGGTGTTCAGGAGAGACGTTTTGGTGCCTCTGGCAGCTCTGAGGCCAGACTGATGGTCATGGGGACAACCAAAAGATTCAATGTGCCGAGTAAGCTGGGAAATGGGCAGCTTTTTTCCAAGAGTTTGCCCAGGAATGGGGTGATGGAGATTGAGCGATAGTTTGCCAGACAGGTAGGATCAGCAGACGGCTTCTTGAGGAGTGGGTGCACAAGGGAGTGCTTAAGAGGAGAGGGGAAGGTTCCAGCGGTGAATGAGTGATTACAGAAATCGGCCAAGGTGCAGCGAGGGTGTCAATATGGTTTTTGATGGTTCTGGAGGAGCAGGGGAGCACCTGTTTGGAAGGCACTTTCATGGATCGGACTTGTCTAGAAACCTTGTCAGGTGTTGTCGGAGAGAAAGAGGAGAAAGGAGGAGGAGAGGTAGAGATGGCCAAACGGGGGGGGGGCCGAGGGAGGAAGAGGGAGAGGAGGAAGAGATAGTGGACAGGATGTCCTGAGTTTTAGCGGAGAAGTGAGAGGCCAGAGCCATACAGAGGGCCTGGGAGGGAACAGAAGAGGTGGAGACCACAACAGGATTGACCAGTTCAGTGCAGATTTTAAAGAGTGTAGCTGTGTTGTTAGAGGCAGCAGAGACCCGGGCTTCAATGTGTGCTCTCTTCTTGTTGAGTGTTATTGCTTCGACTGGATTTTTGCGCAACAGTCTAGGTATGTCTAAATGTGGCCTGGCATGCTTTACTGTAATGTTATAACGTCTACACTGGTCTACATTGTGCAGCCAGTGGGACATGTTTTCATTGTGGCATGGCATTTTTAATAGCAACGCATTAATGTTCCTGTGCACTGTTGGTGACTTACATGTATTGGATTGGTGTTACCCTACAAACCAATGGCAACACTCTGGCTTTTTAGCCAATTTCTCTCAGAAAGTGTGCTGTATATTGCATTACAACACATATTTATATCTTTCTCCTAGTACAGTGTGCGGTATACCTCTTCAGCAGCACGTTCATGCGTATTATGCAAACGTGATAATCTAGGCCGGCCCAGAGTGTGGCACGACCTGTGATTTGTTGCCGAGCTGGGGGGGCCCCCTCAGCATGGCTCGCAGGGGGGCCCCACATTTTGTGTTATGCCACTGGGGCTGGTGGGAAGTGAAGTGGGCAGTGAGGGGAAGCTGACGCGTGGTGGCGAGGGGTCCATGGCTGTTGGGGAAGATTTCATTGAAAAAGTAGGTATTACTGCATTAAACCAGATTTTTTTATTAAAAAGAATAGTCCATATGTATACTGTGTAATCACTACTGCAATCACATTCGAGAGAACCGCTGCTGACCAGCAATTCGCCAGCGTAGCCTTAATTATGCTAAATCTGATAGGTTTCTTGGGTTATGTTGGTTCTACTTCTACTGGTAGAATATTCCCAGAAGTGACGCGTTTTACTGTAGGAACAGGTAATGGAAGGGTGGAATAACACTTCCTCCTCACTTATCATTAAGGAAAGAGGAAGAAGTACTATCTGCAGTAACAGGTAGATACACTTACACCTCCCATACATGTATGGTCCTGGCCGGCATGCCCATGCATGAAGACACCCCACCGTATCATGTATACTCAACGTGGTTGAATCACATGACATTTAATCACAGCTGAAGCCTGCAGATCAGCTGGATGGGGGCCACTGGTAGTGGCCGTGTCACCCCTGATTTACAGAAGGTGTGGGTAGTGCTGTGAACAGGTAACAATCATGACTCTTTTGGGTCCTTGTTTACTTTCAGCAGGATGCGTCCCTTTCCCATCCCTTAGATCCCCTGCAGCTTGTTGGCAAGGGAAGGATGAAAGAAGGGGTAGGAGCTCCTCCCCCCCCTCTCCGCAGCGACAGGAAGTTTCTGAACTGGTGCGAGTGGAAGAGGGTGGGGCATGAGGTTTAACAATGCTGCATACAATGAAGCCCCGAGTTGCTGAAATACTGCGCAGAGGTGGTTCCTCGGGCCTGCCTCCCCATGGGTTGAGGCTGTGGCGTCAAGAATCTGCACATGGCCCCGCGTGGAGGGCGTTGATAAGGTAAGTGTGGCTGGGAAGCAGGGGACACCTGGAGATAGGAGGCTGTTCTTTAAACATGATGACTAAATCAAGTATCTGAGGCATTAACTAGCCATAAATACCATGAGTGGGGCATTTGAGGATGCACTTGAAATATGAATACAGCACCTGTACATGAGAGGTGGTTCCTTACATTTGGTGGCGGTACCAGGAATGTGTGGCTTTAATCAAGCACACATGTGGAAAACAAAACTATGACCCTGCTAACCTATCCAATTTCAGCCACTGCTCCAATGCATCTTTCCTCGTCCACATACCTGATAGATTGACCACAAAAGGATGTAATTTCTACTGTGAGTGCAGAAACCAATTTCATGAAAGGCAGATTGGCTTTCATGGAGAAATAAGCAATGAAACAACCCTTCTCAGCCTCTAATAAATACAGTTAAGTCATTTGGAGAGTAGTGTGATGATTGGCAATAAACAAAACGGTTTATCAATCAGAAATGAGTGCCCTTGCAGACTTCAACCCTTATGTAATGCTATGGAATTCTGGTAAACTCACACGGTTATAATTGATATTTCCAAAGCTAGAATAAGAGTGGTAAATTTCAAAGTGGTCAAAATACCAAGAAAATACCAATTTCTTTTGTTATTTTTTTATTTGGGAGGGCCCCAAACACCCTGTTTATCTATCCTTTTAACCCCACCCCAACCCCATTCCCACCCATTTTAACCCCTTACCACACTACCATATATATATTTAATTAAAATGTTCGTTTTTTGTTTTTGTTTTTTTGGCTTTCGGTAAAATTTTCGGCAAAATGATTGGGTGCCGCTCACACTAAGGATACTGAGGCCCAACTGCCCTATTGCCATTTCTGCTACAAAAGAGGCACCCCGATGCCTGCTAGTGTACTGTGCTTTGACAGTGAGGATAGAATATAATTCCAGTTACGGGTTCCTGCTCAGTCAGTGACATGACAGGGGAGTGGTAACTATCAGTCAAATGGGCTCCGGTTTAGACAATTCTTTTGTGACTTGGAAGTATCCAAGGAGAGAGGGGGTGGAAGTGTGAAGTCACGGACTGCTCTGCTGGATGGAACCTTGAGTGAACGCAGTAAATGAGTGTTTAGTTAATACTTAGCTGGCTGATGAAAGAATTGTCGCTGGGTGCTATATACTTTCCGACTTAACTGAACTAAACTCCAACTGAAGAATAGAAGTAAACATGTCGTTTCTAAAAGTGCCTCCAGAGTGTTTCACCCTCAGGAGGGCCTACATACCGAAAGCAACAAAGGCCGGAGAGGAAATCTTTGCTGTGAAGGTTGTAGTCAAGCAAACCTACCATGCCTCCACCAACTACTAACACCATGCATACCGTGAATCAACCAGTGTCAGAATAGGGACACTTTTGTGGGACATTTTGAAGAAGTTTGAGAAGAAAATGTACTATCAAGCTAATTGTTTTTAACAATTCACTATTTGCAACAAAGGGAGGCAAAATGTACCAAAGATCCAGCCACAAATGTGGTCAACCTTATGTAGGTGCCCAGCATATCGTTGCACTAGTGCATCCCTATAGAAAACTACATGGCTAGTAATGGCTAAGTACTAAGTGGCACAATACAACTGTAGCGAGGGAAGTTATGTCTCTCTCATCTGTTTAGTCAAAGCCACTCTGAGTGTCTTCTTACATGGGGAAGCTGGCATATAAGAACACAGTCAACATCCACATATTTACTTAAAATTGCATTTTTGGGCCAAATGAGTATGTAATTATGTGGGAACGCCATCATATATTTTTGCATCCCACGTGCCTATGTCCCTGAGAGTGGAACTGCTGACGTTAGGGGCAGACGGCACATTAGTGTGTTTGTACATGGGGATACTGGCCTGTATGGACACAACCAGCATAGACCTGTGTTCTTAAAATGGCAATATAGCCATTATGAACGCCATTAATATGAGTTGGAAATTAAGTGGATCACTGGCATGTGATAGCAAAATAAGCATGGACATGTTTTGTTTAGAGTGACATTAATGGTATTATTGGTAAAGTTAACATGAGTGTGTTCTTACATGGTGAGACCGGTATGTGTGCCCACAACCCACATTAACATGTTTAACTTCTAAATTGAGATTATGTCATATTGGTGTGGTCAGCATAGACAAGTTACCTTGGAGTTCAAATACTGTCATTTTGGGCAAACCATATATGAACCATATATGTTTTTATGTGAGCATATTGACATATATTGGCACATGCAGGATGACCATGTCTTCTTAAATGGGCATTATCATATTACAGGCAGAGACAACATTAATGTTTACTTAAGTGAGAACATTGTTACATATTGACCCAGGTGGAATGGCTATGAATTCTTAGAGGGGAATTAATGGCATTAAAGACTAAGCCAACATAAAAGTGTTTTACGTGGGAATATTGACATATTTTGAGACAGGAACATGGCCATGCTTTATTTACAGGGGAATTACTGGTAATAGAAGACGATCCTACATGAGTGTGTTCTTACGTAGAAATATGGGCATGTATTCGCATGAGCCAGCTTGCACATGTTTTCTAATAGAGGTAGTGCTGGTATTATTAGCTAAGCCATCATGAAACTACTGGCATACAATTACACAGTACACATTGGCTTCTCTTCCTATATTGACATTACTTATATAATATTGAAAACCTACGAGTGTATTCTTATGCAGGGATATGTTATCTCAGCCAACATGGACTTGTTATTTTATATTGGAATACTGACCAATGCTTTGGGAACAGCCAGCATTAAAATGTTGAGCCAAATGACTGTGTGCATGTTTGTGTGCATTTGTGTGTGTGTGTGTTGTGCATGCAATATTAATGTTTATGAACAAGAATTTGAATGAGTATGTTCATGTATGAGTGAGTTTGTTTGCATGGGTGTGAGACTGAGTTTTTGTTTTGGTTTTGGTTTGTGTTAGTGTGCGTGTTTGTGTGTGTGGGGCAGGTTGAGTGTGTGTTTGGGTTGGTGTGGGTGTGTGTGCACGTAGCAAGACAGTTTGAATATGTGGGTATGCGTGAGTATTTGTTTTTTTAATGCAAACACTGCATGAACTGCCACAGGCAGCATAGACATGTTTTCTAACAGTGGCATTGCTGGCAGTCTGTGCAAAGCTAATAATCATATGTTCTACATGACCATACTGGAATATACTGGTGCAGCCATCATGGACACATTTTCTAACAGAGACATTACTTGAATTATGTACAAAGCCAACATGAGTGTCTTTCTTCAATCCAACACTGGAATAGATGGCAGAGCATGGGCTTGTTTAACAACAGTGGTAATACTGGCATCATAGGCAAAGCCACCATGAGTGTTTTATTTTATGAAAACACTGGCATAAATGTACACAGCCAATATGGACATGTTTGCTAACAGTGGCAATACTAGGATTATAGGCAAAGTCATCATGAAAATGTTTTACAAGTCAATAGTGGCATACATTGGCATGACCAGTATGGACTTGCCTTGTAAGAGAGGCAAATCTGGCATAATGGGCAACCTAAATAATATTGAATGAGATACAAAAGGATCCATGGCAGAAGTGGGGTTTGAGACGGAACCTGCAACTGTCAAATTACGTTTTTTTTTATTTTGTTGTTAATGATGTTTTGACAATGTTGCAGTTATGGGTGGCTCCGGAGGTCTATGCAAACTTATCATCATGCAGGCAAGTGGGGCTAGCTGTCGGGCAATCATCTTCCGGGTAAGTCAGGACATATCTAGCATGGCCACCACATAGTGACTTTTATGAAGTTGCATGGTTTACTTTTTAGGAGTCCGATTTTATCACTAAATCATATGTTGGTAAAGCAAGAAAGGTGATGTCGAGTTTGCCTGTACTCAATCCGCCTTTCAAAGTAGTTGGTGGGGGCAAAATCTCTACCATGCACTGTTTGTGTGGCCTGGTTAATGGCATAGCATGGTTCTCTGTAGTTCTTTCAGTTGCAGGGAGGTCCAGATATTTTTGGTTCCTCAGAAACTATATTAGAACATGGATTGCCAGTAACCTAGGACTGTAAGGTGTTCCTCTAACCAATCTGCCATTTGGAGATCTCTCCCACTTGTATATGCCTCTGTGGCTGGTTCATGGTAAGTGCTGTTGTACTATTTCACTTGCAGAGGGAACCAGATGTGAGTGTATTAAAAGCAAATGGATTAGAGCATGGCTTGCCACTGTCCTAGGCTTGTAGTTTGCCTCTGGTCAAGCTGCCCATTGGCGAACAATAAAAGACAAACTAAAAAAGGGGCACTTCAGGTAAAGTAAAACACGTGAACAAAAAAACCCCAGTTGTGTAACTTATGAGTACACTGAAGGCATCACACATGGCATCCCTGATAACATTATGAAAGATATCAAACAGAAGACTAGTTGGTGGGAAAAGTAGCATAGAAAACCCTTGAAATTAAGTTAAAAACGTATGTTACAAGTCAGTTCAATTGAAAAGTTCTGCGCAATTAAGTTCTTGAAATTCAGTGAAAAACTATAAAGGTTGGTTAAGGTTCTGGTTTAACACAACAAAATCCCCAGAAGGTCTGACGTTGCTGTAAGATTTGCCACTTTAATTGCGAGCCCCTGTTGTGCAGCCCACGAGCACGCTGATGACATCACTTATGAGATCGTCACTGGCAGCAATAGTACAGCGGTAAAGCAGAATGTGTGTGAGAGAGAGAGACTCATTATCTCACTGAATAGGCGTGACTCTGTGCTCTGAGGCTTGGCTTCCAGGGTAACCCTCAGCTGCCTCTCCCCAATTTAGACACCCATTCTTTGGCCTTGTTTGTGTTGCTTCCCTGATACAATGGTGACATGTACTAGAACTTCAGAGCCTCCTTCACCTTACTGCTTTTGCCTATCTAGAGAAGCATCTGTCTGGATGTCTGGGCTCCACACGGCGGGCGTCCCCTTAACCTCGGAGCAGGAAACCTGTTGAACAGTTTCCCCTCTTGAACTTACAGAAGTGTATATATATATTGCCATGCTTCCTTGCAATACTGTATTTGGGACACTGCAATGCTGGCATGCTGTGCATTAATATGCTCTTTCCCTCTGTACATACCCTCAGCACTTGCTCGATCTAAAATGCGACACAAACTGCAAAAGTGTGTTGCCACTACCTCTCCTTGAAGTGCCACAGAGCAAGCTACGTCACAGTGGACACTATACAATGACACATTCGGTGGGCTATACTGGATGGCAATTAGCAACCAAGCACAAACTCATGGGGTGAAAAGGACCTTTTCCTCTGCCGCAAGTATGCAATTTCTGTTTCTAGACAAGGAATGCCTTGCTCAGTTTTGACCCCTCTTCCATTTCCATGACAGACGCTGGTCGACGGTGACATGGATCAGGCAGCCAGAGCTGGAAGAACTGTGGCGCAGTGTTGTAGCAGGTAAGGTGAGCCTTTGAGGCAGCGAGGGGGGTGGGGAGTTGGCGGCAGAGGTAGAAGGGCAGCGAGACAGGTGGGAGTGCAGATCTCATACCTGGTAAACACTGGCAGGCAACCCTATACAATGTGCGAATAATGGTGACATGGATACACACAGACCTTTGCAGCAGTTTCTGCAGACCACCAGTATAGGACCCATAAACCTCTCCATGGTCCAAGACGCTGCACTGTCTCTCTCCCTATCACTGGACCCCCAGGTGAACCTCTTTGCCCTTAATTAAGGTGTGTAGCAATTGTCTGTCCAAATATTGTTTTCATAAACTACATACCAGGGAACATTTTGTCAGAACGTTAATGTCACAACAGGGCCTCCTATTCCAAGTATTAGCCAAGACAGTTGCAAGAACATGTTTGTGAGGGAAACAAGTCACACATTACATACATATTCTTCTTTGAGAAATCTGAACCTAGCATCAAAACATATGATTCTTTTTGAAGAGGAGTCAAGAAGATGTGCTAGATAGCAGAAGGCATAGCCTGAACCTTTCTCACAAATGGATCTTTATGGTCGTTTTTGACCAAGCTACAGGAGTGTGGAACTCCAATGACATTGAGCAACTGTATATAACAAGAGAACCGATTGGAAAAATATTGATAATACCAACATTATGCTGAGGCAATTAGTTGTGGCACTGCTCCTTGGCCACTGGGAGTCTCTCTAGCAATGTTTCATTACAATGCATTTATTTCATCTGCTCCATTAGGGGAAACCAGCTACATGCATCTCAGACCTGTCCCACATGTAATAGCGCAATCCCGAATGATAGACCGAAACACAAGTTGAATACGTGCTCGGTGATCACTGTCATCAGTGTGCTCATGGGCTGCGCAACGGGATTCACCGTGAAATGATTGAATCCGAAATGACAGAGCGAGAAAAAAACTAAAGTTATTTTTCGAAAATAACTTTCGGTTTGGTCTCCCATAGACATTTCGGACCGTCCGCCCCCCCCCCCATCCCCTTACTTCCCTTCTGGTGGCACACAGCGATGCGTGCCGCCGCTGTCGCCACAATCCCCCTGCTATGCCAGTTCCCTTCACACACATGGATGGGAACTGGCACTGCAGGGTACGTTCCTTTTCTTTTTTTATGTTTGCTTGTCCCCCACTTTACTTTTTATATAAGCAGAGGACAACCCTGCAATCTGTGAATTACCAGAATGGCAATCAAGCGAAGGGGAGGACACCCCTGCAACCCCCGCCCCCCTTGATCGATATTCTTTGCCGTTTTCTCCCATTTATTTGTTTTCCCGTTAATGGAGGGGTGCTCAGAGTTAATGTGACGTTGCTTCCAACAATTGCCAGATTCAAGGGTTTGTTGCATAAAAACATCACTTTAACCAAGGTTATTATTCACAGAATTCTACGTTTCATTTCATTGAACTGTTGCAACTTAACTGTCTTTCTCTTTCACTGATTGTATACATAAATGCACTGTCAGTGAAAAAGCTTTAGTTAAGAGTGAGTTAAGATGATCGATTCACCCCCGCCGTTGACGTACCCTACGATGTAATTGTGTATCTCATTGTGACTCCCCTCTGTAATATCATGTATGTGCTCTAGGCTTTGCAACAGAGGACAGGGGGTCTTGAGTTAAGATGGTCATCACTTCCCTCATCTGATGAACTTCAAGGGTTTTTGCAATGAATCAGACCACTGAATTTTAAGGGTTTTGTGATGCTATATTCTCTTCAGAAACCTCTGGCTATGGCCTTTCGCCCTGGCAACTGTTTATATTGTACCAATGATATAAAAGATGGAAGGCCAGTGATCCCCGCCTACTGGCTCAGGCGCATTCCCCTCCTACTACCTGACCAGATCATGGCCTGTATCAAAGGCCAGAAGCCCCTGGATTCACTTCGTTCATACCCATTGTCCATTGTCCATGTTGCCCCAAGTGCTAAGAAAAAGATAGAGTGCCTTAGCCGGCGGTCTTCTGGGGCCACTGGCCATGACCTTAGAGCAACTTGACTGAACATGTTACGCAAATTATTAAAAATGTCCCATAGCCCCCTGTCTAGCAGGTCACATCCCACCTGTGTGGGTTAGAAAGACGATGACCAAGCCCCAATAGTCCACAGGCTATTGGTTATCCCATGTTCTGCTATTTTTATTTCTGAGATAATTGATCATGCTAACAACGAGTGGCTCGATATATGCAGTGCTCCGTCCCTGGGAAAATAATTCCCCTGGTAATGCAGAATATGCTGATTCCCACAGTAATGCAACATTTGACAATTTCTGCACTAATGGGAAAACGTCAAATGTAAACCTTTTCCCTGTACCCACTGGCACTCATCATGTGTCCAGCTTATTTTTTCTTGGTTGACCCACTTCCCTCACTTGTGTATTTCACTCCAAACTCTCTCCCGTTACGCCCTTTCACTCACTGGTTATTATGACGTTTTTTCAAGTGCAGAATTTGAGGTTACCGTGGGAATCTCACAAGATCCCTGCGGGGTTCCCACAAAAAAGAAGAAAACCTTCTGCCCCAAGGTGGCTCCGTAGCCGACCTCTAACTCTCCCAATGCCCAAGTGGTCATCTTTCGCCCTTCCCACCTGCAGTGTGAAATGAATCCACCCGTTTCCCCTTCCAAATATCATTTTGAGAACTTTTCTTTTTTGGCTTCCCTTGGGATTATCATGGCAATCGTTTGTATCGAGCAGAAAAAGAAAAAATAGGGATGTTTTTATTTCTAAAAGCCTCTCTGCTGCAATGCATCATGAGAGATATTAAACATTTTTGGGGACCAGGGGGGCCCCCCCTTTTCTGTCAAATATTTTAAAAATTACTGGATGAATATACACAAACCCAACAAAATGTAAATCTGTGATGCTTTGTGCCTAACTTGTTTCTTATTTGGTACAAATCCATCCAGCAGTGTTTGTGTTGTGTGCTATGTGTGTTCAACTGAAGCACACCTTTTTTTGTTTTCTTAACACGTTTTAAACCATTTAACTCATTTCAACAAAATGTCCAGTTTGGGGGACCCTGAGTGACTGTTTTTCTAGGGGCAAATCGCACTCGGATACCTCCTACGTGTTCAAATTATTAGCAATAAAATATTGGGAAAGTCTTTGTAAACAGGTTTTACCTCAATTATAGGGCAGCAACTATACTATATGTATATGAGATGTTCATGGAGGCATTAAACCCATGGTTACCTATCACATCCACCTGGCAAATTCCATAGGAATCCATTGTAAATGCTGTCTCCAAACCATAATTTTTAAAGGAGGGTAAAAATGAAGATTAAAGCCAATTTCACTGGGTTTCATTTTTTCACTTTTAAACTCTGTTTTGTAAATGTTTCCAACTGCAAGAAGGTGAAGCAACAGCACATAAGTTCTAATGTATGGTGATCTGTATGCACTTAACCATTTTTGCAAAATGATCCAGTTGTTGGTTCAGTATGCATCTTTAATACAGTATTTACAAAACCTTCCTTTTCTGCATTTGTAAGTTTACCACACAAACATAGCGATTTACTGCAGAATTACAACAAACATTCTCACAAAAAGAAAACAAGATGGCGTTTTTCCATTTATGAAAAAACGTCATTGCTGCAAATCACCATGGTAGATATATTAACATTTTTTGGGAACAGGGAGCACCCCCTTCTCCATCAAATATTTTAAGAAATCCTGGACAGATTCACCTCAACCCAACAAAGGGCAGATCTGTGACACTTTGTGCTCAACTTGTTTCCCATTTGTTGCTAATTCAGCGGTTTTGCGCTACTGTTTTTCATTTAACGGACTTTACTCTCAGTGAGAAAATGAATGGTACTAGCACAAAAACAAGGTGTTCTTTGCTTTCTTAATAACGTTTCCACCTCGTAATGAATTTTCGAAATAAAATATTCGGGGGAATTTTCATCCAAATCCATCCAGTGACTACAATGTTATGCACAAAAGAAACAACTGAACTATAAATATATAGGTATATATTTAAGTTGAATATCACATTCCAACGGAAACTCGAAAATTGTATTAATGATAACTTTGACTCGCATGACGGATTTGGGTGATATTTTTCTAATTTAGGTTTGTCACAGGCAATCCCTTCTGCCCCCTCCAAGACTGGAAATGTTGGGAAAGATTAGTTAAAACATGAAAAAGTTATAAAGAAAGCACAAAAATGTTGTTTCCGTCCAGTAGTTGTTAAAATATTTGATGGAGAAGGAGGTGCCTCCTTTTTCCTAAATTATAGATGTATCTCCCATGGTGCTTTGCAGCAGAGAGGCTTCATCAGAAATAGAAAAGCCATCATTTTTTTTTGTTATATGCAAAGGATAACCAGGCTTATTTCAAAAATAACCTGGGGTTAGCCAAAAATGAAAAGTGGAAAAAATGTCATTTGGAGGAGGTAATTGGATTAAATGGCATCAGGCTATAGGTGGGAGGGGGAAAGAGGACACCATGTGAAATTGGGGGTTTAGTAGGGCTGGGGACCAAGTTCAGAGCTGGAAAATGTTCTCATAACCAGGCTTCATTTCACATTATAGTACAAAACGGGATCAGGAATGAAAGTGTGTTATGTGAATAACTGGAGTTATTTTAAGATTAACGAAGGTTATTTGTATTACATTACCATTACTATCATCAGGGTTATACTACCTGTGGTTATTTCAAAAAGTTTAATAAAAGATAAGTGTTAAAGAAATGTGATTAATACCTGGCCAAAGGACATAGCTAATAGGCTTGTTTAGGAACCCAATTGAAGCAATAAGTAGAGTGCCGACGTCCGAAGGCCATTGGGCACTGGCCATGGCCAAAGGCTACGGATAGTGGGACTGGAAGAAAGATATTGGGGCAACATGTAAAGGGGCCATGGCCGAAGGCCAGGGCCAATGGTCATGGGCAAAGGCCCTGGCTAGAGTGCGGGAAAGAAAGGTAGTGTTTTAAAACATAGGGTGAGCATGGCCCCGACAAAGGCTGTGGCCACCTAGTGGGTACAAAACAAACATATTTGGGGAATCTGTACAGTGTACAAGGCCAAGACATGTAGAGTGGCCCCGACAAAGGCTGTGGCCACCTAGTGTGTACAGAACAAACATATTTGGGGAATGTGTACAGTGTACAAGGCCAAAGTCCATGGCCACTGGCCATGGCTAGTGGCCTGTAAAAAATCTATGGTTCAACAAAACCCCTGAAATCCACTGAACGAAATCTTAGCTATGGGCAGTTAATTTGTGCAGATTTAACTCAACAAAACTCTTGAAATTCAGCAGATGTGTGAAGTCATGACAAGCTTAACTCAGCACACTCCCATTGATGTCTCCCATAATGTTCCACTTGTAAAGCCCATGTGCACATACACATTATAAGCGAAGGGATTCACATATTATAAGCAAAGGGATTCACAATGACATACAAAATGGCATTGTGGGTACATCAACGGGAGTGTGCTGAGTTAAGCAGGTAATGAATAGCCAAATCTGCTGAATTTCAAAGGTTTTGTTGTATTGAATCTGCACAACTTAACTGCACGTTAACTAAGGTTTTTCAGTTATATGTGTACATTTATGATTCTAGTGCTCATAACCTTTTATTCGTTGTATATGTACAGTTTAGATATTTAGATTTAAGAGCAATGACTGTCTCAGTACCAGCGACAGGGTTCTGCTGAGCTTTAATTAGTGTCATTCTGCTTAGAAGGGCTTACATCTCCTACCTCTTCTAGGCAACTTAAGCAAGCACTCTATCTGATTAAAAAGGGCAGGTCTCTCTGTGGGTTACCCAGTACCGTGATGAGCACTTTGCTAAATTAGACACATGGCATAGCAGCTAGCCTCACCTAACCTCAAGCTGCAGTCCTTTCTATGAATGCCTCTCATTGGTACAAAATATGCGTAAACTGAGTCAAGCGGCTGACAAATATAGCTCACCAGAATAAAATGTCCTGAAGGCTATGAAAAGCAAGGGATAATTTGTCTGTATGGAATTCGATATCCCTCCCACCAGAGGAACAGCACCAAACCGCCTGTCTTTCAGGGGGGGTTTACTTCTAGTGGCTTTGGATAAACCATGACTGCTTCGCCATTTCCATCCTGAGGGAGTGTCAACTTTTCACTAAAACACCACTTACCTTCAGAGGCTGTGCCTTAGTTCCCAGAATGGTCAGCACACTAAGTGGTATCAAAATGGGGAGCAGTCACACCTGTAGTTTACAGTGCGTTGCGCGAGAACCAGGATAGAGTGAATGAAACGCAGGCATATTGAGAGCGAATTGGAATTTGCCGAGCTGCATTTGCCTACTTAAGGTTGTTGAAACCGTTGTGTGTGCAGGCCTTACCAAAATGCAATGGGCCTCATTACGAGGTTGCCGGTACCGTTGTTTCCGGACTGGCAAACTACAAGTTATGAGAGCGGGTGCCTTTCCGCTTGCCAGGTCTGACCTGGTGGGCGGAAAGGCACCCGCTCGCAGACCTTGGTGGATGCACCGGCACTGTTGCACACAGTGCTGATGCGTCTGTCCTCCCCATTCCATTGAGTCCAATGAGACTTGAATGGGAATGGGGATTTTCTTTTTCCGGCGCATGTCCATAGGAACCGCCAGGGCCGTAATGCCCCAATAAGTCCCCATTGCCGGGCGCCAGAAAAAGAAATGACTGCGGCAGCAGCCGTGCCGTTTTTACCAGCATGGCTAACGCCGGACTCATAATGGGGCCCAATGTCTTTCTTCATCACATCTGAGTTCAAATAAGAGCGTTTTATGTCGCGGGATCCGCCATGTACGTTTATGAGCAAGTGGGCAGTCTGTATCCCCATACCTCCTAGAAGTACTAAGAACTGACACAATATCAAATTGTTATATTCTCCACCTACTTGGGAAAAATCTCTCGCTCAAATGACTCTAATTTCCCACAGAGTGAGGCAGAGAAAAGCATCTCTTCCCCCATCTTGCTACTCTTCCTAACAACCATCCCTTTATGTCTACCCGCTCTACCCCTAGTCACCTCCTCCCTCCCGCCCCTCATCTTTCATCACAGATGCAAGTACTGTGCACAATACATTTCCTCCTGCAACTCTTGTTGCCGGGAGACCACTGCAGCAATAGCTGGCACAAAACAAATGCATATTTACTTCCCTAATTACTAGGTGGCGCATATCTCCATTGCCGCATCAACACTAAGAAGGAACAAAGTGGGAAGCAAGCATTATAAGCTCCATTAGCATCCGGGGCAGGGAGAGCAAACAATCAGGTTCTGTGGATCGTGGGCTGTAACTGCTAATCTCAGCCCACGTTCCATGGAACCGGCAGGCTGCTGTCCAATCCGCACCACCAGCTTCTCCCCATCCTCCCTTCCCTTCTTTTTTTTTAAATATCCCAAGCCCACTCCCCAGCCCTACTTACCTGATCATTTCAACTGCAACACACGCCGCCCGAGCTTCTCTCAATCTCTGTCTCCATTTCTTGGCCACTACGGAAGTGTAAGAGGCGCTCCGTAAGCAGCCCAGCCTTCCATCTCCGGGGTGGCCGTCCTGGAACAATATTTTTTATGAATGAACGGGACGCCGTTTTTATAGAAAAGACCCTGCTATCAGCACCCAGGGTTACCAGATTGGTGCTAATGGCGTTAGTTACCCGTTCCATGGTCTATACTAAGGGGTAACATCCCAGTGCCCCCATAAAACACCCTCACTTCGTTTGGGCCTTTAACTAGAGCTGCAGGGCCGTTAACCCCCCCACCGGTATAGCCTGTGGAATGGGTCACTAATGCCATAGTCTTCCACTAGACCTACAACAAGATTTCAAACATTCTGGTGACATCTGCCCTGACGTGACGTCATACTATGTTCTGAATCTCTCAGCATGGTGGTCTCAAAGTGTTGAGCCATGTCTAGAAGTTGATGTATTGTGCCCCCAGCAGGGTAACCTGGACCATGTGGAGGAAGAGGAAATAAGATGGTGTATGGCAGGGGTCTGCAACATGCGGGTATTGAGACATTTTGGACTCTGGCTAGGGCAGGACCTGAACAAGACAAAACTGTGCTCTGGCAAAAGTGGTCTCACCAGCGAGCTGTTCTTTGGAGGCCTGAGGGCCATTTGCCCCAAGGTGGAGAGGGTCTCTGCCTGTAAATTGTTATGTCATCCTGTGCGCTGTTTAAACACGCGAGACTTGTTGGCATGTGCTCTATACAATTGAGTTCTAAGCTGCTTTGAAAAGCTGTCCTTGGTTCAGTGCCCTTAGTGTAGAATGGTCCAAAGGAGATGATTGTATGCATGTACTTGCAGGCATTTTACTTTTAGGGTTAGTATTGGGAAATATGAAATGAGCATCACACCCAGTGTGCATTATATGCTGGGAAGGATTGCATGCCAGAATTACCATCACAGACATATTTATCAAATTTGATTATATGCGAAGCAGTCAGCATCCAACAATTATGGCATCCCACATTATTCTACACCTAGCTCCATCTCCTCAGCGCCACCAACATCACTATGAAAGAAATCATCCCTGTTTAAGCCCAACCATCCCTCCACACGAAGATGGAGGTATGGGGTTCCCAAAGTAAATATTCTCCATTTCCAGCCCTGACTCTGATTCCCATGATCCGTCACTGCTGGCTAAGCTAACCGGGACTGTTGTGGATTTAAAACATCTGGAGAGGCACGGATTGCACGCCCCTGAGGTAGGGGAGACAAGGTAAGGATTGTGCATGGAGGATAGGCTCTGAGGCAATGCAGAACAACACAGGTTCGAATCCCGGTCCCTGCTTAGAGACTGGTGTTTATAAAAGATTAATTAATTAAGGCCTGTCATCAAAAAGATGTGCAATTGGAGGAGAGGGGTGCCATTCCAAAAGGTTTCTATTCTATTGTAACTGAAGGCCTCTCATGTTTCTTTTAGTAAATAATGACAATATTTCAGTTAGGAAGGCCATTGCTAGCCACTTTTAACTGAACGCTGTCTTTCCATGTTCATTCCAGTGTGAATTTGTTGCTCTCTTTCAGGTGCTCGCCTATGGAAAGCCATTGGACATTTGCATAACTCTTTCCTTGGTGTAATTTGCGTACTGCGTGGAAAAAGCAAACCGTGGAACGCGCACGGAAAATCCCGCTGTTAACCTAAATGGGTCATCTGAATAAGGCCGGAGAACATTGACTGCAAGTGCGTCATCGGTTACGCCAATGAGGTTCTGTGTGGCGCGCGGCATGGTGGAGGTGACCTTGTTCTCGCGCTGTCAGGTTGCAGTGTCCATCCAAGATTAATAGCTGCTGCCAGTGTCCCCACTGTACCCTGCTTCCGGGATCTCCGTCGACGTCATTTAAAGGATCTCTCAAATAAATAAAAGCAGGCCACAGGTCAGCAGAGGTCTCTGAGGCTCGTTTCGCGAGCGGCTGAAGTCGGCTTTCTGAAATGACAATATATAGAATTATTTGAGCATCAAAAAAAAAAAACACATCGCTGCGGCATGATTAACAGCTGAAAAGACAGGCTTTATTTACATTCCGAACACACTGATTCTCAAATTACTGATCATCATAAGTGCTAGGAATGAGTGCATTGAACTCTAACCTGCATTTAATTTGTTACATTCGCGTACTGCTTGAATAGCAGCCAGCAAATATTTCGTTTCTATTAGATATGCCGAACAATACGTCAAATCACTGCTGGTGTAACTGCCATCCTTTGTCAAAATGGCGGGTGGTCGGAGGGGCAATGTAAGAACAGTTTATCACTTGTGTGTAATACTCATGTTACGTACCCATGCCATGAATTAGAGTTGGTTGGGGTGAGAGTCCAAGCCTCAAACTGTGTGTCTGCTTTGCCAATCAATGGCACCGAAGAGGTGGGCTCTGAGAGCGGGTTTGAATTCCGGAGCGGGTGGATTTAGCGGGAAGTTCGTTGGGTAGACAGTTCCGGGCGCAGAGGTCCACATCAAGGTATAATTTGTAAAAGAATAAGTGCCGGCCCCAAATATGTTGCAGCACCTCTTTGGCACATCTGGGGGGGGGGGGGGCATCTCCATGCCACTCTTGCTACCTCTCACAGCTGCTCCCAATAGCCTCAAGATATTTGGGTTAAAGCTGCAACTCGCATCAGCTCTTTGGGGTTAACGGATGCACTAATTGTGGCACATCTGCTCTTTACAAATACTAATCAACATAACATAAAATAACACAACATACGAGTTGAAATGAAACACGTTTAATTGCTTCTTTAAACACATAATCATCGTTAACACTTTGCTCTGAATCTATTGGTGGCAAGTGGAACATTTTGACTGGCGGCTAGCCCTAGAAAATAGGGCAAACGTGGTTTCCTCCTTGGGTGGATTGATGCAGGCAAAATCATTACTGAACTCACAAGCCTTCCTGAGAAACAGTAAAGAAAGATCTCCTTGTTTGCTCAGGACCGGTTCCCCTCTTTGGCAGTGGCCTTTGTCCTGACATTGCCCCAGTGCTGGTGCTGCTGGATGCCCTCTTGTTCTCAACACACCCTTCCGTGGCACTGCTGCAGGTTATTACAGTAAATAACCAGAGGCACAATGCCATCCAGGCTGACTGGAGCAGTGAGTAGCCATGGCCAGCACAAATGCCCAGCATTGTCATCCTCCAACACGTATGGGTGCTCAGATTCATGCACTAGAATGAGCTATGCAAAGGGTGAAGACACATGCTCAGTTCACACTATTGCGTGTTGTGTGAATATTACTGACTGATACTTAAAATAACAAAGTTGCCAAAACACCACATCATAATGAAACTGAGTCTGAGACAATAAGCACTGGAGCTCTCAAATAAGTGCCAGGGCTGAGGCCTGGAAAACACCCCCACAAATTAAGCACTGGTCCAAATGCTTCAAAATATCTGAGTTTGACTGAAGTGCAAAGTGGCTTGCGATGAGAAGGCTCGTAAGATTTTCAGGGCACAGTGCAAACTCTTTTGGAGATCCTCTTGAAGAGAGAGTCCCTGGAATGGCCCTTATGTCCCCTATGCGCATTTCATTCCGAAGGATGAGGAACGAGAGATGGCAGTCGCTTTTTGGCCAACCACCAGGTGGACCTGTGTATTCCACGTATGCAAGCAAATATTTTCTTAGACAACGGTACAAACCCTATGCAACTGATGCCTTCGCGGATACAGGTGCCCCATCACTGGACCAGGTTGACTAATGATAAATATCCAGCCGTACTGATGTCATTAGTGACAAAACGACGTAGTAACGTTAGTCAAGAAGGAAATTTGCATCCCTGAACATAGTTACGCAGACACAGAGGAAGAACATGCGTACACCGTTCTCTAGATAGAGGACAGATACACATACATGCTTTGCTTTTCACTAGCCAAACGAAGTAACGCAAGAAAGCATAATCTGCATGGAGCAAGCTTGCAGTCGCTTATTGCAACTAACCATATGGAACTACAGGGACGTAGAAGGAACCTGGAAGCACTCAAGTACTACTAACCTGCAAAGAAAATAATACAATATATATATATATATATAAATATATATATATATATATATATAGACCATATAATGAATGTAGTGAATTTACCTGAAGACACAGGCCACAGAATAAGGGGAGACGAGGTGTAGACTCTGCAGCATGAAGCACAGAGCCAGTGCTCAGAGCCAAGGACAAGGGTGGGTGGAACATACATGGCTCCCGGGGCAGGGAGCCACCTGCAAAATAACTGAATAAAATCCTCACAAATTGCAGACTGAAAAGCTCACTTTTGCGGTCCTCACCCACATGACTCGGCCGAGCTGAATAATGGACATTTACCCATGGTGTGAAGAGAAGCTGTTTCCAGCGAAAACAGACAGAATTGATACAAGTGTTGTCTACCAAACATTGCAACTGGCAGGCCCTCCCCCAGGCTCGGTGGTTATACCAGTGGAAACAATGGGGACACACAGTCTTTCTCATTACTTTAAGAAGGTACGCTAAGCGCTGTGAACAGGACAGGGTCAGAGGCCTGGGGTGACGCACTCCAGAAAATCACAACGCTCCAATCCTGGGGTGGTGTGTAACAGGGCAAGGGCCAATGGTTGTCCTGCGGCCCTGCAACAATGTTATAGAGAGTTTTGGGAAGTCTCAGATGAACCCACGTGACTCCAGAGGACCAATTGACCAACTCATATAGGGGATATCTATAGGTGTTACTACCCGAGCTACCCAATGGGTTCGGTTCTTAGGTTTTTGGGGAAGTGTTGGCGATTGTAATGTCATTACGGGATTAAAGCTCAGGATATGGGCTCAGGAGCTGTGATTGCTGGAGATTTTTGTATTTCTTTTATGATCGCTGTCTGTTTGGAAAATAAAAGACCGTTCTGATTTGCCCCATGACTGAGTCTTCCATCATTGCCAGGGAAGGGTTTGATGGTCCTTGGGTACTCTGCTAAGCTGTGATTTTGCGGTGCGAGGCCTGGTCCTCTGGCATACTGTGACACTCTAACTCCAGTGGTGGTGGTACCATTGATCAGGGTTAATTCAACCTTACTCCCCAGGACCGTCCTTAGATTCAGCCATAGTGTAGAGGAGGAGCTAAAAGCCTTTACTGGAAGTCTTGCCCCTAACTTGTCTATGGGCCTCATTACGAGAATGGAGGTAGCCATGGAGCTATTAGCTCCATGGCTGCCTCCGTTCCGTGCTCCATTACCGGGTTCCTGCAATGGGGACTTACCTGGTTAGCCGACATAGGAGGACCCAGTAATTGCTCCTTCCAGGAACCCATCCCCATTCCCATTTGAGCCCCCATACGGCTGAATGGGAATGGGGAGGGAGGTAATAACGGGCAGATTACATCTGGCCCGTTATTGCCTCCCTCTTCTCCTCGTGGGACCCGGAAAGCATGCATGGTTTTACCAGGCGTGCAATCCGGGTCCCGCGATGGGAAGTTCGTAATCGGCGCTGCCAGAATGAAGGGGGCCGGTCCCGTACCAGCCCCCTTCATTACGGGAGCGCCAGCCTTATAATGAGGCCCTATATGTTGGGAACCGGAAATGGTGACAAGCAAGACACCTGTAATGATGCCAATAACATGTGTAGCCTTTGAAGCAAATTACCCATTGAGAAAACCTTTCTTTCTGAATCCATGAAGAGCTGACAGTCTCTTGGGAAAGATCCCTGAAGAACGCGAGAAGATAAACGAAAGAGCAGACTGGTGACGTCACACGACATAAAGTGACACACCAAGAAGAGATGACAGAAGAGAAAATAAAGAGAACATATAGAATGCAGTGATGAAGTAAAGGATCGAACGACCTTTTACGTGCAAAATGAAGATTACACGTTTGAAGAGCATGGATCAAAATGCAAACCATTTTATAATTGTACAGACGCTGTAACGCAAGAAGAAATAAGTAATCATAAAGGCTGGTTATATGTAGTGAATAGATTGCGGCGATGCGCAAAGGTATATACTATCATAAGAAATCTGGATGTTCCAAATCATGTTTTAGCAACCTGGAACCCCATGAGCAGAGAAGCCAAAAGTATGACACAGTTAATAAAAGTGGCTGGCAAGCAAGAAAGGATCCAAGAGCACTTATCTGGCCCAGTGCCAAAAGGCCAGGGCAACTGAGGACTGGTTGTCTAGCTTCAAAAGAAACAATGAATGCAAGAGGCGTCCCAAGCCCTGCCAAGGAACAGCAATAGGACAATGAGTGCCAAGTTTTATTAGTTTTAAGACCATTAAATACAGCTTAGAAGCTCGAAAGGTGGTCTTCAGTCAAGTGACATAGATGAAAATAGGCTTGGGAAGACGAAGCCAGGACGAGAAGATACAGGCATGCTCATGCTCCCTTTTATTGCCAGGAGTTGTGCAGCTTGCAAGGCCATGTTCAAAGGCTAATTGGATGACAGAATGTAAGTGTGATGATAGATGTTGGGTTAATTGGGTGGGGAGGCATGGTTTAGCCCTACCCACCAACACCGGGGGTACCAACTTGCGTGCTGCTAGCAAGTGGAATATTCTAGAAGGGTACAAGCATGCCAACCAATTGTAGACTGCCAAGTATAAAAGAGCACTATAGTTTGTGAACCATTAAATCGTCATGCATTTTATGCCGATGAAGATTACTTGCACTAGGGGAGGGCTTAGTTGCCCACCTGACAATAGAGGTCCTATCACAACTCCACACCCCATAGAAAGCATACGTAGATGCTCCCAGTTATCCAACCACAATCCAGTTTAAGTTTTACAATTTGCCACATAGGATGATGTCTCTGATGATGAATAGTTACTATATACCACTGCCAGAATGCACACATCCAACTGATATCAAAACCACCACACCTAATGGTAGGATGCAGCTATCATAAAGCAATTACATCAGCTGCACACATGACTGGTGCACTCATGCACCCTACGACACCTTACTCTCTCAACTGACCTGGACTACGGTCCCTGAGGGTGTTTAACCAACCAGCGCTTTGAGGTCATGCCAATGCTATGTAGAGCACTATATAAATGCCAAATAACATAACATTTAAATGAGTTTTTTATGAAAATCTTTGAGACCTTGCCATGAGACGTCGATCGCTCTCCGTTGTACTCCCTGTTTTAGATAATTGTTAATAAAACAGCATACCTTTTGTCAAACTTCCTGAGTCGATCTTTTTATTAATGTTTGAGCAACTTCTGCATCCGCATCCATCCCATAAGAATTCCACCTCGTCTTAGAGGGCCCTATACGGGTTCAAGTGGTAGCGAGTCGGATGGTTAGATATAGATCCATCATTTTAGTAGACTCAAGATTTTCAGATAATCCGATACCCTCCACCATCTAGCTGGAATGACGCAAAGTTTTGTTTGGATGGCGGCCGAAATAGTCAAGCATGCAAGTAAAGAAGATACAGGTGGGACGGGTCCCTCTTTGATAAAATCCCACCTGGTTTCCACAGGCGCCGAGCGGACTGAAGGCAACAGTGGCCAGATTGAAGGAGGGGAGACGATACCGAGGACCTAAAGCTGAAACATGAATGGTGAGTAGGCTAAGAAGAGTAGCAAACTGTGGTGATGGGATTGTTGTAAAATAATGTAACAGGGGGGTATTTTAGTGTGTGATGAGGATCGTCAAAATATATGATAAAGAGTTAAAGTGAGATGTATAGCATCTGGAAAGCTTGTCGTCCTCGCTCAAGGAGCGAAAAGGTATTGTCTTAAAAGCCAAGTGGATAAAAGTAGGCGGCACACAGACAATTGACCATGCTCGAAGGATGGGATGAGGCCAGGCCATGGAGAACAATTATTGCCATTAGGGAAGGGTATAGATTGACTGATGTCACGGATGAGGAGTTGTTTAAAGACGATCCAGCAGACGATGAGTTGATATTAGAGATGAATATTACTTATTGGATTAGGGTAGAGAAAAGAGAGGCACTGCAGCGAATGATGATAGCACGGCCAGAATATTATGATGAGGACTTAGAAAAAGTGCCAACCTCATTATGCACCACAGACCCCTATGACGTAGGCCTATTGAAGGGGGTAGGAGAAGTTCAGATTAAACTGAAGCCAGGAGCAATTTTACCTCAAGCAAGACAGTACCCCATGTCTCGAGAGGCAGATGAAGGTATTTTTAGGACCATTTCTGCATTAATGGACCAGGGCATCTTAGTGACGTCAGAGTCACCATGCAATACTGCAGTGAATCCTGTGAAAAAAAACAGAAGGGAGGGTTGTGGTGTTTAACCCAGGACATGAGGTAGATTAACCCGATTGTAGAGGCAGAGTTTCTTCTAGTTCCAAATCTTGCGATTCTACTATGTAGTATCCCTATCGAGGCACAATATTTCATGGTGATTGACTTAAAAATGAATTTTTCTCATTCCCATTTTATAAGGACTCTCAAGATCTGACATCACTTACGTTCCATCAGACTAAGTTGAAAAGCGCAATATTACCTCAAGGGCGTTGTGAGTCTCCATCGATTTTCAATAGGGTCCTCCAGATGGTCCTAGGCAATATTGAATTGAAAGGGAACAGTGTTGTGCTGCAGTACGTAGATGACATTTTAGTTTGCAGCACAACAGAAGATGAGTGCAGAGAAGACTCGATGCAGTTAATGGTCATTGTAGCAGACAAAGGATATAAAGTGGACAAAGGGAAGTTACAGTATTGTCAAGAAGAGGTGTTGTTTGTAGGCCAGTTGATCTCGCATGAGGGAAAAAAGGTTATACCTGAAAGAGCAGAGGCTATTATGAAAACAGCAAAACCGCAAACGATAAAGCAGATGCAACAGCTTTTGGACTGTGTAACTATGCTAGAGAATGGGTTTTTGATTATAGTTCATACACAAGACCACTTTGCAGGCATTAAAAAAGGCACAAGTGAATAGTGATAAAATAGAATCGACTGAGGAAATGGAGGAAGGATTTGATGAATTAAAGAAAGCAATTTGTACAGCTCCAGTTTGAGGGATTCCAAACTATTCTGAGGAGTTTTACCTGTTTTTGCATACAAATGGGACAGTTATGACAGCCGGGCTTACACAAGGACTACTCTGTTGTATAAACCTATGACATATTACAGTGGGATTCTAGATCCAGTTGCGAGAGGACACTTTCCTTGTGAACAATCGCTGGCAATAGCCACGTTCATCATTGAGAAGGCTGCAAGCATAGTGATGGGGTGTTCAATGACTTTATTCGTTGAGCATGCTTTGTTTGCTATTTGGAAAAACCAAAGGGTATGTTAACATCTCAGAGAGCATCGGCATATGAAGTTGTGATATCGAATAGTCCGTTGCAGGAACCCAAACTCTGCCACATTTGTAGCTGAGCCTGTGGCAGAGGGCGCATATGTGCATGATTGAGTAACTCTGAGGAGTCATATGACGACATACCGCGTGTAAATGAAAACGCGATTCTCTTTATTGATGGGTCATCAAAGATTGATCAAAATAATGCTGAAAGTTGAACTGGTTCAGCTGTAATGAGATACAGAGCAAATGGGGAGTTTGAAACAGTGACAAGCATAAAGCTGCCACCTCATTTTTCGGCACAAGCAGCGAATTGGTGGCGCTTATTATCGCGCTCGAGAAATACGAAGGGGAGAAAGTGATGGTGTACAGTGACTCGCCTATGTGATGTCAACTGTGCACGCAGGGCTAGCAGATTGGAAAAGGAGGGCCTACCTATGAAGGGAAGGCACTCCAGTTCAGCATGCCGTATTATTGGACAGGCTTATTAAGGCACTGCAGCTCCCATCAGCCCTTGCAATAGTTAAATGCGCAGCACATACTAAGAGAACTGATTTTATTTCACACAGAAACAAAGCCGCACACTAAGAAGTCAAAAGGGTCACAGATTCTTCAGACATTTCAAGTTTTGATACTCCTAGTGTAAAGAGTGGGAGTGACTTTGGCTATGATAATGCAAGAGGGATTTAATCATTCACCGAAAAACACAGTTGATGGAAATTCAAGGCAATGCTTCACAAGATGAGAAAGAGTTATGGGAAAGGAGGGACTGTTCTTTATCCCCACTGAAGCGTTTATGGCAGCAAGACAGCACTGAAAACCAGTGATGCCAGTAGCATTACTGAAGGTAGCCCTTGAATAGCTGCATTACCCCGTGCATGTAACTAGGGAAAGCTTTGCAGCTACTATTGCGGAGGACTGGTATCACGCTCTGAAAGTTCTGTGAACTCACTGGCCTGTCTTGCAGATTCTGGATTATCACACACTCCGTCTCCCCCTCCTCTTCACCTGAATCTTCTGAGGACAGTGTGTATTGTTTCCCCTTCCTCCTTCGTATCGAATGTTTTTTCTTGTAGAGATATGACCTCCCTTGGGTAGACGCCACCCTGCCGTCTTTATAAAACAGACCGACAAGGGACCCCTTCCCGCCAGAGCCAAATGAGAGGAAAAAGCCCAAGGCAGAAAAAAACCTCTCAGAGGTGTTGTAGAATTGTGGCTGGTTGCAGAAGTCAAATGGCGTGGCAACTAGTAGATGGGTATCCAAGCGTAGTGAACAAACAGCTGAAAGTTCATCTGTCCCAGGGTTGTATGACAAGGGAAGTACAATGATTTCTAAGAGGTCACACTGCTTTTCCAAAAGCATCCGGAGAGCAATGGTGGAACGAAAAAACCCTTGGAAACTAGGAATCTCAGAGTGATAATAAGGATAAAAAATAGAAGAATAGAAATCGAAAGAAATACAGGTGAAAGAAGGGAAGGAAGGAAAAGGCAGAGGAGCTAAGAATAGCAGGAAAGCAGATAAAACGAGACGGCAGAGACCCAGGAAAATAGACAAGGAAAATGCTGGAGTAGGGAAGCCCGAAAACCGGAAGTCACCGAAGGGGGGAAAAGGAAGGCACCGAAAAGCCTACGGAGCACAAAGATCAAACAGAGAGCTTAGCGGTCGCTGAAGTTTGGACAGCCCAAACGGAAGCCACCAAAAGAATAGCGAGCTGCAGAGTGGGTAGCAACAGACAGCGGAAAGGTAAGTGAAGTACAGTGCGGAAACCCAAGGTAAGCGCCGGGTTGCAACGCACCATAGGAAGCATGGGGGTGTGGCTTTAAGGAGAAAGCTGCCGTAAGGAAAATAAACTAGACCCACACACCAGGAAGTGAAAGCAGAACAGTGGAACTTTCAATGGCATCCTAGTTTCCACACGTTCCATAGATGCCATGAAGGGGAATGCGTGACAACTGGTTTGTACCGAACATGTTAGAACACTTGGGATTTTATATAGTAAATTGCATCATTTGTCAAAGGGTTACTGCTGGGCACACACTGCGAACAATCAGGGGAGAGATCCCTAGGCTGAATGGTCCTTTTCAGCATTTAAATATTGATTATGTTGATATGCTGCAGGTATGTAGTGGATATAGGTATATGATAGTGGTTGTGTGTCCCTATTCGAGATAGATTGAAACCGGTCCATGTGCACACCCAGATGCCACTTGCAGAGCAAAGTTTTTAGTACAAGAAGTATTTCCTAGTTGATAGTATGTTGGGTGCTGAGGTACGAAAATAGTCTGCATTTGTAAATGAATTATTTGAGCAGATAAGCTTTTTGTTGAATATAAAGCAGGCATTTTCTTTTGCTTATCACCAGCAAGCGAATGGAATATGTGAGAGACTCAACGGTTGTTTCAAAGAGAGAATTGTCAAATTTAAATTGACACTGAATAAGGCTCTATTGCTTACCCTTAGCATTACATGCATTAAGGAATCAGCCTGGGACGGATGACCACCTCACACCCGATGAACAAGTAACAGGGAGGCAAATGAGAACGCCTCTGACTCCTTCATCGAGGAATAGAAGTGATGCCAAGAATACAGTTGAAATGTTACGAAATGAGATAAGTGATTATTTGACCTGTATGACCGCTAGTATCTCTGCCATTTATCAATACAGCAGCAAGGGGTGTCAGTCTCAGAATGCAAGCAAAGACCGTTCAGCTTCCGGACTACAAGAATTATTACCTGTACCTAAATTATTTGGGGGAGGCCAAAACCTAATCTGCAACTTCACTAGGAAGTGGCACAAGCCCAGATTTATTGGTCCCTACATTATCGACAATATTACCCCTTCAGCAGTAAAAGTGTCTGGATTCACTTGTGCGATGTCAAGCCGTACACTGGTGAGACTGAAACACCCCCACCCATTGATTCGGAAGCAAGTCCACACCAAGTAGTTCAGCACATGCAGCCTCGATCAATGACGAGGAAGAAGGACGCAGAAAGTGATGAATAAATAAATGAAGTGTGCATTTGGACTGTGGCTTTCAGTGAACACTCCTTATAGATATTAGCATGCAAACTTGTTGCTTGAGCCACAGAAGTCTTTTGAACATTGAACTTTAGAAAGTATTGAAGTCCTGAAAAGTATGCCAGATCTTGCGTTTTTGCTTAACGACTGGAAGAGAGAGCAGTTTCCAGATTCGTTCCTCACTGAGTTCTTGGTTGGTCTCCCTAATGGTACTGTCTAATGCCGACGTACATCAGCTCTTATTGGTTGTTTTTCTTATTATTTTTCTTATTATTTTGTGAGCATATCCTGCACTGGTGGGGAGAAGTAATGATGTGAATGTTTTCCTGCATGTTTCAAAAAATGGTCCAGTTATAAGGAGATTACTGTCAACAATAATCGAGCAAATAGTGCAGCTTCCTGAGCATCTGACAAGGCTGCCTGATTAAAGAGGTTTTTCATTCCTTAAGAATAGTTCAAAGGCACAATGTGGAGTCCTAATGATGATACAGTGGTAGACAACGAGCGAGCACGGCGGCATATAAGGAATCATCGCTGGAGGGGATTAATGTGCTGGTGCCTGATATGTATCTGCACAGCATATATTATTGTTTTGTTGTTTTTATTAATGTATGCTGCTTATCTTGGTGATCCAAAAAGGGCAGCAGTTCCTTTGATTCTTCCCAAACTAGTGACACTGACAGACATATCTGTTATACGAAGGCCAAGGCCATATGTGATTAACCCCTACACCAGTAACACATGTGAAGCCACCTATCTCTCTGACAAATGTTCCTATGAATCCCCCTTTAGGAAGGATGTATACTGAGGTGTTTCATGAATTCCTTGCACATACTCTGTTAGCATGAAAGAGACCTAAGAGAGGTATCAGAGAAGATGATTATGAGTTGAATAATTATCTAGACAGTAGAATTAATCTGGGGGATACCAGGTTGTATCAACGCATGAAAGAGGTAGGCAAAAGCACCACTGATGAGAGTTACCAAGTTGCTATGTGTGTGCTCTCCTACCTTAGTCATTGGGGAATTCTAAGATATTCATAGCTATAGAAATAGATGTCCAGACAGCTCATTGCCTAACTCACCTTTCACTCTGTCATACGAGAGGTCAATTCCAGGGTCGAACTGCATCGTTGGTATGGGTCACAGAATGGTCAACACCAGAAGAAGATGATTATGTACAAGATTTAAAAACAAGAGCAAGAGCACAAACCAATGATCATGTAATAAGATACGAACAGCCTGGAATGAAAGGAGCAGGAATCAGATGGGAGATAAACAAAACGCTTAATTGCCAAGGGAAGACTGAAGAAGAAATCAAAGATGCAAGGAGAGTGGACAGATGCAGATTTGGGGAACGGTACTTTCACCAGATGGATGTGAAGAAGGCATAGTTGTATGCAGAGCAGTGACAGTAACAGGACATCACAGACCGACTATAGAGCGTGTGGAGGAGGGATGCAAACCCCTCTGGCCAAAGCTTGCTAAGCTACTGACCTGGGTTGAAAATAAAGGAGGCCCAGTGCAGATAGTGCCCTTATCAAGTGCAGAACTGTGCCTCAGAAAAAATGGCACAAGAAAGGTTGGAGACAAACAACAATGCAGACAAATCTTTGATGTACCAGGAATGAAGGATGGGACAGTAGTAATAATGGATCACAACTGAGCTTGTGGATCCAGAGCTTTAATGAAGCTACCCAGAGACTGGGGAGGACTATGTTCTATAGTAATTATTCATGTTATAGCATTAGTGATCCCGAGAAACGACCTAAACATTGGAGAGTTTCCAAAGGCTGATGTTCATCTAAGGAAGAAGAGGTCACTTTGATTTTTCGACCGAAGAAAGAGGGAGAACTATTTCTCAGCCAAGTCAATAGAAGCTTTCAATGCTATTCCATATGAGCACAGGTTGTTCAGCAAGACTGCATCAGTGTTCACGACTATCTTCATTCTAGGGATTCAGACGATGGCGAATGCTAAATAGTTACAAATAACCAGATGGTAGCTTTTGCAGACGATCAACACTAGTATAAAGGGATTCAATGTGATCAAAGAAGAACTGAGAACTATAAGACTGATGACACTCCAGAATAGATATATCTTGGACTTGATCACAGCAATGGATGGAGGTGTTTATGCCAAAATTGGGGAACCATGTTGCACATTCATACCGTCTCACAATGACGAGAATGGGACTTTGACAGAGGCTATAACGTTGGTGACGAGTTTACACACCAAGATGGAAGATGAAGTAGAAGACACTACAGACGACACCTGGTTTGCATCGATCTTCTCATGGGTTCAAAAATGGATGGCGAACATCTTTAAATTTCCTGGAGCATTACTGGTGATAATAAAGCTTGGATTCTGTCTGATCAGAATGATAATCGCACAGTGCAAGAAGACAACAAAGAAAGCAGTAGGAATAAAGATCATGATCAACATTAAATCTGGGCTAGAACCCAAAGAACTGACTTATGATGAGGTCAGAGACTGTATAAAAGCCAGCATCCATGCACCTGAAGGAACAAAGTTCCTTTATCTGAGAGACCACAAGAAATATGCGGGAAGATGGATCTACTGCAGTTCAAGTGTACAATGTAAACTTATTACCTGGAGTGTTGATGACCATGTAAAATCAGCAGGGTCTTTGAAGGGAGTGATGAAGATATGGATTCCTAAGAAGCACTTCTTCAAGAGAGGATGTCTAGATGTGGAGACTGGGGAGAGAGTGGTCAATGAATCAACCAGAGGAGGGAGTTTAGAGGAGGAGCCAAAAGCATCTAGCGGAAGTCCCGCCCCTAACCTGCCTATATGTTGCCTATATGATGCCATTAACAGGTGTAGCCTTTGTAGTAAAGTACCCATCGAGAAAAACATTCTTTATGAATCCACGAAGAGTTGACATTCTCTATGGAAAGATCACTGAAGAACGAGAGAAGATGAATGAAAGAGCAGACTGGAGACGTCAGATGACGTAAAGTGAAACTCCAAGAAGAGATGACAGAAGAGAAAGTAAAGAGAACATTTAGAATCCAGTGACGAAGTAAAGGATTGAATAACCTTTTATGTGCAAAATGAAGATTACACATGTGAAGAGCACAGAAGAAAATGCAAACCATTTTATAATTGTACGGACGCTGTAACACCAGTAGAAATGATTAATCATAAAGGCCGGCTATACCTAGTGAATAGATTGCTGCGATGCGCCAAAGTATATATATATGAATAAGAAATCTGGATGTTCCACATCCTGTTTTAGCAAACTGGGACCCCATGATCAGAGAGGCCAAAAGTATGGCACAGTTAATAAAAGTGGCTGACGATCAAGAAAGAATCAAGAGGGATTGTCTGGCCCAATGTAAACGAGGACCGAGTGACCTCTGACGGGCCCATAGAATCAGAGCTCACTCTCGAATACCTTAAGACAAGATAGCTGCACCTCAAGGAGGTTGGGTGTAGGATTCACATACTCCAACACAGTTCAATAAGGACAACTCAAAGATTTGGCAAAGAGACTGTTAAGTTCATAGAGGTTTATTTCATGCCGCTGATGGCACAGAGGAACAATAGTACGGTGGTCGAGCTCCCAGCCTCAACCACCCCTCAGCATTACACAGAGCTAATTTTTATAGCCAAATGAGAGGGAGCACTTTGCCCCCACCTTTCCTGCACAGTCTTAGACAACTTCATCGTTAGCATTAGCTCACTAGGCAATTAATGTTTAATCGAACTAAACCTTCAAAATGAAATACGCTCTAGCCTGCATTCCTGACTCTTCTTCGGTGTTCTGCTCAATTATAATTGGTGCAGCTGGATTCTTCAGATAAGGTTCCAGACAGGGCCTAATTAAAAGTCTAGGTTCTGCCCATTTGTCAAGTTTCTGACTGCATGCTACCCTTGAATGTTTCAACTTTAAAATTACCTCATCCTACATACTCTGCTCATTTTAGCCACATTTTCAGTTATCATGCATTTTCATTAAAGGCATTAGGCAGCGCTGTTATCTGTCTGTATACAGAAAATCTTATTCTCCATTCTGTGTCTTGCCACCTTACTACATCATGATAAGGACATTTTCGACATTATAACCATGATGCTTTTTGACTACTTGCATATACTAACATTATGAATACCATTTTCACAAAATTACAACACGACATTAGTCCATACAAATTTCTCTGCTTAGGTTTAAGTGGGGGGGGCTGCCCTCCACTTCATTCAGTTGTTGATTCAATATATCTTAATTCGGGTCCTCCAGTACACTCCCCCGTTTTGAAAGTTTTTTGTTTGTAAAACAACAACTTTGAACCATATTCGATGTCCATTCTCCTTAATTTTTATCTAAACACATCTTAACACGATCTTATAATTTGGCACATACTAACGTATTGTTATTTAAAGCAAACATGTGTGTGTCATCTCCTTCCATGTAAGCCCTACTTCCTGTAATCGTGTGCCTTTAATCTAACTGTATGCCTTGGACGATTCACAGCCATTGTGAGACTCGGGAGGTTTGATCAAGCTTTGAGGTAACCCATTAGCCCATTGTCTCTTCGTATGTTGCACCTTGTCTGCAACTTCAACCCCAAAAAAGTACAGTCTCTCCTTGATCATCTTCTCCTGCCCATGCATATCGTGTTCACTTTGTCCTTAACTCTTTTCCACAGTCTTTCCTTTTCTGTATCTTCCGTTTTAGTTGTCATGAGTTTGGAGTTAGTGGACCGTCTGCGTCCTGTCGCCTTTTCCTTTCCATTGTGCTGTTTTCACAGTCGGTCTCCCAGGTTCTTTTGATGCTTAGACCAGAAGTCCATTGCTTTTTCCTTTTTACAAGAAGTTCAGTTTTTTTTTTCTCCAGAGTGTCTCTCTTTCAAAAGGGTTCATTGTTCAATGAGTCCACAAGAGGGGACGGTTTAGCATGGGGATGTAGGGTTGGGGGAGTCTTTTTGCAGACGCAATTCAGCATCAGACTTTCACTGGGTTTCTCTCCGACCTCCCTCTCTCCTCATGCGGTTCAACATTAATTTCCCAAGGCATACAGGTCCCTCGACGTATACCTGTAATATAAAACAGAATGAATTTCTTTTGTAAAATAACAGGTTTCTACTATTTAACACATTTCCTACCAACCCATTTCCTTAAAACCTCTTTTCGCATTTGCTCTTATACCTTATTCCATCGAAATTGCAAGACATTCCCTCTTATTTGACACCCCTGCCTCCTAGACAAGCTACAAAACATTTTCTTTTAAACATTTCCCTTTTGTGGGTCATTTTCACACCATAACTAAACTACCCTCCATTCCTAGCTCTGTGTCAGCTGGCTTAGAACATAATTTTTGTTTTCAATAACACAAAATACACCTCGTCCTTCATGGGACATATTTTCCCCTTCAGGGTGCCACACGCAACCCTAAGGAGACAAAACAAATTAAAGAAAGACGCCTTCTTCTTTCCTGGTCTTCTAGGCACGTCCGCAGTAGATGACAGAAATGTCCTTGGGGATCCCCGTTGTCTGTAGAAAGTCAAAATAAAGACAAAAGTCATTCGGGCATTGGCAAGGGGTCAGGTTTTCTTCCTGACTTTAACCCCCTTCCTCCTTTTCTGCTATCAAAAAATACTCTCTGGGTCATTCTCCCCTATTCGTTGGTGCAAATAAACAACTATTTTCCAACCACCCCACGGGGATACTTAGTTTCGGCGTGGTTCTTTGGTCAGTTTAGCTGCATTCTTCCAGGTTAGCAGTAAATACTTGCTGGTTAGCTGCACATACTTCCTCAGTTTAGCAGTAAATTCTTGCTGGTTAGCTGCACATACTTCTTCAGCTTAGCAGCCATTCTTCCTATTCTTTTCTTGCCGTTAGTTGGACCATGGTCTATGCTTGTGCTTTGTGTTCATCCTAGGGAGATAAAAACAGAGGCGTTTCGCTGCACACCATCCTTGTCTAACTTGATCTAGCCTACCCCTGGCTTCTAAGACTATGGCACCAATTCTTACTACGTGCCTCAACCTTTATCGTTCCCATTAATGTCTGCCTATTCTAATGCTTGCATACCTCTATCATAACAATCCTTTTGACATTATGAACATGAAAATGATTACTCACCTTCAATTTTACTTCTGTTTTCTGTGGTTGTCTGAAATGACCATGTTGTTATCTATGTTCTACTCTTTCCACACCTGTTGTACCTGTCTTGGGAGAAACAACTAACTTTTGAAGACATTGTGTCTCTTTCTCCCTTTTTCCTGTTACTCACCTGGATCCTCTTACCTTTAGTGTTGATCAATTGTGTGTTCACACCCTTTTGGCGTGAACTAGTACTTACCTTTTTCTCTTTCTCCTTAATTTAAGGCCATGCAGACAATTTCTTGTACTTCCACGGAAGAGGTGCATAGCTTGTCTGTAAAATAAATCAAAATTGTCACAGGCATTCACGAGTTGTTTTGCTTACTTCACGATATTTACTTAAAATGGCTTTTGCGAGTTTCCTTTGTTTAATTGACCTAATTTTATCAGCCATACTACTTTTCTTGGCCTTCATGGTCTCTTGATGTCTTTTATTGCCCAACGCTCCTTTTTTCTGTTGGCCAGGAAACCTCAAAAGTGCTATTTGTTTTCCACTTTTTTCTTTTTTTTTCTTCCGCTTTATGCTGTTGAGTATATCCCTTATCCTTTTATTCAGTTGCCCAATTGTTCCTATTTCTCAATTTTCCCTTTATTCATCGTTTATTCAAGATAACCACTCATTTTCAGTATTTCCTGATTTATTTATTTATTTATTTATGTATTTATTTATTTATTTATTCCTGTGACCAATCCTTTTGCACTTCCTCACCTCTTTTCTCACCCTACCTTCTTCCTTTTCCCTTTATTTCTACGTTCATCTTTCCTTTGAACTTCCTCATCCCTACTTTTTAGATCGCCCATCATCACTTTCCTTCCCATTGTGTTTCAATGAGATTTGTCCTCCCATCCATTCGTCCTTTGTAAGTGCTATCTCATCAGTTCTGTCTTCACTTCATTTCCTCTTCTTTCCCTCTCTCCCCTTATCGAGAGATGCACTTGTCTGTGCCTGATTCCCTCCTTTATTAACACATCATCGCGTCTCCCCTTGTCCCTTGGGGATGTGAGATTCTTGTCCTTATCCTTCCCTTGATTTTTGTTACTACTTTATGTAGGCGACTCATAAGCGGGGTTGCTATACCCTGTGGCTGGTTTTGGCTTTCCTTAATGGGTAAAGTCCCTCAGGCTTACTTCCCTCGGTTCCTGTTTCAGGCGGGGCAGGCGTTGCTGCAGGTGTCTCACCCCCCTCAGTGCATATTTTCTTTTTTGCAACCAAGGTTCTGGAGGCACTTCCTCCTTTCCTTGTTCTTATATTTTTCACAATTTGAGAACAGCATAGCATTTTCTGACTTTTTTCTTGTATATGCGGCATGCAAGTAAGTTGCCATGCGTTGTAAGATGGCTTTAGATGAAGACTCAATTTGTGGCCGCGGCACAAACATCTTGCGGGCAGTACCTTTAACCCACTCCTCTAATTGGAGCAATGTTTTCCGGGCTAAACTCTGTTTCTAACGATATCCTTATGCGAGTCCAACACTCCCATTACTATGAGCGAGCATCAAATACCGCAAGCTCCAATCCAGTCTCTTCCCGCCAATTATTTATACCGCAATTTACTCAAAGAACATCTATCTGTGTGTGATTCCCTCTCAACTATAGAATCGCATAAAACCCTTACTTTATTTCAACCAACAAGGAGACAAAATTCCTTACATGTGACATACAACTGGACATGTATAACAGACACTTGACAGACTAGACAAACACCAGCTGGACACACGTATACCTGCCTTCTAATTAATACCCCGACATGGGGTGTAAACGAACCCCTTTGATTCTGTCTTTAATAGTCACCGTATTCTATCGTCCCCTATCAAGTGGGCTCTTAGTTCACGTTTCTTCTGACCGCTGTATTAAAGCGCAGGAACAAGGCAAATCTTCTAACGTTTTTCTCTCGGGTGCTCCCCTGGTAACCTTACGTTTTTCTTTCTGGTGCCTCCCCAGAAACCTTACGTTTTTCGCTCGGGTGCCCACCGGAAACCTTACGTTTTTCTCTCGGGTGCCCCCCCCCGGAAACCTTACTTGAACCACTACTGTCCTTCATGATTCTTATTTCATTCTGCTTGCTCTTTATTTATTTGCCATATTTCCCTATTTTATGGCTGCCTTTATTTTCCTGGAGGTCATCTGTTTCTACCTCGTGTCTGCAAACGTTCATAATTCGCGGCCTGCGCCTGAATTTCTTAAATCCTTCCTCTCCTTTTTCGTTATTTCTTCACCAGGTCATACAGCTAGCTGTTCTTTACCATGCTGCCATGGTAATGAAATCTTTTAGTTTTCACCTAAACATTCTCATTGACCTTCTGCTGCTTTCATGTCTCAAAATCGTGCTTATCCCGAAATGGGGCATGTTCTACATAAAATATGCTTTCCTTGGCAATCTAAACGCTATCATCATGCTTTCACATATTGTCATTAAAACCTTTCTTCATTCATCTGAATTCTATAATACCCGAATCGCAACTGCTCGTCTCAAATCACAAAAGGGTTTTCCTAATTTAATAAAAATGTTCTCCATCCTGGCTGTCGAGGCCTCAAAATTATAAAATACCACCCCTGGTATGACTCCATGCAAACTGTCCTATACCCACATGGTAGAGCTCCTAGAAAAAGCCTTTAGGAGCACCCTAAAAACCCCCTTCACTACATGTGTGCTAGCCCCACAATTCCCCAAAAGCAGGTCGCAAATGACCCAGTAACCTGCTTCACTTTCAGAGGGCATTCTAAGTCAAAAATGATAGAACACATGAATGGCAATGGACCATTCAGCTACAGGGCAGTGCCTGCTCCTGCCAGCACGTTGATTTAAAACCCCATGTAAAATCGCTTGCTTCTCATCTCATGAAGTTTATCACTACCTCTTTTAATTCGAACACTACTTTTGTAGCTTGTAAAATAACCCTTGCTCATGTCATGCCACATTACATACTACACTCTGTATTGTTGCACTTATCGTTTGAGTGTCATTGCAGGGACATCATTTGCGGGTCGCCAGGGGTCGTGGCTGTACCCCCTGAGGTATCCCTTGTTGCCCCGCTATCTCCTTTGCTACCACAAAATAAGGAAAATGTTTAAAACTTTTCCTACAGTGATATCATCCGAGGTCAATGGTCGTGAGATGGTACTTCCGCTACCTCTATTATTTTGGTGGATCGACGTCCCTGTGTCATTACTTCCCTTTCACTACCACATATGCTAATACCTCCGGCCCTTTCCTTTCCCCGCCATACTTATAACACCTGCTCATTCATTTCTTGTGTCATTATCAGTGTTAAATTGTATTACTACACTGCCATTCTTGCAGGCATCTTAGAAAATCTTCACAAGCTCTAAAAGTGTGGAGTAGTGCTGTGCGCAACTCTCAGTATTCATTGAAAGAATACACATGATTTCCCGTCAGATGAGCTGCGCACTGGCTACCCATGGAAGAAAGGCTACATTTTTAAAATCACGATTGTACGCTTTACTCAGCGCTAGTATATTTAACTAATGCTGCTACTATGGTCAGTTCAGCCCAGTGGCGACTGGTGACTTTGGAAGTGGGTGAGGCGTACATATCTTGGCGGGAATTTGGGAGTGAGCTAAGCCACCTCACACCAACCAGTGTGCCTGTGGCTTCTCCCTCTGCAAGGCATTTTGGAAAAAATGGCTTCCAATATGTGCAATTTACTGTCCAAGCCCACAGGAATATGACATCACAAATCCTGGCCTAATTATGAGTCGGGAACAGCCTGGAATCCACTGAAATGTCAGCAATGTTTTTTTCCAGCTCAAGAACATCTGAACTGGACTAATGTGAAAGCATTAACAAATAATGCATACGAATACATTTTTCTAAAATGAAGCACCTATCGACGCCATCAAAGGCAGTTCACAAAAAAGGGAACACTGTGCCTCTGCCATACAACGCACATACACAATAGACTTAAGTAAAAGTCCACATATCAGAAATACAAAGCAATATCTGTGCCAAGGTGTCTGCAAACAAAGGGTATGAAAGCCAAGTGTCCTAACAGCACACCATTGAGTGACATGTATGAGACTGGTGGAATTCACAGCTATGCAGAGACACAGATTCTGCCCTTTGAAGGATCTCTGCCAGCCCAGAAAGGGGTTGTGAGCGGGGAGGCAGCTAGATGAGACTATAACCCCCATTCTCTAGCTCTTTCAGAGCCACACATGCTATAGGGAGCGACATTCATACTCTGACTGCCATATTCCATTTGCCTAAATTGCTGGTGCCTAAGTTGCTGGTAGTCCTGCATGTATGCGTCACTGGGACTGCTGGTGCACTGACCCAGCCAACATCTTCTGTGATGCCCAGCCATGGTCAGGTTGTCTACCTGCACCAGGCTGCTTGCCACCCCACAATATAAAAAAATAGAAATGGAGCTAAGACCTGTTTCATTGTCATCACTGGTTCCCCTAGTGGGTGCTCAGGATGGTCATACACAGCCTTAAATTCCCCCTCCCCATGCAAGGGATAAAATCCCAATTTAACAAGTCAATTAGGTGCGCTGAACCTGCAAACTCAATGTTAAAATTCACCACTACTGCTAGCATTCTGTACAGCACTTAACAATATGTAAACACATACACACTCGTTGATGCAGTGCCTACCTAGATGAGAAGCTTTTTCGGCATGCAATACGAGAGGCAAGCACTTCTTAAATCCTAAAGCTCCTAAAGCTACCCCCCAGTGCTCATGCGCATGGACTCCTTGTCACCAGCTGCTGTCCCCATTAACCAAAGGAGCTAATGCCAGAGGGCTAAGCTCCCCGTCTTGTCCCCAAACCATGGAATGCTTTCTCTAGCAAACTTAGGGCAGAGCCATCCCTCCTCATTTCCAGAAAAACTCTCAACCCTACTCTGGTTACCTACCTTTATCAGTTCCCCCAGCGGTGTCTGTACTCATCCCCCTTTTGCTAAATTAACCACTATGCTATGTTTTACTTAATATACTCTATCCAGTGTGAGCTTAACGTGCAGCTCATTCATAGTAATTACAATATATATCTATTTGTCTTATAACTACAGACAATGCTTCGTCACGCAGCCCCTTGTGTATGCCTTTTTATTGTAATCTGCAAGCCCCTTCCTTGTAATAGCACCACAATGCCTATGGGCTTGTGTGTGCTCCATGCTACTAGGAACCGCTCATTCCTTGCCAGATGACAGTAGACCCCAGAGATGCTTTTACTGGAGGGCACATGGGCTGGCTGCCCAGAGCCCTCCATGATGCTTCCTGGTCTGAAGTAAGAATCCAGTTTACATCAGGCCTAAATAGCACATGACAAGAACATTTGATTGCATGCTGCTGAGGCTCCAAACGCATTGCCTCTGGTTTTGACAAGTACATTCTGCCTTGATCAATTAAAACATGCAATGCCTTTCATTTTCATTGTGGAATACATAGTTTGGGTAACACAACCTTTGTAGCGTTACTTCCCCTCTGTGGGAATGTTGCTGATCGTGTGCAATAGCCACAGTTGAAATCCATATTCATCCACGGAGGTTCAGAAGTTGTCCCAGTGTGTTAAGCACTAATTGCAGGGATATGTGTTCATGTGAAAGATCAGAAGGGCACATCCCAGTAAGACTGGCTGAACCATCTTTAAATCTGAAGTTCACAAACATACCTGCACATTTACTTGGGTTTGCAGCACAAGCGGCGTGATTAACAGCACTGTTCCTGCACCAGATAGGGATTGAAATTAGTTTGCTCAGCTGAGCATTCTTAAAACCTAGCAATCCCTTAAAAGATGTGCATAGACTTTCTGTCCAAGCAGCAAACCAGCATGCAAATTCGAGACTATGCAGCCAACGTGTTCATGCTGGTATCCTCGCTATGCCAGCAGACGGCACAGTGATCCTGGTCAGATCATATAGGATCCCTTGCATTACTGTGCTGTCTTCTGTGAGGTTTTACCTACTTGCATGCTGGAACTCCCCTTGATAATGGAGAAACTGATGCTAAAATCATTCCCACGTTGTCTAACCCCCTTCTGTAATATTTTGGTTTTAAGAATTGTCAGGTTTGGAAATGCGTGTTGCATACTTTTGCAGGTCATTTTATAACTTTAGATTGTTTTAGTTCATGTTAAGAGCTGGAAGAGAAAGTGCTCAGCTGCAGGAATTGCAATTTTGGCACAAATCCCAGCTTTACCCCTTAAACACTGTGTGATCCTGGGCATCTCATTTAATCTTTTATTCCCTAACATTTCTTAATTGCAAGTCTCTAAACCTTTCAAAATTGTCAGCCCTTCAGGGTGATTTCTTTCTCAGGGTATGTTTTTCATTGAGGCACCACTCACAGTTTCACTGGCTATGGGGTTGTTTCCATTATGATAGTGAGCATTGACATATTACATACTACAGGCACTTGTCCCCTCGATCTCTAAAGGCAACGCAATTTGAAAACCATGTCCCACTCCTACTCTCAGTCTGCCTGGATAAAGACACCTTCCTGGCAGCTTCTAATCTGCCTATTCTGGACTGCATGTATCTTTTCACACACAGTCCTACATTAATGCTGCAGGCTGTACACTTTCCCAGATGCTAAAAGGTATCTTGTTTCTATACTAGAAGAGAAGTAACCTCTTCGTAAATTGCTAATGTTGGCCTTCAAATGCTACTTGTTTCTCATTCTGAATAGCACAGGAATGGAGATGGTAGGGGACTCAAAAGGGCGCAAACATGCTTATCTTGAATGCTGCACAGCAGCATGAGTATGTCTCAAAGAGAGTAAGGCCTCTGGGCAATACTGAATATTCCTATACAGATACCTCTCATAAGACATGAGAGAAGCGCACGGGTTATCAGTAAAATAATGCATTTCTTGTTGACCTCATTGGCAGCGTGCAAAAGATGTCTTTTTGTCTGCGCTCATTCATCCTTATCGGAATGAATCAATCTTGTAAGTCCTCTAGACCCTCCAGGTCACCCCAATAATATACACCTATTCTTGAAACTCCACAAAGGGGGCCTGGCTTTAGTCATCCAACTCCTAAAAGCTGGAATGTCCGCCCACCAGTGCTAAAATGAAAGAATCTTGCAGTGCTTTCCACAACAGGTCGGACGCATTAATGTGCAAACAAGCCCCTTTCCTACAATTCCTGGGGCTGTTCTGCCGTGAGACACATTCATTCTGCATTCTCCAGATTACTGAAATAACCTCACAATTACAACGGCTGCCAGCGTGTCCACCACGAGTCAAAATGAAAAAATGTGGTGACCCAGCCAGATCTGAGCCCTGCGTTTACCAGCCATCCCACAGAAATATTTAACTGCTGTTTTTATTAATAAATATCCACTTACCGCTTGGTTAGTACATGGGTAAGCCATAAGTGTCTTTGTGCATTTCTCCTATCTTTAAATGTGGGCCTTTTATTCCATAATTTCCAACAATGCTCAGAATGATTCTTTGCATTCTGCGATCTACATTTCATACCTTGTTTCCACGTGAACTACAGCCTGTCTTTTATAATACTCTGTGTGTGATTTAGACGATCTTGCAAGGCGCGCATAGAGCATTCGCAGTGCTATCTCAAGGGCTGCTATTTGCACATTCCTTTTGCATGATTCATTTCTCTCAGGATCCTACAGACAGTCTACTTTAAGACACACTTCGCAGGCTCACAGTTCCTTGTTCTAATCGGACCTCCCCTATACTTCAAAGTTAAACCATTACCACATGGTGCATTCCTTTCTTCTCAGTACGCGCTTAACGCACGAGAACAGTACTTCTATAAATCAATATAACTTCGCCATTTTAATGCGAAAATCCATCGTTCCTAGCACGATTTATCAGTTATCTTGCCTGCTACGAGGACATCACAAATTTAACTCCATAGCTGCTGGTTTGAAAAAAATGTGTTTGCTTAAAGCGCACCAGCTTTTTGCACTTTTCACAGGCTGTTTAACTCTTTTTGGGGCGAAATCACCACAAATTTGTGTGCCTTAAACCATAATATATGATCACCTATTTTAATGCAATTTTTTCGCAATTTCAAAACCTTGGCTTGACGCCAAGTTTTTAATTTAGCTTAAAATAACACATAGACAGTTATGCCATGAAAAGCGATAGCATGCAAAATTAGACATACACATACTGTGACATGTAACAAAGTCAAACACAACTCTGGCTGTCTGCATACACGTCTGCCTCTCATTAATATTTTACTCTTGTTATTGATTTTTAAATGCTGTTACGGTTTTGGTTTGTTCCCAAATCTTGACTGCCATTATTCTTTTTCCCCGTGTCCCTGTCTCTTTTGGCTAGGGCAGTTTTCACTCACGTTTTTGTTCTCCTGACGCTCGCGATCACTGCCTTCTTCAGGTTTTCGTCTGGTCAGTTGCCCGTAGGAATGGAAATGGAGATGTTCATAAACATGGGCTCCTTCAGGTACCGACTGCAGTCTCAATTACACTGCCATTGTCTACGGGGATCTTCACAGTCTACTCAGCCGAAATGGCGAAGGACTCGTGATTTTGCCGAAGACCTAGAGTTACTTTGTGTCAATGGCCATTAGGTGTCTTATTTTAATCAATAATTGATGGTCAATAACCATCCTCCTCGCTACCAAATGTAAACGAGGACCGAGTGACCTCTGACGGGCCCATAGAATCAGAGCTCACCCTCGAATACCTTAAGACAAGATAGATGCATCTCGAGGAGGTTGGGGTGCAGGGTTCACATACTCTGACACAGTTCAATAAGGACAACTCAAAGATTTGGCAAAGAGACTGTTAAGTTCATAGAGGTTTATTTCATGCCACTGCTGGCACAGAGCAGCCTTAGTGCCGTGGTCGAGCTCCCAGTCTCAACCACCCCTCAGCATTACACAGAGCTCATTTTTATAGCCAAATGAGAGGGAGCACTTTGCCCCCACCTTTCCTGCACAGTCTTAGACAACTTCATCGTTAGCATAAGCTCACTGGGCAATTAATTTTTAATCGAACTAAACCTTCAAAATGAAATACGCTATAGCATGCATTCCTGACTCTTCTTCGGTGCTCTGCTCAATTATAATTTGTGCAGCTGAATTCTTCAGATAAGGTTCCAGACAGGGCCTAATAAAGAGTCTAGGTTCTGCCCATTCGTCAAGTTTCTGACTGCATGCTACCCTTGAATGTTTCAACTTTAAAATTACCTCATCCTACATACTCTGCTCATTTTAGCCACAGTTTCAGTTACATGCATTTTCATTAAAGGCATTAGGCAGCACTATTATCTGTCTGTATACAGAAAATCGTATTGTCCATTTTGTGCCTTGCCACCTTACCACATCATGATAAGGACATTTTCGACATTATAACCATGATGCTTTTTGACTACTTGCATATACTAACATTATGAATACAATTTTCACAAAATTACAACACCACATGGGTCCACACAAATTTCTCTGCTTAGGTTTAAGTGGGGGGGGGGGGGGGGCTGCCCTCCACTTCATTCAGTTGTTGATTCAATATATCTTAATTCGGGTCCTCCCGTACACCAGTATCAAAAGGCCAGTGCAGTCGAGAACTGGTTGCCTACCTTCAAAAGAAACAATGAATGCAAGATGCGGGCCAAGCCCTGCCAAGGAACAGCAAAAGGACTATTAGTGCCAGGTTGTATTCATTTAAAACCATTAAATACAGCAAAGAAGCATGAAACGTGGTCTCCAGTCAGGTGACCTAGATGAAAATAGGCTTCGGCAGATGACACTGAGACAAGAAGATGCGGGCATGGTCATACTCCCTTTTATTCTCGGTAGTTGTGCAGCTTGCAAGGCCATGTTCAAAGGCTTATTGGATGACAGAAAGTAAGAGTGTTGATAGATGTTGGGCTAACTGGGTGGGGAGGCATGTCAAGCCCTTTCCACCAACACCTGGAGTACCAGCTTGCGTGCTGCTAGCAAGTGGAATATCCTAGAAGGGTAGAAGCATGTCAACCCATTGTAGAGGGCCATGTATCAAAGAGCACTATAGTTTCTGAACCAATAACTTGTTGTGTATTTTATAACGATGAAGATGACTTGCACTATAGGAGGGCTTAGTTGCCCACCTGACAATATAGGTCCCATCACAACCCTACACCCCATAGAAAGCATATGTATATGTTCCCAGTTATCGAACCACAATCCAGTTTAAGTTTTCCAATTTGCCATGTAGGATGACATCACTGATGATGAATATTTACTTTATGAATGTGTTTTTCATGAAAATCTTTGAGACCTTGCCATGAGACTCCCCATTTTAGATAATTGTTAATAAAACAACGTGCCTTTTGACAAACTTCCTGAGTCGATCTTTTTATTGATGTTTGAGCAACTTCTGCATCCCCAACCATCCCATAAGAGCGCAACCTCGTCTTAGAGGGCCCTACACCGGTTCAATATCCTTTGTTAAAATGAAATTGGCACGTGTCTGCAAACCATTCCCGGCATCTGTGCAGCCTCTCCACTCTCAATCTTTTTACACATTCCAAAATGGCACCTGAAAGTAAAGATTTCTTACTGGTTTTCACTAATGACACAACACCAGAGTGCTCTGCTCCAGACTTTTGGTTGCTTCCTGTTTGTGAACTGCACAAGCCTTGCCATGAAAGCATTGCCTGAACTGAAGGCTTGGAGTAAACATGAATAAAAGACTCATTTTGGAAATGATGTAATCGTAATGTTTTCATTCGTTATTAAATGGGAGGCATTGTTGTTTTCATGGCATCAAAGCATGATTTACTTGTGAATGCTGACATATTACAGAGTTATATTCCTTTCGGCTATGAGAGGCTATTGCAAGGTGTAAGGTGAGGCTATTGCAGCATCTTACTTACCCTATAAAAGTGAGAGTTTCCATATTACAGTAGAGGATATCGAGGAAGTTATCATTCAATTTAGATCATTAAGGGCATCAAGCCCTGATCAAATAGCTAGCGTTGTTCTAAAATGAGACCCTCATGGCTGGGTGATTGTGTTTGATAAAATCTTTAAACAAGTGATTAAGATGTGCACAATACCATCCAATTGGAGAAAATCTATACTGGTGCCTGTAAACAAAAAGGACTCCCCAGAATCTCCTGCAAATTATCGGCTATTGGCCATGGTAGACTCAATGCTAAAGATCTTTTCCCATTTCCTATTGGCAAAAAATTAATGCATGGATTAACAGGAATAACATCTTGAAAAACCATCAAACTGGTTTTCGAAAGGGCCTGAACATACTCGCCAGTCTATTGAGCCTGACATATATTTCATTCTATCGACACTCAAAAACAAAGATGAATCACTGTACATATGTTATATTGATTACTCCAAAGCCTTTCATACAGTAAACCTTCAAAGGCTCTGGATCAAACTCCAAAGATGGGGCATGGACTCTATTGTATTGCCTTTTGTTATGGCACTGTATAGTGATACTTCCTCGCAGATCAGAATTGACCAAGATGGTCATTTGGGAGAATCTATACCAACACATTTTGGATTGAACCAGGGGTGCACGTTGGCTCCTGTGTTTTTTCATTTTTATATTTCAGATTTGGAAGATACTCTGTGTAAATGTTGAAATGTTCCTACAAAGGTTGGCCTACAACTCACAATATATTTATCTCATGCAGATGACACGATCATTCTTTAACATAGTTTGACTGCACTACAGCAATACTAAAAAAAATGATCTGGAAATTAACCTCAGCAAAACGAAGATTATGGTCATTAATAATAGGAAGATTTTACTTAAAATATTTATCTGGCAGCTTGACAGACTTATCATTGAAACTGTTGAAAGATATATTTACTTGGGTCTTCCTATTTATGGTTTGTTTAATTCTAAATGATTTGCTAATGATATTAAGATCAAACTTATTAGGAAATGTAATGCAGTCAAATTGGTCATATCTAAGTATGGTGGGTACTGCATGGAGGGGTTGATCAAATGTATAGTGCCAGCATTGTACCAAGCACTTTATATGGACTAGAAATTATTCAGGATAAAGAATTAAATTGGATTAAGATGCTTGAGGGGAAACTATGGCATGCAACATTGGTACTCTTTCCCACTACACCTATAGAAGCTATTTTCCTGGAATTGGGTCTGACATCCATTTCTACTCGTGGTAAAGACTGGCATAGTCTATATCATCTCCAGTTTCTTGAATCTTGCACTGATTGGCGTTCCGTGTACTCCTATTTTAAGAATCAACTGAATTCTATTAGAGATATAGGAGATTCGGGTCATTGGCTTCAGGATATCAGTAAATGTCATGAGGAGATTGGCTTTAAATTAAATGTACCCCTAAATATTGGCGCTGATAGCCGGGACCTTAAAAAAAAGCAGAGGTGTGGGACAGAATCGATAACATCGAATATTTGGCAACCAAGCACCTTTTTCCCAATACATTACCCAAAGGTTTCTAAAGGAAAATTCAATTTTTCTTACATCTTTAAAATATGGAGCCCTAGAGAATGACGCTTCATTATTAGAATACAGGTTGAGCAGTCAGCCACATATGAAAGCAGCAGAGCTTGGTCTAACATTCCTTATGATAACAGAATCTGTCGAGTATGTGCTGGTGAAATAGAGACTACTCTACACAGTGCCCAAGGTTGGCCAAGGCTATACTTATATGGTTAATAATTTGAGTAATATATGATCTGACCAATTTTGGGCCCCCTTGTATTCAGGCTAAAATTTGAGATTGAATTATGCATGCTTTTACATCCGGCAGCCCATAGTCAAGAAACATCTATTTGGTATTGAGTGGTAACTGGTTGTTCCTTCCTCTCATCGAGTACCATTATGCTTAAATGTAACTTTACTGGTGTAGACATCAAAACTGACAAATCTGTTTACGAATTTTTATAATTTGTATTCAATATAATTGTGTGCATTGTATCCACTAAGGAAGCTAGTATCACATTGTATATGACTTAAATAGTTATTTGTTAAACGTTGTAGTAATTGATTGATATGTGATGTAAACTGGGTAAATGGTATTTTACAAATAAACCTTAATAAAAAAAAATTAAAAAACAATGAGCTAAAGCCATTTTTTCTCACTAAGGTAAAGAATTTTCATAGTCCAGGAAAAACCATTGAGAGCTGTGAAAAAATGAGCATCTCAGTACAACTGTCGTTCTAAGTTGCAACAACATTCCACTTTGAGCTACGCAAGCAATAATCAAGATATAATTTGGGAAAACTTAATGGTGCGCAAAATATGTATTTTTACAATAAAATATTCAATGACATCTCAAGTGGCATAGCTCACACCATTAGCAAGCGTTTAAAAATGGGTAGGTTAACGAGAAAGAGACACATGTATCTAGTGTCTGTTGAATTGAGAAAATATATTGAAAATCACTCAGTTCTAGGCCTCAGAGTAAAGACCTCCCTGCTTAAAGGAGAACATTGGAAGGTAAGGACTTCAGTGCGCAATCTGAGAAGAAACATGCAAAAGTGCGGTGCAAGTTTGGCAAATGGTAGGTGCAGGAATTGCTTAAGTGCAATGTGCAGAAAGTGAACCTCCACAGAGCCCAGTCCATGAAATAGCAAGCAAAGGCGAGTCAAAAAGCATCCTTCAAGTCTCTGACAGATTTAAGGCAAAGTGCTCAGTGGGCAAGATTGACTTTGCTTTTTACAGTTTTCTGTGTATAGAGGTCTGGCCATCTAGAAAAAGCTGGCCCTCCTCACCAGGTTTTGCTGTCAATGGTGGAAATACTGAATGATCAAGCGTGAAGTCAATGTTGGTAATTATAGGTTTCACGACAATAGGCAAAAACATGGGCAATGGGAAGAGACATTACAGGAGGTGACATCACGGGATAATTCCTACAGCATGTGCATCCATTTTATGCATACCCACACACTTGAAATGTCATTGAATGTCACAGACTTAGAGCACCTTTTATTCTCAAAACACACCAGGTGTTACATAATGAAGTGCAGGGGAATGTGGCAATAGTTAATGAGGCACAACAATGAAGGGAAATGCAGGATTAAGAGGTTAAAATGGAGGGGAAATGGACAGTGGGGGTCAGGAGTTTAAGGAGATTGGGTAGTAAAGGATGTCTTAAGAGTGAGGGAGAAATAAAGAGTGAGCGAGGGAAGGAGAAGGAGGGAAGGGAGGCAAAAGAGTGACGAATGGGGAGTGAAAGGGCATGAGTGGAAGGGCAAATGGCATGCAACAGGGTACAAAAAGGAGGGGAAAGCAGAGATTGAAAGGAGGTACTGAGTGTGAATAGCAAGAGCAAGATCTTTAGAAAAAAGAACCTTTGCCAGAAATGGAGAGGGGAAAAGGCATGATGATTAAGGAAGCTAAGCAAGGACAAGGCATAAAGACATTAAGGCATAAAGATCAGGAGAAGGGAGGGCGAGGGAGAAAGGGAAAGACTGGGATAGTAGAGAGGAAAGGGCTATTAAGGTACAAAGAGGGGCCAAAAAAAAGGCTGTGTGGGAAAAGTAGAGCATATTTGTGATGTAAGGAGAGGAGGCACTTGCCCAAGCTGCCAGCCAGTAACAGTCGAAGCTGCACCACCGCACATAGCATGCGTTTTCTACACACATAAACAAGAAGGACACACTAAATAAATGAACAGGGAAACAATTATAATGCAGCCAATCAAATTAGGTTGGATAGAAATGGGCCAAAAAGGTCCATATGAGCGAGAATCATTTTTTGAGTTGTTTGAGTTCTCCTTGTTCTCCTTATTTGAACTGGGCAGCTACACAAGCCCAGGTGAAGCCCAAGGTTGGGGAACAGGGGCGGGGTAGGACTGTAGGGTGGCCAACCATCTTCCATTTTGGAGTACTGTCCCTATTTCATGGGACATGCTCACTGTCTCGCACACAGCCTACTCAGGACAAGAATAAGTCCTGACTTTGCCCGTCTGAAGCAGGATAAGCTATGCAAAGCCTTCCTCAGCTCACACTTTTCGTGTAACATATAAAAGTGCATGGATGCATAGCAATTTTCCACTGCTTACCCAGCACCGAATGTTTGAGCTTTGTGTAAACAAAGCATTTCAATAAACGGATTAGAGCTTGATGCCCAGGAGTGCCTGGGTAAGGGCTATTGTCCTGGAAGAGTTGCAAATGGTGTGTGATAATAAATGGGAGGGGAGTATAAAGCTGCTTGCTGTGTGAAATAATGGCTCAAGCAGATGACCTCATATTGCATTTTCTTTCACTCTGAATATGGTTCTTAAAACAAAATGAGATTGTTTTAGGTGCACATATCTTTGCACATTGCTGCTGCAATATTGCATTCAGGATGGCAAAAACAAAACTATACATGTCGCTTTGCTTGAGCTATTTCTATAAACACGTATATACAGTCAGGTTGGTTTCTTGTGTGATTTGTGTAGCTTTCAAGGCATTGCTAGAAAATGGATTATTGCTTAATTTTTGGAAAGCCAAGCCATAAAAAACACTGTCACTGCACTATCACTGAGAATATATGGGGTCAGAAGTGATTCAATGTTCCACTTTTGCTATGAAAAGTCAACCCTCCCGGTTTACTAAACTGTAGAGTTGTTGCACATTAATAATAGTCACTATTCATATATTGCAAACTACATTATTCTCTTGGCTTACACATGAAAACTTCTTTTAATGTCCCTACCAATGATGAGCATTGAAGACTGAGTTCACTGGTTTTGATGTTATTTTCTATGATACCGTGTCTGATCATGTCAATCCAAATTATGCAAATTAGGGTGTCGGCATATCTTTTGCTGAACAGGGACTTTAAAATCCCAGGACAGACCTGAAAGAGAAAGCAAACATGAAAGTTCCTTGTATGCCTAACAGTTCTACAGTATTGTTACTTGTTGGCGCTCCGCATGTGTTAAAATGCCTTTTGAAATAATATTACCATAAAAGTGGATTGGGGAAGGAAGAGGGTTGCTCATGATGCCATACTGAACCGTGGGCACCTAAACTGCTTCCAATGTGTTATTTTGTAAGGTTGGGCCTCCTGGGTAGGTAGGGAAAGGGGGCATGGGGCACAAATGCTAGGCAAACAAGCCAAGCCCCAAAGGGATCCCCAAGATCTGGTATCACAGGGTGCAGCATGGACAGAAGAACTGGGAAATCAGGCAGGGCCCTAGCAGAGTCAAAGACTGGAAATCTGTCTGCTTGGAAACAGGGATTGGTACAGAAAGCCAATCCTGCATAAACATGTATTATGTGTCATTTAGCGCCTTTGAACACTATTTCCGGGACGGCCCTTGTGTCTGATGTAAGTATGCTAGTGATCATGATAAGCAGGAAGAAGGCAAGATTCTCCAGAGATAAAGTAGTGTTAAAGTATGCACACTTGTTATGTCAAGTCCAAGCTCATGCAGACAGGGATGGTGTCAGTGCCTTTCAATGTTTTTGGTTGAAATGGGGACCGAGCCGCAGTGGTGGGGCGATGGGTGGCGAGACGGGCGAGCAGCTGCCCCAATGTTGGCTGTTTTACTACACACATTATATTTCATTCATTCAAGACAATTAAATATGCACTTTGCCTTGCACTGCCTCTATGGTGCCCAGTATCCAGTAATGTTATCAGCTTGTTGCCTTTTGCTGTAGTTTAATTGGCATTAGCACCTTGCTGACAGCGCCATTACTAACTTTTGAGTGGACGTTTAGTGTTTCAGCTCCGCACTGGCTGCCTGCCCCATGATCATACTCTGTCAGCATCTTTTGTATCCATTCTTATTTAAACAACCCAACTAGAGGCAAATGGGGCCCCAATCATCATACTGATAAAGGGCGCACATGAACCCTAGCAAATGTTTAGCCAGGCCCTGTCAGAGCGAAGTCTGCTCTTTGTTACTCCTGCAGTGCCGAGGTGTCAGAAAGTAGGAGTTGGGCATGTGCGTTTTCCATTGTAGAAAGGCAAGGGGGCAGGCAAATACCTCTGTTTTTATCACCCTCCCATCTTCACGTTTGTAGGCAAATACCGCAGGAGGTTGTTACATATTGGATTTTCACGAGGACAATCTGACTAGTTTTCCTTCCACTCTAGGTGGAGGCAAACATTGTAAAATGGCCCCCAACGTTTTTTTCACCATAAAGATGGGAAATGCAAGCACTTCCCCTGTATACATTAAAACATATTTTTTTTCACGAAGACATTTTAAGGTGGTGAAAAGGTGGGCATCTCTGATGCTCACTCTCCCTCCTCCTTAGCCATATTATGCAGGAATGGTGACATTGCCACTTTTACATATTAAATGGCAGCCATCTTGCTTTGCCCTTTGTTTTCTGTTACAAAATGTTGCTTGCATGGGAACAGCTTTTGACCAAAGGAAACATTTATTTTAGATACCATTTAGTTCCCTGAATATTTTGCAGAGTTTAATAGCAAGAAAACCCATTAGGATTGTCTCCGCAACTGGTAACAGATGGCAGCTGTCTGGTAATGGACTTGCGTGACTGCAAGCTTTTACTTGCTGGACGGACCTCTCCTGGCGAGTTTGTCTCCAAATTAATGGAAAAAGAAATGTAATGGATGAAATAGTTTTCACTGATCTTTTGCCTGTTAACATTGCTTCAAACGACTACAAGAGCAAAGCTATTGTGGTGCATCCTGGAGGTCACAGCAGGTAGCTGCTTGTGCTGTGAGGAGCTGGATGCTACTTTCGATGCCCCTCGCAGACTAGCATCAGTCAGGTGTGCACTAGATATTCCTGGCCAGTGTCCTGGACCCCCACTTGACGCACTATGGAACCAATCTACAACTCAGTGTTTGAAATTAAGATTTGATGAGCAGGAGCTAATACCAGTTCCTCTGTATTAGGCGTCACACAGTAGGCAGGAGCCACAGATGGGGAAAGAGGAGCGAGGTCACCGCGCACTACAAATTGAACTTTCACATGAGATGCTCACTTTAACTCTTTGCCTATTATATATGATCTATTATAGTTAAATACCTCCTAATTCTTTATTTACATTCTCAAGAACTCAAAGTTAATGTCACAGATGCATGTTTGTAAAACACCAGTTGGCCCAGGAAGTCAAAAGTAGCTCCTGGTAACTGCTGACCTTAAGCTAACCAGGTTCTTCCAGGGTAGAAGCGGAAGCTAAATAGTACCCAGGTATTTCAAGCCCTCCAATGTATGCCTGTCCCCCCCCCCCCCCCAAGTTGCCTTCTGTTACAAGCTTCCAGGTCAAATGTAAGACCCCCTCATGGCATTGCTAATTCAATCATTATTTTGAGCAGCAGCCAAAAGTGACCAACTGGAATCCTGAAAATAACCCTAGAGCAGGAATCAACACTTAAGTTAATGACCCTGTCTATTTTATTGTTTGTTTTCGAAGCCAACTTTTCCTCCTCTCCCTCCACCCCCCTCTCCCCTTCCTTGCGGCAACTAGCGCCTAGATGCCCCAGGACTTACTGCGCTGCTACAAATGTAAAATAAATATAAATAAAATGAATAGTAGTGTTATGTAACACTACTGCACATTATGTATTTACACCATCATTTTGATGGATGAAATGGATTAAACAATCTATTTTAAGACTGTGCAAAGTTGTATTGCTGGAATGTGACTGGCAGTATTCCAGCAATACCATCTACACTGTACCAGTGGTAGTCAGATTCTGGCAGAATGTCGAGAATGCTGCTGTCTGTAGTGCTACTTTCCCCCTGTGGTATTCCTCAGAAAAAATGTGTTAAACGCAAAAAGAGGCCTTTAACAACCAAGGTTGTTTTAGATACAGTATAATCATCATCAAATAACTTTATTTCGGCACCGCCATAAAAAGTGTAAACAAAGCAACAATCAAAATAAATGACATTATAATGTATACAACTGATTACAAATAGCATTTCCACAATAAAAATTGTTTTTTTCACAATTAATGGAGGAACACCATAAAATGGGAATCCATGGGGCAATTGTTCTGATGGGGCAAATGGAGGCCCATACAATTCTATTGATAATGGAAAACATCTCTGCTTTGGAGCCATGCCCGAATGCTGGATGTAGATCAGCAAGTTGCGACTGATTGGGTCGAACGAGAGTCTTCACATTTGAACAATCCACTCACTAAAGATCCGCCCATGAGGATGTGGGGATTCAAGATCAACCAGCTACCGCCATGGATTCCATGTCAAGAAGATCTCAAAGGTGTGCATGCATTCTGAAAGACTGATTGAAGTGTTGGACTAATGTGGGTAGTTCTCTCTTAAGGCCCAGGGAGGTGTCATGTTTTGGTTGTCCCCACTAATGTCATGGAAAGTCAGAAGTGACATGCAGGTGGAGACAAGGGAAACATGTGGGAGGCAGGGAGAGGACAGGCAGAAAGGCCGGGGGCAATCTGTGAGGCACTTCCAGGGCTCTTGCTTGAAAGGGCAATAAAGGTATATCTACCCTGCATAAAGTGTGATTTGCCTTTGTTGGTAAGATAGGTAGGTGATTTGTACAAAATTACCATCAGTCTGTAGTTGTACAGGGATGATTATTGAATAGAAATTCAACTGAGCCCGCACTACTACTAAACTAGAAGCAACGCCATTCATAAAGGTGAAACGTGTACAAGGGGCACATGCAATACTTTCAGGAGCAATTTCAAATTCTCTGAATATGCTTTAAAATAGTAGAGATTTGGGTTTTAATATAGAGTTAACACGGATCAGATGTTATTGGTGCAGGTCCGAGTAAAAGGCCCGAGCAGAGCAAACGCCTTCAAAAAGGGTCCTTTGGCCAATAACCCCCGATCCGGCCCACCAGAGAGGGTGTTAACACTATCAGCACCTCAGGTTTCCAAATCGGAAACATGGGGTGTTAAAACAAAAGTATTTTCATTCAAAGAACGGGGCACGCGCAGCGTCGTGTTCAATAAATGAAAAAACTGTGACAAGATGGCCGCCATGGATGCGAAAGGCGGGCTCCAAACGGTGCGCCTCTGCAATTTCCATGGCAGCCAGCAAAGCAAGATGGAGGGTATGCTGCTGCGGTGGTGGGTGGTGCCATCGCCTAATCAGTTGAGTGGGGTTGGGGACGGCAAATGAGATTAGTTAATAAAGGATGGGAAGGGTCGGGAGAAGATGGTGGTCCGGGGCGGGTGGCTACAGACATCAGGGTATAGGCTATAGACATCAAGGGGATGTGAGCTAACACTGAAGCAGACCAAACAACAATAGTACTCTGGTTCTAAGATGAAACAATGTCTAACCTAGGGGTTATACAAATGGGATACTTTAATTAACTAACCAAATAGACATAACTAATAAAAACACTTATGAACCACCTCTGTAAGGGAAACACAAACAAAGCAGACTATGGAATAAGGGGACACTCTGGGTTTGATGACAAGGGGCACATGCAATACTTTCAGGAGCAATTTCAAATTCTCTGAATATGCTTTAAAATAGTAGAGATTTGGGTTTTAATATAGAGTTAACACGGATCAGATGTTATTGGCGCAGGTCCGAGTAAAAGGCCCGAGCAGAGCAAACGCCTTCAAAAAAGGTCCTTTGGCCAATAACCCCCGATCCGGCCCACGAGAGAGGGTGTTAACACTATCAGCACCTCAGGTTTCCAAATCAGAAACATGGGGTGCTAAAACAAAAGTATTTTCATTCAAAGAACGGGGCACGCGCAGCGTCGTGTTCAATAAATGAAAAAACTGTGACAACATGGCCGCCATAGATGCGAAAGGCGGGCTCCAAACGGTGCGCCTCTGCAATTTCCATGGCTGCCAGCAAAGCAAGATGGAGGGTATGCTGCTGCGGTGGTGGGTGGCGCCATCGCCTAATCAGTTGAGTGGGGTTGGGGACGGCGAATGAGATTAGTTAATAAAGGATGGGAAGGGTCGGGAGAAGATGGTGGTCCGGGGCGGGTGCAGCAGCCATCGGGTTCAGTGTATCGCAGGCTGAGAACCGGATTAGCAATCTGAGAAACATGATTGGCTGTGCCTCCTGCCCTGGGTGCTAATAGTAACTAGAGTTCTTTAAGTGGGCCAGAGGAACAGAGCCACTTTGACTGCCTTTAATGTATGTTCTAGGGGCTCAACATTGTCCAGCCAGGCTGCTAAGTGCATTAAAAAGGTCAAGTCAGCATCAAGACATTTCAAGACCGTTGCTCCCAATGAATTGCGGTAATCAAGACAGTAGACTTGGCTTTGGCTTACGATGGTCCAACGATGCAGTGCAGTCCTGTAGCAGTCATCGGCTCGAATCGAGTGAAGAAAGCAGGCAGGCAATGGGTTGAATTAGCATCTCAAATCAACCGAGTTGGCTTGAAGAGGAGGACCAATGACGTGCTGCAGGTAATCAGTTTTAAAATTATTAGAGCGCAGGCAGGTGGATGGGTCAAGTCATCAGCTCAACAGTGGTTTGAAAAGTGGTGAGTGTGCTTGCATTGTCTTGAAAATCTCCTTGAAATGGTCATGCTGGCTCGAAAAATGGGTTATTGCTGGAGAATCCTGTCCAGGACTGTTTTCTGACATCTGATTGCTAGGGAAACCGTCCAGAGCCTGCAGTAGCAAGTTAAGTGCTTTTTTCTGTGTTTGCCATCCAAGAAGGTTTGTAAAGTTCACTTAACAGTCTAGTACCTACATTGAGCAGGGTTTCTGTGTATCAGTGGCCTAAGCTGTTGTAGGGCTTCTCCAGACAACAGGTCTCCTCAGATGTAACTCAGGAGTGGGCAAAGGAAAATGCTTGCCCTTTTCTTGTAGTTCACCATTTTAACTTCTATGGCAGAGGGATTTGGAGCAGACTGTGCTCCCAACAGAGTTTCAAATGTAATCCTTCTCCTTCAGATGTCTAAAAATGATCCAAATAGACAATCTTCCACATAGAATTAGTTTCCTTCTAGACTTCTGTAAGGGGTCCAATTCTGGCTGCTGTTGCAGAATCTTCTGTATTGCGATGTGAGACTATATATGCAAGAAATTGGTACAGGAAATGTGGGATCCGTGGGAGAAATCAGTATGGTGGGGCCCTTTTTGGACAGATGTTTCTCTCATCACTACTCTAACCCCTCCACTCTCCACTGTCTGCCTACATCAAAAAGTCTTTGTTAATTACCATGCTGATGTGATTTCCCTTGGCCTATCAGAGCCTATCCTTAAAAGCACTGGACCTGTCCCTGACACCTGGAGGCAGTCCCTTTCTTCCTGGAAGGTATCCACTTTTTTCAGGGAAGACAAAGGCTTTTGCTGCGGCAGAGCTCAACTGGTATGTTTTGAATGGAACTCAGTCACAGAGAGTGAATACACAGTACGCCCTGACAGAAAGGTCATTGTAACCCTAGATGACAATAAAATAACACCAAGCAGTTTTGGCTAGTATAATTGTGTATTACTACAGGCCACCATGTCATAACCAGACATGCCTTTGATCATCGTAAGGTTATTAAATAAGCAGTAACCTCTTTTAGGTAATAATAATTGTATATAATGATGTTCTATGTACAGCGCTTTGGTGAAAGTGCTAAAAGAAATACCAAATAATTACAGCAAAACAGTACTGTGGGTGGGCATGGGGCAAAAAAATGTACCTAATGGAGAAGTGACCGAATTTATTTTACTGAAAATCGAAATTAACTTTTAACTTTTTTAAACTTTTTTTTAATGCCGGGGGAGACCCACTGCATCCCTCCTTACCTCTCCCTAACCTAAGTTTTACCCTTACCCCATGCCCCACCTATTATGTACTACACATATACAACATTACCTGCCATTTTCGGTCAAATAAATTGCATCACTTCTCCTTAGGTAAAATTGCATTCGGTTAAATCTATGGTATCGGGAGCGGAAATGTGCTAGAATATTGAGAGGTGGGTACAGGCAGGGCTTTAAGTGGGGTAAGAAATCGAGAGCGGGCCCTCATTTGGGGGTGTGTCTTGTGGGATGGCGTGGCCTAAAAAGTACACAAACCATATTAAGGTATGCAAACAAATATATAAATGCATGTAAGCATTTATATATCTGTATGCATACCTTACTATGATTTGTGTGCTATGCAAGCCATCTTTTATAAACAGAAATATGTTACACATATATGTTTATAAAAGATAGCTTGAAAAGTACACAAACCATAGTAATGAACCTACATAAATATATAAATGATTACATTTATATATTTGTTTGTGTGCCTTTCTATGGTTTGTGTACTTCAAGATGGCTTTAAAAGTGCACAAACCATATTAAGGTATGTACACAAATATATCAAATTTATATATTTGTGAGCGTACCTTATGGTTCGCATACTTTTCAAGCATTATTTCTGTGTTTATAAAAGTTGGCTTGCAAAGTACACAATTCAATCCATCTTATATAAAGCTTTGACGACAGACAAAGCCTGAGGCGTGTTTGTCCGTTGGCAAAGCTTTATAAAAGATGGCTTGAATTGTGCACTTTTCAAGCCATCTTTTATAAATATAGAAATTAGCATGTAGAACCCAGGTTCGCGGAGGGTCAAAGACACCTCAGCGGCCTGGGGAGAAGGAAACAAAAGAAAACTAACTTCCTCCTGTGACCCCTCACTTGAGGGGTCACAGGAGGAACTTACAGTAACTGACTGAAGTGCCAGCCAGCCACTGCTGTGGCTGGCTGGCACTTCTGACCGTCTGCCTTACTCGAAAATGGCAGGCGCATATCCCATTGCGGCTATGGCCGCGGCCGGATAATGTGTCACGCTGAAGTTGTGGTGGGACCGGGGGGCCCGGTAGGGCCCCGGCTAAGCCCCACTTTTTGGAGACTGCTGGGGCCTGCCCCGGCTGGCCCCAGCCCACTTAAAGCACTGGGTACAGAAGAAAGGGAGTAGAAGAGAGAGCAAGCTATGTCCAGGCAGGCTGGTCAATGGAAGGCAGATCGGAATGTGCTACAATATTGAGAGAGGTGGCGCAGTAGCAAGGGGGCATTTGCTTTTCTGGATATGAAGGGCTGATGCGTGGTCTTTAAGTGGACATATTTCAACGTTTCTGAAAGTCTGGTAAAATGTGCCCCAGTGCACACCCCTGTGCACTCTCCTCATGCGCAAGGGTCTGACTTCTCGTACATTCCTGCTATAATACGGCCACGTTCGGGGAATATTTGTTGGCTACAGACGTCACTGTAAATAAATCGGATATACAAAAGGATTTTTTTTTTAAAACAACGTTGTGTTAGGCATATACAGGGCACCTGGACTGTGAGAGGCTAACATATTTAAATGCGTGTGCCTGCCATTTGGGGAGTAATGGAATTGTGGCTCGTGCATCTTGCTCTCCGATGCCCCGCCCCAGGGAGACGTGCGTGTATGCTTAGAAACACGCCACTCCAGTGTTTAAAAATGTAGCTGCTGATTCAACGCATCTAACTGTTCGTTTCCGAAAAGATGATGGCATGGCTTGATTCATTAGATGATATTGAGCGCGGTGACCAGACAAGCGGTGAGGTGGGGGCGGTTATTCCTGACTAGTGCAGTCAGCACGTGAGTCACGAGAATGTTTGTTTCCCGCGTCGCTGCAACCAAGACCATGAGCAGCGAGAGCGCGCGACAAAGGGAGGCATTCATCGGCCCCACCTGCCCCTGCACAGCGTGTTATGGCTACGAGGCTGGGCGTGTCTCGGAACCTTGCAAAAATGCATACCCGAAGGCAGGTTCATCGCAAGGGTTACGAAATACCAACTGGAGGTGTGGGTGTGAAATACGCGTGGTATGAAGAAACCCCCTCTCGTCGTCCTCAAACGGGCAATCACAGAGCCTGTCGCTTTGGCTGAAGTGTATAGGGAGGCCCAGCTGAAGATTCTTGGTTGCCTGATTCAACATGATGTTTGGGGGCAGAGGCGTTGCTAGGGGAGGGGGCTATTGGCCCAGGTATTTTGGTTGTAGCCCCGATTAGAAGCTCAGGGACTACAACCAAAAGGCTATAGCTAGCCCCGAATCCCGCCAGTCCCAACATTAGCTTAGCCCCTGATCTTTTCCAGACCTAGCAACACCCCTGATTGGGGCCCCCCTGCTTAGAGCAAAAACAGTCTGAGGCACCCTGGGATGCATAAATTGCAATGGCGCCAAAGGTAAGGATAATAGACGCTAATGATCGAGAGGGCTAGCCAGCAGGGATTAAGCACTAAATGCCCGCTGAAGAGCTATACACCCTTCTTTGTCAGCAAGTGGCTGACTTGGAGGAACCAGTGTTAGAAGGCAATGAGGTGATAACACTTCTGTATATCCCGTGGGAGGTGACAAGCAGAAGGGCTCCAGGAAACGCAACTTGAAATGTGGGCGCTGCAAAGCTCACATTTTAAGCACTAGAGCGAAAATAGAGAAAGGAATATATTGTTGTGTTACAAGACTATTTACTGGAAACATGGGGGACGTTCGTGACTCTCCTACCCCCACGGCCCCTTTCATTTGAAAGAGTTGAAAGGCCCTGACACTGTCCCTTAGTGTAGGCATTTGCCAGGTGTTGGCATTTTAGGCACAGGTATTGACAACCTGTTCTCAGTTATGGCCAATATATGCCCACAGACAATCGTCATGTTTCATAGATTGCCATGATATGCTGAGGTACTCACAGGATCCAACAAGTTTTTCTTTGAGATAGCAGGCATTGCCTTTACACGCCCTAGTGCAGACATCACTTCAAGGTTGTAATAACGAAACCTCAGGTACCCGCACCATTTACAATGCACACGTTCTCACACTATTGCCAATGATGCAAGTCGTTGCCATAGCAATGCCTGGTTGCATTATGCCCAGTTTGGTACTGGGATTTTTCGTGGCACCTCTGCCATTTGTATGGACTCAAAGCGCTCTGGTGGATCTGAAAGAGAGATAGATTGGTTAGGTCAGTGAGAAGAGAGGGAGGATATTAGATAGCTCCCAATTACATTACTAGGATTCAGTTCAATTTAATGAGTGTTTTTTTATACGAGTTCGGTTTCTAAGTGCGTATCTGGACCTCTGCTGCTCTGCGTGGTCTTGCCTCATAGACCAGCACGTTGCCCCTGTGCGGTCCTCCGTTCTCCACTACACGTTTCTTCTAGAGACGTAGAATTGTGTTGCTTGATGCCTGCAGGGAAGGATTAATTGCCAGGCTATTATGCAAGTCTATGAAAAAAGGACGAGCATACTCGTCCATGGCACTTAAGGGGTGTATGAGAGACTTTGTTGGTCTGTGTATAGTTTGTTTGCGCATCATTATGCCAGATTAGGGCATCATTGCCAGTTTCCATCATGCCCGCAGTGACCTTGCTATACAGTTTTAGAGCTCTCATTTGTGAACACAGGCAATATCAGTACTAGCAGCCTTAAAATGAATGCATTTTTAAAGAGATGATGTCCAAGAAATAGCACATTTTAGAGCAATTACCAAGTGGAATGCGCGTGAGCTAGATGGAAGCTGTTGTCCCCGGTGGCTGCCTGGTCCTTGGGCATGAAGTGTGGAAAGCATGCACGCATTCATTAAGTTCTCTTGTTACCCTCACTTTACCTGTTAGTAAACATGGCAGCCATGTTGCACTGGAGGACACAATGAGCAATAGGATTCCACGTTGCGACTATGATGCAGTTACTTCGAATTTTATGGCAAGACAGGAGGCTCATATTATGCATTTACAATCTTTACTCTGAACCACAGCAGCAAAGAAGTATAACTTTGTGAAAAAACGAAATTTTGTAAACAAACAACGTTATCTGAACAATGCACAAGGGAAACATCCCAGTCCAACATGGTGGGCAGGTCATGCCCTGGAGGTAGCCAATGGGCTGCGAGCCAGCCCCATATAGGTCCATTCCTGTAGCACCACTTCCTCTTTCTTTGCTGCTGTCCCACAGCTAAGTCACACCTCCAGTTTGCTTAGCGTGCACACTGTTACATTGTAGCATTGCTTCATATCATTGCTTAATATCTATTGTTATGCTGGTGACAGCGTTCGCTTGAGAGCGTTTCCTTTGAACTGTTTATTTGCATATCTTTCTTTCCTCACGTGAGCGTGGTGTTACTTTATTTGGCCCGCTTCACTTCTAGTATTGTTGCGTGCCGGCCTGAGGGCGTTGCGTTCCTAAAATATGTTGTGAAGTGTTTCTTGTTATTTTTTTGCGAACGCTTTCAGCGTTCCATTCAGACACGCATCCCTGTCAGGGCCGCAGCATTTTTCATTTGTTTGTTGCGCGCGTCAGCCAGTGTCAGAAAGTTTATCTTCTGACTGGCTGCGCGCATCTTCACACAGAGCTCTCTGGCACACGCTGTAAGCGTGCCGTTTGCTCTGTATAAGGTTAGCTGTTCGAGCCTGCTATCTTCCTTGTGAATTTATGTGTGGAAATTAATTATTTACATTGTATTTTGTGTTATAAATTATTACAATTGTATTTTGTTGTCACAAGGCTTTTTTTCATATTTGTCCTCTCACGCTGCTCGCGTGATTTTGTCTGCCATATTACAGGCATTGCCTGTGTACTGCCTAGGTGGCCCTTCCCTAAAAGTTGCACCCTCTGGGATTGAGGGGTTTCAGCCTGCTAGGTTTTGAGTGGTACAGCAACGGAACCTACTGTTTATTGATATAAAATATATATATATATTTTACCAAGCTGAATATTGTTAGTGCTGTCATGGATAAGGGGGTGCTTCCCTCCTCTGCTGATGCCAGCACTCAAGTACGTACTGCCAAGAAAAGTGATAGGTTGGGAGACAATATGGGGGATCAATCCTGTCATGCCCAGCCTTCAGTGGCGCAAGCTATTCAGTCCTCTTTGGACACAGCCTTAAAAGGTTTGAATCACACATTGGCGTCAGCTTTTGACAGATTAAATATCCGCATTCCGGATTTTCGTCCCTCCCAAGATGCTGACCCATCGGTTGCAGTCCAGGCCCCTAAAAAGTGCACGGCCAAAACTAAACATATCCAGAGACAACTCAGTCCCCCCATTGCTATATCTCATGTGTCTTCCCCTAGAAGAAACCTAAAGCGAGGGTGGGAAGCGAGGGTGGGAAGAGCCCCGTCAACCTATGTCTTCCACCCCGTGGCCAGTCCCAGCGCCTTTCGCACCTGTGGAACCCCCTATTGCTGTCACATCCTCAGAGAGTTCAGATGATTCTGATTCGCCCCCAAAGAGGCGGAAAAGGAAGGTGTCTTCAGTTACCCCTCAGGAGGGTCCCCTTCTTGATGTTAGTGGGGTCCCATTCTTTGATCCTGCCCTGATACAACACCCCAGGTCAGCCGAGAGGCAGCCCTCTGAAGAGGTTTCCTCTTTCCTCAAGTTCTGGATCAGACGCCCTATACCCAGAGAGGAACGTAATAAGTTAAGATCGGAATGCCCCAGACCTATGCTCGCGACAAGGTGGTTTTAACGCCAGAAATAGACCAATCTATGGCGGCTTTTCTTTCCCAGAAAGGGAAAGACCCCAAGAAGGGGGTCGACAAAGCCTGGCGTAGCTGTCAAGATAGACTGTTGGACATCCTAGGTCCAGTCACGCAGATTTTTGAAATGGCAGAAGAGGCGGCGTCCTCTAATACCCCAGTGGATGTTAACGCATTGAGGGGGTGGATCCAACGCACAGTTTGCCTGCTCGGCAACGCTAATGCCTCCATAACTAAGGAGAGGAGAAAATCATTGTTAATGAGGTTGGATTCAAAACTGGCGGGCATGTCAGAGAGGGAAGGGGGCCCTTTGGCTCAAGGGAATTTGTTTGGGGATACTTTCCTCAAGGATCTATCGGCATATGTACATACATTTACGGTGCTGGACACAGCGCAAACTAATATAAAAAAGGTATTTGCCCCAAAGGTTTTTAACAAGTCTGGACGAGGTAGGGCCTGCTCCTCCGGTCGGTTTACCCAGGGCTCCTCCTGTCCCGCCAGTTTGCACCCCATGGCGCATACAATCCCTCCTCTGCTCGAGGAGCACACAACCAGTTTTACCCTCAACAGTACTCGAGTTGGAGAGGACGTGCCGGCAGAGGCGCCGGAAGATCAAGAGGGGCATCAGGTACTTTCTCAGGTGTTAAAAGTTTTTTCCCTCAAAAGTCTAGGGGGCAGACTAGCCAGTTTTCTTCCGCAGTGGGAGGCCCTCAATTCAGATCCATGGGTGTTACAAACTGTTCAAGGTTATCGGATAGACTTTTACGGCCCTCCTTGCCAGTTGTCTTATCCCCTTCCTTTGGTGTTCGACGGGGGTCAAACAATCCCTCATGGATGTGGAAGTCAGGGATCTCATCTGCAAGGGGGCGGTAGTCCCAGCCTCTTACAGAGCCTCTCAGTATCTGAGTACCATTTTCCTAGTCCCGAAGCCGGACCTGGGGTTTCGCCTGGTAATCAATCTAAAAGCCCTCAACTCTTTTGTGGTATACCACCACTTCAAGATGGAGGGAATTCATTTGCTCATGGACACCCTTCTCCCGACAGACTGGATGGTCAAATTAGACCTCAAGGACGCTTACCTAGTGGTTCCCGTGTTTCCCCCGCATCAAGAGTTTCTTCAGTTTCAATGGAGGGGTCGAGTGTGGCAGTTTGCATCCCTTCCGTTTGGTCTGTCCTCTGCCCCACGGTCTTTCACCAAGCTCATGAGACCTGTGATGGCTCTCCTCAGATCCAGAGGGATTTGGATCATAATTTATCTGGACGACATGCTTCTCCTGGCCCAGAATTATCAAACTCTGTGCTCCCATCTGAAATTCACTGTGACCCTTTTACAGGATCTAGGTTTTGTGATAAATGTCAAAAAATCCATATTGAAGCCTACGCAATGTATCCAGTTTCTGGGCTTCAATATAGATTCAAAGCTTTGCATCCTTCTTCTCCCAGACAGCAGACTTTCCAAGATAAAGAAGGAGATTCGTCTGCTCCTCAGGAGAGGGAGGATCTCGCTCAGGCAGTCAGGCAGGGATGTGGGAATGCTGTCAGCATCCATTTAAGCTATCTTCCCTGCTCCCCTACATTACAGAGCGCTACAGCATCTGAAGGCCAAGCATTTGCGCAAGTGTCTCTCTTACTCGCAGATGGTGGAATTGCCTCCAGAGGCCAGGCTGCAACTCCTGTGGTGGCTCAGGCACATGGAAGCCTAGAATGGCAAAGCAATATTTGGGCCATCTCCGGACGTCATTCTGGAGTCAGATGCAAGCAGAGCAGGTTGGGGAGCCAGATTGGGTCAGGTTTCCACAGGGGGTAAGTGGTCGGAGTCAGAGAAACTACATATCAATTGTCTAGAGTTGTTAGCGGGGTCCTTTGCTGTCCGAAGTCTCCTCAAGGATCAGGGAAATTGTTGTGTTCTCCTCCGCATGGACAACATCTCTGCGGTGAGGTACATCAATCACCTGGGGGGCACCAGGTCCAAAGCCCTGGCAGATTTGGCAAGAGAGTTTTGGCACTTTTGCCTAGACAGGGATATTCTTTTGAAAGCGGAATATCTCCCGGGAGTCAGCAACGAGGTTGCAGATTGGAACTCCAGGCACCTGCAAGACAGGAGCGATTGGATGTTGAACAGGGCTCTCTTTGCCCGCATAGCGTCCCTCTGGGGTCCCCTTGTGATAGACTTGTTTGCCTCGAGACTAAATTGCCAGGTTCCCAGGTTTTACAGTTGGAGACCAGACCCGTTGGCTCTGGCCACCAAAGCTTTCCTGCAGGATTGGTCGGGTCAGTTGGGGTATGCCTTCCTTCCTTTTGCCATGATAGCTCGGGTTCTGGTCCAGGTTCGCAGACAAGCGGTGTCTCTGGTTCTGGTTACCCCCTTTTGGCCTTCTCAGGTTTGGTTCCCGGCCCTTCTGGAATTGGCAGTAGATGTTCCCTGTCTTCTCCCTCTCGATTCCCAGTTGCTGGTGGATCCGGGGGCTCTCCCTCACAAGTGGGTCCTGCAGGGACACCTTGCCCTTATGGCTTGGAAGATTTCAGCTCTTCCTGGTGCTTCAGAGGACTTTTGCAAGACTCTATGTCAGTCATCAGGGACTCCTGGGCACCCTCTACTAAGTCTGGGTATTCCTCAGCATGGAACCGCTGGGTTAGCTGGTGTGTGGCTAGGCACTTTAATCCCGTTTCTGCCTCTCCTGTAGAAGTGGTTAATTTTCTAGTGGAGTTGGTTAAGGAAGGGAAAGCCTACAGGACTGTTAATGGGTTTTGGTCAGCTATTTCAGTGGGTCACCTTTTGGTTAAAGGGGAACCGGTGGGTAGGCACTTTTTGGTGCTTAGGGCCCTCAAATCTATTCGTATTAAGGTTCCACCAAAACCGAAGTATTCAGTTCTTTGGGAAGTTAATATGGTACTTCAGCTCTTCAGGTCCTGGCCTCCTAATGAAGATCTGTCCTTGCAACAGTTATTTTCCAAACTAGTTATCTTACTATGCCTGGTGTCTATTAAGAGGGTGTCTGATATCAGAGCTCTGGATGTGGATAATAAGATGTTCACCCCTCAAGGGGTTACTTTCTTTATCTCATGAAGGACTAAATGCTTGACTTCCTCAATATCCTATCCAGCTTTTCCTGAAGATTGTAAATTATGTGTGGTCAACTGTTTGAAATGGTTTGAGTTTAAAACTGAAGGTTTTAGGCCTCCGAATACCTCTCAGCTGCTGATTTCCTACAGGAAACCCCATAAGCCAGTCTCCCCTTCCACTTTGGCCAGATGGATCAAGTGGGTTATGCGGGAAGCGGGAGTTGACACGTCCTCTTTTGGTTCCCATTCAGTCCGAGGCGGTATGGCCTCTAAAGCAGCCTTCCTGGGGGTAGTTTGGAGCAGATTCTTAAAGCAGCTTACTGGTCAAGGGAGTCAACTTTCAAAACGTTTTATCATAAACGTATTTCTCATGTTGCTGTGAATGTAATGCAAGGGCTTTGAACTTGCATAATATGAGCCTCCTGTCTTGCCATAGAATACCTAATGCCCCACACTAGCGTGAGAAGGGGGTTTAGATTCTATAAAAGACAAGGAGGCGAGTATTAACCCTCCCACCCACCCTTACTGGTGTTTGGTTGTTGTTTCAGCTTTCAGTTGAGGAGTTTGTCTCAGGAGGAAGCGGGATACTCTCTCACAAGTTGCAGAAGGTTTCAGCTCCCCCTGTTTCAATGGGAATGTGTTCTTCGTTATGCGTGGAGAAGTTGTTTGGTGGAAGTGGGAAGAGGATCAGCGACAGAAAGAGGAGGTGGTGCTAGAGGAATGGACCTATATGGGGCTGGCTCGCAGCCCATTGGCTACCTCCAGGGCATGACCTGCCCACCATGTTGGACTGGGATGTTTCCCTTGTGCATTGTTCGGATAACGTTGGTTGTTTACAAAATTTCGTTTTTTTACAAAGTTATACTTCTTTGCTGCTGTGGTTCAGATTAAAGATTGTAAATGCATAATACTCACCTCCTTGTCTTTTATATAATCTAAACCCCCTTCTCACGCTAGTGTTGGGGATTAGGTATTGTGTTTGTTCTTTTTTTATTGGTAATGGGGGGGGTTACCCATACTCCCTATCTGCCTCTCACCTGTGCCGCTCCATCCGCCTCCCACCCCCTACCAGGGCCGTCACGAGGGGGGGCAGAGGAGGCAATCTGCCCTGGGCCTCGCTCTTGGGAGGGGCCTCGCGGCACCCCTCTGCACCGGAGTGGAAGGCAGCACAGTCCACCCGTGTTTTTTGACATGGGGGACGGTGCTGCCTGTCTCTCAGCAGAGTCCTGTCCCCTACAAAATGCTTTTTTTGTTTGTATGGCGAGCCATTTCGCTCCGCAACAAACTGATAATAATGCTCAAACACTCTGAACGCCAGGGGAGAAGGCCTCTCCTGTCATGTTCAGCATCATGAACATGCTGACTGACAGGAGAGGCCTCCTCTCCTGTGAGTCATTGGGCCTGATTCATGGAAGTGTTTTATAATGGTACAATGGCTAATCCCCCACACTAACGTGAGATGGGGGATTAGATTCTATTAAAAACAAGGAGGCGAGTATTATGCATTTACAATGTTTACTCTGAAACCACAGCAGCAAAGAAAAAAACTTTTACAAACAAAAACGTTGTAAAGAACATAACTTAATAGAGTTCAATGTCAATGTAAGGGAGCTCCCCAATCCATCATGGAGGACAGGTCATGCCCTGCAGGAGACCAATGAGCAGGGACCCCTTCCTTATATAAGTCCATTACTCTAAACCCAATTCCTCTTTCTGTAGCTGTCTTGAAACAGACGTTCACTGCACAGATCAGATGATAAACGATGACGACAAATCCAGCGAAGCTCTCGTACCACGCACTCCACATCTTGAAACTGTGAGCCATACTCCTGATCAGAACCTCAACTCGTAGCTGTAAGAACAACAAGCAAGAAGGGTGGGTGGATGTGAAGAACAACAAACCAAAGAATGTTCTCTCTTGAAACACCTGTTTATAAGTGTGTTATATCTGTCATAACATATCATATCAAGGGTGGTGGGTGGGATAATACTCGCCTCCTTGTCTTTAATAGAACCTAAACCCCCATTTCACGTTAGTGTGGGGGATTAGCCATTCTATGACAAGACAGGAGGCTCATATTATGCAAGTTTGAAGCCCTTGCATCCCATTAGTACGACATGATCAATACAATAGTGACAATATAATAAAAATAATAGGTGAAGAAAATATTTTAAATGGTTTCATTTGATCAATCAGCTGACCGCAAGAGTATTGCCCAAGGCTAGACTGCCAGAATAACCGTCTTATAAGGCATAGCCAAATCCACTGCAATAAAAACAACTGGAAGATGTGTCAATTTCAGCGTTCCTTACGGGCCACCAAAACCAACTGGTTAAAAGAGGGGGGGAGGTGAACACTGAACAAAGTTTTCCTATACTAATAGGTTAGGGAAAAAACTCATCGGAGTAATAAACCCCTCTGTTGTCCAATCAAACATTTAAAACCCTTAAATTCATACCATCTTTGGGAACCTAGATAGCAAACAAAAGAGAATAAACACTTAGCTCTCCTGGAGATAAAGAAAAACACCCCATAGGAGATGAAAGCTTTGTAGGTTCCATCCCATGCGTTACAGGAAGATATCGTATTAGAACCAGGACATGTCACATAACTACACTGGGGAACCAAGTGGGAAAGACAAATCTTCATAAAAGGTAAAATGAGAGTCAAAGGTCATTTTTATTAATCTGTAATAGGACGACCTATCCTGAGCGGAGCTGAAAAACAATAGACTTAATTCACAATTGTCCCCCTACATATGTGTATACTAAGAAAGTTATGTCTTCTGGATGCAGAAGCAGAATGGAAGAGAGGGGCCCCACCTGAAAAGTGAAACCTGCCAAATCGCCAAGACAGACACCAACAGATCTCCCGAGCTCTTGCAGAAGGACTCTGCTACCATGACAAAAGGAAGATATTTACAAAAACCTGACCCCTAAGAGACCGAACTTGGGAAGGAGAAAAAATGTATCTTAGATCCAATCGCTACCATTATAGTGATTTCTGAACCCCTTTGTAGATATGCCAGGTGCTTGGACCTTGTTCTCTACTCCATGTTTGATAAATCCCCTAGAGGATCATAAACTAACCGAAGGAGGACCACTAAATTCCATAGTCTTAGCAAAGACTTTAAACTGTACAGAACTGATCACTAAACAGTTAAAATGAAGTTGCTCACCAGAAGAGGATTAACCTCTATCTTAGCCAATCTGAAGAACCTTGAGGCTTCCAGCACCCTGTGCTGGCACCTTATTGCAAACCATCTCCTGTGAAAACCCAAAAGGTCTACCTGCCATGCAGGTGACTAGGAGAACCAAGTCATTAACTAAATATATCCCAGCCTTCTGGAAATCGCACTGACAGACACCTTCTGAGATAGTTAATGTAGAGACGTTGGAGCGCCTTGTGATAGAGGGCCGTAATACCTTGGATGGAAGGTGATTTGCACTCCCAGACCCCTCTATCCCACCAAGGGATATTGTGCCTTCCCAAAGGAGGAGAAACCTCCCCCACTTATCTAAGGAAAACCTTGCAACCCAGAAGAAGGCTACCCTGAGGACCACAGGAAAGCCCCGCTTTACACCCTTAAAATAAATACACTCTTGCACTACTAACCAACCCCGTGACCGTGGAAGGGGGCTCCGCTTAACTTGACGAAATATCAGGAAATTGGCGCAAAGGAAAGTAAACTGACGGGAGGGAACTGCTCAGTGCAAGTCTGCACTGGTCATGAGCCAGAACTCCTGTAAAAGGACAACGGAAACCATCAGGTATTACTCCAAGAGGTGTACTATTATGATGCAATCTCCCCCAAGGATGGCGGGAAGGGGAATGAGGGGGGAAAGCACTTTTGGACAATTATCATGCTCCGAAAATGTAAGGTTGTGAAAGAATACTGGGACCACTGTCCCTTCAAACACTGAGACCTGAGCCTCCGTATGCATGTAAGGCTGACTGGCCTCTCTGGGGATCAGGGGAAGGAAAAAATTAAGCACATTGCCCATAGCTAAAATAGCACTTTTATAGTGTTACCAACCCGCAGGTATACGAATGTTGCTCATCATTACTACCAACGGTGTGTGGTGTGAGGTGTTCACTTATCGATCCCAACAGGATGAAAGACTGATGTAGACCTTACAAAATAGGAACCTGCAGCAGTAGGCTCTGCACAGATCTGAAAGCAAGCACTCTATATGCTGCACTCTATTCAAAATATAAAATGAAATAAACTAAACAACTCTCTTGAGGGTACAGAACCCTGCTTGTACTACTCGAGCAGAGGAGAAATTATAACACACCGCTAGAAAATTAGCGGAAAACAGGCCAAGCCATGGGAGGAAAAACCATGGGGCGGGACGCTAAATAGATCAAATTTGGTAACCCGTCCCTCTGATACCAGCAAGTGTTTCCAAACACTAATCCAAATCAGAACATGGTTGTTCAACTTGCCCTTCAAATTGTATAATGAATGTCATAATGGGACAAATAGTAAGGGAAACACACCACCCTCTAAAGAGAGAATCAAGCCCTGCAGCCCTCAATAGGGACATAAAAGTGCCATTTTTCTCCTCCTCATGTTGAGAAAAAATTCTGCAACTTAATCAACACAGGTACTGAGTGGAGCAATTGTTATTGGGGAAGGAAATGCCTAAGGAAACGGACTGAGTCGTCCTGAAACTAACTAGCGTAAAGGGTGAAAGAATGTAACTAAAAGCCGAAGGTTAACACCTGAGAGATGGCTAAAGAGGAAGGTACAACCCCCCACATGGGTCTGTTTACAACCATATCCACACACTCTTTTCTTTAAAGTACTTAATGATAATATAAAATAATATACAATAATATAATATGCCCAAGGAAGTGGGGTTACGCCCCCACAGGGGTCCGAACCCTGGCCCCATATAGAAGCTGAAGCTTACTGAGCTATCCGTGCTACTGACAATTCTGAAAAAGTAAATGTGCTCCAGGCCCCTTAACTATATTGTTTAACAAAGAGTAGACTGAGCAAGTGCACTTCCACTGCTTACCCTAGCAGGGTGTGGGGCCAGCAGTACACGAGGGGTTCACCTTGTAGAAGAACACAGGCAAAGCCTGCCACCAAGCAGGTTATAGCACACAGATCGTGAAGGTAACCACCAATGCCATCTGCTGCACAAACAAAGTTGCCGACCTTAAGCGAGGAATACACTGAGCAAGTGTACCTCAAACTGCTCACTCTAGCAGGGTGTGGCAACCAGCAGTACACGAGGGAGCACCTCGCAGTAGAACCCAGGCACAGCCTGAAACCGGGCAGGTTATGGCACGCTTACAGGGAAAATAATGACATCTGCCATATGCAGCACCTAAACCAAGCTGCCTACCTTAAGGGAGGAATACACTGAGCAAGTGCACCTCAAACTGCTCACCCGAGCAGGGTGTGGAACCAGCAGTACACGAGGGGTTCACCTCGCAGAAGAATACAGGCAAAGCCTGCAACCGAGCAGGTTTTAGGCACACCTATAGTGAAGGTAATCATCTATGCCATATGCCGTGCTTAAACAAGGCTGCAGACTAGCAGCGCATCAAGCACTTGAGCGGGCGGGTTCCAAACATATATATTACAAAATATTCCTACTTAAAATGTAATTAAAATTATATATAATTTTGTTAAAGTGAAAAAATCCGGTCTGTGCTGGCTCAAGTTGTCCCGCATAACTAGGGCGACCAGACGACCCGGTTTTCCTTTTAGAAACCCCGACCGGGTTTTGCATGGCTCGGCATATGGTAATTAAAATTGTAATTATTTTTCCCAACACGTTCAGAATTTAGAAGTTGGAGGATTGGTTCGAATCCGGAACCTTCCAGATACAAGTGACAACTGTGCTACAGAGACTGGCTTCAAAAGATATAAAGAAAAACAAGGAAAACATAGAAAAACATAGCGGACCGGGCGTGCCCACAGCACCCGGCAGTTCCAGGTGCAATTTAAAGTAAAAAGAGAGGTACATTTAATCAATATACATTTTTCTAAATATCCATGATGTTCCGGACATTGTATTAAAACTCAGGTCCCCAGCATTCCAACACCAAGCACTTAGCCGTTGAGCCACTGGAGGTTGTGTTTCCCAAAAGAATACTGCAGCCCACAAAAGAGCTTTGCACTGGGTCGCCAGCACTGCAGGCCCCGAATAAGCTATTGCACCACCGTAGTATTGTTCATCCAGCACCTGGAACTCCCAGGCCTTCTGAACATGGAGGGCGGCCAGCCCCAACAAACACTGAGGGCTAAACAAACAAAAGAGAGGCTCGCCTGAGCTGGCCTAGAAGCTGTATCAGCTTCAATCAGACATGCGCGTGACGGCAGTAAAACCTAAAATAAACATCAATTAAACCTCCATTCAGACCAAGAAAGAGAATGCTTGTGCGTGTCGGCACGAAGCATTAGCACCTTCTGTGGAGACCATAAATCTTACATAAAAGAGAGACTGTCACGCCCTCTCACACGACCTTTCCCTCTTCACACCTCTCCTCCTCAGGCGCCTCGCGCCGTAGTATTTCCCATTCGCACCACCAGCAGGGAAAACACGGCAGGCGGAATACCATGTTGGGCGGATCTGCCTCGTTTCGCCCTTTTCCGCGTTGGCGTCTGCCATGGCGCCTCTTGCACAGCCGGCAACGTCAGAATACCAGGAAGTGCCGGCAGCTCCAATCGCTGGCCACGTTGCGCTCCATGCAACGTACGCGAGCAGTCACGTGATACGTCACGTGATACCACTCGCCCCTTCAAAAGAAGCCGGCAAACAAGACTCTTTGCTTCACAGCTACTTCAACATCTACGGAGGACTGTCACGCATTACCCTTGCTCTTGTTTGCTTCGACCTTGGAACTCTTTTCGGATTTGCTATTGGATTACCCTTGGATTTTGGCGTGCTCTCTGATTTTCTGGACATCCGACCCCTGTTATACTCTGGACTTGCTCTTGGATTGCCCTTCTGTTTTGCAACCTTCGGATTGCTTCAAGCCTTGCTACATATCTTGCCACACTCCACGAGGTACCGGGAAGGAGTGCCTATTACATCATTCCAGCTTGCCGTGGATTTCCCTGCGTAGGTTTTCTACCTACATTCCATCTCTATTAGGTAAGCTGGTGTCACTGCATCTTGTTTAACTCTTTCTATCAATTGCCCATTGCCATTATAGAGTATATTCCTGATTATAACCTTTTGCCTTACAGCACTCAGGGGTCCTTCCGGCGTTCTCAATACCAGGCTGACGACAACACTCCTTCCTGTGGCCTCAAAGATTGCTCGGGCAGTGTTTTTATTCTGCTCGAGCGGTACTTGGGGACGGAGGCATTTTATAACTGCACGACCATCAAGTCGGACCCATCAAGTTAGAACAGACTGTGAAGCCTTATGGTCGTCCAGTTATGGATGTTTCAGCCGGAGACACTGTGACTGCTTTAATGCAAGCAGTGACATCGCTTAGGACAGATATGGCAGTTGCTACCACTGCCCTCCGCACTGATTTAGCCTCTGCCACCACTGCACTGAACCATCGTCTTGATGCCATGCAAAGCACCCGACATCCCTTACCTGCTGACGCTGAGTTCGGCGATGCTGCCTCATCCCAAAACACCCCCATCACTCCACTTACTTCGCCAGTCCCGTCTGTGGTGGTTCAGACTCCATTTCCTCTAGCAGCCCCTGAGAGGTACCAGGGAGATCCTTTGAAATATCGCACTTTTATAAATCAGTGCAAACTACATTTATTATGCCGACCTCATGCTTTCTCTGATCCAGTCTCTAAGGCGGCTTTTCTACTCTCCCATTTGTCGGGTGTAGCAGCCACATTAGCTAATCCGTTTTTGGAGAGCAATCATCCCGCTCTGTACGATTTCGAATTATTGACTCAAGAAATGGCTAAGGTTTTTGACACTAGATATAAAGCCCAATCCAGAGACATGGAGCTCTTAGATCTCACTCAAGGTCGATCTACTCTCATTGAGTATATTACCAAGTTTAATCAACTCGCCACCGAGACTTCATGGCCAGAGAATAAGAAGGCAGTGATCTATTATCGGGGTCTGTGTGGTTCCATGAAGGATGCTTTGTCTGTAGTGCCCTCCCTTCCCTCACTTTATCTTGATCTGGTAGATTTAACCTTGCAAATCGACGCCAGGCGGGCAGAACGTAAGGGGGAAGCAGGGATATCCCAGAGCTCACCTTCAACCTCATCTAGCACCTTACCTGAACCCATGCAGATCGGCGGGGTACGCAGTCCTATTACACATGCCGAACGGGAGCGCAGGAGGGCAGACAACGCTTGCTACTACTGCGGACTCAATGGGCACTTTGTAAAGGAGTGTCCCCGTCGACCAAGAAACAAAGCTCCGGGTTTTCCGAAGACTCGCCCTTGAGATCAGGGGTTGGGGCGAGTCCTATACCTAATACCTCTGATCTTGCTTTTGGTCCCGTTCGACCTGTGGTGGTGCAAGCTTCCTTAAACCTAGCTGCAGGAGTTTCCCATGCAATACAAATAGTGATCGACTCTGGTGCTACTGGTTGCTTTATAGACATAGCGCTAGCCAGTGCTCTAAACTTACCTCTGGTCCAAAAGAAACACCCCGAACCAGTTCATGCAGTAGATGGGACGTCATTAACCTCTGGGCCGATCTTACACCAGACAGCCCCTTTGGAATTAGTCATACAGGAAGTCCATAGAGAGACCATGTCTTTTGACCTCATAGCTACGCCTCAGTTTGGTGTTATCCTGGGCATTCCTTGGCTAAAGAGGCATAATCCTTTGATTAACTGGGGTACAGGTCAGGTACTCTTTGAATCCGAAACATGTCAATACTACTGCCTGCTTGAGACACCTCAGGTTTCCAGTCCCGCAGACATCCTAGGGATAGTCGCTTCATTAGACATAGAAGACAGGCCCGATTCCCCAGACACACACATGATAGGGGCGGTCACAAATAACATACCTCCTGAGTATTATGAATTTCGGGCAGTGTTTGACAAAGGCTCTGCAGAAGGCCTTCCTCCACATCGATCTTACGACTGCCCCATTGATTTAATCCCAGACGCCCCTATCCCAAAGGGGCGGATATACTCCTTAACCCAAACAGAGGAGCGAGTCCTTCAGGATTACATACAGCAGGCTCTGCGTCTAGGTCATGTTCGCCCATCAACCTCTCCAGCTGCAAGTCCCATCTTCTTTGTGCCAAAGAAGGAAGGGGATCTCCGTCCCTGCATTGATTACAGGCGTTTGAACGCCATCACAGTAAAAAACCGCTATCCAATTCCTCTTATTACCCCGTTGTTGGACAGACTTACTCATGCCACAATTTACACCAAATTGGATCTACGGGGTGCATACAATCTCATACGCATACGAGAGGGAGACGAATGGAAGACGGCTTTCTGCTCACGACAAGGGCTGTTTGAGTATACAGTTATGCCGTTTGGTCTCTGTAATGCTCCTGCTACGTTCCAGCGCTTCATGGATGACATATTTGGCGATATCCTGAACACATACGTAGTAGTGTATTTAGATGACATATTGGTCTTCTCTTCCTCTCTCGATGAACACATCAAACATGTCAAGGAAGTGTTGTTACGTCTGCAAGCCAATGCACTATTTGCTAAACCTGAAAAGTGTATTTTCCATACCAGCCAGGTTGAGTTCTTGGGGTTCCATATCTCTCCTGGAGGCCTCTCCATGAATCAGTCCAAAGTTCGGGCAATAAACGATTGGCCAATTCTGACCACACTCAAGCAATTACAGTCGTTTTTGGGTTTTGCCAACTTTTACCGACGGTTCATAGCTGGGTTTTCTTCTATTGTAGCACCACTCACTGCGCTCACTAGTCCTTCAGTCCCCTATGTCTGGTCCGAAAAACAACAAAATGCTTTCGATTCTCTGAAAACTATGTTCACTACTGCTCCGGTGTTACAACACCCTGACCCTGAACTCCCGTTTGTCCTTGAGGCAGACGCATCCTCTTATGCACTTGGAGCTGTACTGTCCCAGCCATGTCCTGCCACTGGTCGGCTACATCCGGTGGCATTTCACTCTCGCAAGTTCACAACAAGTGAATTACACTACACAGTCACAGAAAAAGAACTATTGGCCATTAAGGACGCCTTACAGACCTGGAGAAATCACCTTCTAGGAGCAAAACACCAGACGGTGGTGTTCTCAGACCATAAGAATCTCCAAGACCTTGCCTCCTTGAAATGTACCAATAGTCGACAAGTACGTTGGCATCTTTTCTTTGCCGCGTTCGACTTCGTGGTCAAACATAGACCTGGTGTAGGGCATGGGAAAGCAGACGCCCTGTCTCGTTCTCCTGGGGGGGAAGTTCTACCATCCTTCCCTGAAACCTTGTTGAGTGAGTCTCACGTAGTTTGTGTTTGCACACCATCACCTTCATTGCAGTCCACCATACGACAATGGGTCTCCCGATATCCACAGTCACTAACAGAATGGGATCCCGTTATGCAGGATGGGCTGCCCTTTGTACATGGGAAGCTTTTTCTTCCCACGAGTGAAACCAGGAATTTGGCGTTGGAATGGTCTCATGATGCTGCCATTAATGGTCACCCCGGGCAGCATCGTACCCTGGAATTACTCAAACGATGGTGTTGGTGGCCGGCTATGAAACGAGACGTACAGAATTATGTCAATACCTGTCCGATCTGTGCTCAGGGCAAGTCACGTAGGGGCCGGCCTTTGGGTCTTCTTCTTCCTCTCCCGGTTCCTCCACGTCCCTGGCACACGGTCTCAATGGACTTAATTACTGATTTGCCACGCACACAGGGTTTCGATACTATATGGGTTGTTGTCGACTCCTATACCAAAATGGCTCGTTTTGTACCATGTAAGGGAGTACCCTCAGCCCCGGTTTTGGCCAGGCATTTCTTTAAGTCTGTCTTCTGTCTCTTTGGCCTGCCTCATGTTTTGGTGTCCGATCGAGGCACACAGTTCACCTCTCGTTTCTGGCGGGCCCTCACCTCTCTGTTGGGAATTGATGCTCATTATTCCTCTGCTTACCATCCAGAGAGTGACGGGCAGACTGAGAGGGTTAACCAGTCATTGGAGCAATACCTACGTTGCCTAACGTTACAATATCAGGACACTTGGCTTAATTTATTGCATCTTGCCGAATTTGCTTATAACAACTCTTTGCATTCTGCTACTGGTTTTTCGCCATTCTTCGCTCTCTATGGCCAACATCCTCGTACTCTTCCTCTGCCAGATTACTCCTCTTCTGATAACCCCGCTGCCTCGGCCTGCGCTAGGGATTTAGTGTCAGTACATGCCCAGACTTTGATCCATTTGCGTGAGGCCCAATCTTCCATGAAATCCACAGCTGACAGGAAGAGGGCGGATGCTCCTGCGTACAAGGTGGGGGACAGGGTTTGGCTCTCCACTCGTCATTTACACATTCCTGGTTGTCGCAAACTTCTCCCTCGCTTTGTGGGTCCTTACAAGGTGGCCAAGGTTCTGAATCCGGTGGCTATGCGTCTGGCGGTACCTCCTGCTTGGCGAATCCACCCAGTTTTCCATGTCTCCCTGCTTAAGCCCTGCCCTGGTCCTACCCGATTAGTTGCCCCTCCTGCTCCGGTCTCTGTCTCTTCTCCTGATGTTTTTGAGGTCCAGGGAATACTGGGTTCCCGTGTACACAGGGGTGGGCTACAATATCTGGTGGATTGGCGGGGTTATGGCCCTGAGGATCGCTCCTGGGTTGCTGCTCGAGATGTTCACGCTTCTCGCCTGGTGGCCAAGTTTCATCGAGAGCATCCTTCCGGCCCACGCGGTCGTGGGCCTTTGAGGGGGGGCTCTGTCACGCCCTCTCACACGACCTTTCCCTCTTCACACCTCTCCTCCTCAGGCGCCTCGCGCCGTAGTATTTCCCATTCGCACCACCAGCAGGGAAAACACGGCAGGCGGAATACCATGTTGGGCGGATCTGCCTCGTTTCGCCCTTTTCCGCGTTGGCGTCTGCCATGGCGCCTCTTGCACAGCCGGCAACGTCAGAATACCAGGAAGTGCCGGCAGCTCCAATCGCTGGCCACGCTGCGCTCCATGCAACGTACGCGAGCAGTCACGTGATACGTCACGTGATACCACTCGCCCCTTCAAAAGAAGCCGGCAAACAAGACTCTTTGCTTCACAGCTACTTCAACATCTACGGAGGACTGTCACGCATTACCCTTGCTCTTGTTTGCTTCGACCTTGGAACTCTTTTCGGATTTGCTAGTGGATTACCCTTGGATTTTGGCGTGCTCTCTGATTTTCTGGACATCCGACCCCTGTTATACTCTGGACTTGCTCTTGGATTGCCCTTCTGTTTTGCAACCTTCGGATTGCTTCAAGCCTTGCTACATATCTTGCCACACTCCACGAGGTACTGGGAAGGAGTGCCTATTACATCATTCCAGCTTGCCGTGGATTTCCCTGCGTAGGTTTTCTACCTACATTCCATCTCTATTAGGTAAGCTGGTGTCACTGCATCTTGTTTAACTCTTTCTATCAATTGCCCATTGCCATTATAGAGTATATTCCTGATTATAACCTTTTGCCTTACAGCACTCAGGGGTCCTTCCGGCGTTCTCAATACCAGGCTGACGACAACACTCCTTCCTGTGGCCTCAAAGATTGCTCGGGCAGTGTTTTTATTCTGCTCGAGCGGTACTTGGGGACGGAGGCATTTTATAACTGCACGACCATCAAGTCGGACCCATCAAGTTAGAACAGAGACCCTTGTGCACCGGGTCTGAAGCAAAGCTTCCATTCAGACCGGTGTGCACTGGATAAAAGCAAAGAAAACAGTACATGCTTAAACATAATGCCCAGAGGCAAACCAGCGCGAGCGTTACAACGTTAAATAAACAGTACTTGGGAACACCATGCAAAGCCAGATACATGCCTTATAATATAAAGGACCAATATACATTAATTGTAACACCAAAATGCTACAACAAATTAAGGTTTATTATTTCTACTGACAACATGCAAGACACAAACTGAAAGGAGGGACTTAGCTGTGGTGTCAGCAGCAAAGAAAGAGGAATTGGGTTTAGAGTAATGGATTTATATAAGGAAGGGTGTCACAGCCTAGGTATGGTATCCCAGTTGCCACAGATACTACTCTCCCAGTTAGGGAAAAGTATCCTTCTGTCTTTGAACACGAAAGTATCTAACGTGATATGCCAAAGACTTTCCCCCCAAGAGCTCAGCCTACAATGAATCTATTCCACCTGTCAGGCTGAGGGCTTGAGTGAAAAGGCAGGAGCAGACTCAGCAGAGCTAAAGGAGGGAAGAACAGAGCAGACGTTCAGAATGCAGCCAGGTATTGCCGAATTAACAGCAAACAACACCCCCCAAGTACCCACTCTTACCTGTTCCGTAGCAAAAATGTACCAGTAACCTACTAGTAATGGACAAAGAGGGGAATTCTTATATCAATGGTGAAGGAGGAGTGCGCCAGTGCCTCAGGACCTCAGTGCTGCAAAGCGTCCCAAGAAGATATCCACAGTGTTCAAAAGTAGACTCAGCAAAGCGTCCCAAAGAATATCCCAAAGTGATCCAAATCGATTTCAGCAAAGCGTCCCAATATGTCCAAAGCAATCCAATAGTAGATTCAGCAAAGCGTCCAAAAAATACCCAGAAATAACTTAAAGAGAATTCAGCAAAGCGTCCAAATTAAACAGTGTCAAAAAATGATTGTTGAAGTAAACAAAGGAAATAAGCGTTACTTCACGCTAGTTCCTTTATTATCGTGCTCGAGTGAAAAAAGCGTCACAGCCAGAGGACTTTAACAAGTGGAGGTCGAGATGCAAGCCGAGTTCAAGGATTCCGGGGAAATCAGTCGAAGAGGGGCGGGCGTCGGAAACAGGAAGGAAAGGGCAAGGGCGAAGGCTTGGATTCAGCACAGGATTCAAGATCAAACAGGAGTCAGGAAACAACGCTCAAAACTAACACAGTTTAGGAGCGCTGGGCACTCGAACAGACAGTATTAAATACGGTCTTCAGAAGACACGGCAACGTGGTGCGTGCGTGTCACGTGACTAACATAGTAGGAAGATGGGAATTGTAGTTTAGTGGGTTCTGTGTGTTGAAGAGCGCTCATATAAACGCCATGGTAATTTCCAACAAGAACGGGATGTGACAGTACCCCTCCGCAAAGGGCGATTTCTCCAGTGCCCGCGCAAGCGATGCAACCAGAAAGCATGCAACAAACGGGGTGCATTCAGATTAGAGGCTGGTTCCCAGGACCTGTCCTCTGGGCCATACCCCACCCAGTCAATCAAACAGGACCGAACCCCACGGCAGAGGCAGGTGTCTAGAATGGCACGCACCTCGTATTCGTCCTCGCCACGGACGGTAAGTGGGGCCGGGATGGGAGGCAATCGGGTGCCAGGAACAAAAGGCCGAAGCAAGGAGACATGAAAGACCGGGTGCACCCTCCAATGTACTGGTATGTCCAGACGAACAGCAACGGGGTTGAGACACCGCAGGATCGTGTAAGGACCCACAAAACATGGTAAAAGTTTCCGTTTACCCCGAATGGCCAGGTGCTTTGTTGAGAGACATACGCGGTCCCCACAGGAATAAGGAGGAGCCGGAGCACGCCGCTTGTCCGCCTGTATCTTGGTGCGATGTTGTGCAGCTTGTAGATGTGCCAATACGGATTTACGGATGGCAATCAATGAATCCCTAACTGCATTGACTGCAGGAACTTGCCGTAGGGAAGGCAAAACAGGTGGAAGGGTCCTTGGATGCAACCCATATAACGCATAGAACGGAGAACAGCCAACCGATGAGTGCAGGGAGTTGTTATAGGCAAATTCCGCGGCATCTAAGACGGACAGCCAATTTGATTGATGTTGTAGACACAGACATCGAAGAAACTGTTCCATGGTGCCATTGGTACGTTCGGTCTGGCCATCCGTTTGGGGGTGGTAGGCCGAGGACAAGCGGGCATCAACACCCAATGAGGAAGTGAGAACGCGCCAAAAGCGCGAGGTAAACTGAGACCCCCGGTCGGAAATCAGAATCGTAGGTAGACCAAAAAAGCGTACCACATGGTCAAAGAATAAGTTTGCTAATGTGGGAGCAGTTGGTATTCCCGAACATGGTATGAACCGAGCCATCTTGGTAAAGACATCCACTACCACAAGGATTGTGGACATACCCCCGATACAGGGGAGTTCTACCACAAAATCCAGGGTCACCGTGTGCCATGGGTGCGGTGGTAAAGGCATACACATTAGAAGACCAACGGGTTTACCAGGTTGTCTTTTACATTGTGTACAGACGGCACACCTACGGACGTATTGTTCGGTATCTTTCTTCATTCCAGGCCACCAGCACCAACGGTGCAAAAGATCGTAGGTTTTTGCCTGGCCAGGATGAGCTGCTAACGGGAGGTCATGGGACCATTCAAGAGCCTTCCGTCTGGTTTGGTTGTCAGGTAGGTATAGTAGACCTTTAACGTAGGGAAGTCCGGAGATCAGTTCAGCGTCCATTTCCTTCAGGACAGAAACATGATCCCTGGCCCATCTCCGTAAACTGACTACAATTGACGGAGAGACCGAACAAACACATATAACAGCCACTGATGGTAATACCGGGGTGGATTGTTTGACAGTTTCCGTGTCAGTACCAATGCGGGATAAGGCATCTGCCTTTCCATGTAATGGACCAGGGCGATACGTCACCGTGAAATGAAACATGGTAAAAAACAAATGCCAACGTATCTGTCTGGCGTTGGTGCATTTCACGTGCGACAAGGCCTGAAGGTTTCGATGATCTGTATACACAGTTATCGGGTGTCTTGCACCTAAGAGATGATGCCTCCACTCCTTGTACGCCACCTTGATTGCAAGGAGTTCTCTTTCCATAATCGTATAATTACGTTCAGCTGGGGTAAGTTTTCGAGAGTGGAAAGCCACTGGATGTAGGCGTTGAGTAGCGAGGCAAACCTGCGAAAGGATGGCCCCTACTGCAATAGCAGAGGCATCTGCTTCCACAATGAATGGGAGAGCTGGATTGGGGTGCTGTAATACAGGAGCGGTGGTAAAAGCGTCCTTCAGGTTCTGGAATGCTGTTTGCGCTTCTTCATCACACAAAAAAGGAACATTAGGACTAGTCAACCGAGTTAATGGGGCTACTATTTCAGAAAATGAGGCGATGAAACGCCTATAAAAATTGGCAAAACCCAAGAAGGATTGAAGAGCTTTTACTGAGCTCGGAACGGGCCAATCCAAAACTGCCCGAACCTTGGAGGTACACATGAGTACTCCTTTTTGGGAAATCTGAAACCCCAAAAACTCTACAGATGATGCATGGAACACACACTTCTCCAGTTTTGCAAAGAGAGAGTATTCCCTTAGACGAAGTAGAACAGAGCACACATGCTGTATATGTTGGGGCAAAGTGTCTGAATATATTAGAATGTCATCCAAATAGATAACGACATAGCAATCCAGCATATCCCTGAAGATGTCATTTACAAAATGCTGAAATGTCGCCGGGGCATTACAAAGCCCAAAGGGCATCACACAATATTCATAAAGCCCATATTTTGTCTTAAAGGCAGTCTTCCACTCATCTCCCTTTCGCATCCTCACCAAATTGTATGCCCCCCGCAAGTCCAACTTGGTGAAGATAGTGGAGGAGGTCATTTTATCGAGGAGCTCAGTAATAAGTGGCAACGGATACTGGTTCTTCACCGTGACTTTATTAAGGGCGCGGTAGTCCACACAGGGGCGCAGATCCCCTTCTTTCTTTGGCACAAAAAATATTGGGGAGGCTGCTGGTGAACGGGACGGACGTATGTGTCCGAAACGTAAGGCGTTGTCAATATAGCTCCGTAGATGTTCTTCCTCCTTCTGTGTAAGGGAGTAAATTCGACCATGAGGAATTGTTGCTCCAGGTATCAGGTCGATGGGGCAGTCATAGCATCTGTGTGGGGGCAGTCTTTCTGAAAGTCCTTTGTTAAACACATCAGAAAATTCCTGGTATTCCAAAGGGAGGACCGGAACGGGGTTAGATGACGTGGCGTTGATAGAAGGGAGGCAATCTACCATCGCCAGACAAGGGGACAATACCGCTACGTTACGGGACGTAAAGCACCTCTGTATACAAAAAGAGGAGGAGAACCGTACGGTTTGTTCAACCCAATCAACTACAGGATTGTGTTTTTGCAACCAAGAAAGCCCCAGAATGATGCCAAATTGAGGGGCCATGATAAGGTCGAAAGTGATGGATTCCGAATGTCCTTGTAATGTGGACATTTGTAGTGGACCTGTTTGATCCGTCACATGTCCAGATATTAAACGTGAACCATCTACCGCATGTATTTCCTCAGGTCTTGCTTTAGGAAATATAGGTAGTCCGTAACGTTTGGCCAACTTAAGGTCCATATAATTCCCGCTAGCCCCGGAGTCTATCATTACCGGATTGGAAAAGGTAATGACGCCGGGAGCCGTAAAGGACATAGCAAGGTAAACATGCGAAGACGGAAAACACTCACCCGGGCCTGGGATCATTTGACTCGTCCGGAAGGCCCGGTTCAAGGGCGAGTCCTGGCGTTTCCCGACGATTTAGCGGGTCTTTTAGGACACAGACGGATGTAATGACCTGACTGTCCACAGTAGAAACATAGATTTTTCACCACCCGCCTTTCTCGTTCAGTCTTGGACAATGGACCCCTAATTGCCCCGATTTGCATAGGTTCAGCTTCTCCCTGAGAAACAGGTGTGCTTCCATCTGGTCGAGGGGTGTTGCGAATATCGGGATAGCGACGTTCGCCACGTCTTTGCCGGAGTCGAGCATCGACTTGTAAGACTAAGTCTAGCAATTCGGGGAAGCCAGATGGAAGAGCAGGTACCACTGATAGGGCATCTTTCAGGTCGTCTGACAAACCTTTATAAAACACAGCCGATTTCTTCTGTTCTGGCCATGTGGTTTCAGCCGCTAATTGATTAAAACGGGCAAGATAAGTCAAGAGATCCGACTTGCCTTGACTAATAGCCAAGAATTCCAGATCCGAGGACTGTGCTTTATATCTCATATCAAAAACACTGTTCATGGCTTGGATTAATCTATCGAAATCATACAGAGCCGGGTCATCTGCTTCTAGCAATGGATTAGCCCATGCTGCAGCAGTGCCACCCAGATGGGAAAGAACGAATGCCGCCTTTGTAGTAGCATCAGGAAATGCCAAGGGACGACAAAGAAAATGAAGGCGACATTGGTTCACAAAGGTCCGATACATTTTGGGATCACCCAAAAAGCGTTCTGGTGGGGCCAAAGGGAATGGCCCAGGGAGGACTACTGGAGCTGGAGCCGGAGGTGGTACAAGTGGTACAGGAGGAGGCGCCGCAGCCGCGGCGTCACCGAATTCCTCGTCATGGGGTAAGGGCTGCACAAAGCTCTGTAAAACATCCATGCGTTGATGTAATGTCGCATGTGCTGATGCCATATCGGTACGAAGAGCAGAAAAAGCCTGCATGAGGGCTGCCAATGGGTCCGATGCAGCCTCCATAACCGAGAGACGGTTAAAATTGAGGCTCCTAAATCTGTCACAGCCTAGGTATGGTATCCCAGTTGGCACAGATACTACTCTCCCAGTTAGGGAAAAGAATCCTTCTGTCTTTGAACACGAAAGTCTCTAACGTGATATGCCAAAGACTTTCCCCCCAAGAGCTCAGCCTACAATGAATCTATTCCACCTGTCAGGCTAAGGGCTTGAGTGAAAAGGCAGGAGCAGACTCAGCAGAGCTAAAGGAGGGAAGAACAGAGCAGACGTTCAGAATGCAGCCAGGTATTGCCGAACTAACAGCAAACAACACCCCCCAAGTACCCACTCTTACCTGTTCCGTAGCAAAAATGTACCAGTAACCTACTAGTAATGGACAAAGAGGGGAATTCTTATATCAATGGTGAAGGAGGAGTGCGCCAGTGCCTCAGGACCTCAGTGCTGCAAAGCGTCCCAAGAAGATATCCACAGTGTTCAAAAGTAGACTCAGCAAAGCGTCTCAAAGAATATCCCAAAGTGATCCAAATCGATTTCAGCAAAGCATCCCAATATGTCCAAAGCAATCCAATAGTAGATTCAGCAAAGCGTCCAAAAAATACCCAGAAATAACTTAAAGAGAATTCAGCAAAGCGTCCAAATTAAACAGTGTCAAAAAATGATTGTTGAAGTAAACAAAGGAAATAAGCGTTACTTCACGCTAGTTCCTTTATTATCGTGCTCGAGTGAAAAAAGCGTCACAGCCAGAGGACTTTAACAAGTGGAGGTCGAGATGCAAGCCGAGTTCAAGGATTCCGGGGAAATCAGTCGAAGAGGGGCGGGCGTCGGAAACAGGAAGGAAAGGGCAAGGGCGAAGGCTTGGATTCAGCACAGGATTCAAGATCAAACAGGAGTGAGGAAACAACGCACGAAACTAACACAGTTTAGGAGCGCTGGGCACTCGAACAGACAGTATTAAATACGGTCTTCAGAAGACACGGCAACGTGGTGCGTGCGTGTCACGTGACTAACATAGTAGGAAGATGGGAATTGTAGTTTAGTGGGTTCTGTGTGTTGAAGAGCGCTCATATAAATGCCATGGTAATTTCCAACAAGAACGGGATGTGACAAAGGGTCCCTGCTCATTGGTCTCCTGCAGGGCATGACATGTCCTCCATGATGGATTGGGGAGCTCCCTTACATTGACATTGAACTCTATTTAGTTCTGTTCTTTACAACTTTTTTGTTTGTAAAAGTTTTTTTCTTTGCTGCTGTTGTTTCAGAGTAAAGATTGTAAATGCATAATATGAGCCTCCTGTCTTGTCATAGAATCCCATAGGAAAACGTTCCATGAATCAGGGCCGCTGTGGCTATGTGCTGGAGGGAGGTCCATCCAGTTCTCCCGTGGCAGCACAGGCTTGTATGAAGAAGGGTGAATTGAGGTAAGGTGTTTTGTTTTAAAATTAAGTGTTTGTGTGTGTGTATGTATTTGTGTGTGTATTTAAATTAACTGTGTATGTATGTGGCCGTGTGTGTTGGTGTCAATGGTGTGTTTGTTTTTATGCGTGCGTGCATGCAAGGAGATGTGTGACTGGTGGGTGAATGCGTAGGTTACCGTGTTATATATATGTGCCAGCCCCCACACCTAAATTTACTGGCCCAGGGGGACACTACATTTAGGGGTGGAGGGTGTGGGGGGCTGCTGGGTTGCTTTCTGGAGGTACGTGTTTTCTTTTAAAATTAAATATGTAGTTGATTTGCTGTCATAATAACTGACCATATTTGGGTTCCTCCACACTAACTCAATGGGAGATTTCTCGCGTCTCCTCTTTGCGGTGGCGCCACTAGCCCTGTGCCAAAAATTATAATGGGGCCTCACCAAACGTTTTGCCCCGGTCCTCACCACACCATGTGATGGCCCTGCTTCCTACCTTCCTCAACCCACGGATACCCCGTTACCCATAAATATACATACGTTAACTACTTCCCCACAGAGATAATACATCAAAGTTAATTACAGGGAAGTAATTTGCTTCGATTAAGCAACACAACACCAATGAATAGATTATAGCTCTACTGATGTAACTGTCAAATACTACTACTTCGAAATGCAAATCAAACACATCCGGCAAGGGCAGTTGTCTAGAGAGAGCACTCATGCAAACCGTACTAGTTTTGCAGTTAGCTTGCATAGACCATCAGACAGGGGAGTTGCTAGGTCTGGGAAAGATCCGGGGCGACACTAATGTCAGGCTGTTGGGACTCTGGGCTAGCTAGCCTTTTGGTTGTAGCCCCCGAGCTTCCATCCAGCACTACAACCAAAGGACCAGGGGCTGTAGACCCCCTTATGCCCCCCCTAGCAATGCCTCTGCCACCAGGAGGGGTTCGGCTGCTGATGAATATGCTAACAGTTTACAGTGCTCTAGTGTTAATCCGCTAGGTTCGCATCTAGCAAAGTCAAAATACAAAATACAAATGCAGGTATCAGAGCATTGATGAACGTATATAAAACTTGTCATATAGCAAAGAAAAAAAGTATGAACAATTAAGTAATGCCTACCAACATCCTGCCCAGAGCCCCTGTACCCATGTGGAGTCGCTGTTCCCATCGGATCGGCCTGGCCTCTCCATCATGGCGGCCGAGTTCTCGTGCAGCCTAGGAACACCTCTCTGTACCAGGAAGGTTGCCTGATTGGCTAACCACACAGTGAAATTATTTACTTGCATGGGGACGCCGGCCACCTGAAAGGGCCACCTGTAAGGGCCTTGGTTGGTCTCTGTCTGGGCATCTTTCACATTCTGCTTCAAGGCTGCCAACATCCTGCCCAGAGCCCCTGTGTCCGCGTGGAGCTGCAGTTACCATCGGATCGGCCTGGCCTCTCCATCATGGCGGGCGAGTTCTCGCACAGCCTAGGAACACCTTTCTATTCTAGCAAGGCTGCCTGATTGGCTAACCACACAGTGAAATTGTTTACTTGCATGGGAGCTGCTAGGCGACGCCGGCCACCTCAAAGGGCCACCTATAATGGGCGTGGTTGGTCTCTATTTGGGCCTCTTTCATATTCTGGTTCAAGGCTACCAACATCCTGCCCAGAGCCCCTGTGCCTGCGTGGAGCTGCTGCTACCATCGGATTGGCCTGGCCTCTCCATCATGGATGCTGAGTTCTTTGCCCATCCTATGAACAACTTTCTGTTCCAGGAAGACCCCCTGATTGCCTAACCACATGGTGAAATTGTTTTCTGTCCCGGGAGCCGGCAGGCAGCACCTGCTCCCTCAAAGGCCCACCTACAGGGGCCTTGGTTGGTCCCTGTCTGGGCCTGGAGGGGGCCCTGCCTTCTGTTCACTGATCCCAATTAAAAGTGCTGCATGTCTGCAATCGGCCCTGCATGCTGCACAGAGCCGGTAAGACCCTCCTTCCCACGCCCCTCTCTTTGTACTCACCCTCTCCATGTCGCCTGTGAGCGTTTTGACTGGCCCCCCTGCGACTTACTGCCTGAATCTCCGGCAAAGCGCTCCCCCCTTTGATGCAGCCTCTCATGTCCTCTGCCATGCAGCTGAGTCCCCGGCATTGTCCCTGTTTTCCCTTTCTTTCATCGCTGCCTGCAGTTTCCTGGTCCTTCCCTCCTGAGCACTCAACTGCATTCACTTGGTGCTACACAACGTCTTGGCATCATCGTTTACCTACCCTCGCTCCCCGCACCGTGCGGTTTGTGCATACTGGCCTGCATTGACTTATTGACTTTCTTCCACACTGTGCTACCAGAACTTTTACCCTAATTGTATCTTGGGTTGATCTGCCATCACTCTGCATTCGCCTTTTACCTGCTTTATCTTAGTCTGTAACTTTGTTTACTGAGACCAGCAAAATCGAATCTGTGTGCTTTTCCAACTGCTGGTGTGCTTAAAAGTTAGGCTTTTTACCTCTTTTTTGGAAAGTCAAATCTGTGTACTTCTGAGATTGCTGGCTGTGTTGTCTTGTTGCGCCTCGAAACACATTGTGTGTAGTCGCATTACAAATACCAAATAAATAAATAAAACTGAATGCCTGTTACAGTGTGGTCGCCCCAATTTATTGGCCCAATATTGACTTGCAAAGGTATGTGCTGGGGTAAACACCGAACTGCGTTCTATAAGAAGTAGGAGAGGGGTATAGGTGTGCTTTACTACCTCAATATAGTGCTGCACACCTTTATTTATTTATTTTATTTATAACGTGCTGGAACATCGCCCATAGGCATAGAAGCGCGGTGGACGAGACAAACAACAAAAAAACGAGAAGCAAGAAATCAGCATACAGAATCACCTTCTGTAGCTGTGTTGTTGTGCAGAGCCATTAGTTACTGCCGGTCCGGGTGGAAGAACAAAAACTTTCCAACTCAATACAGCCTCCCCAGACCCCTCACTAACCTTAGTGGCAGAGAGCGTATCTTCCAACCTGTTGAGTCTCCTAAGTGAACGCAGTCTGAGATTTTGGCCAGGAAATCCCAATGAATACAGTGGATCTGAACATTCGTTTTGAAGATTAAGGTTTCCTGGGAGGTAGGTGCCATTGGAGTCTATGGAAGGCATGCAGCTTGTTGCAAGGGTGACAATTATGGCATGGCTTTGACACCACCAAATTAATATAAACTGACCAATATGGGTTTTAGTGTCACAACGGTTGCAGAGGAAGCTCTGAGGGGAGCACTCTATAAAGCAGGAAGAACGACTGTCTGATCCTGGAAGCCGACAACACATCCTGGTAAAGAGACACCAACCATGCCAATGCCTCTTGCTAAGGCCACCAGCTGAGGACACCAAGAGCAATGTCCAAGTTTGTACCAGGGTTAGCTCTTACCAGCACGCTCTCTCGTTCCTTCCTGTACAGAAAAGCTGGTGGCAGCTCTAGGAGGTCCCACCCACTTGTTTGACTGTTACGGTTTGCATGAACACACTCCAGGAAAGAAACAGCAAGCCTAAGCAATGCAGCCTTACACACATTTATAATGCCCTTTACCACCAATCTCACATCGGCTGAAACCACTACCATCATGATATTGACATCTCAGCCGAAACTAATTTTGGCACCCTACAAAACAACTGCAGTGTGTGTGGAGTACTGGTGTGTCCAGCGTTTTAAGTGGGTGTGGGGGGATGCAAAAAGGGTGTGTGGCCTAAATAATGGGCGTGACCTGAAGTGTCCACAGCATGGGACAATAAAAAACATTGTCAGGTTCCTTTTTTTTAATTGTCCCGCTTTGGGATTCGAACCTGAACCCTGCTGGTTACAAGCCAGTGTCACATTGCACTGTGCTATTTCATTTATGCTCAATTCCTTTTGTGCACTATTAGGAAAGATTTTCCATAGGTGCAATTTTACCTCCATTTGTGGACCCCCAAACCTTTTGCTTTTGTTTGGCTTACCTAACCTGACTTTTTCCAGTGGAGCACAGCCTTCAGCTGCACTCCTCTGGGCTTTTGCTCATCTGTTATGGGGAAACTGACATGTCCTTCATGCTGTCAGTACTGGGAAACTATGTATCCCTTAGTCTTTGACTATGTTGCCATTTCTTGGTAACTTTTTATCTATGTGCCAAGTACCTTACAGTAACGTGCAGAGGGGTCCTTTTGTTTTATTGCCATAGCCACTCTCTAAGGATTTTTTAGTGATTGTACAAGTGTACCTAGGACCAGCTGGTGGCAGCAGTTTACTTTTAAAGTAATTGTACTTCTTTTTAATGAACCAAAACGTGCTTACCGCGTTTGACTCAAGACTGCGGCCAGTGCCGAATATGACCATGCCACAAAGTCTTTTGTTGTGTCCTTTGGCCATCTTGTCCCTTTGCCTTCCCCTAGGTCGAGAGACCTGGGTTTTCCTTATTTGGGCATGCAGCCTCCCGCAAAACCCACATCTTTTGCGGGCTCCTGCATGTCATGTGTGCTAGTGCCCAGGAAGAGGGTTGGGACTGTCTGGTCCCAATGCACTCTACTGGTGCCAGTATGTCTGATATGCCTGAATGACTGGAACCACCATGGACCATGATTGGCGCATGCCTGGCGTGAATGCAAGGGTGCAGATCTTCCATTGGCTATCCCAGATTTGAGCATGAAACTATTCATGGATAAGAGAAGGGGCTCTACATGCATTCCAGGTCGATCAGCTGAAGTTCACACTGAACAACAGAAGGAGTCAGTATCCTGAAACAAAAGAGCAGACCTGTGGACCTGCCAGAGATGTGATGGAAGGTTTGGCACCCTGATCCCGCTGTTGTCCCGTTGAACCCCTGCTTTTGTATCGATCACAGAAGGCCGGCAACAGCGTTTCGACCCTTTGGAGTAGTGGGACCAACTACTCTCGGCACCTCTTGCTTATCCTCGAAAAGAGTCTCTTCGGACGTGTTCCTGGGCCATGCAGCACACAGACCAGCTCGAACCCGGGGTCTTGTATAGGAGTGCCCGGGTCCCGTGTTTACACTGGAGACGCTGGAAATCGCTAACGTGTGGTCTTGGGCCCGCTGCCGCCAAAACTCGAAGTCCTAGCTCCTCTGGTTCGTGATTTATGAGAGTGTTCCACCCCGCAAGCATTTGCGGTCCCTGTGTCGCCCTGTTTTGGTGACAGTCATTGTAGGAGCCTTGCATACCTGCCCCTCTGTGCCCTGAGGCATGCTGCAATGGAACTGTCCTCTTTCCTTCATCGAGAGCTGAGAAAAGGCTACTGTCCCGCCACGGATGATCATCCCGACCCGCAGCCACTGAGAGCCGCAGCACGTTTAAAAGCAGGAGGTGTACCTACAAGCGACCTGGTCTAGATTGGTAAAGGTTGGCCCGGACTGTGTCGAGGGTTGGTGCGTACTTGCTTCCCTTACCGGTGGCCCCCTGGCACAGCCATTGTTCTTTATGCATGAGAATCCCTGAAAAGATACTCACCTTAGCTGGGATAGACTGCACTCCGTAGCTATTCCCAAAACTCGAAAGTCACGCTACCGGCAAGGGTAGACCATCCTCGAATAAAAGGACACCGTTCTTAATCACCTCAAGTCCCTTCCTGAACCGCTACAGCTCCCTGAAGAGGACCCGATTTCGCTTTTACGCAGAACCGCATGTTAACGCACTGCTGTACTTTTGAGCATAAGGCCCCACACTTCGTAGGGCTGAACTGCATAAGTTAGGGGTCGACTCTGAAGAACTGCCTAATGCGATATTTGTGTTAACTTACTCTTCTGTTGCATGTTGTGGTTGTGTGCTCCCCCTTATCCGCATTAGGCGAAACGCATTTGTATATATGGTAGATAGTGTAAGGCGTGTGTGGTAACTGTTTATTATTACTGTGGTTTATTCGTGTTCAGTTATAAGACCTATAATAAATGTATTTTTGATATACACTTGTCTAAGAGTATTCTGTGGAGTTTTACTGCGTGTGCTCATTGTGGGCTTCCGATCACTCTCACCCCTCCTGACACTTAGTCTTGACCGCCTGTAAAGCTACTGTAGATTTGTCTGCCCCTGTTCCGCTACACTAGGGTGGCCTCCTAAACTTCTGCCTACCAGGTCAGAGTTTAGAAATCCATATCAACATGCACAAATGACATTGCAGAGTGCAATGCAACATTAGCTTGTCACCGGCAAGGCTGAGGTTTGAATACCCAGCATGGCTCTGGCTCACTTAAAGCCCTGGGTGTGTCAATGTTCCAAGAAACATCCTCTACCATTACAAAGCCATATTGATAAACGGAAGACCGAAAATAAATAATTTCCAAATCCGTTTGGAGGAATTGCGGGTGACTTTAGTTAATACTGTATGCCCAGGCACAGGCGGATGATAGCAATCAACTTTATTAACTAAGAACAGGATTTATGCTTCTAAAAACATGGGTGCGTTCTCTCTCTGATCACTTCTCGCTCACACTTGGGATGTTCCCCCTATGCTCCCTCCCTCCTGCACATGTGTACTTGGCCTGCGCGTGCAGTGGCTGTTGGTTACACCGGCATGGGGTTGTTTATCAGTGCCGGGAGGGGGATGCCTAGGATAAAGGGATGCTACACCATCGCCTTCCTTCAGTGGGTTACTTAGTGAAGTTCTTGACCTTCATAACTGCCTGTTGTTTTCTTAATTCAGTCTTCTCTTTCCTTTATCTCTTCATGTGCTTCGTAGTTCCATTCTGCTGGTAATCGTAGCTGTCTTCTCTCCTGTCAAACTCTACGTGTCAGTCATTCGTTTCAATACACTCATTTTGCCTTGCTGAAGGGAAGCATTACTTTCACTTGCCAGGTTGACATTTTTCCTGGTCATTTGTGATTGGCCTCCCATGAGACTCTGTTGTAGTGCTACAAAAACTGACTGTGGGCACAACACACTCTCTCTAACTGTGGCCCGTTTCTAGATGTTATCTATTGGTGTCTTAGCTGCTTGAGCATAGGGCTTTAGGTGCCCATGGCCGACACCACCTAGTAAATACCAGTTTTGTATCAGCAACCTTCATCTCTGGAGCTCAGGGGCAACGTGCTCGCCTTGGAAGCAAAACGACCATTATAAATAACCAATTACAATCTATGTACAATGATAAATCAAACTGAGTCCCAAGATTACAGCTTATTTCCAAAATATTCCACGGGCAACCCTTTGCATTTATAAACTAGTTGGGTGATTTAATAATAATTATTGAGCAATAAATATTCTGCTGCTCAGATTACAGTAGTGGCGGGTGCAAATGCCCTTCCCGAATATCCTTCCTCGGCTTTTCTGCATTGAAACGCTGTGGAAGGATATTTGCTGTTTCAATATACTCAATAAACGAGACAGGTTACAAGAATCATATCTGATTTTATTTTAAGTGACCCGGCTCAGCAGCACATTACGTTAACTTGTGATAGGCGCACCGTTTATGCATTTAGCAGATTCACAGAATACGACATTGCACAAGGATTGAGCCTTGAGAAAGCCCCTTCTGGTTGAAACACGTGTTGGCTGTCACTCATGATTTTTTATTGATCAACAAAGATTATAAAATCATCTATGAACGGAAATATTTGGAATATTTGGGAAATAAGGCGTAATCTTGGAACTGACTTTGATTGATTTCGCGCTCTAGTATCACAAGATCTTATTAATCCAAAATTTGTTGAAGTGCTGTTGCACTCTGGTGTTTTCATTTGATGTGATGTACAGCTGCAGCCCATGCACTCCAAACCATCTACTGACTTGCATACGACTACTCTGGCTAGGATCTACACCCCCCCTCCCAAAAGCGCAGACTGTGATAGAACCTTCTCAACTCTCATTGTGCCACTAACTCTGGATATTGCCTCTTGATTTTCCACAGAGCTTGCCTTCGACCCAATCACCTATTCAAAATGTGTGAATCCGGTAGTGTAGCTTATGCTGTATCTTGTGGCTCAATGGGGGAAGCCTACAATTCCTGCAGTGGCGTTCATGGCAACTCTCTGACCTGATCCATGGCAATCACTCTTTGCTAGTGTGGTTCTAGTTGCAGCATTTCTTTTATGAACCGGTTTTTATGTTCAAAGTGACTGTTGCCTTTTGTGTGCTGGAGGGCCACTCGGTAGATATGAATAAATGAGTAAATATGGGCGGCAGAAAAAAACATATCCAGTGATAATGTTGCAGTGAAAATGGCTGCCACGTGTTGACATTTCCCTAAAAAATGCACCCTTCAGACAATCAAACACCTTCCCCAAATATTCTACGATTGGAGGTAATAAAATATAATAATTTCCCTCCTAGAATATTTGGGGAAATAATTTTAGGGGTCAGGAAATAAAAGTCACCTACCTGGTGACTTTTTCCCAGCGACATTATCACATGGAACCACAAAAGCATAGTATTTACACTTGAAGTGAATTGCACAGCATTATCCCAAACTAAATATTGTGGACATCCCCCACCACTTTGAAAGATGTCTTTCCTTACTTGGATAGGGAAGTGGTAGCCGTAGAAATATCAATAATGAAGTTGGCCTCTATCCATTTTGATTTGCAGTCAGTCCGAACCTTAGAGTACATGAAATATGATCATGGAAAAAATAGTCTGTTGGTCCAATTAAATTGATTCCCCTCTGGGTGAGCCACTTGTCACCTTTGGTCATTATAAGACACAACTTTCAACCTCCTGTCGGGGGAAAATTCTGCCGGGGTCGGCCGGGCCGTCCGCAGACCTCCGGGCAGGGAGGCCCCAACTCCTCCCGTATATCCCAAAGGAGATAGAGTATGAGACACACACAAGAAGCAATGTGACTCTGCTGTTTATTAAACACAAACGGCAGGGATGGGTCAAGGATCATACGCGTCTGACCTGACACACACACAATCGTGGGGCTCGCAGGCCCTTTTTACTGTAGTATGACGCGCTACCTGCGTCACTCTAGAAAATTAACAAAAAACCTATCGCCACTCTTAATTGGTTGCTCGAGTGGTAGGGTTAGTATAGCATACGTATAGAGAATAATATGAGTGGCCGAGGGTTAGTCAGGTGATATATCTGGGTTGTCCCTACAATTAGATACATGAGAATTGTTACATGAAGACTCCTAATGATTGGTTGATGTTAATGGCGTCAGTGATAAGAGCCCCATGTTCTGATTGGTGCGCCCGTGAGCTTCCCAGCCTGGGACCATCGCTGTTCCCAGCTCTCGGTGTACCTGTAATTTGCAACAATGTTTCACTATTGGTACATGCAGACAATGTGAAGACTTATTCATGAGCTGGACGGCCGACTACTCCCACCGTTGCAGATGTCCATTGATCCTTTCAAGTGTATCTGCCTGTGTCTTGTAACGAGGGGTCCAGACGCCTCCTTCCTCCTGGGTTTGGCATCTCGTCAGGTTCGGCTTGGTCACGTGGGATGGGACCGTGTTTGAGGCAGAATTCTGCACAATTAATATTGTTTTTCCACTGTGTGCCTGGTTTAATTACAGGTGCGACTTTGATATTGGTGCACGGCGTGCAAGGTTGCAACATCGTGCCCTTGATGGTCTGCTTTTGAAATGTGGGTTTGCAACATTACGACCTTGGCTGTCTGCTTTCCCCAGGCTCATTCTGCAGGATCAGCACCCTGACTCTGGTTCTGTTAATCGTCCACGGGAGCTCTTGCTTGCGGCCTACTCAGGCCTAGTATATAGGTGGAACCGTCTGGTGCACAGGCGCTTTAGGTTATAGTCTCATATTGTCTTATGACCAGTATCGTGTCTTCGTTATAATTCTCATTATGGCACCTACGTGTAGGAGAAGCGTAAGCAAGCTCTTTGGATGAGTTCATGGTGCGTCTTGCGTTTCTGCATTTTTGAAAGCCTATATGGAAAATAATAAAGATGCACGTCCGTGAGTATGTCTGTCGCCTACGTCACAGCACTGAGTATATTCTTCATGTAGATTGGTGCGGGAGTGTCCAGTGTGTATGTTGGCACAGGTGTGCTATCCGTTGGCTAAGTCGTCATGGCATCTCTAACGACGTATAGTTTTAGTCCAGTTGATCCATGCCGCAGGCATCGGCATGGGCAGGGCGGGCTGCTGGGCAGGCAGATGAACACATCTGTATGTTCCTGTACCAAGGTATCTGGTCGTCTGGTAGATGGGCAAACTCTTCTCGTGGCGGGTGCTTGGGCCGTGAACCTTTAGGCCAGGCGCGAGAGGGGAAAGAGGGGAGTCTGTTTTTCCATTTTCCCACTTCAGTCCCCCCTCTGGTCGACTTGTTGACCACAAACATATCCTTTTCGTTATCTCCTCTTACTCTCCACACTTTAGTTATTCCTCCTAAATGTCCATAATGCTTAACATGATCTTCAAATGACCAATACATATACTCACAGGCTCCTCCAGGAGTACAGTATACCCATTTCCCTATGTAACTCCTGGGGTTTCTTGGGTTCTCGACCTTCACCGATGGTGGGTCCAGATGGTTGGTGATGATCTGGTTGCGCAATTTCTCTCTCTCTTGTATTATTATGCCTGTGTGTTGGCCGTCATCTGCTGGCATCAGTGGGTGCATACCAACCATTTCAAGCAACTCGTCAGTGGTGCGCGCCTTCCGGGCTTTCCAAAATCTTATTATGATCAGTGTAGCTCCAGCCAAAATAATACACCCAACTATAATTTTCAGTCCATCTGACAGCCAAGACGGCATCCATGACCATAATAGTGAAAACCAGCTCTCATCCTTTTTCACACCCTTACTTTCATCCACCATTTTGGAGTGTAACTGGGCCAGTTGTGAAACTGCTTCTGTCAATGTACCGTTGTCAGCATCATTGGCAGGAATGAATGTGCAGCATGATTGTCCTATCTTTGCGCAAACTCCTCCTCCCATAGCAGTGAGGAGGTCCAATACATATCTGTTCTGCAGTGCTACCATCCTTATTGCTCGCAGCTCTTCTTTTATTGCGTTGAACCCGTTTACTGTAGAATTGATGGTCATCATGAGTTCCCATCTGGTTATCTGGAGCCATTTTGCGTTTGCGTAAGCCTGCAGTCCTGGATGTATTATTGAGGAGAAGAACATTGCTGCTCTGCTGAATAGTCTGTGTTCTGGCGGAATCGAAGTGAGTGCCGTTTCCGACCTTCCCCATAGGTAATTTCCTGTCAGAGGTTCCCCTTGTCTTTTCCGTCTGTTTAGAACAGTATCATTGCCGTTGGTCCTGTTTCCTGGCTCCCCCTAAAGCGGTGCAGATCTCTTATTTCTCTTGTCCCCTTCGTCCATTTTGGGAAAGTTTGCCACATTCACATGCTTCTGGGGTACCACTAGCGATGGTACATTGACGTGCACCATCGTGCATACACCATTCCACAGAGGGGGCAGCGTGTGATATGCCTTTTCTCCACAGGCCCAGTAATGGTCCATTATCACTGCTGTTCCTGCTCCCCCCTCAGGTAACTCCATCACGCTTCCACAATTGGTGTTATATCCTACGTCCACCTCTCCTTTATGTTGGTAGCATACTTTAGGCGCAGTCAACGGCAGTATTGTTATCGGGTCTTCATCCGTTTCTATCCATGTGAGCATAGGCACGTATTTGATCCAAGTTGTCCAACATCTGTGATTGTGCGCATCGATAGTTGAAATAGTTTCTTTTGTTATCATGTTGCTGCCAACCACTCCTATCTCCCATTTGTTGTCCAAGTATACTTTCCCCGTTATCGTCACCAGTGGCCTCTCCCAGCATCCTAATTTACCAGGAACTTCAGTGGCGTACCAATCACATGATAAGTACTGCAGTGTTACTTTCTTTGTTTCTCCTTTTGCAGGACCACTTGTTATGTATCTAAATGCTTCAGCATGTAAACTGCTCTTGTGGTAACTCAAATAATTCTTGAGGAAGTTGTTTTCGTATGGGTATGAGTCTCGTGTTTTCCACGTCATATGCACCACTGTTCCTTGAAATCTTCCTTTCGTTTGGAAAAGTGCCAAGTATATTATGCACCGTGCTGTTTTTTCGTCTATTTCTGTGGCAACAAATGTTCGAGAAGCGCTCATGGCGTATGGTATTAATGAGCAAACGTAGCAGCTGCTTCTGTTGCTTACCAATACGGGTCATGTGTTGATACCATATGTTGTTTGAGACGTGTGCTGAATCTTGTATATAATTGTCAATACCTTTATTATCTGAGTATGTGCTGCGTTGTACTCTATTCTTCTTGTGCGCAACTTTGCTAATATCACCTGACGTAACACCTGTTGCAGCTGGGGATGGGGGGGTGTTAGGTTTGGGTACAGCAATAATATTGGTAGCATAGCTGTACTGCCATACAGAGGCAGCTACGAACCCGGTGATTATCAAAATCCCTATTACTTTTATTACATATGCCAATTTCACCGGCATTTTGCTCTTACCTTGCTGCAGTCCGGCAGCGAATTCTTGCGATGTTAGAGTTGCCCGCCTGAAAATTCTTAATATGCAGATTATTAAATGTTAGTTGTTAAGCTCTCCCTATCAAATAGTCATTCAGTGCCCAGGCGAAGAGCTGTTCCCACGCTACTCTGAGCGATCTATCTCTTAGGGCAGGTAAGTATGGGTGGAGGTGGGGCATCGAATATTCTATGGCCAAAAGGAACGCTGTGTAGTAAACTCGTACCCTTTTCCTTTTCAGGTACGTTGGCCTTTTTATTTCATATACAAATTGGTGTGACAATTCTTCTGGGTAATTATCGTCTGAGGGTACCATCTACTCCTGGGGGATCACCCCTTTCTTCTTCAGTTATTGTCTCTGGGGAGTCTGGGGAGTGACAGGGTATGGGAATACTTGGGCCGCTGGCTGTGGTAGAACTTCCTTCTTCTGTTGTCGATGTTGTTGCTGTTCTCTCAATGGACCTGTCGGTGGCGCTGGGGCGGGTCTGTTGTCTGTAGATCTTTACGTCGTGTAGGTGGTTCCAGGCACGCTTGTCCTGTAACTTTACTGCTCTTGTTGATACCTCCTCTACCAGATGGGGACCAGTAAAGCGTGGGTCATTCCATTTCCTATTGAAGTTGCGAAGTAGTACGTGGTCACCTTTAGCAACCTTACACAATCCTTCCTTTTCCAGTTCTTTATCCGCGTCTTCTTGTTGGCTTCTATTAGACCCGCCCCGTGTGCGCTCGAGCTGTTGAGACACAAACACTACACTAGTAATCAAAGAAGACACATATTGATACATTTCATCACCCAGAACACTTGCAGTACTTTCATGGTCGGTAAATGCTCTTGACGTTGGCGTTAGGGGAAGGCGCATTTGACGTCCGGTAACCACCTCATGGGGAGTGAGGTGGTGGTCAGACCCTGGCCTATTCCTCAGCTCAAATAGTGCTAATGGAAGACAATATAACCAACTTTTCTTTGTTGTTTGCTGTATCTTTGCAATTGCCTCCTTTAATAGGCCATTCAGGCGTTCACATACACCGTTGGCCTGTGGGTGGTATGCACATGCAAATTTGTGTTTAATGTTCAGCAGCGATGTAATGTTCTGAAACATCTCGTTTGCAAAATGTGGGCCGTTGTCTGACCTTAACACCTCGCACACTCCCCACCTGGGGAAGACCTCCCTCACTAGGAACTTGGCTGCTCTAAATGCATCTGGGTGTGAACAGGGCCCTGCCTCAATCCACCTAGAGAATGGGCATACTACTACAATCATATACCTATTTCCTTGACATATATTGATCATATCAACATAGTCAATTTGGAGATGCCGGAAAGGTCCCTCTGGCCGGGGTATAGTACCTCTTATCACCTTTAGAGTGTGGCCGGCCGTAAACTGTTGACATGTGATACAGTTACTGATAAAATTCGACACATGCGAATTTAACTCGGGGCAGAACCAGTCTTCTCTAATTCGTGCTGCAATTACTTCCTTGCCTGTGTGGGCTGGATGATGTAGTTGGCTCAGGGCAGTGTTCAAAAGTGCCAATGGTATTACAACCTTTCCAGTGCCACCCTGGCGCCATAGTGCGTCAGTTGGGGACATTGTACATCCTCTTTTTACCCATATTTCCTTTTCGGCCATTGGTGCAGCCGCTTGTAGCTCCATAATCTGTGTGGCTGGGAGATGGGTGTACCCTTCTCTTAACAACATCTCTTTTGCTATTCCCCTCCCTCTCCCTCTCTGTGACTCTGGGGGGTTCCATATCTCACCAAAGTATGCAGCATACTTCGCATGTGCGTCTGCTGCTGCATTCCCTTTTGAGACGTGATCTTCACCATTGGTGTGTGCGGTGCATTTTACTAAAGCTAGTTCCTGGGGGTCATTTATTACTTCAATCAGTTCAGCCAATAAGAGAGCATGTTGCACTGGGGTGCCATCAGCTCTCCTAAACCCTCTTCTTCTCCATTTCGACAACCCTGAGTGGACAGTTGATGTAACATATGCGCTTTCGGAATATATAGTCACTCGTTTGTCAAAGCTTTCCTTCAACGCCAAGATCAGTGCGACCAGTTCAGCTGCTTGAGCGGAGTAATGCTGTGGTAATTGTACACATTTCACTGCCACACACACCGGTACCTCCATCATTTTCACCACTGCTGCCCCAGTCCTCCTCACACCATCCCCCTGATCGATGGTTGATGAACCATCAATAAACAACAGCTCACCCCCCTCTAGTGCGTTTTCCTCAACCTTTCTAGTACATGAGTACATTTCAGTTGTTTCAGTACAGTCATGGGCATAGTCTCCCTCCTCAATTACTTCTGCTAGGAACCGTGCAGGGTTGACCGTGCTACATCTAACAATTGATAGTTCAGCTCTGGATAGAATGATCTCATAACCTGATGCCCTTTGCGTGGTTAGGGTGGATTTAGGTTTATTCAATATTGCAAAAATGCATGTTCCACAAATAGTGTAGTCGGGCACCCCATGGTTATTGTTGATGTTTTCTCCACCGCAAAAGCGGCTGCGGCGAGACCTTGTTCGCAGGGGAAGTGGCCTAACATTACAGGATCTAAGTGGCCACTATAAAATGCTACTGGTTTGTAGCCCATGCTTGTTTTTTGAGCCAACACGGCTTTCATTACTGCTGAGTCGCAATGTGAAAATATAAAAAATCGCCGCTCATAGTCTGGGGATGCCAGCACCGGAGCAGTTGATATCGCATCTTTTAATTCATCAAAAGCTTCTTTCATTTCCCTCGTCCACCCCAATTTGTTCTCCCCTTTATTAGCTTCCCGTAACGCCTCAAGCAGGGGTCATATATATGAACTGTAATCAAATACCCAAGCTCTACAGTAGTTGCAGAGCCCCAGGAACTGCTGCAGTTCCCTTACAGTTTGTGGCCTTGGAGTGGCCGAAATAGCTTGTGCTCTTTGTGGTGGGATCTTTCTTCCATGCTGGGATATAAGCTGACCAATGTAAAGTACCTGTTCCTGACAGTACTGTATCTTTTCCATGTCTACCTTGTAACCTTTGTCAGCCAATATTGTCAACATCTTTAATGAGTCCTCTCTGCATGTTTTTTCGTTTTTACTGCAAATTATTATGTCATCCACATACTGCAACACCGTGCTTTCTACTTCAATATTACCCAAATCCATCTGTATCACTCTGTTGAAAATTGAAGGTGATTCACAATACCCTTGTGGTAATCTGGTGTGCTTCCATTTAGCGTTTCTGTAAGTGAAGCTCGTCAGATCTTGTGAGTCTGGGTGTAATGGTATTGAGAAAAAAGCATTTTTAAGGTCGATCACTGTAAATCGTGATGCTTCTGCTGGAATGCCACACAATATTGTGGCCGGGTTTGCAGCTATGGGATATTCAGCTTCTACTATGTTGTTCAAGGGCCTGAGGTCCTGTATAAAGCGCCAAGACCCTCCTTTAGCCTTGCGCACTGGGTACACAGCCGTATTACATGGTGATTCTGAGGGGACCAATATACCATTATTTATAAGGGCCGTTATGGTTTCATATATGCCCTCATCTGCCTCTTTTGATAGTGGGTACTGTTTTACTCTGGGGAGTATTGCACCCTTTTTCAATTTTATTTTTACTCCCCCTATACTTTTTATGCAGCCCACGTCATAGGGGCCAGTAGTCCACAATGATTTGGGTACCTTTGACATATCGTCCTTAAAGAAAGGGACCGGGGTGCATGTGGGTGCCTCAAGTGCCATTGCACTTTTCTGTGCTACTTGTTTGTAGGCCACTCTTAGCCATATTTCCACACTCATCATAAACACCATTTCACCTTCCTCCTTTTCATCTGAAAACAGCTCTTCATCTGACACCTGGGTGAGCCTACATCCTTCTGCTAATGCTAGCACTGCCCTCCACGCTCTTCCTTCTTTGTCTTGGGCGTGTACAGCAATATAATCAGCTGTTGCAATAATGCTCTCAATATCCATTGAAACCACCTTCCCTTCTGGTTCATTAACAGGTGTTTCTGGTCTGAACAGATAGGCTGCTGGCCTTCTCCATATTTTCCCTTCTATCCCTGGCATCCATGCAATTGCCATGTCCGTTCCATACTGGAACAGTTCACCATCTACTGGCTCCGCCCTAATCGCTGTCTGTCCACAGTATGCCTGCATAATTTTCCGTGCTGTGAGCATGTTAATCCCTGGAGTAGAGCAAATTATGCCGTCCTCAGTAAAGGAGATCGTCATATTCAACCTGTTCATTATATCTCTCCCTAGTATATTTACTGGTGAAGCACTATAATATAAAAGCGGAACTGATAGATCGTAATCTCCAATAGATAAGGGAATGTTATCAGTAAAGGGAACCAACCCTCTAGCCCCAGAGAATCCTTGGGTGTTCATGGTCTCACCTGACATCTTAAATTTACCTTCCCTTATGCAAGACCGGGTCGCCCCGGTGTCAACAAGGAATGATAATTTTTTGTCACCTATCGTTACCTCTATGCGTGGTTCCTCCGCACTATTAGGTGTTACTGACAGGATGGGACACACCAAGGCCGTCTGTGGGCTGTCCTATTGGGGGTACAACGACTGGCCATTCCCGGTATAAGGGTTGTGTCCCAAAACCGTCACCCTACCCAATTGCGTTTGTGGTATTTGTGGTTGTTGTGTGATCGCTACCTGTTGTTGTGGCAATGTTTGTGGCTGTTGTTGTGTTGATTGTTGTTGTTGTTCATTTCCTTGTGGCAATATTTGCTGTTGTGGTATGCCTTGCTGTACTTGTGCGGGCCGTGGTTGTCCCTGATTACTCCATGATGGTGTTCCTGGTCTAACTCTACACGTGCGTGACATGTGCCCCAATAGTCCACAGCTCCAACACACCGGTGGTTCCCTATTCTGCCATGGAAAGCTCGCTCCCTGTGTTGTCCTGGTATACTGGTTGCCCTGTGGGATAGGAATTTCTAAATCCTCCCCCCTGTGGTTGGGTACCATACCCGTACCCTCTCCCCCTCATAAGTCCTCCTCTCCCCCTGTTATAATTGTAATATCCAGCTCCTTGAATTGGGTATCCTCCTCCCATGTTGGGCGTGTATGGTTGGAGTGGCGGCACCTGTTGTGTTGTAATCTGTGAAGGTGGTATTTGGGAGCAATCTTGTGCAGCCACTACTTGTGTGGGGCTTTGGGTCATTGTTGTAGGTGTAGTTATTAGTGCCCCTTCCATTGTGTACTTGGTAAGCTTTTTCTGTACTAGTTTAGCCTCTTCCGTTTTCCTGTCCTCTTCCTTTTGTTTCATTTTTCCTTGCCATGTCCTACAATGATGCACTATAGTCAGTTGTATTTCGGGCCATGGTTTTGCTTCCATTCCCACTACTTTCTTTAGTTGTTTCTGAACTCCTTCCGGGAGCCCTTGTACCAGTATATGGTAAAATATTGCTGGTGTTTTATCCCATTGTTCTCTAGTTTCCATGCGCCACTTCTCTTGGATTTCCTGAATATAATCAACAGGATCTTCGTTCTCATGCATTTTGCGGGATGTAATTGCTCCTATATCTGAGGTGTCTGGGTACTGTACCCTCAATGCCTGCCATAGTGCATGTCTGCAGTTTGCGAACGGTGCCCCATCGTGCGATGTATTTGTTATTGTTACCCCATGAAATCCCGCTCTTTTCCATATGTCATCCGCTCTATCCCCTAATATTGATATTAAAAGGCCCTTTACATCTCCTACTGCTAGCTTCTGTCCTGCGGTGTGTTTTTCCATTTCATATATCCATTTACCCGCACCTCCACTTAATGATGGGAGCCTACATTTTATATTTTCTTTATCGGTATGCTTCCAAGGAACATACTGTGGTCTAACCCCACCTCTCTCCAAAAGTGGCATTAAATTATGTCTTGGTTCACCCTTTGTATTCCATATTATTGAATCCTCACGCCCTTCCTCCTCTTCCCTTTCTTCCACATTTTCACTTTCGTTTTTATTTCCCCTGCTGATGCCTCCTTCTTCTCCATCTTTGTCTGTATTTAATGTGGGCATGTGTATATCTCCTACCTGCCTGCGACTAGGGAGGTCTCTAAGCCGCCATGTATAGGGTGTCCGTTCGTCGGTGAAGGGCGCAAGTTTTATTTTGCGTAACGAACGTGAGGTGGTTGAGCCTGTAGGGTGCAATAGGGGAGGGCGTGATGGGGATGATGGGGATGGGGATGTTGCGTCCTCATTTGCCCGTCTTTCCTCAACTCCTGTCTTTCCCCCCTCACTTCTCTCCATCTCATCCTTTCTCCTACTGATCCATGGTGAGTCCATGTTGGTCCGGGTGATGTATAGTTTATCTAAGCTTTCCCTTTCACTCTTCCTCCCTTCACTTTCCACTCTCTCTTCCTCACTACAAAAGCTATTTATAAACGGCACCCCCCACTCGGTATTTTTCCCCCTGATCGTTACTGTTTGTAAATCTATTAGGTCCAGTTCTCCTCTTTCTCTTTTGTCAACCGCTCCCCTTTGTGCTGATGTTGTTGCTACTTCTGTGTCATGATATATATTCCCCCATCTTCCACTCTCTCTTCCCCTATCTCCTCTTTCTCCTTCATACCTTTCCTCCATCTCCTTATTATTTTCCTCCCTCTTCCTTTTCAATTCCTCCATCACTTCACTTCTCATCTGTTCTAATATTCTCTCATCCTCTTTCTCCCTCTCCCATTTCGCCCTTTCTTTTTCTGCTATACTCTCCATCACCCTCTCTTCTTCGTATTTCTTAGTTGATTCCGATAGTAACCTCCTCCTCCATATTGCCATTTCTTTTTCTTTTTCTTCTTCTTCCCTTTTCTTTTCCCGCAGTACTACTCTTGATACCCTTTCTGCTGCTGCTTTTACCCTGTCAGCTTCTCTCCTTTGCTCCTCAGTTCGTTCCCTTATTTTTTCCAATTCGTTCCTACCTTCTTTCCTTTTCCTCGCTCTCTCTCTCTCTTCCCTCTCAAGCTGCTTGGTCAATTCATTCTGTTCATCCCTTAGTTTTGCTAATCGTTCCTCCAAAATCTCTTCCTTTTGTCTTAACAGCTCTTCCCCCCTCAATTCACTCTCCCTGGTATTATCCTCGTCTGTTTTCTTCACTACCTCCCTCTCTTCTCCCGTTAATGAACCTCGTAATTTTAATAATATCTGTGCAGCTACCCATTCATCATTTCCTATCTCCACAGTCTGGTCTTCTCCAGTCCTCCCTTCCCCTGCTGGCATTTTCCTATGAGCTACATATGGTGGAGGGCTGTATGCCGGGTTCGAGTATCCCTCAGCCGCCCTTAACTGTCCTCTTTCTATTTCTCCCAATTCTCTTAAAGGGTACAACCCCCTCCCTCTGTTTTTACTCCCGCTACTATGGGTATATCATTGCTCGGTTCCTCTTTTATTTCATCTGCTTTATTATTCTTTTCTCCTCCCTCACCTCTGTTCCCCGTGTTCTTTGGGTCCTCATACCCCTGTTTCCCATTCTCTTCTTACTCCTTAATCTCTGTTTCTTCTGGTATTTCCCCCATAGTGAATATTCCATTTGGTCCTGGTCGGGACCCCTGGAACATCCTCCATAAGTTAAACACCTCCATGTGGTTTGCCAACTTCTTCCCTTTATATGTATTGTGCAGATGATTTAATAGTGAATGTTGGGCATATGGATCGAAGCTACCGTTAGGCGGCCACGGTGTTAGCATTTTGTTATCCGTCCCCTGGGTCCATTCTATGCTATACTTAATCAGTTTCTCCCTATGGGGTGGCAGTGTTGTGCATATGTATTGTAGTGGCGTGGTGAGGGTGTTCCCCCACCCTCCCGATCCTGTTCCGTATGACATAGTAGCGCTCCACTCGCTACCCTCCTTTAATCTGGTGTCAGTTTATCCCACTAGTAGTTTACAATATACAGCCTTATATCGTTACCTGGCCCCGTAAGTTTGAGGACTTACGATAGTCCGCTTAAGGGAAATTATAAAAATATAGTATGTTACATTTGTACATTTTCCTATGCCCTTCTTCCTTTATACAACACCCTTACGGCCCCCTGCGGCTGCGTACCTCCTTATTACGTTCTTATACAGTCGTCCTGTTTTCACTTGCTCCTCCCCCTTCTACACTTGCCGTGGCCGGCGTTCTCCGTGCGCAGCCACGTTCCCCGTTTCGCCTTTTCTCGGTCAACTCGTTTTACCGTTTATCTCCGTTTCCACTCCCTTACCACTGTTCTCTTCCTCAACACTCACACAACGAGGATGCCTAGTATTTGCGATATCCTATGAAAACCCTATTGGTGACGTCACCGATCACGTAGAGCTACTGGTAAGTTCTTCATATACTCTTTAAATCCAAAATACACCTGCAATCTACCCCCGTTAACCCCACAGCTGTCTTCCTGTCACTCCTGGAACAAGGTAATCAAACCAACACTATAATCGGACTGCGCACACTGCGTCGCCTCGCGTGTGATACGCCCCTCGACAGGAGGGCTTAACCAGCCAATTATCTTCCGTATTTAGGCAACTTAACTAGCTACCGCCTACAGGGAAACGTCATCTACCTATCGAGTGTCTTGCTCGAACAATAGGGATCCTCATCTACTCATTGATCAATAAATGCCAAATCGTAGGAAACCACACACACACACACCCTTACACGTAGTTGCGGCCTAGGCCAATCAGTTTCTACGAGCGGCCGCACGTGATGTTGTCGTGCTCCGCCCCCTTCTCTCGCGTTACGTTGCCAACTGCTCTCGCGCTTATTCAACTATCATTCATTCTATTTCTAACACTAAACCATCAAACCTTCGCCGTTCATCTGTGCAACACCTCCCGCCTCCCGTATTTAATTCTTCCCCCCTCCCTCACAATTTCACATTGTTTGTTGTGCGTGGCATGCTCACCAAGTTCTCCTGATGCGGGGCCGCTCGACTGCGTGCACCCCTCCAAGCGGCTCGCCACCTCCCCTCGTCTGGACCACGTCTGGACACTCGCCAACCACGGGCGGGATACTTCTCAACCGGCTCCCGAGGGCCAATATTCGGATTGCGCTGTCCGGTCTTCTCGCAGTTCCGCGACGGTCCTGTAGTCCTCAGAAGGGGGCGACGGCAGAGGGGGCCGCGCCGCCGGGCCTTCTCGCAACTGGAGTGCCTGGAAAAAGTAAAAGTAAAAATGTCGATCTTAAACAGATCTCAGCAGTGCCTCCAGCTTGTCGGGGGAAAATTCTGCCGGGGTCGGCCGGGCCGTCCGCAGACCTCCGGGCAGGGAGGCCCCAACTCCTCCCGTATATCCCAAAGGAGATAGAGTATGAGACACACACAAGAAGCAATGTGACTCTGCTGTTTATTAAACACAAACGGCAGGGATGGGTCAAGGATCATACGCGTCTGACCTGACACACACACAATCGTGGGGCTCGCAGGCCCTTTTTACTGTAGTATGACGCGCTACCTGCGTCACTCTAGAAAATTAACAAAAAACCTATCGCCACTCTTAATTGGTTGCTCGAGTGGTAGGGTTAGTATAGCATACGTATAGAGAATAATATGAGAGGCCGAGGGTTAGTCAGGTGATATATCTGGGTTGTCCCTACAATTATATACATGAGAATTGTTACATGAAGACTCCTAATGATTGGTTGATGTTAATGGCGTCAGTGATAAGAGCCCCATGTTCTGATTGGTGCGCCCGTGAGCTTCCCAGCCTGGGACCATCGCTGTTCCCAGCTCTCGGTGTACCTGTAATTTGCAACAATGTTTCACTATTGGTACATGCAGACAATGTGAAGACTTATTCATGAGCTGGACGGCCGACTACTCCCACCGTTGCAGATGTCCATTGATCCTTTCAAGTGTATCTGCCTGTGTCTTGTAACGAGGGGTCCAGACGCCTCCTTCCTCCTGGGTTTGGCATCTCGTCAGGTTCGGCTTGGTCACGTGGGATGGGACCGTGTTTGAGGCAGAATTCTGCACAATTAATATTGTTTTTCCACTGTGTGCCTGGTTTAATTGCAGGTGCGACTTTGATATTGGTGCACGGCGTGCGAGGTTGCAACATCGTGCCCTTGATGGTCTGCTTTTGGAATGTGGGTTTGCAACATTACGACCTTGGCTGTCTGCTTTCCCCAGGCTCATTCTGCAGGATCAGCAACCTGACTCTGGTTCTGTTAATCGTCCACGGGAGCTCTTGCTTGCGGCCTACTCAGGCCTAGTATATAGGTGGAACCGTCTGGTGCACAGGCGCTTTAGGTTATAGTCTCATATTGTCTTATGACCAGTATCGTGTCTTCGTTATAATTCTCATTATGGCACCTACGTGTAGGAGAAGCGTAAGCAAGCTCTTTGGATGAGTTCATGGTGCGTCTTGCGTTTCTGCATTTTTGAAAGCCTATATGGAAAATAATAAAGATGCACGTCCGTGAGTAGGTCTGTCGCCTACGTCACAGCACTGAGTATATTCTTCATGTAGATTGGTGCGGGAGTGTCCAGTGTGTATGTTGGCACAGGTGTGCTATCCGTTGGCTAAGTCGTCATGGCATCTCTAACGACGTATAGTTTTAGTCCAGTTGATCCATGCCGCAGGCATCGGCATGGGCAGGGCGGGCTGCTGGGCAGGCAGATGGACACATCCGTATGTTCCTGTACCAAGGTATCTGGTCGTCTGGTAGATGGGCAAACTCTTCTCGTGGCGGGTGCTTGGGCCGTGAACCTGTAGGCCAGGCGCGAGAGGGGAAAGAGGGGAGTCTGTTTTTCCATTTTCCCACTTCACTCCCTTCCCATGGATGTCTGCCAATACCAATCTCGCAAGCACCTCTTGGTGCGGGTAATGCCAAGGGGACCCCCATGAGCCATCTCTGCTAGGTTCCTTCACACGGATATCAGTAGAATAAGTGTGTCCCCAATCATAACCAAACCAGATGTTTCAGAAACGTCAGTGAGGACTTTGGAGTAGGGACGCAGGTCTTGAAGCAGGTTCTTCTCCGAAGGCCACCCTGTCTTTGTATACAACTTGACGGAGATGAGCATGGGATCAGCGTCAACTTGATCCACTCTCACTGATTGGGCGATGGAGCTATTGTGAGCATGTAAGAAATACAACTTGCCTCCTGAATAGATCTGTAGGGTGAAAAGTTATTTCCTATTTCACTCCCAAACCAACTCCATAATATTACAAGTGGTATGTTATGCTGCTGCAAAAACTTGCATGTCTGGCTTCACCAGTACATATTACAATCTGATGAAACAGAATAAAGCACCTGTGATTATGATACTGCATACTGAGCGGAAAATGTCCTCTTTATACAATAATATAATGGTTGCTCCACAATTCTATCTCAATGTATATCATATAATGAAACCCAAAGTATAGTAACTCAGTGTATGTAGAATTATGGATATGAATGACTCAATCTTGTGTACAACAAAATAATACAACTTATGTGCCATGCCAACACATGTTTGGAGCAGTTTTCTCTTCATCAGGGCAGGGGCTTGGCGTTGTTACTAAACCACTGTCAAATTATAAATGTGACATAGTCATATGACATTGTCTGAGCAATTCCAAATGATTAGTCTTGTAATCACCCTCAAATCTGGCTTCAGTACAAATATTGTGTCTTAATCAGCCATTCTAATACATCTCCTTAAACAATCCTTCATCTTTAAATGTATTAGGAGTATTCCTTGTACTGTTCTTCACTCAATCCATATTACGATCCCCTTAACATAATTATTAGGGTTCTTTCAGGTGAACCAAGCTTGATAACTGTTTATGGAGTCCTGTGTACAGCACTTCAAATATGCGGACATCAGATTAAGACATACTGAAAACAGATTATGTCATATTTATAATTTGATTATTGGTTAGTAACAACATCAATCAGCCAGCATGGCGAAGAGCAAACTGCTCGAAACATGTTTTGGCACCACACATAAGTTGTATTATTCTGTTATATACAAGACTGAGTACAATTTTGGCGCTTATTGTCTCATACAGAACTTCAATTCTTCATAAATTTCTATTACTGCACTTGCACACTCCGAATTGTCTCACAACCTAGTAGGAACGTTATTGTTTATCTTCTTCCCTGTCTCCTCCCCTAACCCCATCCCTTCTCCGCATTCTTGTACAGAACTTGCACGTTCCGAATGTTTCAAGACCTAGTAGGAACGTTATTATTTGTCTTCTTCCCTGTTCATCCCCACTTACACTTTTCCTCCTCCCACTCTCCCCTCTTTTCTGTTACTGCACTTGCACGCTCTGAATTGTCTCATGACCTAGTAGGAACGTTATTGTTTGTCTTCTTCCCGGTCACCCCCTCTGCCCCCATACTTATACCTCCCCTCATCCCCACCCTCCTCCGCATTCTTGTTACAGCACTTGCACGTTCCCAATGTTTCACGACCTAGTAGGAACGTTATTGTTTGTTTTCTCCCAGGTACCTCCACACCCCCTTGTCTTGATGTGCCTTGAAACACCATTTGGCTGTATAGGTGCATCATAAATACCCAATAAATAAAAATTTAATTGAGTAACTATACTTTTGGTTACATTGTATGATATACAGCTTTAGGCGGGAATTGTAACGCTTATTATTGTACACACAAGGCATTCTCCACTCAGGATGAGGTATCATTTTACATAGATTCCTTTCCTTTGTTTAGACCATGTTCAAGTTTGAGGAGTCCATGGGAGGTACCTCCACTGTGGATAGGTATTGCGACACTGCTTAGGTAATCATCATAGATAACCAGCGCAAAACGGAATCATGTACCCACTTTCTCTTATTTATCCTTAAAATCTGGTGAAATTCTGATCAGTTTTTACCCCGAAGTGCATTGAAAACTGTCTCTTCCAATACAAAATGTTTCCATATGAACGCATTTTCTTTTTTAGAGAAGGTCTTTATGATTTATGTAAGTGATATCATGATTTTGGAAAAAGTGATTTAACACTGTTTCATTCGGAGTCTATTGTTAGGGAACTGCCATGGTCCGGACCCCTGTCCCGAGACGGATTCAGCTATGCTTTCCCGCTCACATGCTCTAATCTGCGTCTCCCTTATATTCAAATTCACTTGCCCCATTCTCTTTCCCAGCAGCCTTCCTGTCACAATGGAACTGCCCTGCTTACAGCCCCTCGCTGCTGCTTGCGGCTGGCTCGACTCTGCTCGTTCTCCTACTCCTGCCATGATATACATTTTCAATACTGTCCCCTTTTTAATCTTGGCATCTTCTGCGAGTCTGACTACGGATAACTCACTTGTGGCTAACAGGTGACAGTAACCTCTTCAGGTCACTCTCATATTTTAATAATTCTAGTCTTACCTGGATTTTTTGAAGTAAACAATGACTTTCAACTGTATGACTTATGAATGTGAATGAATGGATTCGGAGATGGTTTGAAGTGGATAGCCTGAAAATACACACGTGTTGGTTGGAGGAGCATCTGCTCAGATGCAAACATATTGTCTGGCTTCTGTCTCTTCCTGTTGCAGTAGAGGAGAGATGTGCTTCCCATCAGTTTCTCTTCTAGAGTAGCTTATTGTAAACAATCCAAAAAACGATGTCCGGAATATCATATCCTGAATGTTGAATGATGTCCTCAGCCGGAATAGCTTGATCACCATTCAGAGGCAGTGGAGTAAGTCACTGACAATCAAACACTCATGGCCATAAAACTGTACACAAAGACGGAGTGATCTTCAAAGAAGAACCTAGCAGTAGGCCTCAGGCGCATTAGAAGGTACTTGCCAAATGGTCTGAGGAACTGAAGTTGGTGATGAGAGCGGACAAACTTGTATTGACATTCTCCTTGCGAAAGACACTAGTGGTGATGGCTTGCGGGAGCCATCTCGAGGCTGTCCTCTTCATGAGAAACTTTAGGAAAAGGTAATGGTGGCGGGCCATAGATAGAGAAGTTAGGATTTGCACTACGTCATGTTCCATCTGCCAAGAAGATGGCAAGCACCCCTGCCACATATCTCGTCTGTAATGAATGCTGAATGGTCTGGTACAGTGCAGGAAAAGATGAGAATTGAGTTCATTAGGCCCATTGATTGATTTACCCCAATATGATCCAAAAAGAAACGAATCCCAAAAGACTGATTTTTTTTGTCAACCTTTGACCTCATATATATGCGGGAGGATAACCCCGGCACTCCCCCTCCTTATTCTCCACATTTTAAAATTAATTTTAGCCCCTCCTCCCCACATTGATATATGCGGTCCAATTGTGCATCCCAAATTCGGTCTTTTGTGAGGCCTTCTTCCTCAGTGATATCAGCACAAGTAATGAAGGATATCTTTCAAAAGAAAGGGAGTTTAAGGTATTGGGTCTCACCCTAAATTACTAAGGGAATCCAGACGTGGACCCCTTGCTCACTATTCTTAGAGAGGCACAGCTCCACCCTACTGATGAGGTCCAACCAGACTGAAACACGTGTCTGGGGTTGCTGTTGGTACTCTTGTTCAGAGGAGAATTGTCTAGCATTTCGGTGCTGGACTGCATCTGGCAGGACAACGACTGCTATGTTTGGGATATTTTTTCTCTGGGAAAGATAGTGAGCTAAAGACTCTGGGCAAGTCTCTAGTAACCAGGACTAATGTCTGGCAGAGGGACTCCCAGGACCCCCTTGTTAATTTGCATGTTTAAGTAACTTTGGGCCTCGCCCTAAATTACTAGGAGAATCCAGACATGGACCCCTTGGTCACTATTCTTAGAGAGACACAGCTCCACCCTACTGATGAGGTCCAACCAGACCGAAACACGTGTCTGGGGTTGCTGTTGGTACTCTTGTTCAGAGGAGAATTGCCTAGCATTTCGGTGCTGGACTGCCCCTGGGCAGGACAAAGACTGATATGTTTGGGATATTTCTTCTCTGTGAAAGATAGTGAGCTAAAGACTCTGGGTAAGCCTCTTGTAACCAGGACTAATGTCTGGCAGAGGGACTCCCAGGACTACCCTTGTTTATTTGCATGTTTAAGTAACTTTGGGCCTCACCCTAAGTTACTAGGGGAATCCAGACGTGGACCCCTTGCTCACTATACTTAGAGAGACACAGCTCCACCCTACTGATGAGGTCCAACCAGACCGAAACACGTGTCTGGGGTTGCTGTTGGTACTCTTGTTCAGAGGAGAATTGCCTAGCATTTCCGTGCTCGACTTCCCCTGCACAGGACAAACTATAACAAGGGGGGATATCCTACCCTCTATGAATCAAAAAGTATGCAAACAGTGATTTAGGTGCAGAATAGTTTTTAGACCCTTATGGGTGCCCATACAACTGGGGCAACCATTGTTGGAAGTAACACGCTTGCTGCTGAAGAACACATATCTATTACTCATATAAACATTTCAGCTTTTTATTATTAGTTTGCTGATACTTTTTCTTTTGCAAAATATTTACGTTTTTACATATACACAACAGTACATGGTTGTCCATTGTAGTGAACAAACACATGGTTGTATTAGAAATCCAATGTGACATGTTTACAGATGCCGTAAGGTGTAAATCATCCACTTATACATTAAGAGACAACTTGTTCATAAGTAAAATGTCCCAAGTGATAAGGTTCATACAACACAGGATGAAAGTGCAAATGGAGGAGACATTGACTGTAGGTCTCCTATGCCCGGCTAAAGTCTGACCTCATATTTGGTCTACGTCTGGGTGAGATGTTAGGAGTATATAAGCAGCACTGAATACAGCCCGTAGGGGTTCTGGGTCTGTGTGCTGCTGATGTTTCGGCAGAATAGATGGAAGCCTTCTTCTGGGGCCAAGAAAGTAAGGGAACTCACTGGTCGTGCTGTGAGTAGGAGTAGATGAACACACAAGGTTTCATCGTAGAGCAGGAGTGCACGTGAGGGTCTCCAAAGTGGGCATTGGTTGTAAAGGCAGCTGGAGAGCGGGCGGAAGGACCGTGGGAGGCAAGCAGGGGAGTCCTTGTTATTGAATGCGAGGTCTGGCTGGGAGCAGGGACAGAAGAGCCTGTAAGTAAGTGATATGCAGAGCCCAATGCTGGGGAGGGCTGCAGCACAGTGAGCCAGAGAGGGAGTCTTCAAGGCTGGATGGCAGATATATATTCTGTCAAGTTCGCCCTGCAAAAGTCGAGGCAAACAGGAGCAGGACCGGCGTCTCGTAATAGACTGAAACATGTGTCTGGGGTTGCTGTTGGTACTCTTGTTCAGAGCAGAATTGCCTAGCATTTCGGTGCTGGACTGCCCCTGGCCAGGACAAAGACTGATGTGTTTGCGATATTTCTTCTCTGTGAAAGATAGTGAGCTAAACCCTCTGGGTAAATCTTTCGTAACCAGTACCAATGTCTGGCAGAGGGACTCCCAAGAACCCCCTTGTTAATTAGTCCTCTTCATGAGACACTTTAGGAAAAGGTAATGGTGGCTGGCCATAGATAGAGAAGTTAAGATTTGCACTACGTCATGTTCCATCTGCCAATAAGATGGCAAGCACCCCTGCCACATATCTCGTCTTTAATGAATGCTGAATGGTCTGGTACAGTGCAGGAAAATATGAGAATTGAGTTAATTAGGCCCATTGATTGATTTACCCCAATATGACCCAAAAAGAAACGCATCCCAAAAGACCAATTTTTTTTCTCACCCTTTGACCTCATATAAATGCGGGAGGATAACCCCTGCACTCCCCCTCCTTATCCTGCACATTTTTAATTAACTTTAACCCCCCCCCACATATATATGCGGTCCAATTGGGCATCCCAAATTCGGTCTTTTGTGATTCAGTGTTTTCTGCCTCGATCTTTTTGGACATTACCTATGGATTACATGCCTCAGGAACAACCATATGCAGTGGTTCTGAATGACTACACATCCAAATTAATAGAGGCCTTCTTCCTCAGTGATATCAGCACAAGTAATGAAGGATATCTTTCAAAAGAAAGGGAGTCTAAGGTATTGGGCATCAAATAATGGTGGGGCGGGCAATGAATGCTGAGAGAAATGACTACATTCCTGAAAATGTTTGGAATCCATTATTGCAGAGCTATCATCTCAATGCGCAGTGGTCAATGGGAATGTGCCAATCACTTCATCAATGGCATACTGGTGCTATCGAGGCAAGTAAAACGTGATTACCATTGGGCCTTAAAAAAGGCCTTAGCTACCTACAGAGGTAGAGTTAAATCCACTTCAAGGGTTCTCCTTTTACCATGATGGAAGGCTGATCTGCAAAAAACTAATGATATCCAGCGTGGGCTAATCTGAAACTCAACGCTCCCACCCTCACAAAGGCACCCATCAGAGTTAAGGTGGTCCGGTTTCTAACCTCACCTCACAACATGAGGTACATGTTTGCTAGGTCATCAGAGCATGCACTTTCCAAAAGCTTCAGAGAAAATGTTTGGCAGCAGTTTCGAAATTCAGTTGCCCAATGAGAGTCAAAAGAGTGCTGGCTCATTCAGTTACTTCAGAAGGGGGGATCGTCACTTTCATGTCATTGGGTTGACTCAATAACTCGCCAATGATAACACTGCGATCTGTTCTTTGCAATCTTTCTTTATTTCACCAGCTGTAGGCTATACATTCTCCACATCTGCTTCCACCTGCAGACACACCTCGGCTCTTGTCCTGTCTCCGGAGGGAAATGGAGTACTGTGTCTACCCTGTCGTAACGTTCCGTAAATGGCCACTTAATTGTTTCCCCTTGGAGAATGGTTTGGATCCTGCATCTTCCTACTGAACAGAAGTGCGGAGAGAGAAAAAAAGCATAGATCTTTTGTCAGTTAAGCTTCTTCAATGACTCTCTCGGGTCACCAAATTGTTCTTGAGAGAGATAATTTGATGGATATGGACTTGGGTGGTGATGACTTGTCCCCTCAATGTCCAGTGTTCTTTGTATCTCTTCGGATGATGACATGGAAGTCAGGGTGCCCGTAATTACCTTCCTCGTTCAGATCTGTTTCACGATATTTATTGTTTTGAAGTGTGATCTGTTCTTGGTGATCACCTGTCCCTTGGCCATTGCCGTGATCATCAACCCTTTTGTGGCCTTCACAGTCAATGCTCTGTACTCAAACATGAAGTCCGAGTATTAGAGCTGTCTGGCACTTCTCCATTGCTCATCGTTGGGTTCTTGTAATTGTTTTTGGCAATTGACTGGCCCTACTTGATGCCCATGCAGTGTTAATTAGGAAGTTGATGTATTCCTCTGCCATTGTAAGTTTAACAATGGTTTGATTCTGTGGGTGATGTGAGAGGAAATCAGCCAGATGTCTCTCTTTTCCAGGTTTGTGGACAATCTTGAAGTCGAATTCTCAAAACTGTAGGCCCCTTTGTTCAATTTTCAGTGGCTTTTTGCTCCTGGGCTTTCGATCTACATCATGATATGCACCAGATGCTCCTTCACAATGGTGAAACGCTTGCTGAAAATGAACACGTGAAAGTGTTCACATGCCAATCCCACACCTAGTCACCCTCAAAATGTCAGATAGCTTCCTACTGGCATTCAATAGGGTCCTTAGGGCAGACTCACTGATAGGTTTATGGCTCCAAACCCGACTAGACTGGCATTTACTGCGAGCCCCTCATAGGGGTATGGGTGAAAATGCGCCCTGGGCTTTTACACATTTCTTAGTGGCTTCAAATATGGCACTACACAGTGCTTGGGCCATAGGAATGGCTTATCATGTCTGGTCAGTTCCCTCAGGGTCATGCAAAATGGCAAGTTCCTTGAGTTGTCTGGCACAGTAACTGGTTTTGCCTAGAAATTAATGGAGGTCAGTCATGTCCAAGGGTGTGGGGGTGACGGCAATGGCTTTCACCCTATTGGGGTCAGAATGCATCCTTTTACCAGTAGTCCAAAGAACCTGAGTTCCTTTCTGTTGAATTTCCATGTGGATGCATTGAGAGTCAAACCGGCCTGTTGTAAAGCTTGGCATAACTCCTCCAGCTCACGGTCATGTTCTTCCGATGTTTTCCCAAACAGGTCTATGTCATCACTATAGTTGAAGCGATTGCTGATGTGCAGAATTACAATCCTGATGCCTTCTCGGAAATGTGCAGATGCCAACTGATGTGCCTATAGTGATAGTGGCCCAGATGTGTCTAAAAGCTGGGGATAGAGTCGGACTGCTGGCCAATCTCTATCTGATGGTAACCCTCGTTCAAGTCCAATTTTGAGAATAATTGCATGCCATTGTCACACGTTCGCATGCCATTGACTGGCAGCAGCATTTGCTTGCTCATGTCTATACATATTCTAATTTGGCCATAGGAATTGCACTTAGGAACTGCCATGATGTGCGACACCCAGGGTATTGATCCTTGTGTTGGCTTGATGATGTCTTGACTCAGAGATTCAAAGAGAAATCAAAGAGATTTATTGTCTATCTCAACTTGAGGTTGTCGATATATTGGCACTCTTAGGTGAAGCTGTGATATGCATTTTATGGATTCACCCGTATGTAAGGAGACTTGTATGTCCAAGTGTTGTGGGCTGCAGGGAGGGCCTCCAACCCCAGTTTACGTGGTACCCATAAATACAGGGGACTAGGAGGATGTTTCCAACTCCCTTTATTCTTTCTAACTAACTCCCCTTGTTCCCGTCACGTCAATTCCCTTCCTTCCTCCGCCCAGGACGTAGCTCCTCCCTCAAATAACGAGGAGGATCAAAAACCCACGACACTAGATCAAGTACTTCAAATAACTGGTGCTGCCAAGACAAGATTGGGTACACTGTTGTTACAAAGAAATGAATGGTGGCCATTCAGATTTGTGCGTCAGTGACTCATCCCAGTAGGCTCTTGCCAGGCACTTTGACATTGAGCATCAGACTTTCTCCCGTAGTTACTTTATCTTTGTGAATTATTTCATTTCCTGAATTTTGCACCGCTGCGGGCAGGGCATTTGGCAGCCCAGGTGAATATTCTTAGATCAAAGGGTATGAGTTTTAGTTTGTCCCCAATCTTCTCTTACCCAGAAATGCACTTGATGCTGAGCTCCGCACCTGTACGGATTGTATGAATTATGAAGTGAGTGGTGATAGTCAACCACATTGAGCAGGTGGGAGCTGTAGTATGACGCCAAATATGTCGACACTGTCGGTAGCAGCTATGGGTGGTGGCATCAGTGGTGGGGATCTGCCCATCCGCAGTGTTGCAGGAGTGCTAGAAAATATTTGGGCTCTGGCACTTTTTTTTTTTTACAAATGAAAGCACTGCCCATGCTCAGTGCTCACCCTGTGTGCGTTATGGGCATGTCTCCATGTGAATATAACTCTTCCAGTTCTCCCATTCTAGGTGGTTGTGAAGGAGTCCATGAAGCCATGAAGCTTTGATCTAGACACGGAGTGGGACATGGTGCTCACCCGTGTGGCACCTCTTTGGCCACCAGTGAGACCCCGACAAGGTGAGCAGTTTCAGGCAGGGCTATAAGTGGGGTAAGAAATCGAGGGGGGAGCCCTCATTTGGGGCATGGCTTGGGATAGGCGTGGCCTCAAAAAGTACACAAACTGTAGTAAGGTACGCAAACAAATATGTAAATGCATGTAAGCGTTTATATATTTCTATACGTACCTTACTATGGTTTGTGTAGTATGCAAGACATATTTAATAAACATAGAAATATGTAACATATGTCTATGTTTATAAAAGATGGCTTGAAAAGTATACAACCTATAGTTAGGTGCGCACACAAATATATAACTTTTATATATTTATTTGTATACCTTATGGTTTGTTACTTTATTCAAGCCATCGTTTTTAAACATTTCTATGTTTATAAAAGATGGCTTCAAAAGTACACGATTAAATACATCTTTTATAAAGCTTTGTCGATGGACAAACCCCGAGGCGTCATTGTCCGTCGGCAAAGCTTTATAAACGATGGCTTGAATTGTGTACTTTTCAAGCCATCTTTTATAAACCTCTAAATATGTTTTGGAATCCCCAGGTTCTTCGAGGGTTAAAGACGCCTCGGCGACCTGGGAAACAAAGGCACAGTAACTTCCTCTGGTGACCCCTCGTGCAAGGGTTCACCTTAGGAAGTTACACTGACTGGCACTTCTGTCAGCTTGCCTGACCTAATGCAGGCGCATCTCCGGTCGCAGCTGTGGCCGCAGGGGATTAAAGTGTCCCGCCAATGTTATGGTGGGACAGGGGGGCCCCGGCAGGGCCCGGGCCACTTAAAGCACTGGTTTCAGGTGAGATATCACAGTGCAATGCTCTGACGTGTGCAGACTCTTTTGGAGGTGTGGGGGGTATTGAGTTACATCATAATTACCAATCAGGGTTTTGGAAGTTCTTCTCCGGGTCCACTGAGTCTGCTCCCCAACCTTTGTCACCGATGACAACCAAACAACCCTTTGCAATCTTCCTTTTTTTCACCTCGTGTAGGTTACACAAACTACATATCTGCTTTTAACTGCACAGCGCACCTCTGCTCTCATCCAGTCTCAAGTGAAACTGGCGGACTCTCCGTAGACTCTCCCTTCCTGCTGGCAAACGTTCCCACTTTATGGAATCCCCTCGGGCACTCGGGCAGTGCGGTTTGGATCCTACAGTGAAATAAGGATTGGCAGGAGAGAAGACAAGCTCAGTGCCCTAGCAGAATACACACCCTCAGCACATGAAAGAGGAAGGTCACAAGAAGACAGAACAATGCAAACGCCAGTCTGATATGAAGAATGTGAACCCTCCAGGCACCCGTACACATTTCCCGCGTGTCCACTCCTGTGCATATTGCATGATTGCTCGCAGCGCTGGCCAATGGGCCGGCTCTAGCCAAGTCCAAGATCCGGCATCATATGTCTGGCCGGATCTCGGGACCTGGCCAGCTCCAGCCCTGAGCGGGCTATACCGAGCCCCCAGCTACACTGAGGGAAGCTGGGAGCCTGGTGATGTAATCTGCTCTGTGCTCCTTTCCCCAGCAGTCTTTCAGGCGTTTGCTGGACCTATTTGCCTAGCCTGTTTTCTTTCTTCTGGCCTGGAAGGGACACCACAGGAATCAATGGGCCATGCATATAACTGGGAGGAGGCCTCGCTTTTGAAAGCAGGCTCTCTACATGTGGGGAACACTATTGTTTTCCAAATGTGCATCTCACACTTCCAAAAAAAACAAAAGTAATTTCCAAAATGAAAAATGCTGCTTGCATTCACTAGTTTTCTTTGATTTTTTTTTTGTCGGGCTTTCACACATATTCTGTAATTTGTGTGGCCCTTTGTGTTTTATCACAGGTTATATATATAAAGATGTTATATGCTTGTCAAACCGGGTAGCCACAAATACATGCTTCTGTTCTGCCGACAGCAGTTTTTAGGAAATTTAACTGTGGGTTCATGGGTGCCAACCTTTGATTTTCACTAGAGGGGCAGAAAAAAACACACCTCCAGCAAGGGACAAGCCCAACCACTGCTCTAGCCAAATACATTTTATAGCACCTGTTTTTTTTATGGGGAATTGCCAAAAAGTCATACGATTAACAAGTAGTTTTTAATGTATAACATCTCAGCAAAAGTATCTCAACTTGCTGAGCTACCCTGGTAGCCTTTTACTGTTAAGCTTGTCCACAGATTCCTTAATGTACTAAAAATCACTGCATTTGCGACAGTATTTTGGGTGCACCACTGCCATGTAAGTGATTTCAAGTGAAATTGTTGTACAGTGTGGAGTTTGGAAAGAAGCAGCATGAAAGAAATTGCACCATGTTTTAAATATTATTTTGAACATTTCCTTTGAGTTGAGTCCAACTGCCAGCTCTGCCACCTCGGCACTCCACCCCCTCAGCACTGTGGCCCTACCTCCAAACTCCACCCCCACAGCGCCCTTGTGGGATCCCCCTTTACATTTTCTCCATTTCCACCACTGATTGCACGTGGGAGGGATGAGCGCGTGAGCAGGAGGTTGGGGGGCAGAGAGATTTAAGGGGCACCCTGGAGCAAGGAGAGTGCACAGAGCTGCTCAGGTGGGTGCCGGGCTAGTGCAACATTCTTTGCTGTTCATCATATAGTTAAACCAGTCTTCCTGTGTGGCCCGAAATTCATTCACCATTGACGTCTGGGAAAGTAAACATATGACTAATTACCTGAACACTGTAGTGCCAAGTGTGTTCCATCTGCTCTTCAAGACATGGGAGCAAGAACCCGTCCGACTCATACTAGTGTTGGCCTAAACGTTTTGTTCACATGAGTCCTTTTGAAAATAGGCGCGCGGATACAGGTGCAGATGATGTTCATTTTAGAAAAGAAAGTTCACTTGGTAGTTGAAATCTAATGCACTTTTGGCTTACTGCACAAAAACACAAACGCACGTCCTAACCGTTGCGTGCTCCAGAACCTTCCCCGCCCCCTTAAGTAGCCCCTAGGGCGCTCTATGCGCAGGTGTGCAGCGCCAAAAATCACCCCTTATCATCCTCCAGCAATACAGAACGGTAAGGTCAATATCTATGATGTCTCTATTTTAATACGTTCTTTCACTACTGACCTTTTCTCTCCCCAATATAACATATGTGCTTCAACCCCCGTTTTCACAGGAATTAAAGTGCCGTTTGCAAAGAATTTAAATTCCCTCATTGCATTTTCTGAACTCCATAAATGTGACACCGAACCCAATTGCTTATAAAGTACGCTTATACATTCTTGCGACGAGCGACGTAATTCCAAAAAGACGACAACTGTTGTAATACGCTTTCAATTTATCAACATCGTTTCTGGGTAAAACAAATCAGCGCCATTTAACGCATTACGCGACCTTGTTCCCATAGGTCTGTGATTTATCTGGCGCAGCTAATGGATTGGTTTCCTGGGAGATTAAGGTCAGGGTCACTGTGTTACCTCACTGCGCCACAAATCTCAGACGTTCCGGTTCCAGGAAAAGCGCGGCTTTTTCATCAGGGTTAGACCTTAGATCCAGTCAGCGAGGGCCAATCTACCGCTGGCATGTTCATTGGTTTAGCTCCATGATGGCTACATAATCTGACATGTGGCATATCTCAGTGGGGCCGCGGCTGGGGTTTAGCTGCTCGCTTTCCCTTCTCACAAGTCAAGTCTTTCATTTCTGCCTGCGACCGTTTCTGTTTCCCACAGTCCACGCAGGTAACAGTGATCGATAAGCCCTTTTCGTGCAAACTGTTTCCGAGGGAAGCAACCCCATGGCCGTGTGCTTCCTGCAATGAAAAATAATTGCTCTCCTGTGATGACCTTGCATGCTGAAATGGCTGCGCATCAAGAGCATCAGTTTGTGAATTAAAAGTTTGCACAGGAACATATCTAGTTACTTGGTAGGGAAACAAATCTGGACAATCAGGGAGGTAACGCGCCTCGCTATAAAGAGGCCCCCAGAGTGACCTAAATTTGATTGTATTCATTACTGGGGTACGCTTGTGAAGGTGTGACATACTTGGGAGCGTGCCCTTTAAGTGCATGACACACGAGTAAGGTTGAGGAGGAGTTTGGTAGGGGAAGTAACAATAAAGTTAGTGAAGTGACAACACGTCACTGTGTCCTTTTTGTGTACCTTATGAAAGGCCTAATACTTCTAACAACTGGCGACGAGGGGTACGGGCCTGGGCTTGCGTGTAGCAGCACTCCACTGCGGTCCCCGGTGTGGCTCAGAAGAGAGACGCCCTTCTCTGCGTCCTGTGGAACGTGTCTGACTTCACGCACCTCGGCATAGCATTAAAAGCCTGAGGAGGCTGCAACGTGTGTGCTGCGCTGCGGCGCGTCCATATCAGCCGGTGATGGCTGGAACGCATGCCCGGTGAATGACCCTGTGGCTGGGTGATATCAACATGAAGGCAATGGAGCAGTCAACTCTCGCCTAGAGTGACGACTCAACCTGGGGAAGGGTGGGGGGAGTCAGTGCACCATAGTGCACAATGCTGTTAAGCTAAGCACGCAGGCTGAATTCAAGAGTTGCCCGCAGCAATTTTCTCAGCCTTGCTGAAATAATAAAACAGTGGATAATGCACTAGGCACATGACTTGAAAAATATATATATATTTTTTCTCTCGCACAAATCGCTACTGACATTAAGAGATCCACTTTAAAAATACAAAGCTAACAAACAAACTACAAAAAGGACTGGAAGCGAGGAACCCACCAGAGCTACACCACCAATGTTGGACGAGGCAGGCGACCAGGGACCACGCCAGCAGAACAATGCCATTCAACCACAACAAGACAAGGGACCGCAATGAACTGAATGTCTCGAGGAGTTGGACAACTTCATCAGAGCTGCAGGTGAAGCAGACTCACCTGTCCTGAAAGACATTTTCATGAACCTTGCTGGCAAAGAAATTGAGGGCATCATCAAGACGATTCCAGTAGGTGGAAGAAGCACCTATGGCAAACTTGTGGTGGCTTTGAACAAAAAACAGGTCATACAGCCCAATAGAGACTACGAAAGATATGTATTTAACCAGTGACAACAGTCCAAGCATGAGACGGTGGAGGAGTTCATCACCGGCCTCCACCAGAAGCTAATACATTGCCAATTCTTGCAGTTCTCCGATGATGGGTTGTGTGTCATCCATGTTGAGAAAACAGCTCCTGATGAAGCCCCTGACCATTGAGGAGGTCATAGAAATGGTGCAGGTGTATGAACGAGTTCAGGCACAAGCGAATGCCATGGAAGCACTGAAGAAGAGAAACGACAAGGAAGAGACGATAGCAGCATTCTCGGCATCCGGAAAGAGGGTCAGGAATAAACCAACCCAGTGTGAGAGGACAGCAGAAGGATGGATTGATGCAGGGGCAAATAGGCCCTCGCCCTCCGAGGCTATGCTACCGATGTGATCAGCCATTCCCACACTCTGGTGCATGCATGCAGAGTGCTGCTACATGCAAGTCCACACTCTGGTGCATGCCTGGCCGTTAGTCAACAGTGTTTGAGGTGTGATAGAGAAGGTCATTTCCCTCTACAGGCCAAGAGATACAGGAAACTATCTACTAATGATCATGAACGAGTTTTCAAGATTTACTTTCATGAAGAGGACTATCTCCACAGCATTTGCCCACGTAGTGAGGTGATCGATGAGGTCTTTAGCGAATAGGGCATACCCCACATCTGGAAAATAGACAATGGACCGCCTTTCAATGGCCAGGAATTTCACAACTTCCAGAGACATTTAGAGTTCACACACCAGAAGATAACGCTGCTCTGGCCCCAAGCGAATGTCATGGCGGAACAATTAATGGCTTTCTTAAAGAGAAAGATACAGAAACAAGGATAGAAGGAATGTCGATGCAGCAAGTGCTGTGCCGAATGCTGCGACACTACCGAAACACGTCTCAACCTGCAACAGGAGTACCACCTGGTGATCTGATGAGGGCTTACCGGGCAAAGATGAGATTACCAAAAGTGAATTAGGGGCCGAGGCCCCGATAGGAGGAGCAGAAATCCTCGAAGCTGAGATACGAGAGAAAGATGTCAGAGGCAAGGAATTAGCCAAGGAGCAAACCGACTGGGCGAGAAAGGTGAAAATGAAAGTCTTCCATGAAGATGATGATGTCCTAGTGCAGCGACGGCTGCAATGAAAGACAGACTCGAGATAAAAGAGCACACCACTGTGGAACAAATAACAGTAAAAAGTAAATAGAAATGCTGGCTGAGGTGAAAATAATTGGATAATGGAGGGGAGGAAAGATAGAAGTCAGGAGTTTACCCAGAGCAGGAGGCATTAGGCAAATTAAGGTGTGGTTGAATGGCCTGCAAATGGCTGACAAGCCAGTTAGGAAAGGGCTCAAAGACGTTTATCTGGGAGTGCTGCCTGGGGATAGATGTAGCACAGTGGGCCAGCCGAGCACTGAGTGGTTGGTAGTATTTATATTAGGTCTGGTGAGACCATAAGGCTCTTGCAGGGTAGAAGCAGTAGGGCAGTGAGTGGTCTTGAAAGGGAGTGTCGGGAAAGGTAAAGGCCTACTGTGCACATGGTGTGGCATGCCTTGAAACACATAGGGGATGAGGAAAGCTCATTAGCTTGCAGCCTTTTGAACAGCAACAGCAGAAGTGGGACCTCAGACCTAGGTACAGATGCCATAGAGAACAGCTGAAGTAGCAACACAAATATTTCCATTCCTGTCTCCAGCCCCCGGATGGGTGCAAGTAGAAAAAAGGGGCTACGTTGACAGGGCTAGAGGAACCCAATAGAGAAGGAGGAGTTCAGCGATGCAGAACAGTTGGGAACAGCTTGTTGTATCAACAAGGCTAAGGAAGATCCTAACATGCATCACACTATGAGAAGATCATGAGGTCAGAGTCTGGAGAGCTCCAGCATCTGACGGAGCAAAAAAGATGTCCTGTGGGGCTAAGAGGCCCATGGGGAACAGAGCTGAGGATGTTGCAGCTTACTCTACCATAAGAAGAGTGTACCAGTGGCCATGTGGTAAGGCAAAAAGGAATCAATGAGTTATTGAAAAGTGACATGAAGAAGAGAAGGGTGAAGGTCGGCTGCAGGTCAGGGAATTTGGTGGAAGAATAGCTGCACATGATAAGGTAAGGAGTAAGGCACACAGAAAGAGTATCCCGGACAGTGTCAGATATTGGCCTCTAGTGGGGTCATGCAAGGACAAATACACCTCAAGCAATGTCTTTAAGTGTAGCCTCGGGAGAGACAGCTTGAGTCTGAGGTCCTTAGATGGGGCTGTAGCAGGCACCATCAGTAGATTGGTAGGATGCAATAATGCAGCAGGAGATCAATGAGGAAAGAGAAGGGGCTTGTAGTAACTAATAGGTCCAGTTTATGGTGACTAAGCAGGCCAGAAGATTTTCCATGAAGACATACTTGAGGCAGGTTTGGAAGTAATTTCCTAAGGATGAGCAACATGTAATCATAAAGATAAACATAGTGAGAATATGTTGATGAAGCATCATGCTGTGTGGGCCAATAATGTGACTGGCCTTGGTACAGTGAAGGCATTAAAGGAGGGACCCGGGGCCTGCAGCATACGATAACATAGGAAGTTGTGGTCATCTGAGACTATAATGCAAACTATAGGTGAAGAGGTGATGGGAAATAGGAGATCAGTGCTCATGTGACTAATCTAGGGGCACTGCAGAGTCTGAATGGCGCAGGAATAAGGCAAACGTGCAAATGAAAAGCCGTCTTATATATAATGGAATACTCAAGCCTCTGGAAGTAAGACTCAATGATGACCAGGAAGGACCTTCTATGGGCAAGACATGTTTGAAGGTACTTTAGATGCTGCTCAGGGAGGTGAGGTGCATACAATGATCAAAAGAGGAGGAGCTAAGCGCGTATGTAAGAAACACACATAGCATTGAGTAGGTGTATCTGTATATGAGTGCACGGTTAGTTTCAGGGGCCCAACATGGGTAATTATGATGAAGCATTTGAGTCATGAACGTTAATGTTAAAGGTTTTTATATTGCGCACTATTGCCACTTGCCTGGTCCACAGGCGCTCATGCTGATCTATAATGAAAGGAGGGAGCGTGGGTGGTTAGTATGATGGAGCAGAAAATAGCAAGGGGGCTTTGATCTGCTGTTGGCAGCTTCAGTTCGGAACACTGTTCACTGAGCATAGATGCGATTTTTGGAAGTTGGCCGCCATGCGCTCTTGTGCAGGGTTACGTGCGGTTTGTTTTGGTGTTGTGGTGTTGTGAAGTATGTGTGGGTTGTGGTGCTGTAGAGGTCTGGTTGTGTTAAGTTCAGCGTTTGTGAGATGTATGCAGAGGAGTGAGTTTGTTAGTACCGATTGTTGATGAAAGTCCTGGAAATCCATCCAAGTGCTCCACCCCTCACCCTTTAAATCCACCAAAGTTATCCACATCTCCCACCTTAGGAATCCATCTGGGTGTGCTTCACCCCTGCCCCCAGAGTATCCACCATCCACCTAGATGGACCACTCCACCCACCCTGGCAATTACTCAAAGCACTTTACACCCCCGCAAAACTCAATCCAAGTATGTTACGTCTCGCACCCCCGAAATTCACCCAAGTGCGCAGCACTTCCCACCCCTGAAGTCAATCCGAGTGCTTCTCACATCCCCCCCCTCTTGAAAATCCAGCTCAGTGTATCACATTTCCTACCTCTGAAATCCACCTAATTGCACCAGATTCCCTAACCCTGATATCCATCCCAGTGCATCACAGTTCCCACCCTGCGTCAGATTAACTAGCTATGAAATTCATCTTGCCATCACCTCTGGTAGTCGTGACCTTTGTCTCCTCCCTGCTTGCACTTTCTGGGATTCACCTCATGACCTCTGCAGTCATGATTCCAAAGCTAGTCTGGTGTTCGTTAGGCTGTCTGATATCTTGGTAAAAGCCTTATTTCTAGCTAGGTGGTGAGTTCACTGGCCTGAGTGGGACCCGCAGGGAATGGTTAGTCATCATCCTCGATACCCTTCGGGCATTGTCTATTATTTATTGGGGAGTGCCTGGTGCATTACTCCTGTTCATTTGATGGTTCTTACTGGGGGGTATCTAGGCTGGGAGTCTCCCTTTCCTGATTTTTTCTTCCCCGGTTTCCCTTGAGCCTCCTTCCCTGGCCTTATCGTACCGGCCTACCAGCTTCTCCTATTTATTAGTGGTCCCTCTTTGCAGGGATGGGGAAAGGGGCATCTCTGTTTAGGTCTCTCTTCCCAGTCCTCTCCCTCATTCCTCTGTTATTTGGGGCTACTTTTCCGTTTTCTGTAGTAGGTCAGTTACGAGATTTGCAGGTGCTGTCCAGTTGGTTTGATTATGTTCAGAACCGAAGAGCCAAGTTTTAAGAAGTTTTCTGAATTTTGTATGGTCCTCAATATTGCGAATTTACCTGGGAAAGGAGTTCCAAAGTTAAGCAGCTAAGCATGAGAATGCTGACCCACCCAGTTTTTTCTTCCGTTATTCTTTGGGTTCTAGGTGGATGCCGTTGAGGATTTTAGGTCCTGGTCGGTGTTTCGATGGAGAGTTTCTTTTGAATACATTCTGCTCCCTGGCCGAGTATCGCTCTGTGCTTTATGGACATTGTTTTGAAGGTGATTCTTTTTTGCACTGGGAGCCAGTATAACATCCGAAGTGCCGGTGTGATGTGATCTCTTCTATTGAGTTTAAGGAGAAGTTTGGCTGCTGTGTTTTGTATTTGTTGCAGTTTCTTTAGTAGGTAGTCTGGCATTCTGTGGTATATGCTGTTATCATAATCGATCCTGGACATGATGAGGGATATGATGGGCAGTGTTTTGTGCCTGAGTGAATGGAATGGTAGAATTTTTATTATCGTTTGTAGATGGAAGAAGCACTTCTGGATTATCGTGTTAACTTGGGGTTCTAGTGTTAACATGTTGTTCATGATGATTCCAAGGTTTTTTACTCCTGCAGATGGTGTTGGTGGGTTTACCTCTTCTATGGCCCATGGAATCCGCTGATTGCGACCTCTGTCTTCAGGTGTAATCATGATTTAGGTTTTATCTGGGTAAATTTTGAGTTTGTGATGTTCACCCATTGGTAACGCTCCTTGAGACACTCTATTAGGGGTGTGTTCTCTTCTTGTAGGTCTGTATTTTTAGAGATAATGTGTGTATCATTTGCGTAGTTGTAGCATGCCAGTCCGTGTTTTATGATGAGGTTGATTAACGGTGTCATGTAGATAATGAAAAGTGGCGGTGATAGCCTTGGGGTACTCCCGTGGTGCGGATTTGAAATGTTTTAACCAAACTGTTTTTGTTCTTTCCAAGAGAAAGTATTTGATCCAGACAAGCGCTTTGTCAGTGAGCCCTGTATCTTCCAGTCTTTTTATTAGGATGTTGTGGTTGACTGTGTCAAAGGCAGACGAGAGATCCAGTAACATCAGTGCTGATTTGGTGTTGGAATCTGCATTCATCTTTAGATCCTCCCATATTGAGACCAGAGCTGTCTCCGTTCCTCTCAATTGTCTGTAGCCTACTTGCGCCTGGTCCAGTTGATGGCAATTATCAACGTGCTCCAGTAGTTGTTGATAGTAGCAGGTTTTTAATAATTTTGCTTGATATTGAAGAGGTTTAGGTAGTATTCTGATGGTGTGTCCTGTGCGAGGATGGACTTACAGATGTCTGGTGGGCAGGGGTCCATTGGGGAATCTGCCTTGTCACTATTTTTAACCAGGCTTAGTAGGTTTTCTCTTGACATCAGTAGCAAGCAGCACATTTTGCTTTGTTGTCCAGGGTTGGTGGTGGCTGGTGGATTGTTTGGTCGATTGGTCTGCTTTGTAAGACTCAGTGAATGTTGGTGATTTTGTTTTTGAAGTGATTTGCGAGATTATCGCATAGTTTTTGGTAGGGTATTGGTGAGTTGTTGCATCTGGATGGGTTTCTCATCTCATTTATGATGTTGAACAACTCTCTTTGAGTGTTGGTGGCTTTCCTGATCCGGTCGTCGTAGTGCTTTTTTGCTTTGAGAATTTCAGATTTGTTTGAGCTCATTTGTAGTGGGTATTTTACTCTTTTGTCTTGGTCATAATTTTTCTTCCAATCATGCTCTAGTTTATGATTAGTTATTTTCATTGCTTTTAGGTGGGAGGGAGGTAGCCATCTAGCCACTGCTTTCTTTCTTGATGAGGTTAGGCGTTTTTCTGGGCAGATGGTATCTATTGTTTCTGCAATCCATTTCTGGATGAAGTTTGCTTTTCCGTCTATGTCTGCCATATTCAATGACATTGGCATTGGCTTCACGTCTTCTAGTTGTTCTTCTAGGATATTATTGTGTATGGGTATCTGTTCTGTTGAGTCGGTTGTTGCAAGGTATGGTGTAAGGTAGAGTGATTTTAGTCTTGTTCGCGGGGTGGTTCTTATTCCTCTGGTGGTCGCGGCTGTGTGTTCTGATGATGTTCTGGAGTGTCTGGGAGTAGGGGTCAGCTGTGCTTCCCTTTGGATATCCTCTCTTGTTATTTTCTCTCACGTCGGTTGATTCTTTGATGTGTCATGGTCTAGTTTTTTGGTATTTAATTTTTTTACGGTTGAATGACGGTTTGCGAGTTGCTTCCCGTGCTCTGGAGTTTTTTTTAGGTTACAGGGGAGTAAAACATCCTTTGTTAGTTATTCTGTGTTTCTGTTTGCCTTGGAGGATAGTGGAGATCCTTCTTATTGGGACCACTGCCCCTGCTTCCCTTTCTCACTCAGGAGGCCCGTCTTGAGCCCTCTTCCTTTGCCTTCCTACGAGGCAAAAAACCTTGGTGTCCTCTTCGACTGCACTCTCTTTATCTCCTCACATCTCGGAAGTCCCCAAGAAGTCCCACTACCAGCTGCACCTCCTCAAAGGGACTCTTCCCTTTCTCACTTTGCCCCAGACGCTGACCGTCTCCAGAGCCCTGGTTCTCTCTAGGCTGGACTACTGCAACAGCCTATTTCTTACTAATAGTACTTTCTTGGATGGGAGTCCTGCGTTTTCATGAAGTGGTTGTATGTTACTTTCTTCTAAGGTCAGTTCTCAGCTTCAAGTTTCGGGACATACATTGAGAAACACTAGCCGTGCACTATCACTAGTTCTGATAAAGCGAAAGCACGGGTCGGAAACATCTGCAGACTTGTACACACTAGAAGTAAGACCTGTACATTGTGGAAAGGCATGCCTGCTTGAGTAAGAATATAGACTTGTACATTTCTCAGAGACACCATTTATTTCTTGACCAAAACATATCTAACTACTACAGTAGTCTATTGTAAGCACAAACATAGTCTCCATACAGGCCCACTTTTTGATAACTCATGGACATTGTCGTTGGAGTATGTGCAGAGCTGCTGGCAGTGGGATCCTCAAGCAGTACCTTTGATGCACAGTGCTAGATTGTTATTAAAAAATGCCAGCTGGATGCCCTGATAGTAGACCTGCCAAAATATCTATTAGCAATTTATAGACACAGACACATGTGCACCAAATGATTTGGGCAGTTGAATTGGAGCGGAACCACAGCTATAGCGGGGAAACAGCAAGTTACCATCAGTTGCGGGAAAGAGCTCCTACGTCGCTTAAAGTCAAGGGAAATATAGGCTTGTGAGGTCGACACCCTGACAGACTACAGGCAGAAACACACTGGCCTAGTTTCTGGAAGTGAGCCAGGTTCTCAAACAAAGGCACCAATATCTAAAGAAGCATAAACAGTACTTCAAACAGGCAAAATGACTACCCCAGCAAGGAGAGAGGAACACACGAAAGAATGGGATGGTACAGAAGCCACTTTGCTTGTGAATTGTGCTCTACGTGGGAGTTTAAGGTTATAAACACTTGTATTTGGGAAAGATTAAATCGGTTCATAACTTCAACAAATGGGCGGAGACCCAGGTGGCATTCTCCGGTAGTGTTTATTTTCAATGGAAGGTGATGGAATCAGTTCCTTCTTTGCACTGATGATTTCATTTTAGTGGTTGAAATGGACAAGAGAGGATAATGTACAAAACCAGAAACTATTTTATAGTAGGACTCAAGGTCTCTCGGTCCCGCTAGCACTGCACTATATAGAAGGCCCAGTTACTTTGACCACTGTTCTGAAGATAGATCTGGGGCCTACAGAGATGATGGAATGACTAAACTAAGGTTGTTTTATATGTGATGGGCGTTAAAGGAATAGTGCGCTCAGAAATATTATTGGCAAAAAAGATGGCCAATAATAAAAAAAATAAAAAATATTTTTTTTTAAAAGTCCCTATGTAAAGTATTGAGCAAATGAAGCACAAACCTTAAAATGGGAAGCACTAGGAGGCATCCATTTTGTAAAATTGATGCCTCCTGTGCTTGCCCTTGTGGCAATAATGAAGCAGAAATCAGCAATCTGTAGTAAACAAAAGCTACCACTGGGTGGATTTTGCTTCATCGGTGCCGGAGGATGGAGACGAGAGACTGCAGGCAGGAAAGCTGCATCTCGGTAAGTGCAAATTTCTTTTTTTTAAAATAAGCACTAGCTGTGGGTTTTTTTCTACGTTTTGCGGGCTGGAGGAGCCTAGAAAACTTAGAACTAAAACCGCAGCTTTTAAAACGTATTTATGTTTGTGGTAGCCCGCTAGGCTCCAAGCTGAAGCTACCGCAAACATAAATACAACGTTGTTGTATTTAAAAACGCTGAAGGTTTCTTTCTAAGTTTCTCGCGCTCCTCCGAGCCGGAGAAGCCCGAGAAACTTAGAAAGAAAAACTGCAGCGTTTTTTAAACACAATCACGTTGTGTTTCTGCCTGCCGTGACTATCACTTTGGGTCTCCGGGGCTCCCCCGTAGCCCCGTAGACCCAAAGTAAAAGCCAAGACAGGCAGAAACACAACGCGGTTGTGGTTCCATGCCAAAGTGTTTCTGCCTGCAAAGGCTTTCACTTTGGGGCTCGCGGCCGCAAGCCCCAAAGTGAAAGCCGCTGCAGGCAGAAACACAACGCGGGTGTTTTGAAATGCTGCAGTGTTTCTGCCTGCAGCGGCTTTCACGTTGGGGCTCGCGGGCTCCCCGTGGGTGCCTGCCGTGACTATCACCCACCCACCCAGAACATTTACAAATAAACACGCGCACACAAACACACACACACTCACATTCCTGCTCCCTCACCCACCATTTACTGACCCATAAACCTCTTACATTCACTTGCACTGTATTCTCTACACAAGAACACACCCAGCCCCCAGAACATTCAAACACACACGATCACATTCCTATTCATACACCCACCACTCACTGACCATACACCTTCTCTCACATCCACTCACACTGCATCCTCTACACAGGCATGCATCCATCCACCCAGAACATTCAGACACACACGATCACATTCCTATTCATTCACCCACCAGCCACTCACCCATACACCTTCTCTAACCACTCTCACTGCATTATCTTCACAGACACCCACCGAACCAGAACTCTCAAACACACACACTATCACATTTCATCTCATTCACCCACCACTCACTGACCCATAGAACATACATTCATCTTACACGCACTTCACACCTGCAAAATACATATCACATTATTTTTGAAAAGCCTCCTTACCTGTTTTTCCATCTTCGGTCTATCAACCCAGGCCACCCTCGCTCCTCCGTGCTGCTCACAAATAGGAACCAGGAAGCTGGGAGAGCTTCCTGGTTCCTGTATATGAGCAGCAAGGAAGCTGGAGGAGAATGGGTTGGAGCTGAATGTGGCATGTGACAGGTGCCACATGTCAAAGTCAGTTCCAACCCCCCACAGATGGCTTCCTTCTCGCGCCGCAAGCCTCGGCGCAGCCTTCACCCTGATGGGTGAAGACTGTGCTGGGTCACCCCCAGACCTGGTGTAGCGGGGACTCGGCACCGCATGGGCTGTGGGGGCCCTGCTACTCCGGGAGCTTCCATAAAAAAAATACCTTTTTTTTTTTCAGGGGTAGCAAGGGAGATTGCAGGAGTAGCAAGGCAGGACACAGGGGTCAGGGCTTCTACCCCTTATGACCCCCAAATGACGTCCGTGCCTGAAATTCTTAATGACAATAAATACAAGGAGGGGTTAAGTGTGGAGTATGACACTGCTGTTGTTCGTGAGCTAACTGGAATGCTTGTCACACAGTGCATTGAAAAGTGAACAGACACAACCCTGGGAAGGGCCCAAAACTAGTTTTCTGAAACAAAGAAGTTAGTGCAATTGTTTTAATGAAATAAATAACATGCAATGATATAGTGCACCACTGATGTTGATAACTAAGGTCCAAATTAATCAATACATTCGGTGAAGCTTCTGTGCTCCCATTAGTACACACAATTTGTGGATTCACCTTAGCACAACCGATGTTTCATTATCAGCTTTGTTTGGGGAACATACTAGTCAAGTGCAGAGGCCACATTCTGAAATGCTTGTTGATGACTCGAGTGTCAAGATGCTTCAGGGGACAACTCAATGTGCCACGCACTTGTTACAGAGATCTGTGCTCCTATGCCAGATCATGGTTCCAAAACCTGCCACGGCAGAGTAAGCTTTTCCCCCTTCTAAGGTTGACATACGTGAGCATGCGCATTCTGGGGATAGTAACACCCACTGTTCCGCAAAACAACAGAACATCTGGTTGTTTGGCTAGGTCACTCTGAAGTGAAAGAGAGCGGCATTCATTCAGGAGAAGGCTGTGAGCATATCCACAGGAATTGCTCTGCTAGAGGCAGCATGCGACAGGTCACATTGATGCAAATGTAATGAGAATTCTGGTCACTGATGCAGTTGCCGGAGGACTGTTTTGGTTCAGAGCACCAGCCAAGGCTGTATAAAGTGGTAAGAAGGCCAAGAAAGACCAATGGCCAGTGAACAAGCTAAGATGAAAAGTACATTAGTGTATTTAGCAATATAAGGGTTTTAAGATAGTTTAACAGCTTTCCAACAGAGACTTTTTTTTAGATATGTAATGATCTCCAACAGGATATTGGCATTGAGTGTAGACAGTGGCATCATCAGGAATCAGATTTAGAGGGGTGGGGTCACAGAAGGGGCCACTGGCACACATAGGAGGAGACCTGTAAATGAGCAATGTAAATGTTTTTCCCAAATTGTCGTGGCCGAAGTTGCCCTAAGTGACCAGGGAAGGGCAACATGATGCATTTCTACAGCACAATTTTCATGGAAATTTGAATTAAAAAAAAGACATTTACAAGCACTTCTGCAGGAAAAATGTAATGTTCTAATACTGTTAAGGCTAGGACATGAACTGATAGCACAATACACATTATGCATCACGGATCATTATAAATGACACCAGTTTTAATATTGTGCCAGGATATCATGCAGTGGGTTTGGAAGTGTCAGATAAGAAAACAGAATTAGTTGCCAGGTGTTAGCATAAAATGCCAGGTTTCTTCAAAGTATACCTAGTGTTGCTGAAATGGTGCAGGTTCTGCCAATTAAGGGTGACCTGTGTTGCTCAGTTACAGCGAGTTGCTAATAAAAGTGCCAACCTGCCTGGGGTAAGGTTTAAATACACCATTGTTCTCTTAAACACGACAAAGTTCAGGGCAGTGTACCAGCCTGCCTGTTAACCATAGCCTTGCCTGTTTCAAAAAATACTACTTGAGCACAGTCAACGTAATGCCAGTCCCAACAAGGCCCTGGCCAAGCCTGCCCCAGTATGACATGTTCTGATGCAAGAGCAGATCGAATCCACAAATAACATCACCATATGCAATGTATAGCCTTCCAGGGGCTCAGGGGCAACCCTGCAAAAAGAAAAGAGCAAGGCAGGCGTGCCCCATATTTAAAGGCATGGATCCCGCGCCTACTCGCCCCGCAGTACGTTGGGAGAATGTATTTCTGGGAAATACCAGCTAAATATCCTCATGACGTTGGTCCTGGGGCGTCAGCCCGGAAGTGGGTTCCCCTTCGGTTCTCGGGGCATAGAGAGGAATCCAGCAGAGCAACCCGGGCCCACGCCTACCGACCGGGGCAGGGGGTTGGAAACAGAAGGGTTTGCACAACATTTTGTAGGGGAGGGAGGTGCCCCGCCTCCCCGGCTCTACCTTAGAGACTCCACTGAGTGTAAATGACATTATTTTAGGAATATGCAGTTCAGGGATTACTTACAGAAGACACACTAAAAGTGGTAAGAGTACAAACACGTTTTAGATCGCTTAGCAATAAACGGACACTGAACGGAACCTGTGATGGCTATTATTGCTCACAGTCTTTGTACTCGATAGGAACAGGCAATTATGCAAAATGGTCTCTGCAAGCGTACTTCACCTATCACCCTCATAGGAGGTACATTTAGGCAAAAGCAGTTTATCGAAATCTATCCATTATAATTGACTCCGCTGGGTTTAAATACATTTTAGTCAATGCCCACAAAACTTTAACCCATGAAAAAAAAAATGCGACTGGAATTGTATGTGCTGTTTTGCGAGAAACTATGTCAGGACTGAAAGGCTATAGTTCAAGCGATTCATGCAAAACTAACTGGGGAATTAGCACCAGACAAATGTAGAATCTTATTGGGAGTAATAAGAGAGCGTGAGCACATAGATGGTATAGGTAGGTCACTGGTTGTTGGGGGGACTTTGGCGGGTCGGAAGGAGGACACGGGCTCTGACTTTCCATCTCACTGATGATTTTTATTAAATAAAAGGAATAAACACCTATTTTTCCGACGCTAAGGGTTTCCCTTCCTAACAAAACTAAGGTGCCCGTAAGTCATCAGTGAGAGTCCCAAATCAGAGTCGGTCCACTGGCCAAACTAACCTCATCTAACCCTGCCACTACCAGGGCAATGACTCCCTTCTCCTGCAAGCTGGTTCTTCACCAAGTTCAGTTCAGTAAGCTATTCTCAAGTAGTACTTGCATTGATTCACACAGTTTTGATACTGGGCTCTTCTCATGTTCAACCTTCTCTTTCATATGTCCACTCGTTTGTTCCCTCTTGCTCTCGTCCACAAAGACAAGGTTGGTACACAGTAAATGTACTTGTAGTTCTTCTTAGTTATTGCAGAAAGGTTAGGTGCAAAGGCAAGAGGAACACATCCTTCTGGTACAGGTTCCCACGCCGAAGTCTGATCCAATGGTCACCTGTGGAACATGGAAATCATCATTTATCGGAGCGGGCCGCGAGCATCAGGGCTCGGAGGGCCATGCAGGATTGTACATACTGCAAGTGCCGTTTCCCAGGCTGTTTCTCTTGTGCACAGAGGGACAGCTCTTCCATAGACTTCAAAGGTGTCTGTGGTTGGCATGTCATGCCTGAGGGAAGTGCCCCGGAGCTCTGAGTTCTGTCCGAGGTTGGATGGAGCTCTGTTTGCTTTCCTTGGAGGTCGTGAGTGGCAGGCGATCCGCCGAGCGTACTGGCATCTTTGAAAATGATGATGTCATGGCCAGTCTGGGGGATCCTGCAATGTGAATATTCTACATGCACACATGCCAACATTCCGACGCACCTAGGAGGGAGATTTTGTGTGAGAAATCAGGAGAAGTTATTTTCCACATAGGAATAAATTGTCTCTGCAACTATTTTAGGCGTGAGCACGTGAAAAATAGCAATATTTTTCAGTGAAAAGTCAGGAGTCTCCCACCTAAATTGGGAGGGTTGGCATGTCTGTGCATGCCGTGACGCTGTTTCCTCTGACAGGGCGGGTAACTCGTCAAGTTGATAATAAGAAAAGGCTCTATGTGATTATTTCGACGGCCGGAAATGCTGACTTTTTTTTTTAAACCCCTTCACACCACATATATATGCGGGGGGAGACCACCCGCAGCCCTCCCCCCATAATATTATCATATTCTAAACCCCCCCACATATATATGTGGTGTAAGGGGGGTAAAAAGAAAAGAAGTCAGCATTTTCGGCCGTCGTAATTGTCTGGGCGACATTTTGGTACGATTCCATAAGAAAAGAACCTAACAACGTGCGCTTACGTGATCACGCTAACATCAGGAAGAGCTGTGGCCACTACCAGCGCATCTCCGACAGGAATTACGTTGCAGTTCCAATGTGGAACTCTTCAGTGGAAACGGATTTATAACTCCGGTAACAAAAACGGGAGATTAAAAGGCAAAGGGGGTTATTTCAACTTTTGCGTGTCCGTTATCCGCCAAATGATAGAGCGCTCATGGCGACCGATTTTCATCCTTAAGTAAGGCGGGCATACTTCTGTAATAAAAATAATAATAATAACGTTGTGTTTAGCACAATCTGGTAAGTGCACTGTGACGGGCTGTTGCACAGAACACAGTGTGCCGATACAGAGTAGCATGTGTGTTGAAATGGACATGACTTCTTTTTACGGTGTTAATGTGAGGTCAATGTACACATACTGGTGAGTGGCATGCAAGCGCCAGACAAATGCGGCGTCATGAGAATTTCACGTGTTTTTACCATTGCAGCGTGCTGCTACAGCGTTAACAAGAGATGCCACTCCACCAGGTGCATCGTGATTACTGCACTTAACTGGGGGAACAATGGGCCTCATTACACGCTATGCGGTAACCAGGGCGCTATTAGCGCCATGGTTGCCGCCGGTATTTTACCGTGTCCGCCTTGGTGGATGGTGGAATTACCGCCCTACTCCAAGGTGAGCGGGGGCGGTAATTCCCCATTTACCAAGGCACTTCCCATTCCCATTTTTGCCCACATAGGGCTCAATGGGAATGGGGAAGGAGCTAATTACGGTACCGCAAATTGTGGTACCGTAATTAGCACCAAGGTCGCTTTGCGGGCCCGTTCCTTAACGGCTGCTAAAACTAGCCGTTGAGGTCGGGTCCGGCAAAGGGAGCTCGTAGTAGGGCAGTCAGCGTTTACCGGTACCGGTGCCCTTACTGGTACCGGTAAACACTTACCGCGTTTGAATGCAAAGGCACTAACTGCTTGGAGATGTTTCACAATGTTGTGTGATGTGAACAATTGAGAGTGTTCTTTTAAAATAGGAAATAAGCCAACACAAAATGTTATTTGGGTTATGAGTTTAAAGGAACAAGTGACACAGTGAATATATAGTGAATGTGGCACCACTAAAGTGTCAGAGGTTGCAGGTAATAAAGGAAAATGTAATTTCATCTTAACTCAGCTATTTAAAAATATAGAGGAGTTGGAGTTGCACCACAGCAACCAGGCTGTCAATAAGCAATCCAATAGTGATTATGGCTTTGTGATGCTTTCTTGGCTATCTGCACGGGTTCTGATTGGAGTGGCCGATCACCTCTACTTTCAGGATCACCCCATGATAAAGGGTGCTGACTGCTCACCATCATCCTTTTTTACCTAGAATTGCACATATTGTATAGCCGTGGTTAATATGTAAAACAGTGTTCTATTGGGGATTTAACTGATTCATTTATGAACCAGCTATCCCCACATGCCGTGTTCTTAATGGGGTGTCGGTAAATTACTTTATAGGCAACAACCTGTTATTAAAGTTGCATGGAGTATACAGTTGCATTAGGAAACTTGCTGCATTAACAATGTGCATGTTCCAAGCCTTTTGTGAATCAGTGTTTGAAGGAATAGATGGAGTTAGATTTTCAAGTCAAGTATTTCAATGTTTTTGACACTGATGGTGCTGGAGTGTTGATCCGGACGAGAGTAACTTCCTGTCTTCTGGCACTAATGGTGTAGGAGTGTGGATTATAAGGGTTGCGTGATTGGTTATCATGTGGATCTTCTGGCACTAATGTGTAGGAGTGTGGATTATAAGGGTTACATGATTGGTTATCATGTGGATCTTGTGGCACTAATGGTGTAGGAGTGGGCATTATAAGGGTTACGTGATTGGTTGTCATGTGGATCTTCTGGCACTAATGTGTAGGAGTGAGGATCATAAGGGTTACGTGATTGGTTGTCATGTGGATCTTCTGGCACTAATGTGTAGGAGTGGGGATAATAAGGGTTACGTGACTGGTTGTCATGTGGATCTTCTGGCACTAATGTGTCTTCTGGCACTAATGGTGTAGGAGTGTGGATTATAAGGGTTACTTGATTGGTTATCATGTGGATCTTCTGGCACTAATGTGTAGGAGTGGGCATTATAAGGGTTACATGATTGGTTATCATGTGGATCTTCTGGCACTAATGTGTAGGAGTGTGGATTATAAGGGTTACATGATTGGTTATCATGTGAATCTCTGGCACTAATGTGTAGGAGTGGGGATTATAAGGGTTACATGATTGGTTATCATGTGGATCTTCTGGCACTAATGGTGTAGGAGTGGGGATCATAAGGGTTACATGATTGGTTATCATGTGGATCTTCTGGCACCAATGTGTAGGAGTGTGGATTATAAGGGTTACATGATTGGTTATCATGTGGATCTTGTGGCACTAATGGTGTAATTGGTTATCAAGTGGATCTTCTGGCACTAATGTGTAGGAGTGTGGATTATAAGGGTTACATGATTGGTTATCATGTGGATCTTCTGGCACTAATGGTGTAGGAGTGTGGATTATAAGGGTTACATGATTGGTTATCATGTGGATCTTGTGGCACTAATGGTGTAAGAGTGGGGATCATAAGGGTTACATGATTGGTTATCATGTGGATCTTGTGGCACTAATGTGTAGGAGTGTGGATTATAAGGGTTACGTGATTGGTTATCATGTGGATCTTCTGGCACTAATGTGTAGGAGTGTGGATTATAAGGGTTACGTGATTGGTTATCATGTGGATCTTGTGGCACTAATGGTGTAGGAGTGGGGATTATAAGGGTTACGTGATTGGTTATCATGTGGATCTTCTGGCACTAATGTGTAGGAGTGTGGATTTTAAGGGTTACATGATTGGTTATCATGTGGATCTTGTGGCACTAATGGTGTAGGAGAGGGCATTATAAGGGTTACGTGATTGGTTGTCATGTGGATGTTCTGGCACTAATGTGTAGGAGTGGGGATCATAAGGGTTACGTGATTGGTTGTCATGTGGATCTTCTGGCACTAATGTGTAGGAGTGGGGATCATAAGGGTTACGTGATTGGTTGTCATGTGGATCTTCTGGCACTAATGTGTCTTCTGGCACTAATGGTGTAGGAGTGTGGATTATAAGGGTTACATGATTGGTTATCATGTGGATCTTCTGGCACTAATGTGTAGGAGTGGGCATTATAAGGGTTACATGATTGGTTATCATGTGGATCTTCTGGCACTAATGTGTAGGAGTGTGGATTATAAGGGTTACATGATTGGTTATCATGTGGATCTTCTGGCACTAATGTGTAGGAGTGTGGATTATAAGGGTTACATGATTGGTTATCATGTGGATCTTCTGGCACTAATGTGTAGGAGTGTGGATTATAAGGGTTACGTGATTGGTTATCATGTGGATCTTCTGGCACTAATGTGTAGGAGTGTGGATTATAAGGGTTACATGATTGGTTATCATGTGGATCTTCTGGCACTAATGTGTAGGAGTGTGGAATATAAGAGTTACATGATTGGTTATCATGTGGATCTTCTGGCACTAATGGTGTAGGAGTGGGGATCATAAGGGTTACATGATAGGTTATCATGTGGATCTTCTGGAACTAATGTGTAGGAGTGTGGATTATAAGGGTTACATGATTCGTTATCATGTGGATCTTCTGGCACTAATGTGTAGGAGTGTGGATTATAAGGGTTACATGATTGGTTATCATGTGGATCTTCTGGCACTAATGGTGTAGGAGTGGGGATCATAAGGGTTACATGATTGGTTATCATGTGGATCTTCTGGCACTAATGTGTAGGAGTGTGCATCATAAGGGTTACATGATTGGTTATCATGTGGATCTTCTGGCACTAATGTGTAGGAGTGTGGATTATAAGGGTTACATGATTGGTTATCATGTGGATCTTCTGGCACTAATGTGTAGGAGTGTGGATTATAAGGGTTACATGATTGGTTATCGTGTGGATCTTCTGGCACTAATGTGTAGGAGTGTGGATTATAAGGGTTACATGATTGGTTATCATGTGGATCTTCTGGCACTAATGTGTAGGAGTGTGGATTATAAGGGTTACATGATTGGTTATCATGTGGATCTTGTGGCACTAATGGTGTAGGAGTGGGGATCATAAGGGTTACATGATTGGTTATCATGTGGATCTTGTGGCACTAATGGTGTAGGAGTGTGGATTATAAGGGTTACATGATTGGTTATCATGTGGATCTTCTGGCACTAATGTGTAGGAGTGTGGATTATAAGGGTTACATGATTGGTTATCATGTGGATCTTGTGGCACTAATGGTGTAGGAGTGGGGATCATAAGGGTTACATGATTGGTTATCATGTGGATCTTGTGGCACTAATGGTGTAGGAGTGGGGATCATAAGGGTTACATGATTGGTTATCATGTGGATCTTCTGGCACTAATGTGTAGGAGTGTGGATTATAAGGGTTACATGATTAGTTATCATGTGAATCATGTGGCACTAATGGTGTCGGAGTATGGATTGAATGGTTTACATGATTGGTTATCATGTGGATCTTCTGGCACTAATGTGTAGGAGTGTGGATTATAAGGGTTACATGATTGGTTATCATGTGAATCTTGTGGCACTAATGGTGTAGGAGTGTGGATTATAAGGGTTGCGTAATTGGTTATCATGTGGATCTTCTGGCACTAATGTGTAGGAGTGTGGATTATAAGGGTTACATGATTGGTTATCATGTGAATCATGTGGCACTAATGGTGTCGGAGTATGGATTAAATGGTTTACATGATTGGTTATCATGTGGATCTTCTGGCACTAATGGGTAGGAGTGGGGATCATGAGGGTTACGTGAGTGGTTGTCATGTGGATCTTCTGGCACTAATGTGTCTTCTGGCACTAATGGTGTAGGAGTGTGGATTATAAGGGTTACATGATTGGTTATCATGTGGATCTTCTGGCACTAATGTGTAGGAGTGGGCATTATAAGGGTTACATGATTGGTTATCATGTGGATCTTCTGGCACTAATGTGTAGGAGTGGGGATCATAAGGGTTACGTGATTGGTTATCATGTGGATCTTCTGGCACTAATGTGTAGGAGTGTGGATTATAAGGGTTACATGATTGGTTATCATGTGGATCTTCTGGCACTAATGGGGTAGGAGTGTAGATTATAAGGTTTACATGATTGGTTATCATGTGGATCTTCTGGCACTAATGTGTAGGAGTGTGGATTATAAGGGTTACATGATTGGTTATCATGTGGATCTTCTGGCACTAATGGGGTAGGAGTGTAGATTATAAGGTTTACATGATTGGTTATCATGTGGATCTTCTGGCACTAATGTGTAGGAGTGTGGATTATAAGGGTTACATGATTGGTTATCATGTGGATCTTCTGGCACTAATGGTGTAGGAGTGTGGATTATAAGGTTTACATGACTGGTTATCATGTGGATCTCCTGGCACTAATGTGTAGGAGTGTGGATTATAAGGGTTACATGATTGGTTATCATGTGGATCTTCTGGCACTAATGGGGTAGGAGTGTAGATTATAAGGTTTACATGATTGGTTATCATGTGGATCTTCTGGCACTAATGTGTAGGAGTGGGGATCATAAGGGTTACGTGATTGGTTGTTCATGTGGATCTTCTGGCACTAATGTGTAGGAGTGGGGATCATAAGGGTTAAGTGATTGGTTGTCATGTGGATCTTCTGGCACTAATGTGTAGGAGTGGGGATCATAAGGGTTACGTGAGTGGTTGTCATGTGGATCTTCTGGCACTAATGTGTCTTCTGGCACTAATGGTGTAGGAGTGTGGATTATAAGGGTTACATGATTGGTTATCATGTGGATCTTCTGGCACTAATGTGTAGGAGTGGGCATTATAAGGGTTACATGATTGGTTATCATGTGGATCTTCTGGCACTAATGTGTAGGAGTGGGGATCATAAGGGTTACGTGATTGGTTATCATGTGGATCTTCTGGCACTAATGTGTAGGAGTGTGGATTATAAGGGTTACATGATTGGTTATCATGTGGATCTTCTGGCACTAATGGGGTAGGAGTGTAGATTATAAGGTTTACATGATTGGTTATCATGTGGATCTTCTGGCACTAATGTGTAGGAGTGTGGATTATAAGGGTTACATGATTGGTTATCATGTGGATCTTCTGGCACTAATGGGGTAGGAGTGTAGATTATAAGGTTTACATGATTGGTTATCATGTGGATCTTCTGGCACTAATGTGTAGGAGTGTGGATTATAAGGGTTACATGATTGGTTATCATGTGGATCTTCTGGCACTAATGGTGTAGGAGTGTGGATTATAAGGTTTACATGACTGGTTATCATGTGGATCTTCTGGCACTAATGTGTAGGAGTGTGGATTATAAGGGTTACATGATTGGTTATCATGTGGATCTTCTGGCACTAATGGGGTAGGAGTGTAGATTATAAGGTTTACATGATTGGTTATCATGTGGATCTTCTGGCACTAATGTGTAGGAGTGGGGATCATAAGGGTTACGTGATTGGTTGTTCATGTGGATCTTCTGGCACTAATGTGTAGGAGTGGGGATCATAAGGGTTAAGTGATTGGTTGTCATGTGGATCTTCTGGCACTAATGTGTAGGAGTGGGGATCATAAGGGTTACGTGATTGGTTGTCATGTGGATCTTCTGGCACTAATGTGTCTTCTGGCACTAATGGTGTAGGAGTGTGGATTATAAGGGTTACATGATTGGTTATCATGTGGATCTTCTGGCACTAATGTGTAGGAGTGGGCATTATAAGGGTTACATGATTGGTTATCATGTGGATATTCTAGCACTAATGTGTAGGAGTGGGGATTATAAGGGTTACGTGATTGGTTGTCATGTGGATCTTCTGGCACTAATGTGTAGGAGTGGGGATCATAAGGTTTACGTGATTGGTTGTCATGTGGATCTTCTGGCACTAATGTGTAGGAGTGGGGATCATAAGGTTTACGTGATTGGTTGTCATGTGGATCTTGTGGCACTAATGTGTAGGAGTGGGGATCATAAGGATTACGTGATTGTTTGTCATGTGGATCTTCTGGCACTAATGTGTAGGAGTGGTGAAGGTGCTCAGGTTAATGTTAGAATAATTGGATTTGAAAACTAATATTGATAATAACTGTCTATGTGCTATAGAAGGTGTATGAAAGAGCTTAGCATGGTATACATTCTTGTATCACCTGGGTGGTGGGTTCCCTCTGCCTTGGTGGTGTAATTCTCCCAACGTCCTGTTCCTTTGCAGTATGTTCATGTCTGCATGTGATCCTCTGTCTTGTACCAGGTTGAGGGGTTGTCTTGGGTGGATAGCTCATGGGCAACATGCTCGCCTTGAAAGCAAGACGACACAGAGCAACACAGGTTGGATCCCCGGGTCCGTGCTTAGAAACCTCTGAGTATTAAACACGTTATAAATAACCAATTATATCATGGAAGGGACAGCCTCCAAGACCATCCCTTGGCCCAGAGCGGCCTCCAATATCAGCCCTTGACAGCTGGCCCAGCACCACGTGGAGTCCGGATTAGACTGTTTAAGGTATGCCATTGTCACTAGTGCAGTTGGCTGGCACCTTCCCCTTACTGGAGCACACCTCTTCTCGACACAGAGTATTCTGGCTGGCCACTTTATGGTCTCTGTGGGTTCATAATTTCAGCACATCATTATGGGAACGTTCACCAGCTTGTCACCAAATTGAAGTCTCCATTCATTGGAGGCTACAGTATCTTTATCCAACAGGACTTTGTCTTTGGCTTCCTGGGACCTCAGCACTTATTTCACAGTATGTGTTGTCACTTTGGACTTGGCCCTCATTTTCGGTTTCAATCTGTTCTTCAGGTTTTCCCCTTTCACAAAGTTTCTTATTCTGTAATATCTCAGGTTTTGCTCCTTAACTACTTTGTGTATAAATCTTCAAAGAAGGAGTATCATTCCATGTTAATACTTCATCTAAACCGGGACGAGTCTGAGCATTCCAGTAATGATTCTCTTTCTCTTTATTTACTGTCAACATCTTATTTTGATTGGGATGAGTATGAGGGCTCCAGTGAGGATTCTCTTTCTCTTCATTCAATGTAAATTTCTTATCTCGACTGGGGCAAGTATGAATATTCCAGAAATGATTATCCTTCTCTTGATTTAATGAAAAAGTCTTATTCTGACCAGGACAAGTCTGAGCATTACGGTATTGATTCTCAGTCCCCCTCCTGTGTCTCCCACTTTCACCGCTAGCTTTAGTACTCAGGGATAGAATCACTCTGTGTATCGACTAGCTGGGACCCTCGTCTCCACTTGCCAGGTGGCCTCTCTGAATTCTTCGCTATTCCTCTTCCTTTCTGCTTCATATACAATATTCCCGGTATCTTGTTTTCCGGTATGTTCCATGTCGCGTTTATGGAAGTGGTGTCGGCATCGTTCACAGACCCACCGGCCCACCAGTGTTCTGTTGGGGTCACGCTACCACATAGCTTGCATCTGGGATAAGGACGCCTTGCTTCCGCCTCAGCTTTTCTCCTCTCTTCAACTTCCCGAGGATGTGCTTTTGAAGTTTCACTCTGTTTCCTCTCAGGCCCAGGACACAGCACATCCAGTTTTTCTTCAAGATATGCCCTGGAGCAAATTCATAATTTGTGGGCTCTCTCTCTCTTCCGAGTCTCTGCCTCTTATTACGTCACTGTGGGTCTTCCACAGTATACTTTTGTAGTCCTTTCTCTATGTATGTTCTTCGGGTTGCCAGTGATAGGGTCGAAAACAAAAGGATCGAATGCCTTTTGATGGACAGTCAAAGGATCGAAAAAAAGGGTCTCCCCCATGCCCCTGTTTTCTTTATTAAATACATTTTTGTACCAACCCAAACTAAAAAATATATATAAATACATTTTTTTTAAAAATCGACCCTTTTTTTTCGATCCTTTTGCGTTCGAGCAAAAGGTCATTCGATCCTTTTTTTTCGATCGTTTGACTGGACAGCTGTTCTTCGCTGTGTATCCCTCCACAGACCTTTTTTCTCGTCTCAGTACAAGTTAGTCTTTCCTCCACCGGATAATCAGAGTTTCTTGATGAAAGTAACATATTTTTGTATATTCTTCATACCTCTCTTCACTGGATTTTTGATGAGGGGTATTGTTGATATGTTTCTTAGGGAGTTTCTCCTAAGAACGGGAGTCCTTGTACCCAAAGGGGGAGTCTCTCCTGGTGATGTCCCGCTTGCCTCTATCCCTAGGGAGGGTGTTGCGGAGTGGACTCACCTCTCTCAGAGGGAAAGGCTCCCCCTTGGGGGGAAGTGACGCATTCACGTGATTCGATACACTACCTTAATTGCACAGTAATAATAATAATTTGGCATTTATATAGCGCTACGAACCCTCAGGTATCTGAGCGCTGCTTATTATTACCCACGGTGTGTGGTGCTCATTTTTCGACCTCAGAAGGATGAAAGGCTGAGTTTGGCCCTGCCAGGATGTCAAAGCGAGCTCTGTACTGGCTGTGCCACTTGACCAGCTATACAATAATTGCAAGATCGATCATGTCTACATACAGGAAATCCCTCCAAGCGTCTAAGACTGAAAAGTGACAATGTAAAATGCAGACGATTATGGTGATTGAAGAATCATTCATTCAAGTAACAGTAATTATTAGAAGTTTTCAAGGATTTGGGGGAATCTATAATAATCTGTAGAAGATTTAAGTGGGATATAAATGGAAGGAGGTGATCAGGTTTAGTTCTGATGGTTATTGGGGTTTGGTATGTAGGTATGTATGCAAGATACAGGATCAAGCATATGAAGATAATGGAGGAAGAACTGACAATAGGGCTCCCCCCCCCCCGCCAGTAAAGGAAATAGAATGCGATGCAACTTTGAAGTCCGACAATATAGGCTAAAGCAAGCATGGGAAGTTTAATGCACGGCAAGCAGTTGGAAGCTTTTTGTTGTGTATGTTGCATTTGCAGATTATTCATTTCAATAAATAAAATAAGGGCACAGTGTGATTAAAGGTTTTTTATTCTAAGAATATGAATGGACGGTATTAGGAAATTTCACTGGACATTCTGAATATACTTTACATAGACAGGGTAGTCCGTCCTTGGTATCTAACCGGGATAAATTGATTGAAGAATCAGAACTTTTGAAAGGTGGTCAGTCATAATTTCGAAAAAAAATGTCAAAAGAAAATAATGTCCAAAAAAAAATCTAATTCTTTATGTTTTTATTTATATATTTTTTTGGGGGGTTTTGTAAGTAAAAAAAGGTTTAAAAAATAGGTGTTAGGGGGAACCCCCCTTTTTGAATAAAAAACGTAGTGAAAAAGAAATTCGATATTTTTTTTCGATATTATTTTTTCGAAATTATGCCTTTCGAAATTTTGGTATTCGAAATTATCACTATAAACTCTTTTGAAAATAAACTAGACACAAAATAACAGATGAGAAAAGTGATGACTTTGCCAGGAAGAGAGCCAAAATGTTTGGGAGGAAAACAGGGGCCTTTTATGAAAAGGTCTAGCAGGTGAACAACAAGACACATATGCCCTTGGCCCGGCATGTTCATCTGTACGATATTTAAAGCCAAGATAATTAAGAGCCTTATGTTAAGAAAATGTTTTTTTTTTAGACCGAAACAGGAATACTATATTCTGGAGAGATGGGGATCATACGGGACAACCCTTAGGCATTTAGGGTGTGAATCATTAGGCCAATGTGGGAAGATTATGAATGTTAGGGGGTTTGGGAAGAGTCCTTAATATGTTGTATGTGATTGACGCAGTAGGTTAGTCATCTCAGACAGACTTGAATGGGGATTTTCTGACGTTACCAAGACTATTTACCCAAAATGGCTACACACTGCATTCAAAGCTGACCCATTGCATTTGTGATGGGCTGGCCATTTTATGAGAAAACTGCGGTGCACAGCAGATATGCCACAGAAAGGTTTCATGCACTTCTAGAAATGTGGTGTGATTGTTTATCACAGAGCCACGTAGCATGAAAACACTTTTGTATTGACTGTTAAATGATAAATGAAAACAATGGTCCCATCTCTTGACGCAGCCTCAACAATCGATGTCTGCAGTCGGTGAATGTGGAAGGGTGCTGCCGTCCTCGCATGAAACCCTGGCTGCTTGTTGGGGTCATTACTGGACCTTAGGCGGCAACCTCATCTTGCTTTCCCTAGCCCCACCTTTTGCCGCACCTTTCAGAAGTTGCGCCGGTCATGCACAGAGGATGCCACATACATGTACTCCAAATGCTCCTAGGATGCATAGGGTCTGGAAATGGACACAGTGATTGATCCTTGAAGAAGGTGGGCAGGTTGTGGTCCCGCTTCTTGGTTGGGGGGCGACTGGTGTGCATGTTGGCTGCAGGCACTTGCCAGAGGGGAGGAGAATGGGGAGCTCATGCACACATGCCTTGAAGCCTCCACCTGCTCTGAACCGGATGTATAATATTGTTAGACCTTTGGGCCAGTCTATTTTCATAGTCTGCTTGTTCCTTTTGTTCAACACACTAGCCACAATCTTGTCATTGGAATACACCCGAGATACTGGGAAAACAAGATGGATGCCAAGCTAGGGCATTCTGAGCAAAGAACTTTCTGTGTTACATGTAGCTTGATGCCTCTTTTGGTGGCCAGGCATGACCAGGCAGGTCCTGCAGAAGGACAGTGACTGTCCTCTACCCTGGCCCATGGGTCCACTGCCACCCCCCGGCACACCTTGGGTAGGTCTCCTGGCCACTACCCTTAAGGCAGTGTACTGTGCGCGGCAATATCAGGTGTTCAAGGACACATCTATCCCTACAGAGTCTCGGACTCTCTCTTGCTGTTCATAAGTTTGGTCCTGAGGAGGAAAGGGGTGTCTCTTCAACGCCCTTCTTCAGTGTTCTCCAGTCTCCAGTCATAGGATACTCCCTGGAAGTATTGTGTTTGCCCCACTGAGTAGGAAAGTGTGCCTGAGGGATGTAAGGATCTTGAATTGGATAGTTTGATGTTTGCCCTCAGTTTCCTACTAACTCGCTTGAGTTGCTGATGCTGTTGTTTTCTAAATGATCCTCAGTTGTGAATAAAGAGTCTGCTTTTCAATAAAATCGACCTCTGTTTGTGCAGATTGTCGGTGCACAGATCCTCTTTGAACCTAGCTTCAAGGTATTTCCAGGAAGGCTTTCCAAGGACTGGCGGCAGGGTTATTGACTGCTAAGGGCCTGTTGCATCACAGATTTTCTGGTTTAAATCCACAATCATTTGCTTACCGCACCTTTGTCCCCTGGCCTGAATCTTATATATATTTTTATTGTTAATGTTATATTCAAGAAGAAAAAAAAACAACAACGGTGTGTAACTGTTCAGACCAAATCCAAGACCTCATTACAAGTTCGGCGGTGCTGTAAAAATCAGCAGTAACAGAATTACCGCTCCATTCCCGCCACATTACCACATCCTACGAGTTTGGCGAATAGGTGGGGGATTCACCTTTCTGCCAAAAAAAAACAACATAATCACCAGAATTACCTCCGCTGGTAATTCCACACTGAGTCCCCATGGAGTCCAATGGACTCTAATTAATGGGGACTAACACCACCTACCACCTACCACCACTTGTAATCAAGTGGCGGATATGGTCATTCAGATTGGTGGTATCTTGGTGGATTTACTGCCCAGATACCACCAAACTCATAATGAGGCCAGACTCCAACTAAACCAACACTTAGGGCCTCATTACATGTTGGCCCTCATTACGACCCTGGCGGAATACGAAAAACGATGGCGGAAATGTAATACCGCCATCGAATACCGCCCGTTGCGATCATGACCCGTCACCGTAAAGTACGATGCCATTAGCGACACCGTAGCGAACGCCAACGCTAACTGCACCAAGTACGCGCACGCGCGCCCTGCAAAACCGCAATATCCGCCATGGCGCAACGGTACGCGAATGCTGACCCCAGCGGACATTCACCTAACGCCATCAAGAATGGCGGAAAGTACCATTCCGCCATGGCGAGAACTACGGCATCGCGAACCAACCGTAATGGCCCTACTGAGTGCCTGTACTCCACTCCCTGGCCACATTGCACAACTCCTCGTAGGCGCAATGCAGTCACACCATGCAACCAGCGAAATGTACAAGTCACCCATGCATGCCAACGAACAAATGCATGCAGGGGCCCCAAGTGCCCTGTGAGTGGCCATCCACAATTGCCAACACACCATTGCCGTACTGATGCAGCACAGGCATCTGAAGGTGCAAGTACACCAAAACGAACAGAAAATTCCATGACACAAAACAACTACAGTCCCCCATCGCTTGCCACCAGTGCAAATCAACATCCAAAGCAGTAACCTGAGGGAGACTGCACCAGCCCTGTACACATGCCAGTAGTCAAACCAACCATCAGCATAAGGACGTACCACACAACTGTACCCAGAAGCCGGAACCCAATGCAGAACAACTCACAATACATCGCGCCACAAATCGGAATATGCCACATTACTAGCAAAGAATAACGCTACACGGTAAATATCTGATTATAAATTTAATGCACATCAAAATCACCAAGCCCATACAGCCATTAGAACATAAAATCACAAATGATCAGCATTACTGTGGGCTGCATCCGCAATAAATGACCAGCTTCCCCATGTGTGACGCCCTGTACCTTCATGGCACACAGGGGCTACATCAACGTCCAAAAAGGCAACATGGAAGCGCCTATGACCGCAGGGCCGTCCCATGAAGTAGGCACTAGTCCAGCTGGAAGCTAGGTATGCTGCACCTAGCCACTAGTACTGCGTAAGGGCATGTGGGCCATTGGCGATCGTCCCATAAGATCGTAATGGTGCTCCACTGATTAACTCGAAGCTGCAGGTGTCGACTGTAGAAGCCATCTGCAGGAGTGGCGTACAGATGGCAGCGGCAGAAGGGGAGGAGATACCTGTCACCCAAATGAAAAAAATGATAGTATGGGCATCCGAACTCCATATGCATTAACCACTTCATTCAACACACCAAACCTACAACCATATGCATGGTAGCCCACTCATAAGGATCAATTGCACCCAAAAATCACTTGCGAATCATTACGACACAAATCGAGGTGAATACACTATTTCAAACGAGTGTCTGTGTGCATGCGCCTGTCAGAACAGGATCCATCAGATGGGATCATCAACGTGCATAGACACAAGTGGTTGAAGGCGCGTCGAGACAGGGAGGGTTCAACAAGGGCAGACAGACGATGGTCCCACTATGGCAGCCTTGCATCACATAGCGCAGGGGAAGGGGACAGATTCCAAATAGGCATGTACATGGCAGACTCCCAATTAAATCATCTTTCCATGCATCCATTCATCATTCCCTCATCCCGTAATGAAAACGCCTGAATATTCACTCACATAACATTCGAAATGTCCATAGAGTCTGTGCGTAATGCAGCCTTCAAAATCCACTGTGCTCCTGCCCGGATTC